>NW_024609838.1:82742857-83342857 GCF_016920785.2 Ixodes scapularis | reverse complement strand
TTGGATTGGTAAGGGCCCGCGAAGCGGCCGCGGAACACTTATCTATGTTGCCGCCAGTCGAGTTGGTGTGTGCAGCAGGCTCGATGGACGCCGTCGAAGTGGACGCAGAGGACGCCATTGCAGTGCCGTTAACCAGATTGCTCCGGATGCGCGCTCCGAGTTCCACGTGATCTAGTGGTCACACCAGGATATGCGTCCTGTAAAAACGACGCCGTGAGATTCACCGGAAAAGCTAGAAAACCAGAGCTGCGAAAAGATAAGCGAGTATTTAGTAGTAGCTACAGTTTAAAGGGGAGATGCAACAATTTTGTACTTTCAGTAGATACCGCTTAGAGTTATCCCCCGACAGTTACAACCTACAAAGCTCTCGTAGTGTTTTCTTTCTCCACATAATAGCAGTCGCAGAAAAAAATACGCAAAAAAATTTCGCACTTCTGTGCAAATCCACAGTATACAGAGTGATAGCGGCGATGTCACGGCGAAGCCGTCGGGTATCAGCGTCGCGTTCATGCACAGTAGGGTGTGTGAACAAAGGCTTTTTGAAACAAAATAGAAAACAGACCTTCTAGTATCGAAAGATTTTGTTTCTTTTCTGCTCCAGAGCGTGTAAAAGCGCTTCTTTCTGCACGAGCTTTTGGCATTCACAGTGCTACAACGACATTTCGTTATAGGCCATTTGTCTTCCAGAGGACGCTTGCAATGGGCAACGCGTACTACAAAAACCCCATATATTAAACGGGTTGTTAACTGTGTGGCCTAGCTGGGGCTCAGTAACGTCTGTGTTTCGCACGCAGCTGGCCCCTGCGAGCAGCTGGCGATCTTTTTCGATGATTTCGCAACGTCGACGACGGGCGCCTTAAAGCCCTGTCACACTGAGGCAACAGTTTGACAACTCTATTCGGCAAAACGGGAAAGTCGTGTTGCCGGCGACCCTGTCACATCGCGGCAACAACAACAGTCGGGCAACATGCTGCTACCGCCCGGCAACCGTGTTGCCAGATTTTTTATACGACAACCCTGTCACACCGCGCTGACGGCGAGGACAACACGGGGAACACTCCGCCATCTTGATTGTTTACCTACGTTCGTGTGCGACGAGGAATCGCTGGAAATATGACTCTACAAAGTGCAAGTGCGTTCGAAGGGCCGGAAATTACCACAGTACGACTTCAACCAGTGACTGCGATTAGAAAACTTGACACGGAGAGTATTTTCCGCTCTTTATTTTATCGAAATGTTCTTCATTCGTTGAGAAAGCAGATTGCCCTAACTGAGGAAAGTGACATAGTTGATATATTTTCGGTATTTACGCCACCATATGAAGTGTTTCTGTCCAGTTCTTTCATGCAATTCGTATGTCTACTGGAAAATTGAGGTAGGACCGGCAGTACCCCAAAGCGTCTTTTGTAGCGTGGTGTTGAGCTGAACTGACAGTGCTTCAAAACTGCGACACCGACACATTCGGCCTTCATAACAATTGGTGGAATAAATATTTTTCAACGCTGCCTATTTGCCTACCGCCTGCTATATGATCGCTTTATTCCCCCAAAACGTCCTGTGTATTTTGAAGACAAATCAGGTGTCTGGTAGCGGCTGTTTCCAAGTTCCAAGCATCAACAATCAACATCAGAATGGTCGTTTTAATGCTTCGATTTTTTAATATTCGGTTTTCTGGATTCTTTTTATCATACTTTATCAGCGGGTGAGTAGGCATACCAGTTTATTTTACTATTAGTAATGTGAGCTGGTCTCCGGGCAGTTCTAATTTCAAAACTAGTCTGAACGTTTAGCTGTGACCATTTCCGTAACTACGCAGCAAAAACATTACTCGCAAATATTTTAGCTGCACGCCAGCCCTAATTATTGTTAATTAACGTTTTACAAGCCTTTATTTGAGTAACAGGTTATTGATAGGGGACTAGCTCAACCATCGAAGCTATATATGTTGTCGCTCAGCCAGCGATCAGGGCAATACACGTTGTCCGACACAAGTTGCTGCTGTTTTTGTTGCTGAAAGCTGTCATACCGAGGCAACATTTTAGTTGTCGTCCATGTTGTCGTGCTGGTGCCGCGATGTGACAGGTTTGTCGGACAACATGGGGAGCCAGCAATAAGTTGCCCAACTGTTGGACAACGTGTTGTGTTGCTGTTGCCGTCGTGTTGCCTTAGTGTTACAGGGCCTTTACAACGCCAACTACAACATTAACGACTAGGACATCAACACAACAACAACGGACATCATTTCCGAAGGCAAAAAGTCCATAGCCGCTATCGCTGTGAAAGGAACAGCGCTCACCCTCTCAACTCGCAGCCACCAGCGGCCACGTGATCTGGAGCCGATTAACTTCCGCTAATGTTTAAAGAAGGGCGATCAAAAAGTTTTTCAGCGTGGCAGAAGATTCCGGCTCTTTACATTTTTTCCACCTCCCCTTTCCTGCTTTTTTTTCCTCCTTGCTTTTCACGTCCTTCTCGCACGAGTGCTAATGGGCTTACCGGCCCCCGGACACAATCTTTGGAACTTTTCAAGGTTCTCTGCTTCATTCCCAAACAACAGGGATTAGTCTGGCACGCTGGATATAAGCTCGGTTTTCTCTCTTTTTTTTGTACGCTTTTTCTGCAGCTCTAAAACACACTCAAATACTTCCGCATGTGGACACAACGTTACAACACCGCATATTTATCTCGAGTGAATGGAACTTGAACATCACAGCGGAAGGCAAAAAAAAAAAAAAGGTGGGTATTTTTCTGAACTTTGAGCTCTACCCAGAGAGCTAAAAATTGGTCGTTCTAACAACGGCACACTGAAGAGTGATTGTATCGATATTTTGTTTTCTTGTTCAGAGTAATAATCATTAGTAAATACAACTCGACAATATTACAGTAAGAGGGCAAACCATATATAATTAGTTGAATTTCGACAATATAATCACACATCGAAATGAACACGGCCTTGCCATTTCTTTCGCGTAATATATGTGTTCGTACTACAGGTGTTTTCTAGAGTAACGGTCGCCTTGTTGAAGCAACTAAGAAGAGTAAAAAGCAAACTTCCATGAAATGTGAATTTGTTTATAGTATATTTCATGTGTATTCAGCCGTTGAAAAAACTATCTTCGTGGTCAACAAATGTAACTGAAAACTCGACAGGCGACAGACAGATATATTGCGAATCAGCAAAGAGAGCGGGAAAGACGGTGATTGAATCGCAAAATCACAATTTTCTTCGGAAAAAATAGTCCAACTAGCAATAATAGCATATTATGCCATATATCAAACGACAGCAGGTATTTCGAAGTTTTCATTCTCTTCTGTTTCCATTTGTTCGCAGATTGGGAAATGAAATGCCCAGATTGCCTCTGCAGCCCTTGCATAAATTTTAGAGTAAGAGTGGGCAAAAGCCACGACCATCTCCAAAAAAAAAAACAGAATTTCGGAAGATGTACTACCGTACGTTTTGGGGCTGCTTGGCTAATTGAGGCGTCTGGCGTTGCCCGGCCTGCCTAGAAAAGAAGCTGAACAACGGCCAGCTCAACCTCATCACCAAGCGGGAAATCCTGCCGAAATATGTCCTTGAACACGTGCGAGATCTGCACCCGAACCCAGCCGGGAATCGCTACATGGGACACAAGTGAGAATAGGGGACATTGATTGGTCAGTGCACATGTAGCTTTTACTGTGAAATTCAAAATAACACAGAGGAAGGTCATCGCCAAACCCATGTGTGACCGAACTACTGCCTGTAAACCCATTGAGAGTTTTTGCATGCCATATTACGGCTCCCGGAATGCTCGTAGAATGTGAACTGACGTATTCTTAAATCCCTGTCTTGACATGGTGGGAAGCCCTGAGTAGCGAATTTTGAGCAAAGTTGCCGATTTAAAGTACTCCACTCATGATTGCACAGACAGGTCCCTCATCACGGAGATGGCATCAAGAATTATCATTTTGAGGCCAACAGATCGTTACAATTAATTCCTAATTAATATATGAAACAAACTAGAAAAAGAGTGTGGCTTGGGAAATTCGGAAATTCTTGAATATAGTCTAGCGGGCTAACTCGCTACTAGTACTGAAAGAAACAAATGCAGAGCTCTGTTGTGTTATTTATAGTGTTAGCAAACATCTTCCGAGATTTGCAGCATTTTAATACAAGCCTAATAAATTAAATGTTTAGGACCAATTACCCAACATTTTAAATGTTTTAAGAGCTGAAATGTCACTTGGAAAGTTTTAGAGCTCCTTACGAAACACCCGAATCAGCTGTTTTGCAACGTGATACGGCTCGTATGGGTTTCTTCTTACCAGTAATAAAGCTTTTGAAACATGAAAGAATACCCCGTGATAAAGCGCTTGCCCCATCATAGCCTCAATTTCCAATGTCCCGGATTTTTTTATAGGCCAAAAAAAAAAAGCCCACAAGGCGCATGCCCCATGCTTTATTTGTATCACAAGAAAACGGCCCTCTGTTTTAAATACAGCGTTTTTTTAACCTACTAGATATTAAAAAAAACCATCAAAATTAACGCAATTGCGGTTTGTGCATGTCAGCTATACGGCCAAGCGAAGACTATGTAAAACAAAAAAGCCACAAATAACCGACTGAATACCTAAATTTTACTAATGACCTTTTTAATTATTAAAGAAAACGCAATAGTTTATTTAGAAAGTTGTTAAGCATACTCGAAAGCCACCAAACAGTCCATTCTTAAAAAGATGAAACGCGCGTGCACTGTTATACGGCGTCCTGAAAAACCTCCTAACTTGGGCGCGAAAATATAGTTCTGATTTGGTGTGGCCTCCATCTCCGCTTGGCGGGGACCTACGCCATGAAGCCTAAAGGCCCGTTCACACTCTTGCGACTGCTTGCAACCTCTTAAACCTGGGTTCCTTAAAACTTCTTAAACCAGAGAACACACTGGCGCCATCTATTGGGAAGCAGTGTAAACTCGGCGGTCCGGCATATTTTTTTTTATTTCTCGCGCAATATCCTTTCTTTTTTGGCTCGAAAAACTTTTGTCAATGTTATAAACGAGCCTTTCTATGGGTATTACGCACATTTGACCTCGGAAATCCCGCAAAACCTTCGCTTTTGTGAAATGCAGTTCTAGGGTCACCGCATAGATGGCGCCACAATGTCAGTGTGTCCCCTCATTCTAGAAACATTTAAGAAGTTGTAAGAGATCTCGTCTCTCTCAGTCGTACTCGGTCGCAAGAGTGTGAACGGGCCTTAAGCGATAAATCATGCGCATCGCTGTGACAACGCCACCGTAGAAGGGGCGAGATAAGAAGGCTTAGCTCCTCTTGCGAGGAGCGCGGCGGCCGAAAATATTGCGGTAACACGATTCGCGTCCAAATTAGGTTTTTTAGGACGCAGTGAACAACTTCACGCGCGTTACAGATCTTTAAAAAATAATGATTTGGAGTTTTTGATGACTACAAATAAAGCACAAACCGCAATTTGTCTAACTCTGACGTCTTTTTGGAAAAAATGTCTAGTCGTTCAACAAGTCACCCTTTATAAACACGATTGTAAAGCAGTTCTTTTACGACCAGCAACATCATTACGGCACGGAAGGAGACGTTGACTACAGATCATACATAGCCACCGCTTTTTTCATACGAGAATAAGCAAACATTTTATCCCAAATAAAATAAATTTAGGATTCACCCAATTCGGCCTGTTTACTTTATTCAAATTTATATTTGATTTGATTACACTTATTTTGTAAACGCACACGCCTACTTTATTCCATAATAAGCTACAGGTGACAATTACACTGTTCTTCGTTGTGTAAGGTTATTGACAATTTATTAACAAATTTTTAACAACCGAAGCTCTACGATTACGCAGTCGAGGCGCATTATTCAAGATTGTTCTGAGCTATCATACAGAAACAATTTCTCAAGCTTCTTTGCTGTTTGGGGCCTTACCTACACGCAGTACCAATAATAAAGACAAGACCTTACAGAGGAGACCACCTTCATCGACACGACGCGCAAACACGATGTGAAGCGTGTAGTGCGTACGTTGGAAAAAAGATGCCGGTGAGCGAACCATAGCGTCTAACGTCTCCGAGCGTCACACAGAGTCATGCTGCGCCTCACAAAGTCACTTGGGTCGTATATCAGTAAGTGACCGTAGATGAATTACCAAAAATACAAAATTATGAAATGGAGAAAATGAATCTCTAGCTAAAATCGTGCCTATCACGTTTGAGAGAGAAAAGAAAAAAGAAAACGATTTTAATTTGGTCATGCATTAAGATGTCCCTGCATCGAAATATCCGCGCACCGAAAAGTCTCAGACCGAAAAGTTTCTGCAGCAAAACGTCCGTACACCAAAATGTCTGTGCACCGACAAGTCCGCACCGAAATAACCTGCAGTAAAACGTTCTGTACCGAAAAGTGCTAAACCCACCACGGATGGGATCCCCCGTCACCTCTGCCGGTACACGCACCATAATGATTCAGAACCACTGGTCTATGGAACACGATCCCTAAGATACCGAAAAACGCCGCTCGTACTTCCCGTTGTCGCCATGAATTCGCCTAAAACACGAAAGATGGTATATTAGATATTTATAACAAAATTGATACTTCAATGACTACTTCTTTGAACAGAACAAGTTATTTGTGTTCTCACAACCGCAAGAATCGTTCTCCAAACCCATGCTAAAAAAAGTCAATCGAACTCGTTGGGAAGAGCAAGTGCCAAGCTCGCTCAAAACAGCTCTTCGGGTGGTTCAGCTCCTTGTCGCGGGTGTGACGGTTGGCTTATGGATAATCGTTTCAAATTCTTCAAGCTTTGATTTCCGCCACACCAACTTGCACAAAAATAAAATAAAACAGTCGCAAAAAAAAAAAAAACGGAAAAGGTTGAGAAGGAAACAAGAGGCGATTTCCTCCTTTCACAGTGGCGAGAAGGAAAGTGAGGGTCGGGTTCCTTCTCTCTGCTTGCGGGCCGGCCTTTAAGCTCGGAGTGAGCAATCGGTTATGTATAGAGCACATTTCGAATGAAAGAAGTTGACAAATGACGGGCAGGAGTAAACTGTCATTAGTATGTGCTCAAGCTCGTGCCATGGGAAAGCGGCTAGCTTGTGCTTGCGCCTTCTAAAAATCTGTTTCGATTAAAACATATCGCCCTTTGAGGAGCTTTATCACATCCATATATGCAGTCGGGCTCATTAAGCCTGTAGTTTAAGTAAGGCGTAATTGTGGAATCTTTGAAAATATTTTTCAGGAAATGTTCCCTGAATGTAACGATGCCACGTTCCGAGGAGATTGAAAGGATGTCCCTGCATAATTTTGCAACATTTGAAGGAAGTTGCAGAAGTTCTTAGGTATAATAAATTTCTGCTGGTCTCCCTTTAATGGCGGCCTTACAAACAATATATTACAATATCTGTTTGTAGTTCCCAATCTATATTACCTAACTGTGAATAAAACCTAAAAGGAATAAAAATATTTTTTTTTCTAGAAAATCAATTCCAAACTTGCTAGTTTTTCGAAATATTCGATCTTAATTGAGGCACATGTTGCGCAATATATATTTTGCGCAAAATATTCAAATTATACTTAAAGAAAGAATATAATTGTAGCTTTACGGTGAAGTTTCGGTGATGAACTTTCAAGATGATACCAGTGACTCATCCTCTTTCCTTGTTTACTGTTGGTATGCCCCTGAAATTAGTCTTTGTGAGCGCACCCAGATACTGGCCTTGAAGGAGCTCTGCTTTTCAACTCCTTCTTTCTTTCCTCTCTCACCCTAAGCTAAAAGTATTGCAGAAGGTGCGCACTCGCCGGATCAATAAACCATCGACCTTTTATCGCTCGACTCCGCTCTTTGTGCGCATGTAACGGAAGGAGCGTAATCACGTGGTTTGACGGATCAAGCATTAGCCGTTACCAATCCCGGAATGCCTGCTTGCAGGCCTAGTTTCGTGTGTGGTTCGGCCCGCGGGGCTGCTGTGGATTTCGCTTCTATGGTAAATAATATCTCGATCGAAAAGTCCTACCCGTATGTCGGCAACAAGCGATTTCTTCAAAGAAGCCCAAGACATTCTTGTGATGCATCCAGTGTTTGGTTCAGCAAACGACAGCTCGTCTTACATCGTGGTGAATCTTCACAGATTTCCTCTTTCTCGGTTTTCTGCTTGAGTCATTGTTCCCCAGTGCCCGTGTCGACATATATCCGGGATTACATCTTTCAAGTCCGGTATTTTCAACCTAAGTGCGCTGCAACCTACTCGCCGGCAATTGACCGTTCTGCAGTGTCTATCTCCTGGCAGCCAGGAGAATAATTTCCCCGAAATTCTGCCGCAGTCGCCTGCCGTTAGCTGTCTGAAATCATGTGACAACTGCAGGTAAAATAGTGACTTTCTTATACTCCCTTTTTTTCTTAAAAACACGTTTCATGGACACCTTTCCGTGGATGCACGTTTCCTGGACACACCTCTCGTCAACACTCGTTACGCGAATTGCACGCAGCAGGGACATTTCGTCGCGCCTGTATTCCCGAGGCGCGTGTTCACGGACCCAGCCCACCTGTCCGCGCCACTTCTTGGCGAGTCTGCAGCAACTCATTACAAACAAAAAAAAAAAAAAAATTTTTTTTTTATTTATGAAACATCCCGTGTTGATAAGACGAACTGTCGATGACACATCATTCGATCAACTGATTGCAGCGCCAATGAGTGGCGACTGCCAGTGAAATTTCGCGGAAAACGTTTACTGGCTGCCGGTATACCAGACGCTACCCAGACATTACCTTTGGTTCTTGTTTGCTTTCCAATCTTCTCAGTTCTATACCATTTTAGTAGTCCCCTGTTACATATTACAGACTGCTTAGTTTGTAAGTTTACACATAGTCCAGAATGGATTATGTGTAATAAACTTCTAGAAGATTTGAAAACGATCCTTTGTGTCTGTTTGCCTGCCCTTTTGCAAACAGCTGGGTGAGTGCTTTTTTGTTGTTGAAGGGTTTGCTCCATGTTTGAAATGGGTTTATAAAGTTCGAAACGTCTTAAATGAGTTTGATATGTCCAACCTTCTTTTATGTTTAAATACAAGGTTGTTTTTCTAAGATGTACAGTGACAACAAATAAATTGTTTCACATTTCATACGATTGCGGTAAAAAGAAAAACTACAGGCAACTATAGCACGATGGTAAAGAAACCCACAGGACGAGCAATAGAAGAAGCTACAGTAAACCACAGAGGGAGCGGTAGACGGCAAAAGAAACCATAGGAAAAGCCATAGACTGTTATAGCACGGTGTCTAAAAAGATATATAGAAAAAGCACGGAGCTCTCTATAGCAGACCATACAAGAAGCCATAGGCGGCTACATAAACTATAGGAAAAGCCAGAGGCAGCTATAGCACGGAGTCTAAAATTATCCGAAAAGAAAGCCAAAGAGACCTATAGGGCAGACCTTACTAGAAGCTATAAACGGCTAAAGAAGCTATAGACGACATCTTTTCTAAAAAGACCCATAGAGTAAACCATACACAATTCTATAGCATTCCATTAAAAAAGCTATAGACAGCCATAGGGGAGACCATAGGAGAAGTTATAGACAACCATAGAAGCGGCTACAGCTAATTGGGCCAATCTTCTACAGCCGGTCATACAAAGGATTTTCCATAGCCGACCATAGACCATTTTTGTATCGGACCGGTCCGAAAACGCTCTTCCCGGCGGGCACGCCGACCGGCGCTCTCGCCAGGACGGGGGAAAATGGCTGTGTGAATGGGGCCTCGTTATGCTGGTTAGCGAGCTTTAAGTTCCATCGAGACGCCTCGCACGATGGAGTATAAGACTGCGAGGTGACCATGGTAAGAGGTGACCGTAGTCTACAAGTCAGGACGAAAGCACAACGACGCCGATTGCCTGTTCAGAGTCCCCGTCGAGTGAGCTAGCGGCTGCGCCAAAGAAAACGTGCGCGCATTGATCGACAACTAGGAGGGACTGGGGGGTACGATTCTCCGAGGCTTCTCATCTGACCTGCCAACATCCGCCGTCCGGCATGGAATTCTCTACAAAGAGAACTTCGAGGACAGCAACTCGACGTGCCTTTTGGTAATTCCTACTAGCCTTCAAGAAGATTCAAGCCTGCCACGACAACCCGGCATCTAGTCACCTTAGCTAGCAGGTCTCTCGCAAGGAGTCAAGAGAAGTACTACTGCCCCAATCTCCCGAAGACTGTCCACCTCTACACACGATCATGCCATGGGTGTCAGCGACGGAAAACACCACCGACGAAGCTGGCAGGCCTCCTAAAGCCGATCGCACCCCCTACTGCACCGTTCCAACAGATTGGAATAGATCTACTTGGACCTTTTTAGCCGTTGATGAGGGAAACTGTTGGATAATCGTGGCAATAGATTATCTCACCCGGTACGCCACGAAAAAACGCAAGCCCGTTGGGAGCCGGTGACAAACTAGCCAAGTTCGTTCTTGAGTCCATCGGCTTCCGACACACCGTTCTCCAAGTCCTGATTAAGGACCGAGGCACATCGTTCATGGCCCAACTGACACAAGAGATACTCCGTCTGAGCCACATCGACCACACTCGAACCACGGCATACTACCCCCAGAACAACGGGTTGACGTAGCGATTAAACAAGACCATCGCCGACATGAGATTGGTGTACGTGGACGTGGAACATAAACGTGGGATGATAGGTTGCCCTACATCACGTTTGCGCACAACACGGCCACTACACGTGTTGCGGCCACAACACGTGCTGCGCACAACACGGCCACAACACGTTTGCGCACAACACGGTTTGCCGCGCACAACACGGCAGAAAATTGGCGACGATGCTCGACGCCAAGCTGCCCCACGTCCCGACGAACGACTGCACCAACGGCGCCCAGCTGGTCACCCAACGGGCAGAAGGGGTACGCCAGCTAGCCCGCCTTCGGATAAAGGACCAACAACGTGTCGAAGCTGGCCAATACAACCTTCGTCCTCGCGACCTATACAGTTCCAGCCCGGAGACATTGTGTAGATGTGGACGTCCATTCGCCGCAGTAGCCTAAGCGCGAAAAATATTAAAACGCTATTTCGGACCCTACAAGGTCCTTCGCCGCCTTGGGGACATGAACTACGAGGTGCACCCTGACGGAACTTTACCATCAGGACGCCGTCAGCCACGACCCGAAGTGGTGCACGTCGTTCGACTCAAGCCGTTTTACGCGCGTTACGACTGTGACGCGGCACGTTTATTTCGTCTCAGCGTATTTTTAGGCGCGAAGCTCCTTAGGATTTAGCCTTGTCCATCCGTCCTGCGTCCGTGCTCACATCGATTGCACTGCCTTCGGGATCGGCCCACTTAAAAAAAGAACAAAGAAAAAAGTGAAAGCCGTTTACAAATCCCTGTAACGCCGAATTGGAGCGCAGCTCTTGAGGAGGAGGAGTGAAGGGTACTGAGGGGAGGGTAGACCCCTCCCCCTTCTCCTCCTCCTCCCCTCATTCTTTAATATGCTCCGGGGGGGGGGGGTGTCACGTGACTTCGGGGAGGGGGTCACGTGACCTCGGGGAGGTGTGACCTGGGGGTGACCTCAAGGCCACGTGACCCCAAAGGTGACCCCCACGTGACCTTGGGGTCACGTGACCTGGAGGGGTCACGTGACCTCGGGGGGTCACGTGACCTCAGAGGGGTCACGTGACCTGGGGGTCACGTGGGGTCACGTGACCTTGAGATGACCTTGGAAGGGGTCACGTGACCTTGGGGGTCACGTGACCTCGGGGGTCACGTGACCTTGGGGAGGCGACCACGTGACCTCGGGGGTCACGTGACCTCAGAGGGGTCACGTGACTTGGGGGTCACGTGACCTTCAAAGGGTCACGTGGGGTCATCTTGGGGTCACGTGACCTTGAGATGACCTTGGAAGGGGTCACGTGACCTTGAGATGACCTTGGGAGGGGTCACGTGACCTTGGGGGTCACGTGACCTTGGGATGACCTTGGTTACGCCGACGGCGACGGCGACGCCGACGCCGACGGCGACGCCGCTCAAGCCGGGAACGGGCCCCTAAGAGCTGCGCTCTAAAACGTACGCCCGCACGGGTGTTCAAACTCAGGGCAGACGTATTAATCACTACGCTACACTCCAACGTTGCATGTAGTCGCTCAACGTCTATACACGACAGGGCGCTGCGCTCAAATGCGCATATAATCGCGTTAAACCTTGCATGCGTTGGCTCAAGGATTATAGACGAGAAGGCGCTGCGGTCAAGTACTCAACTCCTATATATCCACGATCCATATTACACATTTTCTTTCTGACATGGACCGTTGACCTAAGCGGTGGAGACGCGTTCCCAAGGCTTCTAGCGGATCCAAGCTGATCCGCTAGAACCACTGGCTCTGCATTTCACCGATCATAAAGCAGTAATAATGAAGTCGAAACGCAACCCGGAACTCAGCACTACCTATGAGCAATAAAAATATCAGCTCCATCAGCACTACTTATGAACAATATTATCAGTATCATCAGCACTACCAGAGCTTCGCCCCAATAAACATCATTCACCACATAGAGATGCGGCCTCCTTTTTTTCTGAGCCATTTTTGTTCCCTTTGGCGTTGCATCTGGACGATGCACTTTTAAAGGTGAGATAGTGCCGCGCGCGGGGGCTGAGCAATCAACGCTTGGTCACGGATTTTTAGAAGATTCGTGCTCACTCTTACTCGCGAAGTAACTTTTATCATTTCGTTCTACTTTCTTGTTCTCGAAAGTGCCTACTCATTCTCACCCCCAGCGCTCAACATTTGAACCTTCTGGGCCGAATTTTCGAGATGCCGACTCACACTAGGTAGGGAGCTGCGCGTGACCTCGATGAGCCATTCTCGCTCTCGCTTGCTGTTGCGTCGCCAAATCGCCGCCCGCTTTTATGCTGTCTCGAACCTCATTCTTTATTTTTTTTGGAACAAGTTCGCCAATGAATTCTTTATTTCAGTTCATCATTCATCGTCTCGTTGCCTTCAACTGTGACAATATCATAAATATTAAAATTTTGATTGATATGAAAATATTCACAAATATATTCCAGGAAGACAAGCCGGTGAATTACAAAAGACTGGTTGGAACGTTCGAAATGTATTGGGAATAGAAATGGCAATCACTAAATTTCAAGCTATAAAGGGTGCATCATACATATTTCCACCAAACTGCACCGACTAAACACGAAGTTATAAATGTTCAAAATAAAGACAATTTTTGTTTATTTGGACTGTACCATATCTATTACATCCAGCTAGCCATGATGTGTATATAATTTCCAAATATAAAATATAATATATCAGAATGAATTAAAATTTGATGCTGTCGCATTTCCTGTGTAGTGTAAAAATTCCAGTTTGAAAGGCTGAATAAGAAAATGTTAAATGAGCTTGAAGTAGAATAACACAATTCTGTGGATCATTGTAAAATTGATATGGGCGTTATTTATATTATTAAGATATACAATTATTAAAAGGAGAAAGTAAACCTATTTTCGAAGAAGCTGAAAAAAACTCAATACTCTTGAATAAAGGATATAGTCTCCGCTGAACACTCCCAAACATGGTCATAATATATTATATACAGAATAAAGATGTCTTTGTGAAACTTCAATGCAAACAATTTTGGATAATCATAAAGAAATTTATAACAAAAGGTTATTAGAAAGAATTGAATTCCCAGAATATCGTAGCATTGAATTCCGATAATATTTTCGTAAACTTAGACTTTTAAGTGCAGTATATCTTGACATTGAGTCAGTTTTTGTACCACTAGAAGAGAATGCTGGAGAAAATACAAAAGTTATCAACAGAAAGTTCCATCCAGTTTCAGAATTTTACGTTGTCAGTCTCTGCAATAATGTAAAAATCCCGCTGTATGTTTATTAAGATGAAAATGCAGCAAAGGTTTCGTGACAAGATTAAAAGCATTGCCAAAAAAATCATAGCGTACTGAAGGAAGAAATACATGATTGACGCAGACCAAGTAAGACATGCTGATAAGTGCTATATATCCTTAGGACCGGTCAAAAATAACTAGGTTCATAGCACTGGAGAAGGTCCAGCATATAACCGATGTAATTATAATGCCTCACTATTTATTCCAGTTTATTGTCATAACTTATCTGGTTAAGATTGTGACATCTATTTGTAAAAAAAGAGCTTCGAACATGAAACCAAACAAAGAAAAATACATATCCTTCATTAGAATAGTGGAATAATTTGAATAACATTTTTAGACAGTTTATGAACACATGCTTAAATGGGTTTGTTTAAAACTCATTTAAAAATAACATAAGAAAGACCAATAACTACCTTAGAGATGACATACTGCTACAAAAAGGTAAATTCCTATATGTATACATTGATTTCTTTGAAATATATAAATAAACTGAATTTCCCACGAAAATACATTTATAAGCCAGATGACTGCAGATAAAATAGCTAAAAATATAAGAAGATTAGCGCTTTATAAAACGTACAGCAAACCTTTAGTAGAATACTCTGACCTATATCTTAAGCAAGATGTTTTATTTCTTGCAGATATACTTGAAAACTTTCATGGTGTATGTCTGGAAACAGGAATCAGGTGAATATTGATGCTTTACAACTCCAGGATTAGTTTTAGGTTCCATGTTAAAGCTGACAAATATTAAACATAAATGATTTCAAATATTGATGATTTTTTATGATACAAGAAGGAATTAGAGGAGCAATGGCAGATGTAATAGAGCTCTGAAAATTAAGCTCTCAAACTACTTAATATACTTCGATGCGAATAACTTATATAAATGGGCTTTACCTCAAAGATTGCCATGTGATCATATCGAATTCATGGACTGTGACATATCTCAACATCCTCATCAGATAACCCATTTTTAGCATAAGATTATGAATCCACTCTTGAGGTTGATTTTAAATATGTAAAAGAACTACATAACTGTCGAAATGACCTTCCACTAGCTCCAATAAAATCTACAAAAAAAAACGTATATGAATAGTAAAAGATAAAGAGAAATATGTTGTACATAGAACTGGGTAAATGTTACCAAGATGGAAAATTTTTAGATTCAGACACAAAACTTAGGTCAAAAATTATATATACCTAAACATAAAATTACGAAGAAAAAAATGCATTTGAAAAAGATTTCTTCAAGCTAAGAAAAATGTGGTATACGGTAAAATAATGAAACATGTGAGAAATTTGCCATCTATAAAATTAGTTTCAAATATGAAAAACACTTGAAAAACAAGTGTCGAAGGTTATTTTTAAATCGAGGAAAACATTTAGTGAAACTTTAGTTTCTCTAAGCTTTCACAAAAAAAAAAAAATTGCCAACAAACCGATATGTTTGCGATGAGACAGTGGTTGCAGCTCTCAGCAAACCCTAAGTTTAGCCAGAGGGCAGTATCTTCCACCAGTTTTTCGGTCGGCTTGACAATGCGCGTGTTCAAAATGATGAAACACTAACACGCGAGAATGGCTGCAACGCTTAGTGTCTGCTATCAAAACGCGAGGGGCCTGCAAACGGAGGCCGACGAGTTCCTGCCCAACATCGTGACAACGAAGTTTGATGTTTTCTCCTCGCAGAAACTTGGTTCTGTTATGCGATACCCAACTCCAACTATTTTACACCTAACTAGAGAGTGTATTGCCGGAATCGAGATTACCAGTCTACTGGTGAAAAGTTTGGAGTTTGCGTTTTAATTGCTACCGAGACATTTCTTTCGTCACATCCTCGTTTTGACCTGGAATCACATTATGAGTGTGTCTCGGTAGAGATTTAGCAGGCGATGACTTTAACTATCTAGTTGGAAACTATTATTTTTCACAACTTTCCGATGAAGTAACATGTATAGAACTCTTTGAGAAACTTAGTAAACAAATAATTTTTTCATAATGCAGAGTACAGCTATATGGAGATTTTAATCTTCCAAAAGTAGACTGGCCGATGAGGTTTCTTAATTGCTACAACCCTATAACACCAAATAAGGATTCATGGTGACTGTCGTTCATGTACTGTACGGTGGCCCTGATCAACTTAACCCAATTACGAATAGCGCTGGAAAGGTTTTTGACCTTGTTTTATCTAACATACCAGTCGATTTTGTGACCCCTGTTAGAAATTCCTTAAGGTGAATAGATTTGTTTCGCTCAAAATTGGAGGTTAACTTCTACTTCCACGAAAAGAGCTAACATCCCGTACTTACTCTACTTACAACTATGCCCAAGGAGATTATCTGAGCATGAAGAGATACTTCAAAACACTTTCATGGGAGCGGGGTTCTTGCAATAACCGACATAGAAACGGTGACTAAGACGTCTTCGTCGATTGTTAAATACACAATTCAAGGAGATACAGAGGCTCAGAGCGATAAACTGGTATGTCGCTCACCAGGCAAAAGTGACTCCCACTTGACTGCCGCCATGTTGTACACTTTTGATCACTAGACACCTGACGTTACCGAAATCTCAGGCTTTTACGCAAAACTGAGCCTAGACTTGTATTGCGATCGCTGCAAAAAAAAACATGATAAACAACTTTTCAATACCGCTAGCCCCAGAGATCAGCGTCTAGCTCCGATAGAAACCCAAAATACAGCGCCGCGGCTGACGGCATCTAGCGGAGCCATTGCGAAGCTGCCCGAGTTTTTTGTCGTAAGAGCACAATGGACCTTTTCCGAGAAGCGTTCTGCGCATGCGCGAGCGCCCGATGCCAAGCGGTGGAAGTGTGAACGAAAAATCGAGGAAATTCGGAATGAGGCTGTAGATCGACGAGTAGAACTCGTAATTGCAGCATATATATAATTGTGTTACACAAAAAAAGAAAGTGGACGGAAAAAAAAAACACGACGTTTGGGTGGACGCTACGGATTTCCCTCTATGAAGTCGTGTTGGGCACGCGACGCGGCTCAGAGAGCGAAGCAACTGGTAGCGTAGCTCCCATTATCGGTTGGTAGCGCAGGTAGGTCATTTCCTCGATTTTTAGTTCGTGCAGCCACCGCCTGGTGCCGTCGGTATTCGGAAAAGGTCCATTTGGACTTAAAACAAACGAAACTTACCTCGTCAAGTACTGTTAATAAATATAAATAACGAATTATCTCTGGGCGGTACTTTGTTAAAACATGGACGTAAAACTATAAGGTCACGCGTCTAGTGGTCAAAAATCTGCAACATGGCGGTGGCCTGTTGGGGGTCACTTTGAGCTGCCAATTTATCGCTCTAAGCCCCTCTGCCTCGTTGACGCGATTGAGACTTTTGTGCCTTAGCAGATTTTCAAGCCTTGAATTTATGCCGGATGGTTTTCCAGATATTTATAAAATTGCTTGCGTAAAAGATCACTTTCAGACTGTAAACGAACTCGCAATGCTTTATGGTACACTCAGTCTAGCATGTATCGTGCTCTACCTAAAATGTTGAACCCTAAAGACACGCGCTTAAACGTTGACCGAACAGAGCGTAGCTTGAACCGAAGCCTAGAAGATTCTTGAAGGTTTGCAAACCGCACACTCGCGATACTAGCCGAATTGTTTGCCTACGCGACCGCTCACATGACAATATCTATGTTTCCGCCCCTGTAGAGGTTGCAGATATGTTTGCCGATAACTTTAGTTTACTGTTGCTCCACCGTTCGGTAAGCAGTTCAGCCTACGAATATTAAAATCAACTGCCATAACTTTTTGTCTGGCGTTGGAGTAGATATCGAAGAAATCGCTGAAGCTATAAAGAAACTAAAACCAAAATTATCTACTGGGGCGGACTCCAATCTATCTTTCATTATTAAGGGTTGTGGCGAATTGTTTTTACCTATTTTGAAGCGCATCTTTAATCTCTCTCTTAGTTTTGGTGTTTTTCCATCGCTTTAGAAGAACGCGCTCATTGTGCCTATTTGCAAAGGTGGCGACGCTTCTGTTACTAATAACTATCGCCTCACATCTTTATTGTCTGAATTTCCTAAGGTGTTGAACCAGTTATGCATAACTAAATTAACTTTTACTTCCGCCAAAAATGTGCATCTTGCCAACATGGTTTGCTGAAGGGACGGTCAGTTGAAACTACTTTGTGCACATTTTTTAACTTCTCTGCCGCTGTTGTTATGAACAGAGGTCAAATTGATTGTTTATATTTTGATATGTGAAACGCATTTGATAAAGTAAAGCATGAGTTGCTCTTGCATAAATTATTTTTATGGTCGTTGTACAGAGTTGTGCAAATGGTTTCCAAGTTACCTATCATGTCCTGACCGTGTTCGAATGAATAACAGTCGCTCAAGAACATTTTTCCCTATTCCGGCGTTCCCCAAGCGTCTATACTTGGCCCCCTTATTTCTTATCTTCGTAAATGCTTTAGCGTCATATGTTGAAAATGCCGAGCTGTCGATTGCAGGGGCCATTAAGCATTTTATGAACGTACATACTCGTGTCGACTGCGAAACTTTACAGAATGATGTGTCGCGCATGTTTCAGTGGTGTAAAGTGAATGGCCTGTCACTGAACCCTCTCAAAACAAATGTCTCGTTTTTGTGCAGACGTCGTAATGCACCACATAAAGAGTATGTATTCAAATAAATTTCAATCATACGCGCCTCTGTTCTAAGAGACCTTGGCGTGAGGACGGATAATGAACTGACGTTTAGATTGCATTTGTCGTCTATTGTTGGCAGTGCGACAAGGATGCTCGAACTAATATCTCGCATCGCGAAGCAATCTAAAAACTCTGCCTGTATTATTCGTTTATTTTGCTCTCTTGTTAGGTCAACGCTTCAATTCGATTTTGTAGCTTGGAACTTTTTTTCAGAAGCGAATTCAACAAAAATTGAAAGTGTGCTAAAACATTTAATAGGCATCGGTTACGACCGCTATCTTCAGTTTCGCTTTTACCTTTATTACAGCGTTCTTCTGGATAAGTTCTTGATGAGGACATTGCTTGACAAACAAACAGAACGCGACTTGATATTTTTGCACAAGATAGAAGATGGAATTACAGGTAATGATTCGCATTTATACAACGTTAATACCCATGCACCCTTACGTTTGACTAGGAATCACTCTACTTTTTATGTCAATGCCATCTGCATATCTTCTAGTCATGCAAAACTATCGATAAATTGACTATCGATACTATCAATAGTTTTTCGAAAACTATCGATAGTGTGGCAAAACTATCGAGAGTACTATCGACAGTTGTTTGACAGTTGACTATCGATTGTCTTTCGATAGTCGGCTATCGATAGTACTATCATTAGTTTTTTTTACAATCGATAGTCAGATTTCTGGCGACTATCGATACTATCGATAGTATAAATCATAGTTTTGCGCTACTATGATCGTCACCCTTGCCACGCATGAAATCGTTGTTCAATCGCTTTGACAATCCAGGTATTGAAATATTCAGTGACTTTTCTATTGACCACAAGCCATTGCAAGCGATCGCTACCTGTCTGTGATGTGTTTTATTGGTTTCGTGTTAATTTGGCGTTTACTCGTTTTTGTGTACCAAAGTGAAGACCTCCGGGTATTTTTTGGGCACACGAAAATAAAGATTATTATCATTATTATTAATGATATTATTATTATACAATAATGACGGTTCAAGATGTATTCAACTTTTTATGAATGATTTTTACAAAAACGTTATGAAGAAATATAAGAACATAAAGATCCATTGAAAATATATAGGTGGTTTAAAGTATGACATTTAAACAACATATTTTAAAT
This sequence comes from Ixodes scapularis, assembly GCF_016920785.2. NCBI lineage: Eukaryota > Metazoa > Arthropoda > Arachnida > Ixodida > Ixodidae > Ixodes > Ixodes scapularis. The sequence continues at coordinate 83,323,129 of NW_024609838.1, read as the reverse complement.
TATAAAGAAGGAATAAAGACGTACTTTCCTACTTCTGATTATGCAAGCGATAATGAATTATATGTATTGCGCTTCCTTTTAGGTAAAACCCGATATTTTAAGATATTGCCGCCTGCATGATCCAGAAGATACGTTTCTCCGTTCGTCTGAGACATTCGCGTACAGTCTTACCCCTAGTGCAAAAGGAAAGGAGACCAGAAAGGCCTTCCCTATACTCCGTTTCAGCTTAAGTCCAGACGCCGCCAATACTTCGAGGTAATGAAAGCAATCAAGGAGCGTCGAAAGCGCTAGTTACTGGGCCTTTTCTTTGTATGATTGGTTCAGCGATGAGAGAATACGCACAGAATTATGACGAACACCATGATGGTGCGCTTTTGACGCTCTCTGATTGATGGCCTCAGCTCGTAGCATCTGCTGCGTCTGGACTTAGGGCGAAACGAAGTATAGTCAGCTCGCCCTAGCTCTTTCCCGAACATTCTAGATCGAAAATTCTAGATGACAAGCATAGTAAGGAAAGAGCCGAACGTCGCATTGCCGATTCATTAGCTGATTCTCTCTCACGACAGCCCGCTGTTACACCTACACCCCGTCGCTTGCTGCTGCGAGGCCTGGGAGGGGCACGCTTCATGGGCTGAGTTACCCCGCACCTCCACCAAAAATGGCACGAATGACAGACGATGAGGAAGGAGAAAACGGAATGAACTAATTTAAAGGAGGGCGAACCTGTGCCAGAAATTAAAAAAAAAAGAACACACTTGTAAAAAAAAGCAGCAGCGATCGTCGACGCCTTGTAATGTGCCGCTGCACACTGCTGCCGCGGCGACACTGTGTGGTGGCACATTACAACGCGCCTCGATATGGGCGTGGCTGGGGATAGATATTTGGCGGGTAAACAAAATGCTAGTTTGGGCGACGAATACAAAACCCAGCACCGCGTGGTGGAGCGATAAGAGTGTCTCGGGCCTAATCCACGTGTAGAAGTAACAATGCGGAGATAGCGGCGTCGCTTCCCAATAGGGCCGCAAGCCCAGACTAGGAAGAAGCCAGCGAGCGAGCGAGCGGATCTCTCGAGACGGCATCTCTATACCCGAGAATGAATTTGTGTACGCGTGAAACACTGGGCGTGCGTTTAGCATGCCGGCGGTGCGCGCATCTCTATCGTGCCTCAAAAAAGGCCAATCACGGGCACCGGAGTCGCCCCATGGTCTTAATCCGCGTGAGGAAGCAACTAAGCGCGGCCGGGTCGGCGTCGGAGAGATTCGTCGTTTCTAACGGCAAACAGAGGCTAAGTTCAATGAAGCAAGAAAACTTTTATTTCGGTGGTCGCGAAAGGGTTCGCCTCATATAATTATCTTGTCTCGGTGAAAATGCAGCCGGCCTGAGGCTCTGTAGGTCGGCAGAACCACTACGCGAACGTCGACGAAGAAAGACGGCTGGCCGCCGTCGCTTCTACTGTCGCGTAATCGCCGTAATAAATACAGTGTCGGCTCTTCGGGAAGGATGCCTTCGGTGGTTTAGCGCGTATGGAAGACTACGAATAGACACGTGCAAACTACGCTTTTACAGAATAAAAGGCTAAAAGCGCGAACAAAGTCAGCTACATGAAGACACATTCTTGCCCAACCCGCATCATACCCAATCGAACGCTCAGACAGCCATCCATAAATGCCATTTCACTTTGAAGCAGACAGACAAATAAAGCGCTGACGCGATTGCATTTTTTTTTGCCTTTTTACATAGAACACTTTTAAGATCTCTTTTCGTATGATATTTTGCCTTTATTAAAAACTTCGTAGAAGTTAGGTAAAGTTTGCCCCCCCCCCCCTCCCCCACTGTCCTACAATGGTCAGCAAGGTGCCCCCCTCCCGCGCTCCCCTTCCTCCCGGCCCCGTTGTTGCGCAGACAGATTTTCTCACGTGCTTTACCATTCAACTAAAGGGGGTCTGGTACACCACGTTCGTGACACAATCAATATATTCCACCGCGTGTTTCTTGGAATCAGTATAGACCAACTAGCCCAAACCCAAAAGCCGTGTAAAGCGCTCGGCCTCACTCGTACATCCCGTCTCACCTCAAGCGGCCGCCGTTTTATATTTGCGCGGCTGTCATAAAATAACATCCCTAGACGTCTGATCGCGGAACGAAGTACACGTTCAAAGACGTTCATTTTTCAAGACACCTCGCGTGTAAACAAAATACACCGAGCTTTGCGAGCAAAACGAACACTAGTTTAGGTGGCCACCCTGGGACAACGGTTTACACTTCTAGAGGAGTAGTGCATTTTTGCTAACAGTGTAGGTCTGAGGACTATGTATGGTTCAGCCGACACCGCGGTGGACTGTTTGCTGTTATTTGGTTCATAGCCTTGTCTTGACTTATTTAAGGATGCACCAAGGCAATGCACTTTTAAAGGGAGAGTGATGCCGCGTGAATGACCGAGAAAGAATGCTGAATTCTCGGTACATCCAGAATATTCGCGTACACCCTTACCCCTAGTGGGAAATATAAGAAGGCTAGAATGGCCTTGCCTAGTCAGTCTTGCCCTAGCCCACTCCTTAACGTCCTAGGTCGAATATTCGAGCTACCGCGTGTACAGGGGTGGAACTCATGTAATGTACTTGGGAGCAGACACGGGAGCAGCTGAAACAGCTGTTTTGGAGCAGGTTGGGAGCAGCTAAAACTACATTCTAGAGCAGGCTAGGAGCAGCTCAGATCAGTTTGCATGGCACTTCAGCTTGCGTCTTAGACAAGCACGGGAGGAATTTCAATTGTGCTTAGAAGCCGAGATCATGAGTGGTTAGGGACCTAGGTAGATGGGATAACAGTGTAATAGATGCGAAAACTTGAAACTTTGTGAGCCTTAATGAGAATCAAAAAGCAAGTACTTTATGCTTCTGAAGATAGCTTCCTTGATATTTTCTGAGTGGCTTTCAGATGCTCAAGATGCACACCAGCACTGCTTATCGCACAACCCACACGTGCTCGACATAGTAATTATATGTGCGAACCACGTGACGTGCGTAAACAACGGACGTGCAGTTGCACGGAGGAACAGTAAAACAAATTTCGAGTTTGTCCTATTGTGCAACTCGATATCGAAGCAGCAGACTACGATTAACGAAGTTATCGTATTTGAAGCGATAAGCAGGAGCAAGGTTAAAGTACGCCGAGCAGGTAAGTAGAGCTGCTGGCCGGCAAGGTTTCGGATCGGACCGCGTTTCAGTTCTATCAAATCACGATTTGCCTTGCGAGAATGCGGTTCCAGCTCCTAACGATGACGTACTAAAAGGAATATTTTGCTCAATCGCTTTCGATTGGATGACGTCCGGATCCCGTCCGCAGAGCCTAATGCAATCTGGCGCTTAACGACTCGACCTCACCTCGGCCGACTTGCCCTACCGCTTATGGTTGAAGAATAACAATCCAGTCGCAGGTGGTGTAGCGCTTAGAATCCGAGTTTTTCGCGCGCTTCCGACTCGGGATAGACAGGGGGAATAAACAGAACAAAGGATTGCAAGGCCGACCCGGCTAGACGCTCTCATTGTTGCCAATCTAGTCGATAAAAACCAAAACCAAGACAAAATAAAAAGTTTTTTGACGCACGTTTTGCGATCTGGCGCATAATGGCGCGAGGTATTGGCTGTGGCGCAGTTTCTGCCACATGGCGCAGAATGGCGCAGAATGGCGCAGCCGTTCCACTCCTGTGTGTAGTAGACAAGGACCTGACCGTGACCTTGCTGAATGGCTCATACCCTAGTTACACGGGCGCACTCAACTGTCAGTGAGTCAATGACAGAATTTTTCAACTGACATTCATCCCAACTCAGTTGTCCGGCGGTACACTTTCACAGGCTTTCCGAACCCAGTTGGGATACACGTCACGTGACTAACACTAACAAAAAATATTTCTTGAAAGATAAGAATATTTTACAAAGTGAAAAAGTATCAACACGTTTTTTTTTATTGTATTTGCGAGATTGCATATCAAACAATAACAAACGATCTTGTTTTAAAGTGGACCTGAAAACAAACGAGGTCGAAACAAACGCAGACAGCGAAACAACACATTGATAATACCCTTCCAGGAGTTAAATGCTCGGTAGTTTACTTGCTCGCGTCAGAAGTTTTACATACCGGTAGATTTGTCCAAGATTTTCTATTTTGAGCTTCACTTGCTTCACGATGAAAAGCTCGACTGGCTCAACGTCGGCGCTCGCCACTGCCGAGTTGAGAAATTGAGTGATGCGGGCGAAGATGACCGCATTTCGCTTCGCTCCGCAAAGAGAGGCGAGGTTATCTTCCCAGAGGAATGTGAGGGTCAGCGTTGTATCGCGCATCCAAATCAAGCACTTCTGGCCGCCGTTTCCTCTCGCGGACGCTGCTGACGTGCTCGCACCGGAATTTGTGATCACCATCTTGAAGGAGCTCCGTTGAATTGATGGGGGTATTCAACTGAGGTGCTCAACCTCAGTTCAACTCGACTGTCATTAGCGGCTCGATGACAGATGGCGCCGCCGTGTAACTCCGGCCAGAGCCGTATATGGGGAGAGTTTGGTCAGTCCATGATCTCGCCGCCGTACCGCTCTTCTCCCGAGCGAGCCAATCAGCACGCGGCGCAGAGCGAGAGGCATGAGCTCATGCGCGTGAACTCCGGGCTGCTCGCAGCCGAGTGGGGAAGGCCGCCATTTTCGTTCATTCTCCCGAGGAATGCATGGGATCGGCATCTAACTCTCGATTATTTCCTTTTATATCGCTGGCTCTGGCAAGACAATGATATTCTGTTATTCCTCGGTGGGTAAAAAAGCTAATAAATGAAGTTTTCTCGACGTATGGCCACAAACTTTTATTCAGGCGAAAAAGAAGTCGGCCCGTAGCAGACGACGCGTAGCCTCAGCAGTGCTCTTCTCCGACCAGTCTCCGACAGCGTTGCAAAAAAATGGCGCGGTCTCCTCTCTGCTCCCTTCTTTCTCTCTCGCTCCTTCGGCGCTCTCCTCCCTTTCATTTACTTTTTTCTTCTCCGGCGCCTTCGTCGCTACACCCACTGGCCAAACTCTCCCAATATACGGCTCTGACTCCGGCTGATCGCGATTGAGTCAACTGTCGTTCACTCAATGGCAGTTGAGAGCGCCCGTGTAACTAGGGTATCGCACGCTTTCGCCAGCACTCGACTTCGCGTTTCCCATTCTGAATTCATTCCAAATTCAAGTTCGGAAAATCAAATATTTCGAATTTTTTCGAGTTCGAAAAATGAGAAAGTTTCGATTAAACGTTCCAAGTCTGAATTTCATGGATGGAAAACTAAATTTCTCAGTTTCCAACTACGTTTTCATGAATTTATCTAAAAAAAATCGCGAAGTGTGCTACAAATTTTACTGAAAACATTGCCCATTTCTTTTACGCCGTGAATATACCCTTTTCTCAGCGCTGTAGTACTCACGGTACTACCTGTATTACTCGTTAGCTGTCGTACTTATGAAACATCCACTGGACTGGTTGAACGGTTCATCGAAAAGCCCTGAAACGGTCAGGTCAAGGTACTTCCTAATTATATGCAAACTAGTAGCAATTCGATCAAACTTCGCCTACATTTAATGCTGGCATAAGGCAACTAAACATGCGGGACAATGCATTTACATAAAGGCATGCACACAGTCTTCCAGAAAATTTTTAGTTGCTTTGGGTGCTTATATTCGGCAGAATAACCCGTGTGATAAAAAACAAAAACATTGAACACAACCACAGAACACAACACAAGTCAGGATTGAAAGGAATCCAACCAGTCTAAATTAGGGGACAACATGGCATACCACAACTGATCACGTCACGACCGGTTTTTATCAGGCGAACCATATTGCCGCTGCCTGGAACGTTTCTTTTTCGATGAGTGGAGATATTGTCCACTCTAAAAGGCAGCCGGTTACTACAGATGATGAAGTTTATCATTACGCCTCGTTTATCAGAGGGGTTTACCCGCCGATAAACTAACATTCCTTCTTGTTGCCATGGCCGTCAGCTCTGCCTCCCTCTCCGAAAAGAAGAGAGACGGCGGCGATATGTTGTGAGTCATAGGGTGGAAAGTTGGGCGTGTTGGTTGTACACGTTTAACCAAAAAGTAAACCAGCGCCAAACAAAAAAAAAAGAAAAGACGAAGTGCAAAAAAAAAAAAAGCACTGACTCTCAACTGATTTGTTGGAATAAAACACAAACCGACAAGCATCACGGATCCTCAAAAATCATCAAGTCACCGCTCCCCGCACGTGTTAAACCTGCTCAAGAATGTCAACTCTGTCAGATAATGCGATAGAAGGCGAACTGATGTACACTGTGATAGGTGCGGTTGCAAACACATTTCTTGATAAACAAAAAACGTGTATCTTAGGAGAACACAGTCAGCAGATGACTAGTGAAATTTTAAAAGCTTTTTTTTTTTATATTTCGAAGCAAAAAAAAAAAAATAATGCGTTTGGCGTTCTTGATGAGGTTTGACACGTGCAGGGCAGGGATCTGATTTATTTTTGAGGATCAGTGATGCGTGTAAATTTTTGTTTTCTCTCAATCAACCAGTGGAGAGGCAGCGATGTTTGTACACTTAGTCTTCTTGTACTCCGTTATATTCGGCGCTGTTTTCTTTTTCCCCAAACATGTTCTGAGTCAGTGGCGTCACTGGGGTCAGCGATAACTGGGTCGCCCATACCGCACGGCCGCCATCACCGGCGCCGATGTTTGTTTACCCCAAGAGCCCCTCCTGATATGTGCCAGGGCGGCGCTTAGTCAGAATCGCGAATAACCTCCTCTCCCGCCTTCGCGTCTTCTTTCTCATGCGCAGAACTCAAAAATGAGGCGACATGCGAGGCGTATTGAGCCATTGAGCTCGGCGGCGAATAACCGTTGAGGAAGACGGGTCATATCAGATCAAGGCAGAAAAGCTATCTATGTACGTACGCGTCATTGCCACGTACCTATCCCTTGCCCCTTTCGGCTATAAATTACAACATGAAATGAACCAAGGCAGTAAAAGCTTAGCGGCAGTGCAAAATCATTCTTGCGGATTTGAAAGTTTTGTAAAATGCAAAATCATTCTTGCGGATTCGAAAGTTTTGTAAAGTGCTTGTTGAATTTGAAGGTGTAAGTGGTTTCTTCTTTTGTGTATCACGTGGATTGAGATCTTCTGTTACCGGGATGCTTTGTGATTGTGGGTCGGAGAGTAGAGGGAGAGAGTGTACTGTGTACGCGAAGAATTCAGTCAAGTGTCTTCCGGATGAGGGGAGCTATTGTTCATTGCTTTGTGGAAAACGTCAAGGTCGTTTGACAATTGTGGTGGAAAGATGTGAGACCTTTGTTATCTTTTGGCTTTCGAGATCGGGAAGGTTCTGTGGTGAAGTTTGTGGAGTGTATATAAGAAGGTGACCAAATAAACTTGTCTTTAGCTGCGTTAGAGACGTGTCTTCGACTGTTCATTTTTCTTCTACTTCGAAACTTTCCCCTTTTCCTGCCTCAGTCTCGGGCTAAGAACAAAATGGTTAACATCCACCAGCTCGCCTGCGCAATCACTACATTAGTAGTAAAGGTGCGATACAATGCCACTGACCGCGAAACACTTTCTTTGCTTTCCCTTCTTTAATACTCTTACTTAACCGAGTTGTCCAATCTTATCGGCCCACTCAAGGCCGCTAGTCACAGCATCGCATCCCTCTAATATTATCATAACTTTCAACCGTATCTATGTTTATGAAGTACTGCTGGCGCAATGGTTTTCGTGACTGTGACAACAAGGCTAACGCAAACATTGAAATTGAAGTTTTGCGAGTGACTACGGGGATCAAACTTCTCCGGAGCAGGCATAAAAAAAAGCTCTCCGGATCAGACGTGTCACGCGCCCCGTCTTTTTGACACGGAGCCAACGGACCGGTTCGCTCAGCGAGCGCTTCGCCGGCTTCAGGATTCAGATCAACATGCCGCACGCGGAGAGATCGTTCGCATTTCTCGAGAGCTACGGCGTGTGTGTGTGCAGACGACGTAGTTGGAAAAGGAAGGAGAAGCAATCCTAAATGTAGGCTCATAGGCCAGTCAGTCGGGAATCCGATCGCAGAGCGCGCGCCGAAAGCACGATATCTACCAAGAGGACGGGCGTTTCGTCGATAATACTTATAGTTTCGGAATCGCGCTGAGAAGCCCGCAAAGAAAGCGAAAACTTCAAGTTAGCTCACATGCATGCCCGTGAAGCACGTAATAAAATGATAATGCCTATAAAGCACGTATGAAACCGCTTGAATGGTCAAAATGTAAACGCCTTACCTTTCACGCGAAGACGGCCGTGGGTTTCGAACGAAGATCCAGATAGCGTGGAGCCAACCAGAGTGATATCATATCCAGTGGCGCCTGTAGTGTTGTAGTACGCCATCTGTACATCAGATGGCGCCATGATTGATAGTGTGTGTTGTTAAAACAAGATGGCGCCATGATCCTTTCAGCGGCACGCGCCGTGTCTCATACATGGGTAAATTACTTCCAAAATATAATTTAATTACAATTACAATTACTTTGCTCCATTGCTCCAAATGTCGTTTTATTACAATTACTAATACATGAAAGGTAATTTACTACAATTAATACTACTGCATGAAAGTTAATTGATTACAATTACTACTACATGGAAGATAATTTATTACAATTACAAATTACTTTGCAATTACGTATTTCTGGGAGCGCCCCGACCTGGAAAATATAAATTTAAACGAGATGTTTAGAATGCAGCGCATTTGTTCATTTCTTGCCCAATGTTTGAGGAGGCTCAACCATCGCTGTTCACGTATTGTAATTTTCTTTTGCGAATTTTGTTAAATTATTGATAGAACTTGACCGTTTTTGGTAATGGAGTCCTAGGTTCTTACATTTTAAATACATAATGAATTAGTTTATATACTTGAAACCGCTAGATCGCTATAATAAAACTGGGCTGACACACAATTGTCAGTTAGGCAAATAAAAATGCGACAATTAGTCATTTCTGAATATTTTAATACTCTTCATATAACACTACAATCCACAAGCGCTAATACGACCAGATTAACATGCAAATATTTTATGTTAGTGTAAATTATTTACATTGAGTGGAAATTATATTGGCTCAGAAATATACAAGAACTGAATTGGGGCTGACGAATCAATGGTGAGGATATTCACAGATGCGAGGTCAGTCTCGAAAATACTTATGCAAAAAATACCCGAAGTAAAACCAACAGGAAATAAACTTCAGAATAATACAACGAAACAGATATATATGCGCCAGATATGGAAGAGGGACGTAAAAAGCTTAAAAGAAGAAAAATAACTTCGTAGACAACTAAAATCCCCAACCTCGCGGCTAAAACCTGAAGCTCAATTTTGTTTCTTTCAATATGTTGGCATGTTTAAGCTATTGTTTTCTGCTCAGACTACAGACGGCGCCAAGCGGCGCCGATGAGGTAGGCTCGAAAGAGGATTGTTCCTTAGCCCGCAGGTATGAGCAGCAAAACAACAAACGCAACACTATTCTTCTTGTGCGTGTGTGTGAGTACATGGTGTGCGAGTGTGCCGTCAAGCGCTAGGACGCTTGTGCGAGTGCTGAGGCTTTCAGAGATGTTCCGTCGGCGCCGCAGTCTTGCAAAAGTAATTGTCATTGCGCTTGAAATTTTGCTATTACTGACGCTAGAAGGTAAGTAAGTTACAATTACAATTTCTTTTAGCCGAATGTAATACGTTACAATTACAAATTATAAAGTAATTAAATTACAGGAATTGAGCTACTGTAATTAAATTATTATCCAAGTGTGCCATGAATGCGTGTAGATATTGTGAAAAGAACCAGTATCATTCCAACTCCGAGATGGTCTGACGCGTCTTCGTCTATTCGGTGCGCCCGCTCGGTCCCGGGCCGCCTGCTTCGTGTCCCACGTGCCACGCCATGTAAGCCTTCCCATCGTTTCATAAGCCTTCCGAGGCTCTGGCCTTTCCGTAGCCTTCATGTTTCTTCCCACCCTTTCACGGTGGCCCTCCATGACCACTCTAGTCCCACTTACAGTAAAATGGTATGCGGTGGTCCCACTCAAGGCCACTTCCGGTGACCGGGCGTTGACAGCGCCCCGAGAGCAGTATGGGGAACTATAGCTCCTTTTTTTTCTTTGTTATTTGATTTAGTTAAACTGTCTCAATAGTACGAATTCCTGATATTTACATTATTAGTTTTAGAAAACATTCGTAACCGCGCGGAGCCATGGTTTTATATAGTAAGGCAAAAATAGCAGTGGACGTTAACCACCGTTAAGCCCATTAGCTCAATTAGCCTTCAAGAGTTCACTGCCCTGCGCCCCGCTTCTCCGAAGCCATGTTTTTAGACTTCAGCGGTTTCGTTGTCGGTGATCGCTAGGCGAATATCCATTTCTAAGGGGCATTTCCCTTTCAGTTAGCCTCGCTTGGTGTTTTAATTTGACGTGCGTTTTCGAATCGCGATGCAAAATTGTCCCAGAGGGGCCTCCTTGGGCAGAAGCCGACCAATCCATTTATTTGACCTGATTGGGATTGTGCTCCAAGTTCATTACAGGTAGCTGCATACATAATTTAATGTGTTCATGCTACCCTGCGTGCAACGCCAGATACGAGTATGTTTTTCTCGAACGGAGTGCATATCCGGCGTAGCCGATTAACGTTATTGGTCAGTGCGCGTTACGTGCGTCCGTGCGCTATACGACATGACTGGAAGACGCGACTCGAACGTAATTACTTGTTCACGCTTTATAATATCCGCGTAACTTCCACGGAACGAAAGATTCACACCGCTTTACTGGGAAAATAAAACGTTCCATGGCAAATCCGGTTGCACACGAACGAACTTGCGTTTTGCAATTCTGCAAAATAATAATAAAAGAAAGCTTGCAACAAATTGCACGCTTAGAAAAATAATAATTCTGCGCCGCTCTAAAAAGTCAATTTATCAGTTATTATATTTACATGCGAGCAAAGAAGTTGACAGGGTACATACATCTCAATGGATTTAGAGCCCGGTGTAGTGTTGAAGAAATTAAACGCAGAGTCACCTCTAGAAATAGCGCATCGTATATATATCAGTTTCTGAGATTCACACTGGTCATGTCTTGTCAGAATTCCTTGTGAGCACGGCAGCGTCTCGAAACCCGCCGTTCAATATGGGTCGAACCCTAGTCGTCTATCTCTGCCAAACACGGCGCACAGTAAGGGACACAATTATTACTTGTGTATTCTATAAGCGAAAGGTGCATGCAATTTTGTACATTCACTGTATGTTATTACTTCCTTGTTCCAGCATGGTGGTTCCTCAAAGAAGTAAAGAGACAAGTGAGAGCCACCGATGAGTGATGGCAAGCTTTAAGGGTTTAACTCCCAAGACAAGGCCGGTCAGCAGCCAGGGGATTAAGTGAAAAAACTCAAGAGGTCGTCTGGGCCACAAGAGGACAAGCAGAGACCGTATGACGGGAAAGTTAGAAGTTGTGTCTGCTCCTAGACACATACAACCTCAGCATAGGCAGCACGGGATTTTTCTGGTCATCATTATTGCGGCCAATATGAGCTGAAACGCCATGATGTGCGGTGCGGGGAAGTATCAAAGCCGTGTGTCATAGTTTTTCTGAAAACGGCGATACCCGAAGTGACCAAGAGAAGCTACCTTCTGCGCTCGTCGACCTATGTGTCATCTTCTAGTAACGGTGATACTCATTATGTTACATCGCCAAAAGACATCGCTGATGAGTTTGCCTCGTTTTTTAGCAGCTGCTACTTACCGCCCATACATTCGGTGAAGTCAGATCTAATCAATGATCCCAGTGATGGGGACTCGCTCTCCTTGTTCAGTGTTGCTACACGGGACGTTGAAAAGGCGATTATAAAGCTCAAGCCAAAATCGTCAGTGGGCACTGATGACATTCCACCATTTATTATTAAAGGATGCTGTGGGCTTCTAGCGCAAATTTTAGCCCATATTTTTAATGTATCTTTGCGTACCAGTATGTTTCCAGCAATATGGAAGGAAGCCATAGTTGTGCCCATTCATAAAGCTGGTGATGCTGGTATTGTATCAAATTACCGTCCTGTGTCACTACTGTGTGGTTTTGCTAAAGTATTTGAAACCATTATGCAAGAATGTCTCTTCTCTCATTTATCTAAGTATCTGACGCTGCAACAACATGGTTTTATTAAAGGGCGCTCTGTCGAAACTAACCTTTGTACTTTTCTACACTACGCAGCCCCGGTCGTTTCAAACCGAGGGCAGGTTGACTCGGTATATTTCGATCTTACAAAGGCTTTCGACAAGGTTGACCATGCTTTGCTTGTACATAAATTGAAACAATATGGTTTCGCCCCTAAACTTTGTGAATGGGTTTATAGTTACTTGTCATCGAGGAAAAATTTTGTTCGAGTTGATACTGTTTTATCTAATCCGTTTTTCCCAACTTCAGGCGTACCCCAGGGGTCAGTGTTGGGGCCACTGTTGTTCCTGGTATTTATAAATGATATTTCAAAATGTGTAAAGATTGCTAAAGTGCTTTTATTTGCCGATGACATTAAGTTATTCTCAAGCATTGGTTCTGAAAAAGATTGTGATGCGTTACAGTCTGATGTTTCGAGTATTTTGCAATGGTGCTCATCCAACCGTTTGCCTTTGAATATAAACAAAACTAAAGTCATCTCGCTAACTAGACGTAAAAATCCCTTACATTTTAAGTACACGTTGGGAAACTGTATTATTACTCGAACTGATATGATCAGGGACCTCGGGGTGTTAGTCGATTGCAAACTGACGTTCAGTTCTCATGTAACTACTATTTGTGGTACCGGGTTCAAAATGCTTGGTATGATCTCCCGTTTGACTCGGCACTTCCAAGCACCTGAGGCCATATTACGTTTATTTTGTGCTCTGGTCAGGCCCAGGCTCGAATTCGCTTCTGTCGTGTGGAACCATTTAACGGAGACTGAATCTAGACGTATTGAAGCGGTGCAAAGGCGTTTGGTTCGCATAGTCTATGACCGATACTTCCACAGGAGACTTTACTTCGACCACCATTCTCTGCTTAAGATTTTGAATCTCAGCACTTTGGATGACCGAAGGCATTGCCGAGATGCGGCTTTTCTACAAAAGCTTATCCAGGGTGTAATTGACGTACCTGACCTTTTGGACAGCATAAAGTTACGTGTGCCAACGAAATTCACGCGACAGTGCGACATGTTCTACCCCGACATGCGATTAAAGGAGTCACCAATCTATCGTATTCAGACATCATGCAACCTCCTTGTCCAGCACGATTTTTTTTTCATGCCTTATTTTACCTTTAACACCTGATGTGTATTTTATGTACTTTGTTACGACTGTTTTATTATGCTGACTGTTCTAATATGACTACTGTGGTTTCCATATGTTTGCATGTTTCATAGGAATCTGACTTCTGTGCACCAATGTCAAAACCATTATGGTGTTTTTGGGCACGCAATAAATAAATATCAATCAATCAATCAATCAATCTGCTATTGAGGAAGTAAAGGTAATATCCATTTGCTTTATCGAGCCTCAAAACATATATGTGACATACCTATAAATATACTGCAAACTTTCTGGAAACAATTTTACGGTGCTCCCACCTCTGATCACGCAAAGATCAGTGCACAGTTTAGTGTCTCAAATACAGGTATCTTTCTGTATTCGTCAGAGACACATTAGAAACCGTCAAAAATGCCGACAGAAGTGAGCCCCACATCTGACCATTAAAGTGCATTGGCTAATGTCAATAGTGGAGAAGGTCATTAGTGACTACGAATTGCATACCTCATGCCTGAAGGGATGAAGGTCAACTAAGTGATCCAGCACACAAAAGGCGTTCTCGAGCAGCGACGGACGCGCAGAACCGACAGTTCGTCGTAGCTCTGTCGGTGCACCCTTTCCAACTGGAGCGGGCATTTCATAAATTATACTAAAAAAGGACCAGGGCCGGATAGGATAAGTAACTCTTTTCTGAAAAGATTCGCAGAATGGATCGCAAAGTATTTCTATCTCTTCTGCACTGTCAAGTGCCAACGGACTGGCTAGTTGCCAAAGTTATTCCAACATCCAAAAGCTGAAAACAAGCCACATTTTAACAACTGTCGTCCTATATCGCTTACCTCGACATGCTGTAAACTATTGGAACACGTATTAAGTAAAGACATAAAAAAATACATGGAAGAGAATAACCGATGTTTTTTGTCATCAGCTTGGGTCGAAAGCTTCTGTTTCTACCGTCCCTCAGCTGAGTGATATAGTGCATGATTTCGCGGAAGTGATTAAAAATAGAGGTCAAATGGATGCAGTTTTTAATCATTTATCGAAGGTCTTCAATAGAGTGCTTCACAGTAAGTGAATAGAGTGCTTCACTGTAAGTAACTCATGAGCTTTAGGTTACAGGTAATGATCACAAGCTTGTATCCTGGTCTATCCAAGTGCACACGTGCATTTTTTTTGTAAATCGGTGGGAGTGTTCAATTCCGATCGATGTATATTCTGCTGTGCCACAGGTCTCTGTGCCATCAGCCCGGAGACAGGGTATGGGTCTGGACGCCCATTTGCCGCCGCGGCCTCAGCGAGAAACTCTTAAAACCTTACTTTGGGCCCTACAAGGTAATTCGTCTCTTTGGGGGCTTGAACTACGAGGAGCTCCACTATGGACTCCGACCACCAGGACTCTACAAGCCACGACTCGAAGTGGTCCAAGTAGTTCGACTCAAGCCGTCATACGCGCGTTTGGATTCTGACGCTGCATGTTAATTACGTCTCACCTTATTTGCCTAGCCGTTTGTTTTTCTTTGCGCGTTGAACCGGGACAATGCACTTTTAAAAGGGTGGGCATCATAATAATACATGTCTTATTTTGCCAACAGTTTACAGTTGGAAGGTGAAAAGGGAAAAAAAGCTGTAGCACAGGTTGTCTAGCCCCGAGCCACCTAAACAGCAGTTGAGACGCGGGCACCAAATTATTTACATATGATTAGGACATAAATGAAGTTTCACTGGCAGACCAGGTATCGACTCTAGAGCACTTCCTTGCAGTCAGTACCTATCGAAAACTGTTGAGAGGCGTCTTAAGAGCCGGCTCCTTGAAACGCCTCTTTGTTGATGGCTATAGAGACGGTGTCAGGAAGATTTACGGGCAGCTTTTCGCTTCTTCCAAACTTATCGTTCTAGAAGAAACTCCATTTAGAGTTTCGCGAAAAGGTTTAAAAGAACATGCGTGAACGATCTGCCTTGCTTGCTTAACGCTTGCTTAACTTCCTGCCAAGAATTGTCCGTAAAACACGCTAAGGGAACCCCAGTATAAGAAAAAAAAGCTCCATAACCGTCCTTCAGAAAAGCTCCAACAACAACAAAAAAAGGTCTTGCGAGGGGCATGGGAGGCCGTGTTAAACTTTGATGTTCTGGCGCGCTTTTGTACAACGAGCTCACAAACGCCAGCTGATCTAGAGACGGGAAGTTTATGGCATCCTTGGTTCCTTGTTGAGGAAAAGAGAACGAGAAGGCCATGGCGCCAGAGGGCCTTTTGAGCGTTTCTTCTGTTTTCTGCCTAAACTTTCTTAACTAAAAAAAGCGACTAACATTTTTAAATTTTCAGGGGCCAGCATGGTGCCTTCTGAGAGCCTGGGGCCCAGGGCTGCAGCCCCCTTAGCCCGTACCTTAATCCGGCCCTGCCCTTGCCTCATACTTTCTTTCTCGAAAAGTTGGAGATACCGCGAGGGCGCTACAGTCAAACTCAATAATCTCAAACCCGGGTAATTCGAACTATCCCTTGAATCAAACTATTTCTGAACAGACTAGTAGTTGAAATGAAAATGCATAGTGAAAAATGCGGTTACATCAAACGAACATTGCAGCGTCTCCCGATACATTGAACTGCCAAGAGTGCCGTTTTGCTCTGCAAGCTGGTTTTCTCTCAACGCGCGCGGGCGCGTTGGCGGAAAGTTAGCTTGCAGAGCAAGCTGGCTGTTTCCTGTCAAGCAGACTTGTACCGTACGCATTACAAGTAATCAAATTACTTGTAATCGATTACTTTTCGGAGTAATTTTGTAATCAGTTGATTACTTTTATTAGGCAGTAATCACAAGAGTAATCTGATTACTTTTTGAAGTAATAAAATTACTTGTAACCGTTACAATTTGTCCACGGGACTTCCCCCCCCCCCCCCCCGGCACACGCCTTTTTTTTTATGAAATGACAAAAATTTGCTTTTTTTTTTCGAACGAAACAAAGAAAGATTTTTGCGGAGCTGTAGGAACGAGGTCAATCTCTATGTACAATTTCCGTGGAATGTCCGTTTTTTTTTTTTTTTTTTTTTTCGAGCTAGGATTGGGAGTGGGAAGCCGCAGGGAAGCCACAGTGCGTGACAAAGGCCATTCAGGGCGAAGTTTGAGGAAGCAGAATGTAGCTTTGTGAGTCCTTCCTTCAAACTAGCCCCCTCACGCACACACACAGAGAAATTAAAAAAAAATCCTGCTTAGGGTACCTACTTGCAGCCCGTAGGAGAACCAGAACCGAAGAATGCATAAAGCGGATGATATAACAAAGGCAGTTGAAATATTTCCCAATTTCCCCTACGTGGTCTTTGTGACAAGCAATGTTTCGAGTTGAGAAGTGGTCGGGGCGATCTCTTCCGCTAATGGATACTACACATGATCCGTTTCAAATCCTGGAGCTGCTGCTCTTTTGTATAACATGCGAGCTCATCCACATGTGAATAATAAAATGAGCGACACAAACTTTGAGCGACAACCCTTGCTCAAGCTTAACAAGATCTAGAACCCCCTCCGCTCCCCCCCCCCCCCCCACACACACACACTGGCGAACGCCCAAATCATTAAACGTCTTCAAACGAATTCTGTGCTTGTGTCCGCATTGCGAAGGTGCAACGACCACGAAGAGGGAGCCAGTTTTTCTTCTTCAATACTTGTGCAAATGTGAAATATAGGTTGGAAGTAGTTCATTGCTATGAGCGCTAAAGATGTGTCTTCACACAATAAAGTAATCAGAAAAGTAACGATTACTTCTTTCAGTAATGTCCAATTACTTTTGCCGTCGAGTAATCAAGTAATCTAATCGAATACTTTTAGCCAATAGTAATAGTAATTGTAATCGATTACCTTTTTTAGTAACGTGTACAAGACTGCTGTCAAGCGGCCGCGCAGACTACCCAAAAGAAAAGAAAAAATTCTCTTCTGCGGAGGGAGCGGGGAGAGGGTAAGCCGGTGAGACCTTGGAAAACGAAGAACGTACATGGCGACTCATGAGTCATGACGTACAGACGCTCTGTGAGAGTAAACAACCTTCCTAAGTCTGGCGTTCTTGTTTGGTGTCAAATTCGTTAAGATATTTAATTGAATTAGCCGGTATATCAAACTGGCAGACGGTTGTTTGCGAGTTCGATATAAATGGGTTTGACTGTACCAGCGCTGGCCCCCCTTCAACCTACCTCAATAACACGGAGGGCTCCTTCATTCGAAAAAAAGATGGCGGCTTGCAAATAGACACTGCTAGGAGCGTTGCGTCTATTGAGACTCGTTTCCGCAGTCTCATATTTCGATCGAATATACCGAACAGCGTGCTTCTTGCACTCTAAGAAAAAACGGGTGTAGTCGGGTGTATCGGCAGCACATGCACCCCCTTCCTGAAAGATGCACCTTCAGTTGCCCAGCCAGTGTATTTGTGCACCGACAATGAACATCCTCCTCTCCCTTAAAAACCTCTAGGTGTATCAGTGCACCACCACGCCAGCCAAGCGCCCCGACCAGCGTGTGCTTGGATGCCCTCTTGGAGGTCACTTTTGGGTTGTTGAGTTTCTTAGGAAGTATGGAACTGTTTTCTTCACTCGGTATTGACAGTAGTGTAGACGCTATGCTTGTTTTAGGCCAATCGGGTCTCCGTGTAGGATCATGTGACTACAGTCTCCAAGCTAGAGATAAGGCAGAGCACGGCACCTGCCTCAAGGCCAAGGCCACGGATAGCATCCACTGCACTATTAACTTTGGGTCGAACTTTCAAGAGGATATAGGGGACAAATCCTCTAGCTGCGTTCATTGTTGGGATGACCCTGAAGATAAGCCTTCGCGAGGGCGACCACTTTTGGCCTTGAAGGAGCTGCTATTTTCGTATATTCCTCTCTTTTCTTTCTCTCCCTAAGCTGAAAGCGTGGAAGAGGCTACGCAGTCGTCGGACCGATGAACTGGAGGCTTTCTT
Organism: Ixodes scapularis; assembly: GCF_016920785.2. Classification (NCBI taxonomy): domain Eukaryota; kingdom Metazoa; phylum Arthropoda; class Arachnida; order Ixodida; family Ixodidae; genus Ixodes; species Ixodes scapularis. The sequence continues at coordinate 83,304,870 of NW_024609838.1, read as the reverse complement.
TATGCCTTGAGTCCGCTGTCTGGGCGCGGGTAATGGCAAGAGCGTGATCATGTGGCAAAGGTTTCACGAGTGACGTAGTAGCTCTTTCCGATCCGGAAATGTCTGATTCCCGGCCTAGTTTATTGTGTGCTGTGCTGCGACCAGCGGGGCTGCCAGAAATTTCGTCCGTGACAACATATTCGAGTGTACCAAGGCTTCCAGTGTTTAAAAAGTCCAACGTACATCGGCAACAAGCGATTTCTTCAAAAAATCCCAAGGAATTCATGTGATGCGTTTAGTGTTCGGTTTGGCAAATTACTTCTTCTGCCACATCGTGTTGAATCTTCACAGACCCCTTTCTTTCCGTGTTTGTGTTTGTGTGGTTCTGCAGTGCCGGTGTCAACATCTATCTCGGATTACATATTTCAAGTCCGATATTTTCTTCGTAAGTGCGCTGCAACCTACTCCTTTGCAGCAATTGACCGTTCCGTTTCTGATTACGTCTAAAATTAGGCAGTGCCTATTTCCTAGCAGCCGGGAGAATAATTTCCCCGAAATTCTATCGGCAGTCGCCTGCCATTAGCTGTCTACAATCATGTGATAACTGCAGGTGACTTTCTTATTCTCCCAGCGTTTTGTGAACGCGCGTTTCATGGACACCTTTTCATTGATACACGTTTTCTAGACACGTTTCGTCGACACTAACGTTTCACCGTTACTCGTTACGCGAAATACACGCTGTAGGGACATTTCGTCGTGCGTGTGTCTCTGAGGCGCGTGCTCACCGACCCAGCCCATCCGTTCACGTCGCTTCGTGGCGACAGTATGCGGCGGCTCATTAAAAAAATGTTCACCCTACCTGTGATACCCGTATATATCACCTCGCGCACATAGCCTGGGGCGGCTCATTACAAAAAAAGAAAGAAAAAAGAGATGTTTATAGAAAAAGCTAACCTGAGCTGTCGATGACACGTCGTTCGATGAAGTGATTATATCGCCAATGAGTGACGACTGCCGGCACGATTTCGGGTAAATAATTCTGCCGGCTGCTGAGAGAATTGACACTACCTAAGAATCACCCCGGTTCTTGTTCGCTCAGTAATCTCCTCAGTTGTGTAACAGCTTCGTTGTACATCTTCACAGATCGCTTGCACGTTTGTACTTGTTTACGGAATAGGCTGTCTAATAAACTTATAAGAGATTTGAAAACAATCCGCTGTGTCTGTTTACCTGCCTTTTTGCAACCGCCTGGGCGCGTACATTTTTTACAGGTTTCCTTGAGGTGGGCGCACAAAGAGGTGTAATGGTACATCATTGAATGAGGTGTATATATGTTCCATATGAGCGGGGTGGGTGTAAAAAACGGTGTAATAGCAAACCCGGTTGGTGGGTGTACAGAAGGGAATACTTATACACCTTAAATTGGGGTGTACCTGCACACCGAAACGACAGTAAGGGTGTAAGAAAGGAGTACTGAAACACCCCAGTATGGGGTGTATCTCTGCACCCCCAAATGCTGAAGGTGTATAAAAGGGTGCACATATGCACCCCTAAATAGGGTGTATATATGCTCCTCGTTTTGAGGTGTACTTACACCCCCTGTGGGTGTACACACTACACCCTTTTTTTAGAGTGTGAACTCAGCCTTAAAGGGGCCCTGCAAGGACTGTTGAAACTTATTATGTGAAATCAGGCATCAAGACAAAGACGAAGAAGCGGGATCCCGAGGAAAAGGAAGGCACGAGATGGATCGAGGCCTGGCCATGAGCGGACGATGCCGGACATTTTAATGTAAATATTTGTATATAAATAATCTTGTTGGCTTCATTTACTAACGACCAGTCAGCCGTTCTTACAACATGGTGCCGAAACCAGAGAGAGGGCTTAACGAAACAGTGAGAACCTGACTGGACACATCAACGAAAGGTCACCACAGCCAACTTACCAACGATCGACCGGCAAGAAGAACAAGATTTTAACCAAAGCAACAGACGTCCCTGACAATATCACCCTCAACGATGTCGACATCGAATGCCTTCTGCATCAAAGATCTACATACCGCACCGAGGTAACGACTCTGATCATTTTGAGAATGCCTTGCCGGGAAGAACAACAGGCTGACAACCTAACGAAATTATCAGGAGGTTAAAAGAATACAAATGTCAACTAAAGTACCTCGGCGATACGATCGAGCCATTCATACCCACTAAAGAATTTGAGGAAGAATTCATTTACGTCATAGAACTCAACGACCGCATCGTGGGGTACCTGTCAATGGTGAAGTTTAAAGCTCAACTAGTCAATCAGTGGGTGACAAAACCGCAGAAAGTTGGGGAAGGACACCAGCACTTATCAAAACAACGCATTCCATCAGACACAAGCTCCGTTAGGCAATACCTCGTGAGACCAAGTGAAGTTCACGTGACCGCCTGCACCAGAGATAAGGAAGCCGGAACGGTCGCCCTAGTGTCCACCACCTACGCCGACCGTTCTCTGGTCACAGAAAATCACGGGGAACAACAGAGGAAGCACAGACGCGTACCGAGTGGTTCTACAGATGTGAACAACACACCACTGGACGAATGTTGCGCGCAAACGACGCCAAGGATGACTATGGTGTTCATGCTGATCAACAAACAGGTCATAAGCGGTTCAGCAGGAAAATGTGAAGCAGGTTGTTTTGCTGGTGCTTTGCTTATATAAAAATGAAACGCGGCGAGCTGACAAAAAAAAAAAAAGAAAAACGAGCCAGCGATAGAAGAACCGAGAGGAAGAAACAGAAATGTATCGAAGTTACAAACCACATAAGGAAACATAGATTCAGACAAACTATTAGCAAAAGAAACGAACCTACAGCCAAGACGGACCAAACAAAAAAACCTAGAACAAAACGAATAATCGGAATGCATCAGCGACAAACGAGAGCTTTAAAGGAAACCAGAAAAAGGGCTTATCGCACACTTTGCGCTTTGTCTCCAACCCGTGGGTCGGCTAAACGAGACCATTCAGGTCAGTTTAAGAGGATGGGGAACCGCAATTTGGATTTCAGAAAAAACAATGCAGGAGATGTAGGCGGGACGCTACAATCCCTACAATACTACTCGTAAGGCGATATCTTGAAGGAACGGCCGTATTTTGGGAAAAAGAGGTCGAGATTGAACCAGGCCGACAAGGCGCGTGACCGTGAATATACCTAGTTTCCTCCTCTCTTTGCTTCGCTCACTCGAGGCCGCCAGGCGCAGAAGACGCGATGCCATTCCCTCTCCTTCTCGGGGAAACATGACGTGAACATTTCTGTCAAATGCGCCTTCTCTTCTTGAAAAATACGGCCATCCGTTCGAGATATCGCTGTATGAGTGATGTATTGGTGTTTGTAGCATCACGTTTCACGCTTTTGCCGCGTGTTTTGTGGAATCCAGATTTCGGTTCAGCATCCCTTTAAGCCCCTCTGGATTAACGGATGGAGAACTTGCTGGCCAAATCTTGTAAAAACAAGAGATCGCATCTGGGTGCCACAAGAATGGTAGATATGATGTGCAAAAACACGACATAAATTATGAAGAGATGATCTCCAGGCTACCGACACTTCCCTCTGATTACGAAAACGTCATCAGATCTAGGAAAATAATAAAAACATAATTTTCTTTCATCATTTAATTTGACGACGAGGACAGATTAACTCTCTTCTTTTCGCGGGGATTATGTTGAAACTTATGTGAAATCGGACCTCCCGACAAAGACGAAGAAGAAGCGGGATCTCGAGCAAAAGGAAACTACGAGATGGACGATGCAGGCCTGCCCATGAGCGGATGATGCAGGTCATTTTTAATGTAAATAGATGTAGATAAACGCTGTTCTTGACCTCATCAATGAACGACCACTCAGCCGTTCTTACTACAGCAATTGTGTGATAGTGCCCATCAACGGCCAGCCACCCACGACCTTCAGAGCTGCACTCTGTCACCGAATCGGGCGAGCTGGTAAACGTTATACATGATGAAAACCGCCCAAACGACGAAGGCGGAGTGAAGACAACAAACACGACAGGACGTAGCTGTTCTCGCAACTTAAGGTTTATTAGTGAAAAACGCTAATAGGAAAAAGGTTCACACACCGCTATTTATATTAGCTCGCAATAAAACAAACCTCTTTATCTGACAGAGCTACCAACGGCGCACTGTCAAGGTGTCAATGAAGTGTCCTTATTACGGGTGTCAGACGTTCCGATTTTATACCTGCGGCGTCATTAAAACACAATGGGTGAATAATAATTTCTGAGGAATTAGTAAATGTGCCAAATGAACTTCAAGAATATTACAAAAAAATTGGACAATTAATTTTAATGAAGTAACGGATTCTAATTGTGTTATATTGCCACGTGTGACGCCCATTTTGTTGAACTAAGCAAAAAAAAAAAAAGATGGGTGAGCTTTTTTCGCATCCGCTCGAATGCCGGTGAGCTTTTCTCCGCATCTTCCAGTTTTGCGGTGAGCTATTCTCCGGTAAGCTTTTCTCCCCCGCCCGAGTTAATTCTAGACTGTAATGGTAGGCTTCCGGCAAAATTATTCTCAGGGCTGTCGCGAGAATCGACGCTTCATATTTCTATAGATAATTGGAAGAGTAAGCATAGAAGAACGGTCAATCGTTGCCAACAAGTAGGTTGCAGTGCACTTACCGTAATAATAGCGGACTTGAAAGATGTAATCCGATATAAATGTCGACGCCGATCAAAGCAGGACAACGACACAAACACCAAAACGAGAAGGAAGGCTCCTTGAAGTTTTAACACGATGCGGCGCACAAGCGGTCATTTGCCGAACCCAACCAAACCGAAAGAATTCCTGACTTCTTTGAAGAATCGCTTGCTGCCGATATACACGTAGGACTTTTCGAACACTGATAGCTCTGGTGCACATCCAATACGTTGTCGTGACATCCAAATAAGACCGCAGGGTAAGGCGACAGATCGAAGCAGGTAGGATGTACGAAGTTCGGACTTGAACAGACAACAAGCAGACAAAGAAAAAAACGCCTGCCAGCGGGCGCAGTACCGGATCTCGCAAGCGATGCTTATCAGCGTGTAGCTCGTGCGCGCTGGCGCCCTCCTCTCTCTCGGGTGGTCACGTGACAGGTGACCAGAAAGAAGTGAAGGGGCGTGGCCAAGGAGGTCAGGCGCAGCGCAGGACACCGGGACACCAAATACTTTACTATACTCTGTTTCATACTTAGCGTGCAACGCTGTCAAAGCTTTTGGCGAGAGCATGGGGCTTGATCTCGTTGATCATTTGCACGCGCTCTCGCGCAAACAAAACCATAGATGAAGCCACGCGCTCGTGCCAGTAGCTTTGACAGCGTTGCACGCTAAGTGTGAAACGGAGTATAGGGGAAATACATTCCACTCTGCTCATTTGCATTAGACAAAACGCCTACAGCGCCGCTGACGGTGTGGAAATCCGTGTCAGTCCACGCGCATGTGCACGTGGATGGATGTTCGTGGCGGCCGCGGCGGTGTCGTCTCCGCGAGGTGCGTCGATGCACGAGGCACGTGCAACGTGCAACCCTTGGGAAGATTACGGCGGCACAGCGGAGCAAAGTATTTGGCGCAGCACTGAGCTATACTTCGGTTCACCTTTTCTGCGAGCGAAGGCAAAGCTAAAAGCGCGAGAGCAGCGCTTTTTGCGTTTTTGCCCAGCTCGCGCGCTCGAGCAAAGCCTGAACGCGCGGAGCTTTCGTGCTCGTGCTTCGAGCTTTGCCTTCGCTCGCACATAAGGTGAAACGAAGTATATTTACCGCCCGGTAGCCGAGACCTCCACGACGATAGATGGCTCTCGCCGCGCCGAAGCTATTGTATTTGAGAGGAGTGGAATGTATTCCCCCTAGTAAAGTATATGCACAGTAAATATTTTAACACCCAAAATCGTGTTAAAAGGGTGTTTGTTTTAACCAACACCCTTCCTACACCATTTCTACACCCTTTTTACACAATTTTGAGTATTGGTGGGTGTAACAGGGGTGTACGAGAAGGCTTACACCCTACATACACCCCTATTACACCCCTATCACACCCACAATTTGAAATATGCTCAGGAAATCGTGTTAGAAGGCTGTACACTCTAAGAAAAAAGTTGACCTCAAGGGACTAACGGCAGCATTTGGTCCTCTGAACTCCCAGTTGCTCCTCGAAAGGACCATCTGGCTCAAGCTAGGTACCGTGCGCAAAAGCTGGGGACTAACTGCGCTCGACTGGGACCAACCGATAGGCGTGCGCGAGCAAAAGCATCCATTAGTCCCCCTCAGACAGGGTGCATCTGTATGATTTAGTCCCCGAATGCAAACGGAATGTTCGCCAGGAGGACGGATGCTATTTCGCTTGTCTTGGGGATCGGCGAGACTCAGCCCAGCACGGCTGAAAGTGTTGACGAAACTCGGACGAAACTGGCGAATTTGTTTAATGTGCCAGGAACGTTAAGACATTGCATGGTAGAGCTTCACGCGTTGTGTGAAAGCGAGTGAACGAATGTGTTGACTCGACTTCTTCCAACTATCTCCTCAAAAACGATCTGTTGACATTCCAGAAGTCCCATTTACGTAATTTGCCTTCGCGCAAAAAATGTGCATTCATCCAAACGCAACACCTCCAAATACTAACACTTTTTTTCTTTTAAAAATGAAACTTAACAGTTTGTAGAAGCCACGCTTTTAACACCGGAGTCTCGCAGTCAGAATAAATGGTCATTTCAATCCCTAAAACTGAGCATTCCCACCGGCGATATAAGCAGTCGCGCGATGCCACTAGATCGCATCGCAAAAAAAAATTAGATGGTCACACCGGCGTGTGCGATAAGCGAGTCCAACGCCTTCGTTGGCGAGTCGTTTGTCGAAAACTCTCGCTCCGAACGCCGTTGATTTGCTCAGCCGCTCCGCGACTAGATCGCATCGCAAAAAAGTTGAGTCGAGAAGCGACTGCTCCAATCGCGTCGCTTTTTGCCCGCGATGGTCGCTTTTGCGATGGAAGTTATCGCGCGGCTAGATCGCATCGCCGGTGGGAACGCGCCTCCGTCTCTGTGTGACAAACCTTTCTGGGTAGTCCAATGTCGAACTAAAATCCGCAACGAAACACTTGATGCACGGCACGTTCCACTTAAAGAGCACATTCAGGGGCAGTATCCAGACGCCTTCATGCCATCGTCGTCGCTGTTTCCAAAACAATCCAGATGAACTACGAAGAACGAACCACGCCCGGAACGTCACACCTGGCAGCACCCTACTAATACAAAACAAATGCAAACTAAAAAAAAAAAAAAAAAGCCACTTGAGAAAGTTGAAAATGCTTAAGAGAGAAAGAGAAAAGAAAGAAAAAAAAAAGTGTCTGCTTGAGGTCACTCGACCGGCGTGTTGAAAGTGGCGACCGTCTCCCGTCCTTGGAGCTCTTCGGTGTCCTTGTGTCGTGTGCAGTGGGAGTGGGAAAAGAGATTATCTTCTGCGCGCACTGCCCCCTCCCCCGAATCCCCTACCCCGCATTCTTTGCTCCTTGTACACGCGGAGGGTTGGGCGTTGGTCAGATGGGGTCCGTCGGGAAAACGGGAAGTGTCTTTGTTTGAAAAGAACCTGTTTTTAGTAAGTTGAAAGTCGAAATACAGCCTTCGTCGGAGGCTGGTCGCCTTGTGTCGTCTCCGATCATGCCGGGATCGGGTTTGGATTCGCGGTACTGAAGCACTGCACTTGATCTGTTCTGACGTCGCAAGCCAAGGGAACTCGATTAAGGTATGTCGAAGTGCTTCTGTTTATGGTGTATTTATTAACTGTGGCTTCAGAAAGTGTTTTCTTTTGAGCGCGTTCTCTAGCTTGCAAAGCGCGCGCCATGCTCTATTCTTTTTGGCACCCCGGTTGCTGATTTTGTTATGCGGCACAGAGACCTCATATTCTATCGTATCGAGCGAAACGCCAGTTCTACCGATGGCTTATTTTTGTGTGTGTGTGTGTTTCGCAGACCCTGGCAGGATCGCTTGACCATAAACGCCTGTCCACATGCAGCGGAGCGCTACAGGCATAACGCTGACCTTGCGCTAAGCGCGTGCTGACGGGATCGGTCAAAAGCTTTGTATCGCACCGACAAAACTCATGCTCACGGCAGACGAAAAGTAGCTCATGACACGTGAGCAGCGCTACATCAGCGCTTCGCTGCGTGTGAGAACCGGCATTAATGGAGACATTTATTCGATTGTACACTAGACTTTCGCGTTGATGGCGGGAGATCATGCCGTCACTTTGAAGCATAGTTTGAGCACGAACGCGCTGGGTCTGTAATTCGCAGCGAACGGTCTACTAAAATCTAATATTGCGCTGGTCTGCTGTCAACAGACTGCGTGTTGGATGTGAACCATTGTATCACTTATGCAGCCTATTTGTTAATTTATTATGCGTGTGTTATAACTTATATCTCATATATTTGTCAAGCGATTCGGTATTAATGCTGCCCTGTTACTAATAGTCCAAATTCCTCGCAAACAGGAAAGAAGCTGCCGGAGCCCCAATAAGCGGTGCTGGGACCACGACCGACTTGGGCAGACGTCCCAGTGTCCAAGCCATCGTCGACGCAAGTGCGCTCTTCGGAATCTGGCCTTATCGTGGATTCTACCGCCCTGGAACTTTGACTTCAGTCATCCTTGAATGCGATGTGTATCTACGAGGCAATAAAGCTACTTTTAACCTGAACTCCACAATTTCGTTTCGGGAGATTTGTGGCACGGGACCAAATGAAAAAAATAAACCTTTAGTCCCAGAAGCCTAAATCCAAGGGCGCAACGTTTAGACCCAGGGGTCCAAGTGCAAGGGCCTAACAGTTAGTCCTCGGGGTTCATTTGAACCGGTGTAGCAGTTAGTCCCAGGGGTCCAAGCGCAAGGGTCTAACAGTTCGTCTTCGAGGTTCAATTGAAACGGTGTAACAGTTGGTCCCAAAGGACCAAGTGCAAGGGCCTAACAGTTGGTCCTCGAGGTGTAACTGAAAGGGTGCAACAGTTAGTCCCAACGGTGCTAGTGCGAGGGACTAACTGACGGGGCGCAACAGTTGCTCCCGTTACAGTTGCTCCCCTAGGAGACTAATGGTGGTGGCAGCGCATTTAGTCCCCCGAGGGACTAAGTCGCGCTCCCTTTTTCCTTAGAGTGTAGGCACTCGTCGCAACACCCCCCGTTCATAACGTGTAGGAAGGGTGTGATGGACATATGATTTCAAAGAGTCGGAGTTAATCACGTCGAAGAAACCCTTGTCTACGAGAGGAACCGGTAAGGACATCGTGACATCGATTGATCGTCATCGCGGTATAGCAGCATGTGCCCCAAAGCGAGGAGCTAGCTATGAAATGAGTCGGAAAAAAAATGTGGCCTGCATTAGCAAGCTCGAATTTTTATGTAATATGTGCTTTAAGCGGTGGATTTTATACTTTGTGCAATACCAAGACGTAGCTCAAATTGCTTGGAATTATGTAGCGATGCATCGGTCCGGCGTCCTGTCAAAACTTCAGGACATCAACGAGAACGTGCAAGAATGCGCGTCACATTAATCTTACACAAATCCGCTTTCCCCTCTGTTCGGTCAATATCATTGTCATCGACGCCGTTCTTCTTCACGCCAGAGGAGAGGCCATTTGTTCCTACCGGTTTTTGCCCGAAAACCCGGCGCAAATGACGATGAGCAGTGCTCTATGCTTCCGTCCCCGGTCAAGTGGTTAACGGACGTCCACAAACTTTTCATTCACGCGGTGTGAGACGGGCGTAATGTTGATACTGTCGATTACACCCATGATTTTATAACCGTCCATGTTCATTGCTTTGATGAAACGGTTGCTGATGTACGGCGGTACCAACATCGAATATAATTAATCGCCACAAAAAGGCGCGTATGATTAGGAAGTGAGAATGTTTTTTGCAACTCCGATCGAACTCTTCGTCCGAGAGGAGCCGAAAATTACGTGTCGCGTGTGCATCAGTTTTATCAGTTCAACTTCGATTTAAAAAATCACCTCTGCTCGCAAAACGTGACCGAAGACGTGTAAATATACAGCCCAGGCAACACACCGTATGTCGCCGATATTGGATGTATTCGAAAAGGTTGTGCCCACACCATTTTGGTTTAGCCAATATTTAACGAATAAGATGAGTCGCGCCAACGATATCCTGACATGACGTACGCGACGCCGTTTTTAGTTGAGTGTTGAGGGTATCCTGCGTGAATCGGCTATGCCGGAGAGGTATTTCTATTTATTTGCCGCCTAAAATACGACGTTAAAAATAAAAATAAAATTAGCCAAAACGGAATTTGCTTGCTTTTAGCCCGAGAAGTCTTTCTCGGGCAAAAAGCGAGCAAATTCCGCTTTGCTTAATCTTTTTATTCATTTTCTTTTTAACTGCGCTGAAGCTTGGAACAATCAGTGGCGCCTTTTTTGGGTAGCACAAACTCACCTGACTGAACCAATCAATACACTTATAAAACACATAAAGAAAAAAAAGGAAAGAGAAAGAAGAAATTCAAACGCATAAACAAGACGACGATCAACGAGTTCTACCCAGAAAGCATAAGCCACTCCCCGGCTCCACACTTTTTGAAAGGGAACCGCCACTCGAACAACAACAACTTCAAGGTCCCACATACAAGGCAACCCTCCCTGTGCAGCCCAGGAGGCAGCAGAGGGAGATTAGCAGCTTTGTCCACCCCCCTTTGACCTCTTCTTCTGATAAGCCTCCCCACTTTCTTTTGTGTCCGTGTGGCTGTGAGCGAGTGCGAAGGCCGCTTCTAGCGAATCGGAGGTATGGAGTGAAACACGTGACCGCTCTCCGTAGGACAAAAACGCTTGGACGAACATTTGTCACGCGACTCGCTCTGATGCGCTGATGGCTTACTGGGGTCATAGCCTTCGCCGTTTGCCAGTTTATGGTGAGTTGTAGGGACCACGTAAGTCCGGTTTCCAAAAAGCGTCCGTCAGTGTTCTCTTTCTCGTGCAAGCAGGTCCTCACGAGTTCCATTTCGCGACCGTGGTTTTTCGTCGTGAACGGCCGGAATACATCTATGCCAACTTTTTAATCTATTGGCCATTTATTTCGTCGGAGTCTATGGAATTATTGTGCTGTGTTTGTTGGACGAGTTTCGACAAAGAGCTGCTCATCGGCGGACGCGAGACTTCCGTTGAATGTGATCGACCGCCTTCATCATCGACATTGTGTTTGCGGTGTTTCGTGCTGCCCGAATCGGATTGTGCATCTATCGCGACAGAGAGCTGCTCATCGGTGACCGCGAGGCTTCCGTTGAATGTGAGCGACCGCCTTCATCCCCGGCATTGTTTTTGCGAATTGTTCTGTGCTGCCCGAATCGGATTATGCATCTATCACGGATTACATGAGATCGCTCTCTTATTTGTAAGTACTTTGCAAGCATGCTTAAAAACATGAACTGCCACTTGTGTCCCAAGTGACTTCCGGTCGTTCCGTTTTTCCAAGCCTGTCGAGTTTTGCTTACGTCACCAGTGCTAGAAAGAATAAATGTCGCAAGCAGGGTTCTCCCCAGGAATTTCTGAGAGGTGGACATTACCGGGGGGGGGGGGGGGGGGCTAGAAAGTAACGCCCCTTTTTAGGGTGTTAGACATTAACAACACCCCTTTTTAGGGTGTTAGCAATCACACCCATGACTAAGGGTGTTAGAGAAATCACACCTTTATTCTAGGGTGTGAGAATATCACACCCCTCTTTTAGGGTGTCCGAAAATCACACCCCTTTCTTAAGGTGCTACGACTTACACCCATTTCCTAGGGTGTTCTGTCACACGAATAAGGGTGCTCCCCATAGGACAAGCCATTTACACCAATAAGGGTGTTAAAATTTTAAGTGTGTGGGGACACCCTCGCGCCCTCTCCTCAGGCCTCAGGCGCAATATGTTTGCACGCTCGACCGCAGGAAATCGCGCCGGCCGCTCGGGTTGCGCCCGAGCGAAGAGAGCAGTCAGCGCGAGCTCGTAGTTTGACTGCTGCAATGGCGAGCGTGCTCTCGCAATGCTCGATGTTCTTGCAGCCACGCGTTTGGGCGGTACATTCGCTGCGTTTTGAACTGAGCTGAAACGGAGTCTAGATATATATTCTTTCACGCGGTTGCGTCGTCCGCGAGAGACATGCGAGCTGAATAAGTAAATTGAGCCAACAAAAATGCCGAAGTTTTAAAGTTCTGTCAAAAATATCGGATCGCCAACGTCGCGCGTTTACGTTAAAAAAATAAATAAATAATATGTTTATTGCAGTTGTGGTTAAAGCGAACATCAGCGCAATTAAAATATAAACATAATTACTTACATTACGTGGACGATTTGAAATCAATGAACCGGCGCTCCCGGCCTTCCGGAAACATAGGCTGCCACAGATGAAACAGGCGTACCCATGCCGCCGATCGGTACGTTCAGTATCAAACGGGCTCCCGCGAGCCGTTTGATTAATCCGGTTCGCTTTGGCGGTCACCGGTCACCCGCTTGTGCAACATTGTCACCGGTCTAAGCAAACGTGCGACAACTTTGCCCAAACGAGTGGCCCATTTGCCTAGACGAGTGACCCGTTTGCCAAAGGAGTGACATGTTTGCCTAAATAGGTGACTGTTATGGCTCATACGGGGACCCCTTTGAGCCACACGCGCGACCCTTTTAACAAACTGGCAACCGGTATGGCTAAACTGTTACCGGTATGAACCCGTTCACTTTCATATAGGCGCCAAATGTTTTTTTGCAGTAGGGTTGCGACGTTTTTTTATATTATGGAAAATCCTGTGCAGGTACGGTATTTCTACTGGCCTTGTTTTCTCGACACTGCTCTCGTTTGACTGGAACTATTTTGCCTTCTTTGCCAGAGGGTTCGCCGCATCAGCCAATACAGCTGACGAATAGCCGGCTTTTCTTAGCCTCTCTATTTGTATACTAAAGATGGCTGCTATTGTAGGAAGACACTGCTTTTTTAGTGCCGAGCTCAAACACGTTAGAGTTATGCTTCTCTTGATGACTTTTGAGGGAGCCGAGCCATAATCTAGAATGACTTTCATGAATCGTGGACTGTACGACCAACAAAAATGGATATCACCCAGGTGGAGCGAAAGGTCGAGGAACTGAAGTACAGAGCGCGACACTGTTAGCGCGAACAAACGATCGCCAGTTTTCTGTGTTTTTTCCCTTAGAACCAAAAAGTTGGCATCAAAGATATTATTCTTATAGAAAGAGCTCATTTAGGGCTCCAATATAAGGGGTAAAATTGTGATCCCAGTAATACTTTTTCTTAGTAAAACGCGAAAAGGCGCCGATGTCGTGCTCGCGCTAACAGTGTCGCGATGTGTACTTTTTCTTTGGGCACCTCAAATGTAAACCTAAGGCCACCTTCGTACTCAGAGAAGGTCGCCATAATGTCTGCAACTTGTTTGTCCGTATGTCCACCATCTGCAAGAATTACCAGGAAGTCATCAACATAGTGGGCAACCTTGTTAACGTGTTTGCTTCCAAGCGCACTTTCTATCGCACAGCCCACTGCTCTCAAGTAGATATCACTAAGGACTGGGGCGACGCAGGAACGGATACATACTTCTAACTTCTGCAGATAGCACCCATCCAGTCACCCATCTATTGTAGACAGGTAGAAATGTTACAGCTACCTAAGGCTCTCAATAGGGGACCCCACTGGAACTTCGGAAAGCGAGCCCATTGACTTCTATACAATTCAAAACCGATGTCAGTAGCTGGTCATGTGGTAAGGAGTAAAAAAAATTCTCCACGTCAATACTGAACGCAGTTCTCTTCTCAGGACCCCCTAACTGGAGATATTCCACTATCTCCTCAGATTGGACAACCCGAAACGGGTCCCTAATACTGAAAGCGGACAGTTGTATTTGGAGATAGGGAGCAACTTGCTTTTGCCACGATCCCTTTTCTGTGACAACGGCTCTAAATGGACAAGCCTCTCTACGTGTCTTTACGCTGAAGAAGGCCTCCAGATGTTTTTGTGAAAATTGTTTTAGCGACTGCGCCGATTATTATTAGTTGTACCAATGCTCTTTAGTAAGAGATATCGTCCACGAACTTCAGAACCCCGTTTCCCCTTTGACAGACTCCCGGGGAGGAGATCGAATACTTGGAACCTTAATAAGTGGAGAGGTGGTCACCGGCCAAATGATTACCTTTAATATGTAGGCTATATAAGGCTCTAGAGCAGTTAACGGGACTGTGATTCAGGTGTTCAGTGTGTCATGGTGTATGGGTTTGTGTTAATTTCTAATGTGTTGTTGTAGGATGCATTTAGTGGTACCTTCATATACCACAAGGACACCATTTACCATACTTCGTTTCAGCTTCGGTCCGAACGCGGCTGATGTTATGAGCAAAAGGGTCAATCAAAGAGCGCAAAAAGCGCAGCGTCATGGCGTGCTCTCTGAGCTTGATAGAACTAGCCGGCGGAGGAGCGCGCACAGAGAGAAGGCGAATACCGGCTGGTCTTCTATAAACTGCAGAGAGCACGCCATGGACGTTGTGCCTCTTTCGCTGTTTGATTGGCCCTTCGGCTCATAACATCGGCCGCGCTCGGACCCAAGCTGAAACAAAGTATAACAAAATTAAAAAAAAAAAAAAATGTGTATCTTGAGGGCGAAGGACTTATATTTTTGGTATATCTAAAATTTTTTCTGGTTAATATTAATGATATAATTTGAATACACTACGCGCGTATTTAGAGCGTGGACAAAATAATACAGACTGAATACAAAATGAATATTCATATTCAATATATTTCAACTTCGTTTCAAGTACGGCCTCTTTTTGCTAAGGGCTGGTCCCCTTTTTTTTGCGGAGTTTGAAGGTTATCCACGCAGTTAGAGATGCACCTTGGTCGGTCTTCCTCTACTGTGCTGCATGCAACACTCTTGGCTATTGTGACCAACTACTCTGGACTCATGACAGGCTCGAAGCAAAACTTTGGGCCTACCTCTAACCGCTTGCCAACATCCGGTGGAATGGTTACATCCCCCAGGGTTATGAGGTTGCCCACCTGGGAGAGAACCCTGTCCTTTTTGGTTGGTAAAGGGGGTCTAATGGTTTGCCAGAGAAACTGAGTAGTATCTCCCACCGACCTGCTCATCTTACTGAAGTATCTTCGTTGTTGTCCATCTTTGCGAATACTCGAAGCACAGGCTACTCGTTGGCAGAGTCTGAAGTATCTTTCCTGGTGCCAGTATTCGGATCGTAGCACACGGCACACCCTTCCCGTATGCCGAGTCGATGGAGTAAGGAAGCCGCGCACACGTCTGAGTTCCGCAGGAAACATACCTCTTCGAATGTGCCAAGAGGCCACCCGGGCACTGCACACACACTAGGCGATTAGGTTAACAAGGACACACGGGTCCGTAAAAGAAAGGTTGAAGCTTACAGGAGATGGGCCCGATACAAGAGAAATAGACTGTAGTCAAGTTGACATGTGGGCTAGTTGGTAGTCTAACATATTGAGGTATTTGACGCAAAAAGTACAGAAAAGAAGAACACGACAGAAGCGAGCGCCACTCACAACTACGTTTACTATCAAGAAAAGAAAGAGAAAGAAAAAAAAAAGAGGTCGATGTTTGTCCCGGAAGTCGGGCGTGTGCTGGGCTTCCTAGTGCATTCAGTCGCCATTTTTGTCCATGCTTTTTTGTATCTTTTATTTGGTTTTATTACTCCCGTTCTGAATTGAGTGGTGAGAATAAGGCATTTGAACGTGGGACATACCCACACTTGACGAACTAGAATCTAAAAATGTTCACATCGAAGACTACTCGGGTCCACATGCTCTGTTAGTCCGCAACAAGCAGGCTCTCTTGCGATTACAAGAACAAATCCAGCGCCCTAAACGCTGTTCGATTCACCACTCGGTAGAGTTGAAAAACCTGTCAAGCGTTTACTATCGGGACAAGCCGGTTACTTCCCGTGGCTTCATACCTGTCTGCTCAATGCGCCATCCAGCCCCGTATAGTGGAGATCAGTAATGCTGAGCATGTTGGTCGTGCGGGACTTTGGTCTCCGAAAATGGCGACAACGGGGAGCAAGGCCACAGGAGAGTGTGGTATGAACGCGGAGAAACTTACCGGAAAGGGTGAACCTTAGCGGTCTGGCAACAATGAGTTGAGGAAACAAGTTGGGCGACCTGTCGTTACTCTGATGCATGGAGGTAGTATGGCGGTTGGAAGGGCTGGAGGTGGAATGGTGCTGGGCGGGAGCGAATGGCTGCACAGAGTTTCGATGAAAACGACTCGTCTGCAGACCGCAGCGCTTCTCGCGGTGGCGAAGATTTTCATCGCAACACACGCGCTGCCCGCAGCGCATGTGTGGAAGGGTCAGATAGCTTTATATTTTGACTCAGGTTTCGGTAACTACATAATTACGCACGTTTCACCCGTTAAATGGGTCGTTGGCCCGGACTCCGCGAAGAAATGTTTAGGGAGCGCTAAGGGCTCTGCAATCAGCAGACGGACGGCGGGTGTATCACTCGGGAGCGCGCTAACCCCCCCCCCCCCCCCCCGCCCCCCTGCGTTCACACCGCTTCTTTGCGACAGTGTGTGACTGCTAATTACAACACTATTAACCCACTTAGCCTCCCCCATACAGCGAAGTTTCGTCGACAACATTCGTTCTTTTTTTTAAGTGTTATTTGTAAAAAAGAAATGTCGTAAATACCACCAAATGCCTTGACAAAGCAAAATGTTAGAGAAAAAAAAAAAAGTAAGCCCACTACGGTTGATCGAACCCGCGTCCGTATAAGGCGGACATCACAACGCAACGCCTACCGCTTGGGAAACCTTTTTGTAAGCGCTGCTTACCCTATTGGAAAATCTCGACGATGGAAAGATGACGGAAAAGGCTCATACAAGCGTAACCGTAATATGGGACATCCTATACAAGCGAAAAAGGCGGCTCCAGTATAGTGGAATAAGGCGGAACGATACAGGTGGGCGGAATCATACAAGCGTGTCGTATTATGGGACATCCTATACCAGCATAGTGGATATAGGCGGAACCATGTAGGCGGACGGAACCATACATGCATAACGTAATATGGGACATCCTATACCAGCAAAAAGGCGATACCAGCATGGTGGAGCCATATGGCTCCAGCGTGTTGGTTTCGCCTTTTCACTGTTGTACAGGGCGATTTAGTTTTAAGCTTTACATATATGTTTAGAAAGGTCGTGAAAGCTATATTAATGCGGTTTGTGCAGGCGAGTTATACGGCCAGGCGTACGTAGTATAGGGACCTAGTCGTAACGATCAGTCAGATAATTAAATACAATTTGTTAATCAACTTTTTAATTAGTGAAAATGAAAATATGGTTTCAATTATAAACTTGCTGAGTCATTGAAAACCACAAAATCAAGTTTTTTTAGAAGGATATAATTCAGGGGTAGCGTTTTATGCATTCTGTAAAAAGCTTTATTTGGACGAGTTTCTAGGTTTCAGTTTCTTATCAGAGCTCATCTCTGCGCCCACGGTCCTGTTCCCCAGGGGCATAGACACGCAACACACATGCGCCTTGCTTCCCTTCATCCTACGAGGGGAGGCGAGGGGGCGGCTTCGCACTGCGGTCACTGGGCAGCTGGACCGCAGGTGCAAAGATGCGCTCTGGTAAGAAACCGAAGTCTGGAAATGCGTCCAAATTGACCATTTTTTATAACGCCATAAAATGCTACTCGTCTTATATCTTTACAAAGAAAATTGATTTAGTGTGTTTTGATGATGCTTAGCAGGTTTCTAATTGGAACCATGGGTCTATTTTCACTGATTAAAAATTTCACGAACATACTATACTTAGAGAGAGGCTGAAGCAGTTTTGTATTTGAGAAAACACTTTTAAATCTTCTTCATTCGACCTCCAGAATCTCAAATATCAAAATTATTTGCTAATTTAATTAATCAAGGCTGCATAGTCATTTTTAAAGCGCTGTGAAAGCACCTCCCTAGAGAGCGACGTCACAACAGCAGCTTTCAAAATCTTTGTTCACGCATCTTCAGCGCCTATCAAAGCTATGCACGCACATGCTATTTTTTAAAAGGGCAGAAAAATGTGTCACGACTGGTGCCAGTGCCGGAGAATATACCTAGAAAACTTGCAATTGGACGCGCGGCCCTTAAGCGACACACGCTTGGCGGCCGAAAGGTCTTCTTACGATGTCACTGTTGGTGGGATGTTTTTTGTGTTTTCTCACGTTTAGTTATATCTTTGAGGAAAACGAACGGGATATTCAGATTCGCGGGATAAAACTACGCTAGAATGAACCCCCATCTAGTTTTCTGAAAGAGGTCTGGCACATCTCTGTAATAAGCCGACGGATCATTACAAATTAGCCTTTTATACTATGCCGCCCTGGCCATATAACTCACGTGCACAGACCGCGTAAATGTAGCTTTTACGGCTTTTTTAAAAAAAATCTGTAAAACATAGAAAAAAAACTCTGTAGAATGTCCCCCAATACGATACGATTGTATGGTTCCTTCCCCGCTTGCATTGTTCAAGAAAGACTTGTGGACATTTAGCGTTTCATTGGAATGCTGGATGTCAGCGAGTCTCTACATCAGTGAGTGGTTTCAAACAAGCATGGTGTTTGCACACCAGTAAGCTCTTATCCGAGGCTCACCAGGACCACTAAGAGCAGAGGCGAAATGTCGTGACCTGGTAAATTTGGTTGCAGGTATTTATTTTTACAAGAACTGCATGCAGCAAAGCTTAACTTTGCTTAAAGAAGATTATTAAAAATTCAATACTGAACAATGGTGTCCCTTGAGCTGTCAGACCAAACTCCCACTCTTGCCACTCAGGAGTTCCTAACTTGTGCGTAGAGGATCAGCACAACCCAGATTTGTGCTGCGAGCGCACCTGCAATATAAAAGTTGAATAAACATGAGATGAAATATGAGACGTTTACAATTCTCTGTAACGTGAAATTAGAGCACAGATCTTGAAGAGGAGGATGGGAAGGTATGCCCCTCCTCCCCCTCCCCTCCTCCTCTTCTGCTCCCTCCCATTTAGCAGGAAACTTCCCTGAATTTAGCGGGAAAATTTCCCCACTAAATTTAGCTGGTTAAGTTTCCCACTAAATTTAGCGCAGAAATTGATGTCACATGACCTCAACACAAATGCAGTTTTTCCGCTAAAAGTAGCAGGGAAAATGACGTCGCATGACCGTGTCACGTCAGCCATAAAAAAATTCAGTTTCTCAGCTAGACTTAGCGGAAATATTAACGTCACATGACCACAACATTAATTCAATTTCCTGCCAAGTTTAGTTGGGTGGTTACGCCGACAGCGACGCCGCGAAACGCGGAAACGGGTGCTAAGAGCTGCGCTAAAAACTAAATGCATCAGGTGAAATAAAGTGAACATTAGAGATACTGTAAGAAAAAGAAGAGAATCTAAGATACCTTTCTCAGATCCTTCCTTTTGTCCGTTCTCAAATGTTTTGATTTCAAGAAATGTTTATTTCTTTATTCATACCCAGAGAACCCCTCCCAGTTTCACCATGAATGCAATAAATCAATGCAGACTAGACCTTGTAAACTATAATCCACATGAAAATTAATGTTTGCCACATAGTCATGTATGAGTCAGTGGCTCAGATCTCTAAATACATTTGTATTGAGGAACATTCTTGAATAAAACTTCTGGGCTTCGAATTCAACAGTTTGTACTTCCATAAGGAACACTGTATGGCACTGATTTTTTTTTTTTTGTGACACATCAGAAACAGCACAGCACTGTCATCCTCGCATACCTAACAAGAATTTGTATTTTTTTTTTTAGCATGGCATGTGCTATTCTAATGCCCATACAGCATCCTTTAACAAAATTTCCTTTGTAGAGCTTTTTATTGGTTCTTATTTAGCTCGCACGACAGATTCGGTACCTTGAATTCTCACTCGGCATCAACAGTTTTATATATTAATGTAATAGCGAAAGACAAGATGTATGGACTTGAGTACGGCTCAGCAAGCACAGATGTTGAGAAAAGTACTGAAGAAAACTCAAATGTCAAAATAAAAATAAGCTGGAATGTGGAATTATGGACATGGACATGAATGCAGTTAGCAGATTCAATATGAAGAATATGTGTTAGACGCACGCTCAAAGAAACCTGTTGCATCTATATTCATTCAAATTACTTTGCAGAACCCAGCGCTGCAGTCTCAGGTGGGAGTTCGCTGAATGAGTCTACTGAAAATGAGTGTAGACGGAAAAAGCAGTTTGATCTGCGATAATGAGCATTACATAAGTGACATGTCATTATTACTGTTACAGTGCCGAATGTTCCAAACTGTCAGTCGCATCATTCTGTGAGTTCCCTCCGTACATTACAGGGTTTGGCTCTCTCGAATGCTTTGCGAGAAAAATGATGAACTGGAAATATCTAGAGTAGTTCTAGAAAAACTATTTCCAGAATCTTATCTCAGCATCGCAAAGAATATAAAAAGTTTCTAAAGACAAGGTTAGTGCAGGAGTTGAATAAACTAAATACTTTGTTTTTCGAAACCATCTTGCCGTAGTAAACGTATGAAGTTCCCCTAGGTAGAGCTAGTCATTACGGATGATTGTGCCCATTGCGTACCATAAAAATTTAATTTGCGACCTAAAAAAAATTTACAAACTCAATTAACTCTGAATAAGTGGACCACTTGGCATTAAAGATTGGCCTCACCATGACTGGCTGCCAACATCTACATAATAATTTCCATGAACCTATGTATTTCAAGAAAATATTTGGTGCGAGCTGCTTAAAACACAATAACACTTTTTAGCAAGTGCTGATTGTTGGGCAAGTTGGTACGGTATGTTAGAAAACATGATTGTGCTTTGAAGACGGGGACATAGGAAGGACAGACACCACAGAGTGCTAACTTTCAACTGATTTAATTCAAGAACCTCGGCGTAGAAACACACTGCGTCACCGCACCACATCTCAACCAATCCGTGGCCCTGCCACGGACCGCAAGTACGCCAACTCCTTATCCGCCAAGTCAATTGACGCCACACTGACACAACACGTGCCGGAACTATTTATAGCATCAGCCTCCATAATCTCTCTAACAGTCATATCTTTGTGCCTAGCAAGAACAGTAGACTGAGCAAATAATGGTTTGCACTCGCAGTCATGATCTGTCGTGTCACTGTCATGACTGCGGGTGCAAACCATTATTTGTTTCGTCTATTGTTCTTGAGAGGCACAAAGATAGGACTGTTAGCGAGATTATGGAGGCTGACACTATAAACAGTTCCGGCACAAGTTGTGTCAGTGTGGCGTCAATTGACTTGGCGGATAAGGATTTGGCGTACTTGCGGTCCGTGGCAGGGCCACGGATTGGTTGAGATGTGGTGCGGTGACACAGTCCGTTTCTACGCTGAGGTTCTTGAATTAAATCAGTTGAAAGTTAGCGCTCTGTTGTGTCTGTCCTTCCTATGTCCCCGTCTTCCAAGCGCAATCATATTTTCTACCGCACTTTTTAACACTAATAGAAAGCCTGTAGTGGGCCACAACTTAAGCAGTTTTCACTTCATTATAAAGAGCAATTACACATATGTGAACCATGAATATAGGCCTGCACTGAATTTTTTTCTTAAGCTGAATGTGCTATGCTCTGTTTACTATATAAATCTTTGCAGAGCTGACAATGTGCAAGTTCCTGTTTTTTTATATTTCACATGTCCCGACTGGTGAGTGTGGTAGGGACATAAGATTGATGACACCAACGAAACACAATGATTATTTTAAGAATTTGTTTGGGTATAGCATGAGCAAGGAGGTCTGCGGGAAGTTATTTCTGTGACACCGTCGAACCTACATCCGCGGGCTTTAAGTTCACATGTTAATCATGTCTGCAGACTCCTTTTTGTAATTGGAATTTCATCCAACCCAAGATTTGAATATGTTTTTTTTTTCATTTTAGGCTTAGTAGTGCTTTTGCTGTTCTATTAATAGGTAAGAAAAATGCTTATTTCAAGTGGCATACCTAACACCTGGTGGCACGAGGACTCCCCTGTCGTGACGCAGACCGAAAGTCACAGCCAGGGAGATACTGCGATGCTCTTGTTGCTGGGATTACCTCCCCCATGGTCCTGCCCAGACCACAGAAAAAGATTGAGTCCAAGCTTGTGGCCACTAGGATCTGCAGATCTTGAGGCACCCAAGTAGCTGAAAATAAAAACAAATCACAATCAAGTACTTGGCAGAGCTACATTAGAATGGCTAACATATTCTTTCGTGATCAGCACATAGATCCTCTTATTTTAGTCATAGTCACCCCCCAGGACAAAGCTACGTAGGCGCTAAAATGATGGGTACCGAATTTAGGTGAATGATCAAATGCATTCATTTAACCCCCTTTCGCCCCAACCTGAGACTTCTGTCAAATATTCACATTCAACTGTAAAGACTACAAATAAAACTACTACTGCAATGCAAAGCCGTATAGTGGGAGAGTTTAGCCAGCGGGTGTGGCAACGAAGGCGCCGGAGAGGAGGAAAGGGAGGAGAACGCCGAAGGAGGGAGAGAGAAGGCAGCAGAGAAACAAAGAGGAGACGACCACCATTTTGACGCAAAGCTGTCTGCACGGAGCACTGTTGAGGCTACGTGTCGTCTGCTACGGGCTTATTTATTTTTTTTACCTAAATAAAAGTGCGTTCAAACATGGAGGAACTTCTTTCTTTAGGTTTTTAAGCCACCGAGGAATAACACTATATCATTTTATTGCCAGAGCCTGCCAAATAAAAGGAAAGAACCGAAATTTGAATATCGATCCCATGCCGGGCGAATGAATGAAAATGGCGGCCCTCCCCGCTCAGCTGGGAGCAGCCTAGAGTTCACGCGCATGCGCTCACGCCTCTTGCTCTGTGCCGCGGGCTGATCAGCTCACTCGGAAGGGAGACGTTACGGCAGCGAAATCATAGACTGCCAGACTCTCCCCATATATGGCTCTGCTGCAATGGAAAGATTTTCCTACCCTCGTGCTCAGCGAGTGTCGACTGTGGTACAACTCCGGTTCATACACTCGCTGAACATGAGGGTAGAGTGTACCAGCAGAGGGCAGGTGTCTGTATACAAAGAGTTTAGTTGGCACACAAAGAGGCTAACGAATAAGAATGGGTACCACTCTGAGCAAAATGCCAAAAAAGCGTGGATCTCGGCTTGACACTAACAGCAGCACACAGTATCTATTTTAGTGACAAAGGGGTACTAAATCATTATTTTAAGCTTCCTAACTAAACTAAATATTCTTCCCGGCTTGCTTTTTAGGAAAATCTCCAAATTTACAAGAACTACTAAGACAACGTCTAAACAAAAAAAAAAGCAATGGCAAAACCAGCAATCGAATTCGCCTGCTCTCCAGTAGCACGACATCTATGGCAGGCAGACCTGCAGAATGAGCAAGCAGTTAAAGAAACAGTATGTCCTATGTATAATTTTTTTTTATGCTGCAAAGCAAGCGCTGGAAGGAGGTTTCACGACATTAACGAAATTTCTTGCAATCAGTTGAGAACAAATTAGAGCAGTGAACTTGTCCTTGCTTCTGGCATAACGTTTTAGTGTTGCCCATGGAAACTCACATAAATTTGAAAATAAAAACAAAAAAGACTAACCTTCATAAAAAAATCTAACTTTGGCAAAGAAAAGTTACCTTGGAAAAAATATGTACAATACAGTTGTACAGCGTGCATTTGTGTGCTTAACCAATTTTGAGGCAAATCGGCGACAATGAAAAGAAGACGTTTGAGTACAATTAAGGGAAAGACAGAAAGGATGCATACCTACAACAAAAACATTTAGAACGACCACGGGCAGGAAACTCTGGTGAGGCTCTCGGAGTGACTCCCTCATATGGGCCTGCGCAGACCACAGAACAAGATCGGTCAGAGCTTGCAGCCATAAGGTGCTTCATACCATGAAGTTACAGAAGCGGGTGCAATTGGAAGCAAAGTGCATTTCATTTCTCTGAAAAACGAAGAGTTTAATAGGTAGCTTGCATTCATAAGGTGATACAGTCATGAATGCACAGACTTTTCAATGCAGCGCTATATCACCAACTTGTTAACCATGCCGGGCAACACTAAAAACTGAGAGCATTATTTTAAACTATCTCAGCTTAAAGTTAACCACGACAGAAGCTTCAAGCCATCCTTGCAAATTCAGTGCACAAAGCAAGCCATGTGACCTTCTAGTTGGACGCCATGGTACGTCGAGCTTATAATCATGCGTCATGCTGTTTTTGCTGCAAAGGCTTGTAGTTTCAAAAGTGGTCCAGCTTAAAGAGACTAAAAGTATAGACGTTT
Organism: Ixodes scapularis; assembly: GCF_016920785.2. Taxonomy (NCBI): domain Eukaryota; kingdom Metazoa; phylum Arthropoda; class Arachnida; order Ixodida; family Ixodidae; genus Ixodes; species Ixodes scapularis. The sequence continues at coordinate 83,280,546 of NW_024609838.1, read as the reverse complement.
ATGAGTGGGGCCCTCATTTAGTCTGCAGCTACATTGCGAAATAGGACGTTCCAACCGGGATGTTTGCTGCCTGTAACCACACGACCAGCTTGTGCCCAGCGATTGTTCGAGCTGAATACATGTCCTCGACAGTGCCATTATTTGACAAGCATTTCTATGACTGTTAAACATGACTGACTTACAGAGAGACTCCACCTCAACGACTAATGACTTGGGATACCTAACTGAATACTGATATATCAACTAAATGCAAAACAATTACCTGGCAAGCATTAAATTTTTCAAGAGGCTGGGTCGACTCCGCATTAAGTTGAAGGAGTCGATGCGTAATAGGACAATACAAACAAAAATATGCCTTAGAATTCCTCTTGCACCCCCAAAATGATGTGTTTTTGAAGGTAAGGTACACAATGTTCTTGATTTAGAAAGTGCCTCAGCTGTACAAATGCATATGCAATAAGGGCACTTGCCAAGCCTATTCTACTCAGCTCTGTGCAGGTTAAGCTAAGTTAGAGTATAGAAGTACATGCTCACTGACACCATCAGAAAGGCAGGGAGAAGTCTCCGTTGTTCGACCTCCAGCCCGTCTGCTACCTTCGATGACGTTTCAGCGCCTGATGAGCCTGGAGCGAGCACATCTGTCTAAAGCGGGGTGAAAAGCACAAGCATGTGCTGGAGGACGCCCAGTCATTCTCTTTTTGTCATCGGCTATACTACATATTTTTAGTAAGACATATTTTTAAGTGAGGAAAAGTACTGCAAATATGCAGTCCACCTTAAAGATAACAACAGTTGCCATTCACCATTTTCCAAATAAGTGCTCCCACGTACCGGAACATCTACACATGTGGTGCGTGAGTAGGTTCAGGACTGAGAGGCTAGAAAACGAAGCGCTCGCAAGGCTTGTCTGGCCCTTCCAACCATGCGGGTACATTCGTTGCAAGTTCCCGATTTGTAGACAAAATGATTTAGAATGAGCAAATCTTGTCTACGCCCGAGGTAGAACATTGAATTGCGATTCCCCCATATTGTGCGAACCATCCTTCAAACTGCGGTACCACCTGCAAATAAACTATGTTGTGCTGCGGCACGCGTCCATGCTGCCTGCTTCAGAGGAAAACCACTGCTCGTGTTGAAGACGACATCCCACAGTGGACAGGCAACAATTTTTAACGAACAAAAACAAAATTGATATCATTCAATAGACACAGATAGGCTCACAAAGTGTCGGCACCACGATTGTTGTTGTTGGTTTTACTCTTGCATACAAACAAAGGTGACTTCCTCTCTCCTCCGATGGACAGTAAAACCCCCTTATCTTGGTGGCCCCTATTTCTTCTCGAATCGGTCACAGAGGACATAATCACAGTCACTGAATTCCGCAAAATTAAAGGCCGCGAAAATTAAAGGTTCGCCAACATTAAGGGGTTTACTGTTCTTCTGAGTGTCACATGATGTTAACATTTCAAGGAGGCTGAAGGTATTGGTTTAAGAAAAAATTGACCTATGAAAAAAATGCCCTTCTCCAGGTTAGGCACGCGAGGTTCTTTTGCACTACCTATAAGGTGGCAAGTTTATTTCGGCAGAGCTTTTGGTAAAACGGAGTCACAAAAGTAGCTATACTTGGCGTCAACTATTTTGTGCTGCATTATAAAGCCAGAGTAGATTCCACAGTGCGTGCTTCAGCAGAGCACTGTTTGTTGCGAGAGCATATGTGGTTTAGTGTTGCATCCCATTTGCATAATCTAGAGAAACTAGCGCTGACAGAGTTGGAGCACTCCAAATATTAACAGCCGACTGTAGAAGCATTGAGAGATGCACACATGCGAACTGTGCATTTCTTAAAGGTGGGTTCGAGCAAAGGTAAAACCAATATCTATACTTATGGCGGCCATACTTGCCTTTCCCAAGCACGACCACTTTTCCCTCGGTAGCACCATCCAGTAAGAAGCACCAGCAACACGCCCATGAGACGCCGCCGCCTCCTGGATTGAATGACGACCCGCCTGAGGTCTTGGAAGGAGATCCGGAACACTGCTTTAGGCCAGATGTTGTATCTGGTGGGGCAGAGACTAAAAGTAAAAATTAACAAATTTATCTGAAGCGCTACATTCCTATAGGACAGCAGTATTTTTTTTAGGCCAGTGATTCGCTTTAATTAAACACAAATGGTTGGTTTATATGATGAACCATCAGCCCCTATTTTTCTTAAGTGTAACGCAGTGTCTAACGTTACGTCCGACGGAACCCGAAATAAAAATTAAAGTTACGCCCAACGTAACTGTCAAGCATTCGAGTTACGTCCGACGTAACCCAAAATAAAAATTAAAGTTACCGTATTTACTCGAAAATAGGTCGAACTCTATTTGTTGGACCCACCGAGAATAAAAAAAAAAAAAAAAAAATTCAAATATAGGTCGACTTTTTTTTTTTATTTTTAAGAACAGGGGAAATTTTGGGCAAAAGAAAGAAACCTTTATTTACATCACTTCACAGCTTGGTAGACATCCTCGCAAATCCGCCACAATACTTCACTGACACCGTCGAAAGCGACGAAAGACAAACTACAAAGACGCAAACAAAGCCGCCGTGTCGCCATGAGCAACACGCGAGCCGAGCCGCCTCAAGCAACTAACAAAAGTAACATCTTTTTTTTTCTTATTTTTTTGTGCGCGTTTGCGAGGATGGAGGACAAAGTGCATGGCGCATCGCGTTCCTCTCCTTCCCCATTGCCCAGCAAGGGGAACGCTAGAGGTGCGATGGCGAAATCCAATGCCCCGGCCCCCAAGAGGTGCGCGCGATAGCGGCATCGGCCACCGCTGTTGTTTTCGGTTGTTTAACAAAAGCTTTTGGAAACAAGAAGCGGCGCAGCTCTACGGCAACGCCGGCTCGGTGACTTGATAGCTTCATGCCTCCGGTACGGTCGCAAAATTTGGTCGCGAATGTAGGTCGAAATTCTTTAGTCACGATTTCCGAAAAAAAAAAAAAAATAAATAAAAGAAAAGAAAAAAAAAGGTCGACATATATTTGAATAAACACGGTAGTCAGCTGCGCGACGAGACACACATTATGAAAGCGATTGGTGCGAGCGATCAAGGTGATGAGCGACGTTTTCTAGAAGCCCAGGAACCGAGCGGCGCAAGCAGCGAGAGTGAGAAATCTTCGTCGCTCGGCGCCGGCACATGAGCTTCTCGTCGTCGCTCGTCTCGTTGATCGCTATATTGCTTACATGCTGTTCAGAAAGGTGCTCTAAGTGGTTACCATTGCATTGGGACCAGCCTCGCATCCAACCGTAACCAGTCTTGACTTTTTTTTAAGCCGCCCAGGTAGAAGTTAGCATCGTACATACATCGTTTTCAAGCGGCTCCTCGTTCATTGCTCGATTTACTTTTTCGTAAATGACAAACCGCAATGAAGCACAATTATTCTAGTTCAAAATTGTCACGAACACTTGGCACGCATGCTTACACTGTAGCGCACCTAACGTAATTTAAAAGTAGAACGAAAACGGGACGAGATTCGCTTACCGCTTCACGGAAACAGAGTCCTTCGGATCCTGGGCCTAACGGCCGAAATCGGAAGTCGCCTGCGGTCCGGCAATCGGACGAGTTGAGCCGGCCGCGCTGTGCTGACCCCGGCTGACCACGCCTGGTTGAACCATGAGAGGCGTCGTCGAGTTGAGAGCCAGAGACGCAGTAGAAACGGACCGTAAAACATCTGTCCCGTAAAACGCAGAAGGAGCCAGCGCCAAAACCGCTACGTCTGGCTGCGTCGCCATCTCCACGACGACCGGAAGCGTGTAAACCGGGACTGGCCGGGAAGTTAGAAAAGGCGCGGCAGCGGAAGCCACTGTGCGGAAGCTTTACGTTTCGGTTTCGCTTTTCTCCGACATCGGCCACGGTCGCGGGCTGGTATGTTTGCGGCTGGTTGCGACGACGCGAGGGGCCACGAAAAGACGCCGAGTTGGCCGAGTACGAGTCACGGCCCACGATACGAGCAACGGGCCATTTGCCCCTGTCGACCGGCGATGCGGTATCCGCGGCTTAGTGTCACGATCGGTTTGTTGCCGTGCACGTTGACTCAAAGCTCGAAGTTATGCAGTTCCGTCAGTTCCGTTCCGGCACCAGCCGCACCACGTTTTCCGGTGCATCGCACGTGGAGGCCTTTCGACGCATTCAGTGAACGTAAAGATCGCGCCCGCTGTCTTCGGTGCTGTGGAAGAAGTTGGGAGACGGAAGAAGCATCAAAACCAAGGCGTTTAGGACTCCAGTCCGGGCCGCCGGTCCACTCTGAACGAGAGGCGACGTGTGTGTGCACGCTTTGAGGAAGCCTCCACGTTTCGCCGCGCCAGACCTCGCCGATCGCGACCAGACCCCGAGTCCGAGAGGCTCTTGCGCAGCCAGGAACGGCAGCGAGGTAGGAGCTGCTCGTTCTGCGCAACCATGCAGTGCTCTACAGTGATCGGAGCTCTCGGTGTCATGCGTGCTTGCACCGAAGCCTTTGTGACCCCTTCGGACGCGCAAGTCGTACTTCGCAAAGGTTTGGACGGGGCCGCCCTCACCGAGCAGCTCCGCTAAATTCCGCTTACTTATGATCGCAATAAAAGCTTGCGTTTGTTCTCGGGAAAAAAATTGCGGGACCGCTCTCCGCGCCGCCGACGAGGTTGGCCGCCACCATGTTCTCAGCTGTTCACTCGCTCCCGCAGCGAGCGCCTTCCGATAATCCTCCCCGTTCCAAAATGCGATGCGATCTTCGTTTACATGGGCTGAATGAATGCGCACTCGCCATCTCAATCCACCTCTGTCTAGCGACTTTAATGCGATGCGCTTTGCGCATTATGCCGTTTACATGACCGCATATTGAATGCGGAACTGGATTCAATGCGACTAAGTCGCATTCATGTAAACGCGGCTTATGTTATTTTTCGACATGTATGATGTATGTAACGATACCGGTGGTAAACGATGGACGTTTTGTTGGAAGATGGCGGTCGTCTTTCTGCATGTATGGTTTAGTTATACCGGTGGTCTTGTGGTATAGGCGTTTCGTTGGAAAGATGGCGGTCGTCTACGTCATCGGACGCAAAATCATACCCGCCATACCGAGTCATATCGGCGAGCAAACCGGCTGCCAGTATAGACAGACCCGGAGCCATAGCGGTGCCGGTATCTCCAGTTATGGAGAACGCAAAACCAAATTAGCTGCATGTATAATAACAATAAATTATGGTGGTGTCATACCAGGACTGTACAAGCAGCAGGTTTGTTTCTTGTACGTTTTTCCAATAGGGTATGCTGATGGCGGCAGCGTCTCTCTCCACGCTTGGTGTCACGATCGGTTTGTTGCCGTGCGCGCTGGCTTTGCTATGCAGTACGGCTGGTGCGGCTGTCGAATACTTGTGATGCACATTATTTGAGACATTCGCTTGAAGACGTCGCCATGAAGAGTTGACCGAGGGATTCGGGCGAGCTCAACGGCGGTCCATGTTCCCTTTCGACATGTGTGGTATATGTAACGATGCCGGTGGCAAATCATGTAGCACGTTTTGTTGGAAGATGACGGTCGCCTTTCTACACGTATGATTTGGTGATACGGGTGGTCCTGAGTTATAAGCTTTTTATGGAAGGATGGCGGTCGCCTTCGTCATCGGGCGCAAAATCATACCAGCCACACCGAATCACATCGGCAAGCAAACTGTCTGGCAGTGGAGTCAGACGCGGAACCATGGCGGTGCCGGTATCTCCAGTTATGCAGAACGCCAAACCAAACTAGGTGCATCCATAATACCAAGAAAATAAGATTGTGCCATGCCAGACAGTACAAGCAGCAGGTATGTTTCTTGTACTTCTTTCCAATTCAGAGTGAACCAACTACTTTCTCTAGGGAAATGTACCAAAAGTATAGAACAAAGATTGAGCCGCCATCTTGGCATTTAGAGCCTGGGCGTTTTAGTACTCTGGGAACATGCATTAACTAGCAGCAGTAGCCATATGAAGCAACTTTCATGTTTCAACTCGTCGCTATAGGGTGGAGCTGTTATCGTATTTAGTTCGGTCTCGGTGGACGCCCGCGGCCCAGGTTTCAAGAGTGAGTTTTCCAACTGAGTGTTTTAGTAACGCTAAGTACAGCTCTGTATTTCAACTGTTGAAACACTTATTACGCAACAGTAATCCACATGCACAGCAGAGTTTGTAGAACTGTTTTTCAGATTGTTGCCCATATGTTGCGGCGCGCTGCGGAATAGATCGCTTGCAAAAACCCCAGAGGGCCACACGCCCCTTCTCTCTCTTTTCTTCGGCTACATCGTGAGAAAAGAGAGCATGCAATCTCGATCTGTCCGTCGTTTCCGACAACGTGTCCGATAATGCCTCTCAGCGCCGGCTGAGGGCGACGTGAGCGTTTGGAAAAGGTATTTTTGATGTGTAATTATACGCATCGTTTTAGCACTGTATTGATCGCACAAGAATCAAGTTCATGAATACTCAGTGTTTTATTTCAATCATCTACTGCACACCGCGATGATTTGCATCAATGTTGACCGCTCAAAAATCAAAAATTCGCAGCACGAATCTTGAAAAAAACAACATGAAAATCAATACAGAATTCAACGCTGTACAAGATGATTTAAGTTCTGTTTTGACGTGGCGGTACAAAATAATAACCCCTTAAACAAAAAAACGCGCTAACTTGGTTTGGCATTATTTACGTAGCGTGATGCTTGTCAGCCTGGGTTTTGCATGAATGTAAGTTAACATGACATAAAAATCGCTAAAAATCTCGACACCTGCAATACGAAACAACTACCGCTACATTGGCAACACCTTTCCTTCCTTGTGCTTACCGCGGAACGGCAGCCTGTTGTAGGAAAATAGACCCTTGTGAGTGTTAATGACACACATTTGACGGGAGTCTTCTTCCAGGCAAACCTGGTTGTAGTCGTTGCTCAAATCAAGGGTACTGAACACTTCCCCACCGTTGAGAGATGCGAAGATGTCCTGAATTACAGGGAGTGGGTATTTATCCGTTTGGCAGGCTGCGTTCAGTGTCAGCTTGAAATCTCCACAAATTCGAATGTTCCCGTTCTTTCTTACCACTGGAACAATCGGAGTAGCCCACTCGGCGTGTGTCACCGCCGATAACACTCCTTCAGCCACCAAGCGATCAAGCTCTTCTGTCACATTTGTACTCAAGGCGTATGGAACGGGTCTTGCTTTCTAAAATCTAGGAACGGCGTCAGGGCGTAAGAGCAACTTGACCGGAGGTCCCTCCAGCAACCCCAATAATAATAATAATAATAATAATAATAACAATAATAATAATATAATAATAATAAAATAGTAATATTAACCCGGCGTGTAAGACGTTCCGGTGATCCAGAGAAGATTACCCAGTTTAACGAAGCGAAGGAGGAACTTCGACTTAAAACTAACTCAGCAAAGGTTTTCTATTTTCGAGTTACTTTGCAAAATTTAATGAAAAGCAACCCCCGCAAATTTTGGCAATTGATTTTACCCGGTAGCTCGACTTCAGGCTCTTTTACAATTCCTGATGTACCTTGTAGCGACCCACTAACAATCACAACTGCGTTTAATACATACTTCCAATCGGTGTTTACAACGGACAGTTTTGAAATTCCTCCTTTCAATAATGATTCACAGTCTACACTTGGGGATGTAACTGTGTGTGATGAGGGCGTGCTAAACATGGTGTTAAATTTAGATACTAAAAAAAGCCCTGGCCCTGACAACATTCATAATTAATTTCTAGTTCGGTGTGCCCTTTGAACTAGTCGGCATCTCGCTATTAGTTTTCAAAACTCCCTGTCAACCGCAGCAGTTCCCTCGTCGTGGAAAGTTGCAAAAGTCCTTCCAGTGTATAAATCCGGCGACAAACATTCGTTAACTAATTACAGGCCAGTTTCTTTAACATCTCATTTATGCAAATTATTAGAACACATAATCTACAAACATATCATGTTGTTCCTTGAAACTAACATTTTATGTGATCTTCAACACGGGTTTCGACGTGGTTAGAGCACAATTTCACAACTTACTAAATTTACTCACGACATCACTCAGTCTCTCGACATCGGCGACCAAGTGGATGCGATATTCATAGACCTGCCTAAGGCCTTCGATACCGTTCCTCACTCTAAACTTTTGTACAAACTTAATCTGATACTAAACAACCCTTTCCCTCGTTAACTGGATATCAAGTTTTCTTTCCAATCGCTCTCAGTGTCTGTTTTAACTTCTCCAATTCTTCTGCTGTCGAGGTGTCATCAGGTGTCCCACAAGGCTCTGTTCTCGGTCCACTTCTTTTCTTGCTCTACATCAACGATTTACCACGTAACATCGCCACTAAAATACGTCTTTACGCTGACGACTGTGTCCAGTACCACACGATTAATTCCCCTGAAGACCATAACTTCCTTAACAGTTCATTTGCAAGCTTCTGCACCTGGTGTAAATGACCATAAACTTTCACAAAACCGTCTTAACGTCTTTTTCTAAGCGCATGCTTCCTTCCATATTTATATATTCATTCAATGGCGACACAGTAGAAAGAGTTCCTCAATGCAAGTACCTTGGTCCTCTTTTCTCGCAAGACATGTCTTGGTCAAAACACATCGATTCCACCTGTAACAAAGCACTTAAAAAGCTCGGCTATCTTCAACGTACCCTTCGTGTTGCCCCGCAAGAAACCAAACTTCTAACATATAAAACACTTATCCGCCCTATCCTTGACTACAGTTCAACAATATGGAATCCCTGGAAACAATGTGTTATTAACAAAATCGAATCAGTCCAAAAGAAAGCAGTACGTTTTATTTTTCGTCGCTACGACAGAGATTTTTCCCCATCCTTTAACTTTCCGCCCTAAGCTGAAGAGCTCTTTCCTATAGACGTAACACTGAGAGCCTTAAAGTCCTTTACGGTCTGGTTAATTCGCCACCTCTCACCTTATTAGACGCATACATAAGGTTTCACATAGAGTCATCAACAAGGAGCCACCATGATCTAAACATTTCACCATTTTATGCACGCACTGACATGTTCAAATACAGTTTTTTCCCTAGACCAATTGAACATCGAAATCTGCTACCCGGTAACATCCGTTCATTACCTCCAGACGACTTTCTGTGTGCGGTTGACAGCGGTTAATCCTGTTTTACGATGTTTTGATTTTTCTGTCTTATTCAATATTGAATTCTATGAACTGTGATTTTTCTCCCCACTCCTGCAATAGCCCCAAAGGTGCTGCAGTATGTAAAAATAAAATAAATAAATAATAATAATAATAATTATTTTATTTCCACGACCATAATAATAATAATAATAATAATAATAATAATAATAATAATAATAATAATAATAATAATAATAATAATAATAATAATAATAATAATATTTTATTTCACACATAAGAAATATCACAGTACAAATGCGGGTCTGTCCAAGCCAAAGAAGGCTTGTGGGACAGGACCCGGCAGCTGAACGGTGAGGCTGGGAAATGAATAAAATCACAAACACAAAAAAAGAAAGACAACTATACACCTTTCCAAAAAACACTCGACCCCAGGGGCAACAAACCGTTTCCGAGCCCAGTCACTAAGTTTGAGGCTAGACTCTCACCGGCGTCCCGGGCGTCCCTCCTAACCCTAACCGAGGGGACTGTGATTTCAACAGGCGCAGCCTGCGTAGGCGCAGTTTCAAACGCTGCTGGCGGCTAAATTCTCGTATTTTCCCGCTATATTTTGTGTTTCATGGCACGTGTATGTTCCCTAGGACATTGAGAAAGCATTGTGCCACATTTGAAAAACAAAAAAAGCAAAAGAAAAAGCTGTAAACTATTTTTGTTGGGACCGCGCGCGACAGAACGAATGAGGCTGGAATGTTTAGTTCTAGTTATTTGTTTTTTTTTTAGGACAAGTTTTGACGGCGCCGCGGGATTCGCCGCATGTGAAACGACAAAGCGCTTTGCTGTCAAAAATAAATTGCAACAGAAGAGGGCCGAAAGGCATGCATTTTTCACGCTCACAAATAACGTGTTTACCGATGGACAGGACACGGACATACAATTGATGAAGTGGTAACATCCGAACAATATATCGTACGTACCGACGATACAGCGTTATCCGAAACGAATTTATTTGAGAAAGATCTCAAATAACACAGTCACACTCGACGACAGTCACATCTTGACGATCGGACGGAATCCGAGATGACTTCGTTTTGGGGCACGTTTTAGGGAGAGCTTCCTTTTTTCACAACCGCACCAAGGCAAAGAAACAAACGCGACTGACCCGTTTCTCACCCCAACCCGGACAACTATTTTTGGAGATGACTGAGGATTCTACGCGGATTATCTCTGGGAGGGGGGAGAACAATGTTCGCAAAATCGCGTCGAGGGTCGTTCGACGTCCTTCACCTCCTTCGTTTCCCGTGAATGTCGAGCAGAAAAGCTTGAATGGCAGGCACTTACCAGCCTTCTTTCTCACAATGGAAGATAACACAAAAAGGGTACGCAGCACGCATAAAAAAAAATTGAGAAACTTTCAAAAGGGGCGAGAAAACGTCGAATGCAAAACCGCAAAAACGTAGGTAGAGAACCGCGCTGAGCGGGTCTTCACAGTCCCAGAGAGTGGCAGAAAATTTCTAGCTGATAGAGGGCGCGAGAGTCGCACCAGTCGCATCAGCATCAGCAACATGGCGGCGGCCTAGGAGCGTTTTTTGGAAAGGTGTATAGGCAAAAATAAAAACATGGCGACTAAGACAGGCCACAATCTTAAGTTGATCAGAATTTTCCCTCAGTTTTCTTCTTGTGGTACTTTCGAAGACAAAATCGGGCAGTTTGTTAAAGATGGAGGGCACATAATGGGAGCGGAGTCCTTTTTCATAACGCGTAGCACAACGGGTGGTAACAAAACGGGACGTCTGACGGAGATTCCGGCTGGGGACTAGAGTGCATTTAAAGTCGTTATTCCAAAAATGTTTTAACACTACCGTTTGCAGAGACAAGGAAGAGAAATTCGGCATCCGCAAAGACTCGAACATGTCTATGTTAGTTGAAAGGTCAAGGTGATACCCCACGCTTCTTAGCATGCCCCTCAAAATACGGTCAACTTTTGTCTGCCATAACTCTGCGCAATTACCGAACAGGGTAATGCCATACGTTAGCAGGCTGTATCCAAGGGCAAATGCAACAGACTTTCTTACAGAAAGCGACATAAACACTTTGCCACCGTAAGTAGGCAGCTAATGCTTCGCAGTTTACTACAACTGTGCAATAAATGTGAATTCCACGCCATATCCCAATCAAAAAACACTCCTAAATACTTCACATTGTCAACATATTCCAGCGGGGAACAGCCACAATTCACGCAGCTCGGTTTGTGCAGTAAAACTGGCAAATTGAGGTTTACCTTTTTTAGAAGATTTCTAAAACAGACTACTTTCGTTTTTGATGTATTAACTGAAATTAAATTTTCGTCGAACCAGCCCATTATTCGCAAGCCATCATGCTCCAGGAGATGTGCGGCGCGATCGTATTTTAGATGACGTGACACAAGCACCGTATCGTCAGCATATTGAAAAACACTGCAGGTTGTTACTGCGGCAGAAAGATCGTTAACATAAAGATTAAAAAGCAACGGTGACAGAACAAATCCCTGCGGGACACCGGCTTTTATTATTGCGCGTACGCTTTTGAAGCTACCGACGGATACTATTTGCGAACGATCTAAAAAAAAACTCTGAAGGACAGTAAAAAATGGACCGCGGAAGCCAAAATTATATAGTTTGCGGAGGAGCAACGTGTGACTGACAGTATCAAATGCCTTCGAGACGTCCAAAAAAAGAGCACAAGCAAACAGATTGTCCTCGAAAGCACCATGGATAAGATCAGTGAAGTCTTCCAGCAGGGGCTGGGTGCCTCTGCCGGCAACAAATCCGTACTGAGTGCGTGACAGCGTTTTAGAGCTATCAATAAAATGACTCATTACAGTGAAGATATGTTTTTCCAGCACGTAAGCAATGCAAGCAGAATAGAGATTGGGCGGTAGCACTCATACCTATCTGGCGTGCCTCCCTTAAAGAGTGGCTTCACAAGTGCGGTTTTTAGCTGAGCAGGAATAGTGCCTGATAACAGAAACCCATTTATCATGGTCAGCAGGACTTTGATCACATCAAAATTTCGGACTAGACCGCCAACACGAATTTCATCAATACCAGGTGTTTTATGTCTTTTTGTGCTAAACAAGAGAGAGCGTAACGAAAGAATGTCTAATGGCGGTAAATATGCCGAAGCAGAAGCTTTGTAATCGCGGCCCGTACTAGCTGATATAATACCGCTGTCTCTGGAGAACCCTGATGACGCCGAGAAATGCTTGTTGAAATGATTCCCGGTCGACTGCAAGTCGGTGCCAAAATGCTTTAAAAGTGAAACAAAGATAGGTTGGCGGGGAACGCGACCTCCGAAAGTGTTAATTAATTCTTACGTTGCACGCGGATTTGACCTAGCGTCAAAAAATTTCCCCTGAAAGTAACGTCGCTTAGCAGATCGAATCATAGCATTTACGCGATTTCTTGCGCACCTGAATTGAGTCCTTAACTCTACGTTCTCAGGCGCTCGACGGCAGCGCACCCACAACGCCTCCTTAGACTTAATAGCCGACATAATGTCAGTGTTAAACCAGGGTTTATCTGCTCTTCGCCTGAAGCTAACCGCTTTTTTTTTTAAGAGGATTGAAAAGACTGCCAAAGCTCAACAGAGGCGAGATACAAATTTGCGCCTTCATTGGAACGAAGAAATTCGTCCCAGTCGAAAGCTGCTACCAACGCGTCAAGCTTATTAGTGTCTGTAATGGTTACACAAGACGTATTGCTCGTGTTCATATTCGTCATCATAGCCTGACATTGGAAGTGGCACTCGATGAAGTAATGATCGGACAGTTTTTGGGTAATGACCGCAGATTTTATCAGGTGATCACTAGCTCGAACATCTAGATGGTCGTTGCATGAGATTACAAGCTCCCCAGACATAACCTCCTCTCTTGTCGGGAAGCTAATCGTACATTCGATTCCGTACTCTGACAAAAGTGTTAGGTAATCACAGACAGTAGACTTGTTAGGTTTCAGCGTGTCGATATTCATATCACCGACCAAAAAAAATGGCCCCTCAGATCGCAAATCTTGAAGAATCACTTTTAGCTCCTCCAAAAAGAGAGAAACATTCTCTGACGGAAGCCTGTACACTGCCAAAATGAACAAAGAAAAATCGGGGTGAAATATTTTTACTGCTTTGGTTTCTGCATGCTGAAAAGATATACTCGACGCCGATAGAAGCCACCTTTTTTTTACATAGATTGCGATACCCCCACCTCTCTTATTGTCACGCGTGTGGAAAAATGCTTTATAGCCATTTAACGAGAATTGAGTAGTTTGAAAAGAAGTAACACCAATCTCGGTAAGAACAAAGACGTCAACAGACGGGTCCAAAGTGTTTACAAAAATTTGAAACTCACCCTAGTGCTTCCTCAGGCTTCTGATATTTACATGGATCAATGTAAAAGAAAGGTCAGATATGGGTCCTAGAACCCGATTAAACGAACTGCAATCCGGGAAAGAAAAGCAACATGCCATGCACTACGCTAGGTCTTCGAGATCTGTTACTGTGTTTACACGTATGGCAGGCAATCCCTCGCCTTTCCTCGCAAATATTTTTTGGATTTTTGAGCCACACGAATCGAAAACCACACTCTTTCCCTTTCGATCTCGCCATCCGAAATAGCTCTCTGTTGGCTGCGGTGAGGTTGTCATTAAAGAACCATCTCAGCTGGTTATCAGACTGACTCTGTCTTCGCAACTGGCTCCGTGCAGCCATCCAGACATTTTTTAGGGCAAGCGAGGCAAAACTAATGAGAACCGTGGAAGGAGAGTCAGGTTTTTTGGGAAGGCGATGAATTGAAAGGATGTCTGATGAGTGAAACAACGGAAGAGTGAGCCTCACGGAAAGATCCTCCATGATTTTCATCAAATCCTCGCCCTGAACAAATGGAAGACCGTGCATCTCCATATTGCACCGGCGACGGTACTGTTGGGAATCATTTAGCTCCTGCTTTAGACATTCTATTTCCCAAGACTGCTCTATCATCTCTGCCCTGACCGCGCCGACCTCGTTCTGGATGTCTTTTACAGATTCTTCGTTCGTTCTTGCCAAAGCCAATATGGAATCGTACTTTGCGCCAAAAGAGTTAACGGTTGCCTGAAGCCCGCAGACGGTGCCACGCAGTTCTTCGACGGCGAGTTGCAGGGATAGCAACTGGTCAACTTTCGCTGGGAGAGGAAGCGAAGTCTCGACGCTACTTTTTAAATTGAGGAGCTCCTTAAGTGCGGCGCCCATCGAAGCCAGCTGAGCACTGACAGTGGGAGTAGCAGCACCAACGTCAGCGACTAATGTCTGAGGGCTCCCGCCAACCCGGGTGACGTCATCTACCAGAAGGCTCTAATTTGCCCCAGAGCCGGAGCGAAGCTCACCGGCCCGGCAGGTGGGGCCTTTCCAGCTTTCTCTCCTGGAAACCCCTCTTCCAGAAAAAGTATTATCTGCAATTCCGGCGCAAGCCTTACCCAGATGGTAGCCATTTCGGCAGGCTACGCAGCTTGAGAACCTCCCGTCAGATTGCAGGAGTCGAGAGCACTTAATACAATCCATGACAATGATCACAGAACGTTGCAGGAGCTCGTAAAAAAGAAACGACACCAGTAAGCAAAAATACACTGTACACTGTGCAGTCGGCGGCGGGGAGCAAAGCAAGGTGACAAAATGGCCTTATTTCTCACCGGTACGGAATGCAGTGATTAACGCCCGGCAAAGTTTCGACGCCGACTGCGAGGGACGAGGCGGTGGGAGCTCCTTTTATAGCCCGTGACGATCTGGTAGCCAATCCGACGAAGCCACGTTGCTCTCTCTTGCGGTGGCAACCGCAGTGTCACGATCGCCCGTCTGTACGCCACGTAGTAGCTCAATACGCGAAGGATGCTGTTGGTGCGCGGGCCATGATGATTGTGCGAGGTGCTTGAAGATGGTCCTTGTGCTCCCGAGTGCCTGTACAGAATGCAGTGATTAACGCCCGGCAAACTTTCGCCGCCGACTAATAATAATAATAATATTAATAATGTTTTATTCAATTCACAAATAGATATAAATAATGCTGGCCTACAAAAGCAATATTCTGCTTGTGCGTAGGACCAGACAATCCAACGAAATACATATCAATGCAGCATGATAAAAAAAATTGAACGAGTGTGTAATGTGGCCATCAATCTCAACATTATTACAAAACAGAGCCCAAATTTGGCACAAAACAAAATGAACACAACTATTTAAATCATTATGAGGCAAGTATACAGGGATGAGAGGAAAGCAGTGTTTAAGCAGGTAATGAGAGGCACTAATTTTGTTTTTCTTTTTTAGTACTTTTATCGAATTAATTTTCATTAACGGCTGAGTGAGCTCATTAAATAAAGTGGGAATAAAGTGATTTCTGCACCTTTTACCGTATCGCGTGCAAATTCTGTGGATTTTAAACCTTTCTTTACGCCTTAGATTCATAGGCCTGTCCAGTGGAACCTTGAACGTAGAATCATAGAAATAATTTATAAGCGTAACATTTCTATGAAAACAAAACTAAAAAAATAGTGCTTCTTTGCTTTATCTTCTATATCTAATGTTCCGTACGGAGTTCCGTATGTAATGTTTTTCACCACATGTTTTAAAATTCTGTCAATTGCATTTGTCTTGTATGGAGAACAGTGCCCATATGAAGTGATTGCATATCGTTGAAAAGACTCAGATAACGACCTGTACACCAGTAATCTTATCTTTACGCTGCACAAGCTTTTTATTTTGTACAAATATGCTGAAACGGCACGTAGTCTTTTAGTCACGCATTTCACATGTTGATTCCATGATAAATGTTCGTCCACATATAATCCTAGATATTTTACACAATTATCGTATGGCAAAGGTTTACAAGTACAATTATCATACGGTGTCGAATGAAGTAAAATTCTAGGTGACATAGCAACACGTTTATGAGAATTTCAGAAACACAGTAACTTAGTTTTGGCAAAATTTACTGAAATGGCATGTGAGTTAAACCAACTTATTAGTGCATCTATATCTCTTTGGAAGACTAAAACAGCATCATCATAGTTTTCATAGGTTAAAACTAGCATTGTATCGTCAACATACTGAAATAGCTTTGCTTATAGTGGTAGAATACCCAAATCATTTATGTAAACGTTAAATAAAATTGGCCCCAGAGTGCTACCTTGTGGTACACCACATTCGTCTTTAGC
Source organism: Ixodes scapularis (assembly GCF_016920785.2). NCBI lineage: Eukaryota > Metazoa > Arthropoda > Arachnida > Ixodida > Ixodidae > Ixodes > Ixodes scapularis. Next base: position 83,264,185 of record NW_024609838.1, on the reverse strand, counting down.
TGTACTACTTATATTATTCATACATTTAACCATCTGTTGTCTTTCATTAAGTAGTTCTGAAAAAAAGTTAAAGAACTCTCCCATGAAACCTAATCTGTAAAGCTTATCAAGTAACAAAGAATGATAAATGGTATCAAAAGCCTTCGATAGATCTATAAAATGTGCTGGAGCAATCTCGTTATTGTCTAGTGCTTCGTTAACACAGTCGGAAAAATCTTCTAAAAGTGTAAGAGTACTTTTTTGCTGTCGAAAACCATATTGTGTGCTTGAAAATAAATTAAATTAATAACAAAAACTGGTCATTGTTAGTTGCACCCACTTTTCGATTATATTATCTAATGCAGGTAGAATGGAGATGTGCCTGTAGCTCTCCAATTCCAGTTTTTTACCCTTTTTATACAGTGGACGTATAATATATATCTTCAAGCCCTTATAAACTCTTTCGGTATGAAAGGTGTCATTCGCGATTTTGAACTTCAAATTTTTTTGCGAAAGAGTTACACATAAAAGGCACCATGGACATCACATCTTCCGTCTTTCAACAAACGATGAATCGCCGACGCTCGCAAACAGAAGGTTGCGATGCTGCGCAAACGGTTTTTTGAAAGATGCTGCGTAGGGTACTCCGGGCGCAACGGCTTCGCAGCCGTTCGAAGAAAAAAGGATTCTCGACGACGAAGTAGCGTCTTGCATCTTCAGTAAGCTAACGGTGTGTGTTTTTCCGCTAAATTTAGTGGGAAAACATGAACGAAATTAGTTTTACTGCTAGATTTAGTGGGAATATTGACGTAACGTGACATAAGCACTATTTCAATTTCCCGCAAAATTTAGCAGGGCGACTACACCGATGCCGAAGGCAACGCCGATACCGCTTAACGCGGAAACGGGCGCCTAAGAGCTGCGACCTAAAATCCATTATTTGATTAACTCTCTTTCCGATCTTATGCACTTCGCCATATTGGTACACGCCAAACAAACAACCAAACTTAATTTGTCTTTCAATCTTCAAAATGAGTAATTGATTAATTGGTCCAAATATCTGGAATAACTTCACTTTAACGATGTTAACAATAGTTAACCAATTACATGTGACTCATGCATTATAGATAAATCAACTAGTGTCTTCGCGAGTACATATAACGTTTTGCTTGAATGTCCGAAACGGGCCTTAATATCATTTTCAGGGGATAGATTTTCACCCATATATGTCGTAAACGGGCTATATATGGCAGTGTTGAAACTTTTATATAGCAATATATTGCCGTATTTGCACGCGTATATTGGTATGGCCGTATTTGCACGCAAATATGGCGATATATGGCCCTATTTACGGACTTCTATGGCCATTTATGCAAGTATTTGCCCACTTAAATGACAATATGTGGCCGTATCTGCTCCCATATATGGCGGTATATGGCCATATTATCATATATGGCGAAATATAAAATATATCAGGGCCATATATAACATTTTTGTATGGGTGGCTCGGAGAGATCCGCGTATTCAGCCAGGATAGCAGGTAGGTCGTTTTCCCTTATTGACGCTGGTCTCGATTCCCCCGGCGACGTCTCGTAGCCAAAGTGAAGCACAGGGACACCACAAGCTCCCATGTCACGGATTAAATCCCGGCCGCACAACGACGCTCCAGCGCAGCTCAACACGATCAGTTTACCGCCGACCGTCTTCCCTTCGTAGGTGACTTCCCAGTTCAACTCGCCAAGGACAGGTGGTTTCCCCTGAAAACGTGTCAGCCGAACTGCAGTCTTCTTGAGCTTTGGCCATGATTTCTTCAACCTCTTGTAAATGTCCTGTGATACGACGCTGACCGGTGAAGCGCTGTTGACTTGCATGACGAGCGGCACGCCTCCCCAGACGGACTTCTGGTGTACGTGTTCCAAAAACCCAACGATGTTGCTATCCGTGAATCTGCAGTCTAAGATCAGTAGTTGGCTTTCGTAGGTCTCCGATGAACTTGTCAGTTCTTCCAAGGCATTGGACGTCTTGCCGTAGCGCGCCTTGTTGCAGGTCCTTCTCGGTTCTTGCGTTTTTCGGTCAGGGCACTGTCGTGCCAAATGACCATGCTTCCCGCAGCTGAAGCACTCGGTCGATCCGAATTTGCACAAGTCCGCTGTATGGGACCCTGCTCCACACCTTCGACAGGAACCTGTAGGACATGCATTCCTCTGTTGTCGAAAACCTTTGTTGGACCTCTTCCCGTGACGACTATCAGTGGTGACTGCGTCGACTTCGGTCCCCGTGGTTTGTGGTAGCTTTATAACTCCGAGGTTACTGGCGGCCGCTTCAGAAGCCAAGGCGATGGCTTCTACTTCCTTCAGAGTCACCTCGCGTAGAACCAAGAATAGCTTGCGCAAGTCTTCACTCCACATTCCGAAAACCAGCCGGTCGCGTAGCATCCGATCCAGCATCGTTCCGAAATTACACATCTCCGCTTGTCGTCGAAGCTCCACGAGGAATGTCTGCACGGTTTCATCTTTGTTTCGGTGCCTGCCGAAGAATTTGAATTTTCGACGATTTCATTGGGTGCCGGTGAGAAATAGTCGCCCAGAGTCTTGACTACTTCTCCGTACGATAGCTCGTTAACGGCGTTCGGTGCGCAGGATGCTTCCAACACTTCAATTGTCCTCGTACATAGAGCCGAGAGAAGAAGGGCTCGTTTCTTTCCAAGGTCGGTCTCGGCGTCACCCTCGAAAAACGTCTGGATCCGAATTCGGTAGGCAGGCCACTTATCTGTTTTGTAATTAAAATGGACAACCATGTAGGCCATTCTGACGGCTGTTCTGCTTGCGTTGCCTCCCTGCGCGCTATCGGAATCCGATGCCGAAGTGCCTGCCTTTTGTAGGTGCAAACACTTCTTCCTCGTTGCCACTGATATAAAGTGGACACGACCGACCCGTGTAGCAGCATGATTACAACTGAAGGTTTATTGCCAGAACGGACTTGAATAAAAGAAGAAAACAAAATAGAAAGAAACACCGACACGTGCGAGTGGTGCTGGAAGTGCTCGTTCCATCACATCGCTGCAATTACTTTCTTGCCGCATCGTCAGTTCCCAACACTATGGGAAAAAAAATATGACATTTTTTCCCATAAGAAATTAGGCTAACAGAACCTCAGAACCACCACAAGTACCACCACACATAAACCGACGACGTCTCACGTGGAACGACACAAAAACAGAACTGCATTTAATTTTTTTTTATTATACGCTTAAAGCGAGGGGGGATGTAAAAAAATTATCAATTAAAATAGAAACGTAAAACAAATGTTAAAAAAAGTGACGACACGTCTCCCTCATGCTTGGTCCTGGACAACTTCTGGCCTCGCTCCTCGCTCCTCCACTCGCTGGCAAGTTCTTGATCATCCTCCTGAAAAGGCAAAGAAAACAATACCTGAAATCAAAACATCCTAATGGAATATTATTGTAAACCTATCAAATAAACACGCGTATTCTGCTTGCCTTTACGAATTACGAATTCGCACATGTTAGTTACACTCCACTGGAGAATGAAAAGGTCTCTAAAGTGGACTTCTAAGAAATGCCGTTTCTGTAATTTCATGTCAACATACAGAACCAAGTCTAGTGGTTATTGGCAATTTCGGGCAACTACCGTAAATACCGTTGTAACTTCGCAGGTGGTAATAACAACTCCTAAAGCACACAACTATAACACATGGGGGCACATCATCGTGTGGGTTAAGCTACGTCTGCTCGTGCATGTAGGCTTTATTTTGAGTAATATTAAAGGGCGTTTTCAGATAAGAGCGAGCAACTGTGTCCGGTGAACGTTCTTAATTTCGATTAAAAAAACATTTTGCTGGCTTCATTCCGAGGAGAATAAAAGCAATCCTTGTTGTGGGAAAAAAAGTGTCGTTGCGCAAAACATTTGTAAGCACCCTCTCAGCCACGTGCGCGTTTGACGTATCGTGCGATGTTGGCATTTCAGGCGGCTTCCCCCCAAAAAACTGTTCCGACTGCGGGTACAGAAATATTTACTGACAAATTAGGTATACACCAACTCATGTTTACAAACAAACCGGAGCGCCCCTAGCGGACGCCACCGGCGCCGCGCACGCGCGGTGGACGGTGGGCAAGAAGCCCGCCGTCGCCCATAAACATACCATTGAATTGCGTTGTTGTCGGGGTCGGTGGGAGTCCCCGTGCTCTTTTTCGCGTTGGAATTGTTGATTTTACGTCCTCCTAACAATGCCTGACTACTTGAGTGGCTTCAGCAAAATTAACGAGGCAAAACTTTGCGTGAAGAATGTGACATGCGGCGATTCATTTCACGTGGACGCCGCAGAATGGGCGCTAAAGTCTGACTCCCACGATGAGATTCTGCTCGCTATTTTCAGTCGCGACTTTGCTCGGACTGCAAAAGCGTGGACCGTAGCTGAGATAGTGGACGTCGACACTGAGAACCGCAAGTAGAATCGGACATTACAAGTCGGTGATGGCCACTGGTAACAATGATCAACATATCTTCTTGTATCTGTTTACACTTAGCCTACTTACCACAACCAACCTTCAAAAGTGTTTTGAGGCCTGCACTTAGTTCTTACCGCAATTACCGGGTCAACGTTTGATCTATGGGTCGCTGTCGTTTGAACGAGCTGACGACACAAAACAGCCAAGTTTGAAAGAGCAGACGACAGTTGGAACACATGCGCAATGGGGTACGGGCAAGAAGCACCGCGTCCCGCGTCAACAAACCATTCGAATGTCACGTTGTCGGCGTCTGTGTGAGTCTGCATACTCTTTTTCGCGTTGGAATTATCGATTCTACGTCCTCATCGCAATGTCTTACCACTTTAATCGCCTGAGCGAAATTATCAAGGCTCGTTACCGCGCTAAACTTTCCGTAAATAAGTTGACGTGCGGCGATTCATTCGCATGAACGCCGCAGAATGAACGCCAAAACCATGATCAGATTCTTCTAGCTATTTTCGGTCGCGACGTAGCTCGTGCTGCAAAAGTGTAAAAGGTAGCGGCGATGATCGACGTCAACACTGAAAATCGGAAGCGGGAAGAGACGAAGCGCAACAAGTCGGTGATGGCCACCGGTACCAATGATCAACATATTGTATCTACTGTTTCCAGCGAGCCTACTTAAGTCTTTTGAGGCCTGCAATTACTTCTTATTGCAATCACCGGGTCAAAGTTTGGTCTACGGGTCGCTTTTGTTTGAACGAGCAGACGACAAAAAGCAGACAAGTTTGAAAGAGCAGACGAAAGTTCGAACGATCAGGCGGCCGTGTGAATTTGAAGACGCACTGAACCCGTGGGTGGTCCGGACAACTTAACGGTTTTCTCTCGTTCATGTTGGAACAAAGCAAATACATCTGGCGACCAAAAAGTGTTGCCCGCACACGCAATCGTAGTTCGACAGCGTCTGGTTCGCCCTTTTCACGGCTACTATCCAAGTTCTCGGACGAGCGGAGGGGGCAAAAACACATGAAAACTGATCTTCAAACCTTTCCAGACTCTCTCGGTACAGCCCCCGTCGCAGCATTCTGACGAGAAGGCAGGTTTTTTGTCTCATTTCTTCCAAAGGAACACGGGAATGCATGTCTGGCACGGCGACTTCTGCCCACTGCTCCAGACCAGAAGTGCGTCCGGCGCACTTCCGGTCTGGTGCGGTGGGCAGAAGTCGCCGTGCCAGAATTGCATTCCCGTGTTACTTTGGAAGACGGAGAGTTGAGGAGAGTTGAGTTCGTGTATAGGAAGGATTGACAAAGCGTATTAATCACTAAGTATTCGGGTCGTCATTTTGATGAACAAAATCACAAATACGACACATTGCGTAATAACGTTCTAGATTAAAGATTGTTTTCTTCGTACCTATACAAGCTAACATCTTCAAAATTTGTCATTGTGTTGCTTTTTATATAGTTCATCTGTGAATAAAATATAGCTGTCCTCACTTGCGGGAGGTATCTATAAAAAGTGCTCACACAGGGGCATTTAACTACAACTGCATTTGTTTGAAAATCATTTCAAAAAAGGCCAGTTTAAATTTTCTTTAAACTCTTCGAACTTGAGATTCATAATATGTACTAACAGAATCTGCAAGAACATAATGCAACATTTGTGTGGCTTTGAAGTTATAAAGCGAGAAATATGACCCAATTGACTCTAACGCGGTTGATATAAATAAGGTGTTCACAGACTCATTTTTCACAATTTCAATATTATTAAAAAGCGTAAAAATCACACAGGGTGGTCTGGAGATTACAAACTGACAGCACAGAGGTCGACGGTAATTTTGAAGGAAAGATTCTTAATACATTTTTGTGCAACCGGCCCAACAAGGCCCATGAGCCGGAGTGATCTAGACGTACCTCCCTGTAAAAGGCTTCGCGGAGCTTGTTTCAACAGCAGGCGTGTAGCGTCTCCGTCTACGGGACGTAAAGGAAGCAACAGGAGTGACTTTGCAAACAGATCAGCCTGCAACCTTGGCGGTAACATGATATAGGAGGCAGGGCGCGGCAGAGCCTGAGCCTGCGCCGCCTATGAGCGATAATAGATCCTCCGCCGTAAAAAACGCACAACGCAAAAAAAAGAAAAAAGAAAAAAAAACATACTGAAAAAAAAAAAGAATTGCGATTGAATAAGATTGTTTGTAACTTAATTTATATGAAAACGGTTTCGAGAATCATGAAATTCAATTTGGGTATGCTCATGTCACCTACGTCAGTGATAGTGCAGCAAGTCACTTTAGGGACAAGCGCCAACTACACGACCTGCAGAGCAACAAGTACACGTCAGTGAAGTGAATTTTTTTCGCAACTTTACATGGCAAGAGTGCTTCCGATGGAATTGGGGGTCGTGTCAAGCACCAGGCAACGTTGTACCAGCTCCGACGGCCCACCAGGTCGGTGATCAAGTTGGCGTCAGAGATGGTTGCGCCACGGAACACCAAACTGCCGAACGTGAAACTAATCCATCTCCCAAAAGCTGACGTCAAAGCGTTTAAGGACATGAAAGCAAAGGACTGGGACTCTGTTTCAGTTGTGAGTGGAATTCAGTCCTGTCACTAGTGGTAGTGCACGCGGTCTGACATTTCGCAACCACAGCTGTTTTAGCAAGAGCAGTAGGCGCAGAAAAGATATATATTTGAAAGTAAAGTCTCCCATCGCTGCAACTAGCAGATCGATTTAGCGAGCTTGCGGTGCCAGTGATAAGAAACGAACAGTAATGACTAAAGGCAGAATTAGAGAAAAATGTTCCTACTTGGAGTGCTTGGTCTGAAGAATGCCCGCCTGAACCTGACGCTCTGCCTATCATATTTGAAGGTGAGAAGGCAATACAGCGCATTAAAAGACACAGGCAAAGTAGAGCTACGCTGGGTAGGAATTGTAGGTTGACTGTTCTAGAAAAAAACATTACGTTATTGGTTGTGGGCAGTGCACTGGAAAAGCCGCGATCATGTAGCCGAATAGCGGGCTTCCAGTGGCTCGTTCGTACTAACTGCCTTATAAGTGTCTCTTAGTTTTTTAAAGTTTTTTTTTATACCGTTGAAGTGACCATATTTTACGAACCGACTCCGTTACCCGCGATTGTTTTATTTTGTTGTTTTACTCTACTCCGCTAGCCAGTCACTTAGGAAACTTTCACGGTGCAACTTGTTTTAGCATGGACTTTTTTACAGTGGCTGATACTATTTGAGGTCAGATATTTTATAAACGTTAACACATTTTGTTAAATTTTCCTTCCATGGGTATAGATATTTTCTTCGGGAGCCCTTTTTGGAGATACAAAGCAAATGACATTGCGTTGGGAATAGAGTTCTTCTTTTACAAGTTACGCTGTGTGTTCCGTATGAAGTTCGTGTGTCACGCAATGGTTATTCGTGCCGTGAAAATGGAATCTGACGATGATAATGCTTCGTGGTGGTCTAACGCAGTCAACAAATCTCGGGAGATGTGTGTAACTGTAGAGGCCCAGGAAGCTTTCACAAATTCGACATCAAACTGAGGTCTGTCGGGCACACATTTTCGAATTTTCTAAAGCAGTAATTGCGTAATAAATGGTGGCAAACAAATGAAACTCAACAGAGGGTACCGCTATCAAAAGGATGGACCTTCTGCGTAGCTTTTCCCGCAATAGGACATCGCGCTGGCAGAGCGACGACCCTGTCTCATCGCCCGTCTAATCTCAGGGGAAGCTCTCCCGTCTCTCCAAGCCGATTACACTAACCCTCCAACCCTCTTCAGCCTTGGTGAATAGGGAATTGTAGTAGATCGTTTTTCTCCTCCACTACGTTATTTCCGAAGAAAACGCCGCAGCTGCGCATGCGCGCCCCCAGCCTTGTCTGCATAGTTCAAGGTCTTGTGGCGGATTACGGAGCGCTATCCGGGTGCTTAGCGGGCTGCGGGAACGGTCTACTACAATTCCCTAATAGGGACTTTTCGTAGACCGCGTTTCCCCCTCCGCTAAGCCTTCCGCAACGAAGAAGTTGCTGCTGCGCCTGCGCGCCGATAGCTTTGACTGTGGAGTTCCGGGTGTCGTAGCGGGTTGCGGAGGGTGTTGCGGGACGGCGAACACGATCTACGAAAACTCCCTATTAATGCAGCCTGAACGCTCACGTGTCCAGCAGCTGCCAAGCATAAGGGACGGTGTGTGCCGAATTTTTGTCCTCTGACAGCCGTTTTGGGGAGGGTCACGCTACTCCGGCCTGACGCGTGTCGTCAATAGCAGCCCGTTTATTGTCAACGTTTTGCGTTACAATAGGTAGCAGTCAGTATGTTCCAGATCGTATGAAGCCGGCCATTTCGCGTCGGCGCAAGCGGTTCCTCGTGTCTCCCTTTATTACTACGGAGGGTCAATTTTCTGCTTTGTGAACGGCTGGAACGGGTACTTTGTCATGTAGAAGGTCCTCTGGACACATTTCTCTTTCGGATTCACGGAAAGATTTCGAAAAATCAGAAGCCCAACCCAATTTACAAGAGCAGAAGCCTCGGCGCCCGACCGCTTGAGCAATCGACGGAGCAAGCGAAAATCAAGATGGACCTTTTATGACGTAGTGGCACGTCACGCGTGACTAGCCAATGGCGTGCCGCTGCGCCTATCGTTTCTGGTTTCTTCGGTTCTTTTTTTTTCGCGTTTAGCGACTATTTTGAGTCAAACGGTCGAGATATTTAGACTCCGCACGCACAAACACGTCATAACCAACCATTAGCTCGTTTCTTTTTTCGCAAAGCTCTTCAGCTTTCCTTTAACCAAATTTTAACGTAGAATCTGAAAAATTTTTCGACGAAAAATTGCTTTTTTTACGTACGCGTACGCGTCCTCCTCTTGCTTTTTCAGTTTGGCGTACGAGTAGCGGAACCGTTTTCCGAGGTGGAACGTGTATTCGTTGGACGCGAGTTTTGGGAAGCTTTCCATTGCAGCGCCTAAAAAAGAGTGTAAAAAAGACCACTTTAACATCCGTGCTTTTCCAAAACATTCGATTCTGCCTGATATCGATAGAAGCAGCTTACATTTTAAAAGTAAGAACAACAGTCTGCTGGGTTTACGCATTTTCTTTTATATATCTTTAAACCTGGCCCAGCGAGGAGTGTGTGTACATTGCAGCCTGAGAACAAAATATGCGAGCTCATTTTGTGACATTATGATTAAAGCCTACTTTTAAAGCTATGCAAGATCATACTCGCGGAGATGTTCACTCTACAGAAAACACATATTTCTTTTTTTTTTTTTGGAATAGCTAGCAATATAAGGACATTTTGCTCTGGAACTAAAAAAAAAAGTAAAGCCAATATTTCATTCACTACATAACAATATTAAAACCTAATAAGCATGCTAAACTAAGCAGAAAAAGCGTGACAACTAACATTTCCAAAAAAATAAAGGTTCTGGATTTTAATATTTGACTAAAATTAATACTTTAATGACTATGCTGTTTTTCTCATCCATTTCTCTCCTTTGCATTGGTGCTTAGAGCAACATAATTTTAATGCAGGGTTTACCTTCCTAACATTAAATTGTCTGTGATAAAATGTGAAACTTCAATTGTATTTCCTTAAATATATCTGACAATTTTCTTAACTCTTATTTATGGCTTGATACATATGAAGAGCGTTATAAATAATTATTCGCTTTCAAATTCCAAATGAACATTCAATGCGTTCAATAGTATTTAATGGGGGGTACTTACGACGGACGGCTTTCTCGGGTAGCGTTCCTTCGAAAACAAGCTTCCCCTTTGATCTCTTGCTGTAGTTGTAGGTGGCAGCTAACTCCAACGAGAACAAACCAGTCATCATGCCGTTAGCCTTATCTTCAAGTGTTGAGCCGTCAAAGCTCTTGAGGTGGGAGACCTACACGTAGAATTGCCATGAGAATACCTTTAAGGAGTGCAAAATACAGGTTACGGGACACAGATGAGAATCGGGATGTTCACATTGCAAAACTAAACTACACATTATATAAAATTTAGAGCTTACCCAAACTGGGACCACATGCCGACGTGTCAGAGATTATGGCTAAATAATAAAAGGTGAGAAGCAAAAAACGAAACACCCGAGTTTGACTGCGGAAAAAAGATTTCCAACCGCAAAAGTAGATAAACCGCATATGCGTCCTGCTAGGTCTGTCGCATAGTTCCACTCTACACATTCACGTGCGTTCTTTCACATCAAAACTTTAAAAACCAATCACAGCAATCAGCGGAACGTGCTCGGTGAATAACGGGGACAAACATGTGTTTAGACCCAGAAATTAAGTCTTCGTTAGGACACTGAGCGTGACGTTTCACGTTGCTCAGTGTCCCAGCGCCGACTTTATTTTTAGGACTAGACACCCGTTCTACCCCATGATTCACCGAGCTCGCTCCACAGATTGTTGTAATTGGGTATTAATTGTGTGATGGGAAAGTAAACACACGGGCATTTTTAGAGTGCACATGCAATCCTCGTTTTCGATCGCCGTATTAAGTCACTCGAGGTAAACTTCCTCGATGAAATTGAAGCTCGAGGTTGCCAGTGGAACCGTAGAATAACGGGTTGTCTCAAGATTGAAAGCAGTTAAACAATAAAAATGCGGCGAAACTAAGAACTTTCAGCCTTTCCACTCTGGTGAAGAAGAAAGAGCAGCGGAGCTGTAGCTTCTGTTCTCGAAGGTGGCTTTCCAGGCGAGCGATCTGCTCTTCTTTAGCAAGGGAATTTGAAGCGCAAGACGCAGTTGAACTTCAGGGGATAGCGACTTCGCGCCGGTTGCAAAATCATTCGCGCTGCTGCGCACATCGCCGCTCGTTCCACTCCCGCCCTTCGCTCCTCCGAAGAAAGGTTGCCGCCATCTATGAGCGACGGCGGCAACCAGTTGTCTGGTTGCCGCCGTTGCTGATAGATGCCGTAAAGGACGTTTTTTACAGCTCCGCTGTAAAAAAAGCGTCCTTACCGGCGCTGACAATTAGGTTCGCCAATGTACCAAAGCAGTTGCGAGACTCTGGACCACGCGAAAATGCCACCATTGCGCTAATATCCGAGATATTAACAAGATAAGAGCTAACTATGATAGAATTTTTTTAATCGAATAGACATATTGCTAAATTACCCAAACACGAAGGAGAATGCAGGGAATGATGTTCCACGCGCCGCACACGCACGCCTTCTCCATATAAAAGATTCGAAGTAAATAACCAAAAGAAAGCGTTGATCAACGCGCTTTAGAGCCGTTACTGCTGCAGACGCCGGCACGTGCGTCGCGTGGAACATCATTCCCTGCATTCTCTTCGATGCTAGGGTCATTTAGCAATAGGTCTATTTCTCTCAGTGGCGTAGGCAGAGGGGGGGGGGGGTTTGAGGGGTCGACCCCCCCCCCCCCGCCCTCCGAAATGCCAAAGCTACCCCCCCCCCCCCCCCCCCTTCCCACCAACACCAACGGGCACGCTTGTCCCCTGCTCACGCAGTCGGTTTTGCACGAGGCACGAAGCAACGGGGCAGCACGGACCATCTCCGAATTAGGCTTTCGGGAAAATTGTCTGTAGGGTAGAAAATGTTCAAATTAGTAAAATATTCAATATAGCTTAATTCGTGTTTATTTGATGGAATGCGGTACTTGATCTCAGATACATAGAGAACGGATATTTCGAAACTTTTGTGGGGTGAAGAATGGGAATTTTAAGGCAAAGTATAACAAACTATAATCACCGAAATACGTAGTTAAATCAAACCAAAGTGAACATAATAAAACGAACACACGGTGATAGTGATGTAAGGAATAATAAATGAATTGTAAAGAACAATTGCACGGTAAGCAACGGGTGGCACTGCGCTCACGCACACCTCTTGTGATCAGAATTACGTGCTTTGGACTAGAAATTAGCGCGAGGAGAAAGGTAACTTTGACTACTTATATTAGAAAGCAATTTACAGGTTCTTGTTATCATTCCACTTATGTCAAGCGCCTACTATTAAAATGCTGCCGCCTGCGTTCACGGGAAAAAAATATCTCGAATAGGGTGCCTTCATGTGCGCTTTGCTTGGGGTGAGGACATCTGGCCATTTTGTTTCGAACGCTTATTTTTATTTTTCCTCCGAAGCACGTGAAAGAGCGTGTCCCTGCACGAGCTCGTAACGCTGACCGTGCTACGGCGACATTCTGTTTCCGGCGATTTTTTTTGTGTATTTTCCCTGTGAGCGCGTGCTGTTGGCAGTGGGTCCTACGAACGATGGCATCACCTTAATCGGAAAGCCATTGAGGCACTCTAATCCCGGACGCCCTCCTCTTGAACTTTAATGTCGCGGTGAACATTCAAAAGCGCAATACTTCGTTTCAGTGTACGTTGAGACGCCGCCAATGCTACAAGCGCGAGCTCCGGGCTTTCAACGTCCCTGCCAAGCAGGCGCGCTCGTGCAGTGCAAGCACTGTTCCGGGCCACATGTTCACGCCTGTAGCATCGGCTGCGTCTGGACTTCAGCTGAAACGAAGTATATATCGAGCAGTCGCTCATTTGAAGTGGACGCTCTCAGGTATATTTTCAACCGTCGTTGTGAAGAGAACGAGCACTCAGCCCCCGCAGTTGTTACGGGCAGAGTCGCTAGGATCTTGAGGAGACAATGAACGCTCTGAAATAGGGCCTCCGGACAGAGGGCGACCGCCTGTATACCGCAGACGTGACGGGCGCTTCACGTTTCTCCCTCTTGCATTGGACGCCTAAAATTTCCCTATTTTTAGCGAAGTTGCCCTCACTTTCCGAAAATCGTCGCTCACAGATGCGATCAAGTTCGTCTTGCTTTCTGCTTTGTATATCGAGGTGGCATCAGACGCAATTCCTTATAAGTTATTAGGTTAATCTCTTCGTTGCACGGAACATCAGAAACTCCGAAGAGACAAGCCTTCATATTCTTACTACGCATAGGCGCAAGGCTAGTCAAGTTTCTTTCCACGTTCGGCGTGTAGGTTCTTTGTGGTGCGTCATGTAATTTCTCCGAGTGACGGACGACGAGTTCGGACTGATGACTTGTCATCCCCCCGAGGATATTCTGCTGCTGCATTTCGACACGCTGCAAAATAAAACGGCCTAGAAAAGATAACACTCTATTTCCATCGGCATCTGGTTCTGAAGCACAAATTCGTTATACCTTGAATCGATAATAAATTTTGGTTTGTGATGGTTCAGAATTACCTTCCCTCTAAATATGGGCCCTAGTGTTTGTGTGTGGTCGGTTGCTCCAATTTTGTAGTGTCGAGATTTTTGTTTGTTGTTGTTGTGAACGTATAGCTATATTTTTTTTTTCTGGCCTTCACAAGATGGTATTGCAGTGCTACCTCGTAAAGCGGAGGGAGTTGTGTGCTGTGAGGAAGCTTTTAAGGTTGGTGGGCCGCAATTACGACGAAAGTAGAACAGTGAGCCACCACGCCCCTATTCCTGTAAATGAAGCCTGCTCCGTTTTGAAAAATGACAATACAGCTTTATCCGATTTATCTTAACAGCGCCTGTCTAATCTTTGCCTAAGCGTCCGTGTCGGCGAGCTCACTCTGGGTCATTGAGGGGGGGGGGGGGCGGGGGGGCGGGGGGGGGGGGGGGGGGCATGCCGATGAACACTTCCCGAAAGAAAAGTTTGGCTACGCCACTGATTTCTCTAGTTATATCCGTTTGGGGGAAAGGGGGTGTACAAATGACGTTTGTCAGGTACACAGCTGCTATGCTACAGCAGTTGTAATTGGACGCAACATTTGCGTCCAGTTGAGAAAGTTTAACTGAGAAAGGGCAAATTTGACGACAAATATCTCAATACAGGTTGCTTCTATATTAACTGAGTCCTTGAGCCTTCCGTGGCAGTTGACTTCAAATCGTTATTGCAACGTAACCATAAAACCTCGACTTAAAAACTGAATTGGCACATTTTGTTAATTAGTTGCTTGATCGTGACGATTAATTCATCACCTAATGTCCCCCAAGCCCGATAAACACCGAAAGAAAATAGTCTCTTTGTAAAACGCACTCCCTATTCCTAAAAGCTTGAACTGACAAAAAGTAAAAAAAAAAAAAAAGCAAAAAAACACCCGGTATATTGATAAGATGACATTTTGTTTTAATTCAGTCTTACTAATATGGGGTTTTCTCAATTTGCTTAGGTTTCAAACATTCGAAACAATTGGTTTGAAAATCACTCAACTTTGATTGATTTTTTTACTTTTGGAAGCTATCATTCACTCTAATAAAACTGTAAACCAACCATGCGTTCAAAATTGTTTTCGTCTGCTAGAAACGTCTCCAGGGCTGCAAAATCCTCCGCTCTCTTCATCGGCAGTTTGGGTAGCACAGGAGGGGGCAGAGAAGCAGCAGGGGGTGCAGCATACACCTTTTTAAGGCCGTGGATTTCTTGGCGAAGGCCTCCCACCTCTTCGCGGAGGAGTTCAAGTTCTTGAGAAACTTTCTCGAAGGAACCTAGAGAAACGTTTTTTGGAAAGAACTTCAGAATGCAAAGCTTACTGGGTCACTGGATACTATTTTGTTCTGCAGTTGTCAGGCTGCAGAACACCAAAATATTGCTTAAGAGTCAAGTTAACGACACGCACATTGTTATACTTTAGCTCATCCTGTGATGGACTACGAGCCAAAGCTAAGGGCCGTGAAATCATATCACGAGCAAAAAAAAAAGACATGGTGTATTGCTCTGACTTAATCCTCGCGTATAAGCGATATACTACGTGGTTTCAAAGTATATTGTCATTGAACCTGGTGTGGTTCGCCGTAGGGTAATACAAAGTATAGCTTTGGAAAAACTCTTATCAAATAGAATCGAAGAATGATAAACAAAATTAATTTGCGGCAATAAAAACGCCTGAGATCTTTGATGTTCCGAAAAGTAGAGAGTTGTGGCATTCCGTGATTCGTGGGATCCGAGACCGCAGTATCTTTACGTGCTCGCGCTGAGGAGCGTGCTTTGAGGTCTAGTATGAGCTCACGGTAGCGCGCCGGCAGATCACGCACGTAGTATATGCTAAAACTCTGTGATAGAGGATTTCAGCATACCTCTTCCATGATCCGCCACTGCGCTACTTTGAGCTCGCACTACACTTGCAAGCATACGGGCATCGTACACTATAAAAAAAAATCCGTATGTCTACTTTTCCGCAGAACACTCGGAGAGCCAATCACTGCAGTTTGCGGAGGCAGCTCAGCAAGTGACAATGATGAAACATATTTTTGGACCAAAAAACGAAGTATGCGATGTAACATTAGGCAATGCAAAACATCACGCTTGCATTGCTTAATGCTACATCGGAGTCTTCGTTTTTGGTCTAAACATATGTTTCGGCATTGCCATGTGCCGAGCTGCATGCCTCTGCAAGCTGCATTGATTGGCTCTCCGAGTGTTCTGCGGGAAAGCAGATGCACGGGATTTTCTTTTTTTTATTTATTTTTGAGTAGCGCCCCCGGAGCGCTACTATGCCGTGGAAGCCAGTAGTAGTGCCGGGCCGAAATTCTCCAATACTGAACGCATATGATTGAATTGCCAGGGAGACGCGGTTCTATAGAAGTATAATCGAACTAAATAGAAGTCAGGTACATCTGCCAAAAAACGTTTTGACTATAATTTAGAGCCTAATTCCTATTTTAAATTTTTATGGAATTTGTGTTTGCTTTGCAGCGTTTTGGCACCATTAGATAGATTTTGTAGCAGATTAAAAATTCTTCCAGCGGGTATTATTGGAGTGCTTTATCTGACGCTTGATAAGTCGACAATTTTCAAAAGATTGGTGTTATAAATTACAATAACTTTCATATTCAATCGTACATACACAATGTCGTAGAAACATGCATCGTAAACAAAATCGTATAAAAATAAATTAGGCTAATTGCGAAGCGATCCGACTGCCTTCTTTGTCAAAACATCCTAGTCAGGCCCGTGGGTAGAACGCCAGAATGTGAATAGGCACTTTCAATTTACCTGCACGCCCTGCACCGGTCCAGAATAGTAAAGGACGGTGGACTTCCGGTATGTATTGCGAAAAGGGCGGCTGTACACCTCTCTTTACTTTTCTGCACCGGTGCGGGGGGCGAAGGTAAATTGAACAGGTCATGATATCAAACGTATATTTTCAAATTCAAATGACTGTGCTATCAGCGCACCTGCCAACAAAAAAAGTACGCCATCTGTAGAATTAAAACGTAAGGAGTGTGTTGGTAGATTTATAAAAAAACAGAAAGAATTAACACAAAGATGACAAGAACACAGCCAGGTACGTTCAACTCACAACAAACATTTATTCAGGCGCGTACGTTCGGCCGCTCACCGGTTTCCCATCCCGGAGAGGACGAGGGAGGGAAGGGGTGAAGGAAATTCGAAGGAAGAATAGGAAAGAGGGGGTGGGGATCGAAAGCGGAAAGATACGAAAGGACCCGACAGGGCGGGAGGAACGAGTTCCCAGACAGCGCGCGACGTCGGGCCAACATTGGCATTTAATTGGCAAACATTTGTCCAATGTTGGGCCAATGTGGCCATCGTAAACCAATATTGGTGGCACGCTGGAATATACTGGCCAACATTGACCTCACTTGACCAATGGCTCACCAACGTTGGTAATGGATTGGCTTAGGCTGGCCAACATTGGCCTATCTCAGCCAATGGCTTACCAACGTTGGCAATCGATTGGCTTAGACTGGCCAACATTGGCCAATCTCAGCCAACGGCGTAGCAACGTTGGCAATCGGTTGGCTTAGGTTGGCCAACATTGGCCTGTCTTAGCGAATTGGTTACGAACATTGGTAATCAATTGGCTTAGGCTGGCCAACATTGGTCTATGTTAGCCGTTGAGTTGCCAGCATTGGTTATCGATTGGCTAAGACAGGCCAATGTCGGCCAGCCTAAGCCAATCGATTACCAACATTGGTAATCGATTGACTTAGGCTGGGCAACATTGGCCTGTCTTAGCCAGTGGCTTACCAATGTTATAATTAATTGGCTTAGTTCTTTTAATGTCCTGATCGCGCACGCTGAGAACAGTGTAGCTATGGCTCGGGGGGGGGGGGGGGCGACGATTCATTCTGTTTTCACACGCAGAGCAAGTTAGCAACTGAATTAGAACGCTGTATGCATAGCGAGCTGTAGCAATTTTGAACGTCCACGAAGAAAAAAAACGTAGTCGATGACAGGTTAAAAGTAAACGCTGCGGAGGAGGTCGCCTCCTCCCGATCTTTCGATCTACAAATATGGAAAGAGATGGGAGGAGATTCTACCACCTGTTACCGACTATAACTAACACGCGTCTTCCCATAACTGATAGTTATGCTCAGTAAATTCCACACAAAATACAAAATGCACGCTTCTTTCGATTTGTGTATATGTTTATACGGCAAAAAGCGTAGTTCCCCTTCTCTTATGCCCATTTAGCGACGCAGCCGGAAAACCTTTCCAAAGGGGGGGGGGGGGGGGAGAAGGGGGGGAGGGGAGGCAGGGTTTAACTCCGAAAGGTCCACCCGCCTCCCCAGTGCCTAGAACAGGTGTGTATTGTCAGCTGTATGTGATCTTGAACATCTCAAAGCAACCCGCTTTGCAGAGCCGCAAAACACGGCCTACGAAACCGGACAAAATTAAACATAAATAAAAAGCACTAATATTTTTAGCAACAAAATAAAACCTTAAACAAATATCCTGCGATTGATTAAGCAATTACATGTCTTCACGAATAAAAAATCGCGTTGAATTAACATCTCGAACACCCTATGTTTGAGGTAGGAGGTGACATAAAGTTGATGCGCATTTCAGTCTGCAAAGAAAGGTTATCACGCAACATATAACAGAACGAGCTGAGCATTAAGTCTGCTTGCCTAAAAATGGCTTCAAAGTGCGTACAAAATACGGCAACTGCAGTAGTGACTACGGTAGTGACAACGCCCGCAGAAATATAAACTGTAATAGAGCCAATGGGTTACCAATCGATTGGTTTAAGCTGGCCACCAATTGCCTGTCTTAGCCAGTGGCCTACCAACGTTGGTAATTGATTGGCTTAGTCTGGCCAACAGTGGCCTGTCTTAGCCAATGGCTTACCAACATTGGTAATCGATTGGCTTAGGCTGACGAACGTTGGCCTGTCTTAGCCAATGGGTTACAACACTGAAAATGTGTTGGCGCAAGGTATCAGGGTGCCGCGTTTTCTAGAACCGAGCTTTAAAAACGAATGAAGTACTCTAGGCAATGAAGATCACTGTTGCCAGAAGGCGTCTTGATAAAAAGGCTGGTAGGAAGACGCTGTACTTAAATAAGTTATTCATGAATTAAAACTGATTGGCAAACTTTATTAAATACTTATTTGAGGGAAAATGTGTCAATTGAAAAGTTGTATTTTGAATAGATTCTTGATAAAGAAGTTTAGAACATGGTACACCCCAGGCAGTACACTTGTTTAGACTAGCGATGGGGCCAAGCTTTGGCCTTGGCCGTACTAGACTGGACCGGGACTGCCCAGGGAATTTGGTGAACTGCCAGCATGGCGTCTCACTGTATTTCTCGGGCACCGGAAGTACACAGAACTGCGAGGGAAGGGATTTTCTTGGCGTCTTTTGTCTCTTTTCGGTCCCAGCCGACCAGGATAGACAGGCGGGCGGCCACCAGAAATAAAACAAATTTGTTACGCGTCACTAATAATCACTGGCCTCAGGATCCCACGGAACTACAACGGAGTGGTCTTGGGTGGAGTTTATTGGCTTTGCAGGATTCGGTGCGCCAAGAAACTACTGGCGTTGTCACGAAGCTCTCTAGAAAATGAAAGTCTCGAAAATCAAAAGATCAGTTCACGAGTGTAGAGTGCGAGCCGAATGAACGCAATAATAGAGTCAACAAATTAATCTCTCGATGACCATTTACAGCATTCATGTCCCAAATCGCCACATCTCAAACTGGAAAAACCGCGAGATAATTTTTCTCGTTTATTTTTCAACATCACGCATCGTCGCAACGGTTCACGTACTTCGCGGCTACTCTGCTTCAACTTAGTATGAACCGCAGCCCATGCTAGGGCTCTCTTGGCCTATCAGGCGCCAAAAAAGTTGCGATGCTGCGCGGGAGATGCGCCAAGCACTGAAATGGCTCCGTAGACGTTTGCAAGGTCTGAACGATAAAGCAGCCTCTTGTAACACCAGTGAGCTGACGGTGCTCGGAGTTCCTACGCTCACTTTACAGCAGAGTGTGCGCGGTCGGCCAGATCGAGACGCAGTCGGTTCTCATGCCGCGATTGCTGCGCCGTTGCTCTGTCTTGCACCGACATTCGAAACAACTCGCTCGAGGCTGCATGCGGGAAAAAATTTACGAGTCTATAGCGCGATATAGTGTCGCTACAACGTGTAAAAAGTAGTCCTCACCTCGACAAGGGCGCAAGCAGCGACGCTATGTCCGTCGACGCCCACGTCGAGAACGACGAAATATACATTAAAAACTTTTTAACACCCGAAACAAATGTTTAATTACTTAATCGTGAATTTTGCACCACCTTAGGGACGTCCTCAAATATGCAGACACTATTGCTGATATATTTTTTTTTTTATTATTCTGCGATATGATAAGTCGTTAGCACTTTTGGGCCAGGACCCCTCCATGTGTTGCCATCTTTTTGTGAGATTCGCGTTTTTTTTTCTTTAACTTCAGCTTCAGGAATCTTTGCATCTGTGTTGCATTTATGATTACCTGGTTTAAGAAATGGTACAGTTTTCGTTACATGTACACAACCCTCGGGAAAAAAAAAATCTATTAGCGTGCTGAGAAATATACGGCACAGGTTTTTTCTGAGTACTATTTTGTCTTTGTAATTTCAGTTGATTTGGGGACATCGTGCTCAGAAAAAAGACGCTGTTATTTTTGCATTTTAGTTTAGAGTGAGTTTTACGGCGTAAAACATAGCATCTTCATGCCTCCCGTTTTTGGTTAACATTTGGGAAGGGCAGCTCCTTCGGTACTCCAAAAACTATCTCGGCGAGAACTGTTCTTGGCAATGCAGTGAAAAGCAGTGAAAAGGAGGAGAGCCCGCGCACAGCTACATTCAGCGCTCAAACAGGGAGAGGGAGGGCGGGCCTGTACCTTCCACAGCATTGCCAAGAGAAGTTGTCCCCGAGTAGCCTTCGTACTGCTCTCCTGTTCACTCGATATCGACAGCAGAGTATACGATATGCGTATTTTAGGCCAAGCGTGTCTCCGGTTATGGTCACGTGACTATAGTCTCCAAGCAGGTCACAAGGCAGAGAACGGCACCTGCCTGAAGGACACTGCTTGGTAGACCACTCACATTGCATCCACTGCACTATCAACTTTGGGACGAACTCACAAAAGTATCCAGTGACAAATCCTCTCGCCTAGTTCATTGTTCGGATGACCCTCGAAGATAAGCCTTTTGTGGGCGCACCCGCCTGGGGACCTTGAAGAGCAGGCGAAATGCTGGAGGGAGGGAAGTGCTTCCTCCTCTCCTCTCCAGCAACCCACCTGCTTCCCCCTACCAGCATTCCTGTCCCTGGCTGCGGCCTGTGTGGCTCAGTGTTTGAAAAGTCCTACGCGTATATCGGCAACAGGCGATTTCTTCGAAGAAGTCACAGAAATTCTGGTGATGTGGTTTGGTTCGGCAAATGACAGCTTGTAGCGCATCGTGTAGAATCTACACGGAGCCCCAACATCTCTACGAAAATTAAAAAGCGCAAAAGACAAGGACAAGAGGGCGACAACACAGGACAAGCGCTTACTCGCAACTGACGTTTTAATTCGGAAGATGAGGAAGATGAAGAACCCTAACGTTAAATGTTAGAAATATTTATGAGAAAGGAGTGAAAAAGTCTGAAAAGACTCAGAATTGAAAAAGAAAAAGAAAAAAGAAAAAAGGAAATTAGTAAAAACAATAGGAAATGGTGGGCATGATTAAAGTAAGAGTGAAAGAAAGGACAGTGAATATATTAAGAAAAAGAAAGAGGAAGGTAAAGCAAATTAAGAATATCTAAGGGAAATATTTCATGTACTCTAATTCTTTTGATGACAAAGTCACCGAAGGAACACTGATGCAGGCGTCTCCTTTGGTCGCAATCACTTCCGCCTCGAGGATTTCTCGAGTTCGCTTATCTGGACACCTCTTCAGGATCCTTGTGCTGGACAGTAGCGGGGCGCATCTACAGTCCCTCACATGTAGAGCGAGATGCCCCGACGGAGAGGATTTTAAAGATAGCGCATGTTCTCTGAGCCTTACGTTGATGCATCTTCCCGACTGTCCCACATATACCTTCCCACAGGTGAACGGGATCAAATACACTACCCCGCTGCAACAGTTGACGTATTTGTTGCCGTGCCTAACACTGCATTTGTCAGGCTTTGTGCGCGGGGCATCTTCCGAATGAAAACGTCAGTTGCGAGTAAGCGCTTGTCCTGTATTGTCTCCCTCTTGTCCTTGTCTTTTGCGCTTTTTAATTCTCGTAATGTTTAACCAACTAGGTCAACAAATCATTTTGCTACAGTCCCTACCATCTCGTTTGTGTGTGTACGTGGTTGTTTCTCCAGTACCCATATCAAGCAATATCTCGGAATACATCTTTGAAGTCCGCTAATTTTTTGGTAAGTGCACGGCAACCTGCTTGTTGGCAGCGAGTGGCCGCTGTTCTACGGGAACTTTTGCAGATTATTTATAGAATTAGGCAAAGTCTATTCCCGGCAGCCGGGACAATAATTTTTCCGAAATTCTATGGAGAGTCGCCTCCCATTAGCTGCCTAAAATTATGCAACTCCCGGTAGAATACTGACTTTCTTGTTCTCCCGGCTCTTCGTGGAAACTCGTTTCATAGACAACTTTTCATGGACACACGTTTCATGGACACGTTTCGTCGACACTAACATATCACCGACACTCGCTACGCAAATCGCACGCTGCGGGGAAATGTTTTCGCGGAGTTGAATATTCTGCCGGCAGCCCGGGAAAAGAATGCCGGCGGTTGCCCCTATTGGGTCTCGTAAAAACCGATTCGTGAAAACGGCTATTTGAAGCTGTAGAGTAGCTCACTGGTAAAGTGTGTCTCATACACAGCGGGATCCTGTTTCAATCCACCAGTCCGAGCTTATTTTTTTTTCTCGAACATTGCTTAAGCATTTTACGATATTTACATTATGTTTTTTTTTTTTTTAATGATTAACACAGGAAAAAAAAACGAATGTTGTGCACGAAACTTCGCTGAATCAAATGGTATTTGACTGCGCCCTTTCCGGGGGTGAATGGAGGACATAGCCCGGGCAAAACAAATTCCGCCAGTTTTGGATGGCGCTTGTATCACATGGACAGCGCGTGTATCACAGTCTGCGGCTGCTCATTAGAAAAATGTAAACCCAATTGCCCCACCTGTACACGCCGCTTCCTAGCGGCCCGCCGGCGGCCCACGCCTCGCTGTCCTCCATTCACCGCCCGAAAGGGAGTCTCATAAGATTTCGTTGACAACTTTAATTATTTCTTTTTTCAGTGTTAATCGTAAAAAAAAAAAATGCCGCAGGTATCGCCGTATTCCGAGGAAAAAAGAAAAGTAATCCCACACTGACGATTAAACCAGGGTCACGACGCATAAGAGACGGGCACCTTACCAGGGAGTTACTCTACAGCTTAAAATAGTTGTTTTCACGACCCAATAGGACGCAACTGCCGGCATTTGTTTTTTAGGGCTATTGTGCCGGCGGCAGAATATCTACTTCTTTTTTTCGCGGGAGTGTCACCGGCGGGCACACCCGTCCACGCAGCTTCGCGGCGACGCTCTGCGACAGCTCATTACAAGTATGTTAACCCAAGCGTCTCCCCCTACATGCCATTTGCGGCGTCGATTTTGGGTAACTTGTTACCAGAAAAAAGAAAAAAAAAAAGCTAATCACATTTTGTAAAACAATCTCCTGATAAAACAGCGTGTCTATAAAACGATCTGTCAATGAAACGTCATTCGATGAACTGATTGCCACCGTCAATGAGAGGCGTCTGTCAGGAGAATTTCGGGGAAAATATTTTTCCAGGTGCCGGGAGAACAGACAATGTGGCATACAATTACCCCGTACCTACTTGCATTTCGCAGATCGCTTGCTCGTTTGTACTGCTCTACGGAACATATGCTGTGTGTAATAAACTTCTTGGAAATTTTAATAGAATATTTTGTGTCTGTTTTGCTACCTGTTTAAAAACTCATGTGCGAGTACTTTTTCTTGGCGCATTTCCTTCGTGTATTAATTAAATAGGTTAATTCAGTTCGGGACGTTTTAAATAAGTTTGAGATATCCAACCTTCCAGACGATACCCATTCAGAGATAACGAATACTTGGCATGGGTGCCAGATGCTAGCTCGGGAGCGATTCATTTCAGCAAGCCTTTGTCAGTGGAGGGACGCCGTGGCTAGGCTTCTGCTAGAGCAAGTGAGCCAGCACTGCGTTTCGTGGCTTGATCGCGTCTGTTCATTTGCTTCTGCATGATAGATTCAGTTACATAGTTCAGAAAGAAATAATGGTAGCCAGTCATCCTTGACTTCACGACGACTTTATTGAGGTTGCGGAAGAACTTTTAGTCTATTTTGAGCAAAGCTCTTCAGAACATCGCGATGCCACAGAAACAAGTGAACTTATGTAGAGCCTTGGCCCATTCACAACGTGCTGCTTGGGAGTGTGCTTTACTAAGACCAATGTGGGTTTGAAAGCGTTGATCTTCGACCTTTGGATATTTTCGTAGATGCCATCAGTGCGAAGCTAAAAATTGAAGAGTCGGCAGCTTAAAAATGGTGTTGAAGTGGCTGCCAGGGTCTTGCGACAGGGGAGGACGCAGGAAGAGGCGTTCGGAAGCCGTAATGGCTCCCCAGCCCCAGGACTCGCCCCAAGACCCTCCCCACGACCAGGCATAGGCTCCCCGCTGAGCTTCCTCCCTAGCCCCTTTCAATAAAAGCTTAAAAAAAAAGTATTAATTGATCTTGAATTACTCATTTGCTCGCCAGATAAAATAGTGCATAGACAAAGCATAGGAGGACCTTGCCATTTGTGCCCAGAATGTTTTTCTTGCAGTGGGCTGCTAATACGAAACAGGCCAGGGGTTTTTAAAACCCAATGTTGGAATAACCAGGATTTAAACGCATTGTCATCATTGCATAGCCAGCATTACAGATATGGCATTAACATTGGGAAATGCCAATGAATTAGCTTGACTGCCAATAACGGCCTATTCAATGAATGAACTTGCATGCAAATGATGGCGTAGCCATTGAATTAGTGTGAAAGCCAAAATTAGCATAGCCAGTGACAAAGTGTGGATGCCAACGATGGCTCAAATAGTGGTTTAACGATGGCCTAACAAAGGTGCCAATGATGGCTGAAAAGTTGGTTAAAGGATGGCCTTACATTGGTGCCAATGTTGGCTGGAATATTGGTTGAACGATGGGCCAACGTTGGTGCCAATGATGGCTGGAACATTGGTTGAACGATTGCCCAACGTTGGTGCCAATGATGGCTGGATCATTGGTTGAACGATGGCCCTACGTTGGTGCCAATGATTGCGGTAACGTTGGTTGAACGATGGCCCAACGTTGGTGCCAATGGCTGGGCCAACATTGGAAGAAGTAGCGCTCGGCCAGAATACCAATGTTGGACCAACCTCCGGAGCCAGCGTTTGCCATTGTTGGCCCAATGTAGGTCCAACATTGGTTTGCTGCATGGGTTATCCACCAATGTCGTCTAGTCCAAACTGGAGAGCTCGCGGCGCAAGAACGCGATCTCTCGTTTGGACAGCGTCAGCGAGGTAGAGAAAACGTTCACGTCTGAGTCCTCTATGGCGTGCGACTCTATGACTTCTCTTCCAAGCCTTTGGCTGTGAAGCCCCAAGGTGCGCGTGTGCTCGAACCTCGGCTAACAGCCACCGCACGCACGCCAATGCACCACGATCGGGCGCGCCAAGTATTCCCCGCCCTCCGCCACCTCTTTGAAATGCTCCCGATGGCGGTCGTTAAAACACCTGCCTGTCTGGCCAATGTATTCTCCGCCGCAGGTGAACGGAGTGGAGTAGACCTTCTCTCTTTACATTGGATTAACTGATGCCCGTGCGTCTCAGAGCAAGTCTTTTTTAGGGGAGTGCAATTAAGCATTTTACACAATTGTCTGAGTTTGAATTTGCACCTGAACTCCACCCTACATCAAATCCGAACGCGAGCACTTTTAGCAGATGCGCTGTGCTGCGCGTATAAGGAATGACGGCCAGCCTCTTCTTCTGTTGTCTGGGTGCCGGTGTCGGAGTAGCAGGGGCGGAAATTAGCCGCTTCAGCGAATTTTCCAGCAGGTCGTTGGCAAACCCGGCCTTCCTGAACCCCCGCGTCTGTAGCCGCGCACTATGCTACGCGTAATGACGGCAGGATCTAGAACGCGCTGAAGTCAGAAGGCACTTGACGAGCCCTAGTTTAACGTTCTTGGAGTGAGCGCTAGCGAAAGGCAGAACTGGCCTTTTCCGTCCTTTGCCCAAACTCCCAGCAAATTCCTCCGAATCGGATCGCCAAACGAAAGTCCAAGAAATGGAAAGTTCCGTCGGAGGAGTCCTCCCTTTTAAAGAAGAGGCCCGTGGGGCCCGACGGGAAGGCCTCCAGGATAGTCACATGGTCTGTTTGCTATTAATGACATAACGGTACACGGGGCAGCCTGGCGCGGAATTCTCCTTCCCATCCCTGATGGTCTGATCTACGTGCATGAGAAATACCTCACTCAAAACCGGTGCAGGGCACGACCCGATGTGCACCCCCGCTCGTTGAATATTCACCTTACCCTTGTACTTCCCTAAGGTTGAGCGGAGGTAAACATCCAGGAGCTCCAGGAACAACTGACTGCAAACCCGGAGGAGTTTGGGACTGACACTTTCCGTGTTCGTGGAAGGCGTCGTTCACATATTCTAGAAGCAACCGTAAATCCAGGCTATAGGCCGTTTTATTGCATGTAGCACAATTTTGAGATCAACCGAGAAAAGGGGAAAGGGCTACCGGCGCTTTCGCCTTTGCGGGAGCGTTAGACAGAGTGAAAGTCCCGGATGAGAGGCTTCGCGGTGTTAAGTGTCTGCACAGCCCAAACTATGCTTGCACTTTCTTCTCTGTTTAAAGCTCCCAAACTTAATCAGAGCCACGGGCTTGGATGGCGACAATCCCCCGGTAGTCGGAAGATTATTGCTCGGTTATAGGGTACACGAATAACTACAGGAAGCGACGAATACTGTCAGAGGGCTTATGTAGCTTGCACGGAATCCGGCAAGGCGAGTGGGGCTGTTTTCACATGACCCCTATCTCCGGCGGCAGTGGGTTTGGTCCCTATACCAATATGAGTTTTTCCCAACGCCATCCCTTCGACTGTGCTCAAAACATTTTGAGAATGGAGCGCGCACAAAACTTAACGTTGTACCGCCAATGAACTTGGGGTGCGCTCGAAAGGTGCGTGCAATTTTTTTCGTGATAATTACTGTTTCAGCTTGTAACTGAATTTATCTTAAAGGGCAACTCCACTAAAAAAATCGACCGTATAGATATGGCTGATATCGCTTTAGGGGGTGAAAATACGGTTATATCCAAAATATCACGTGAAACCGACGCCGTATTACCGAATTAAACCAATATTAGAAATGTTCTACCGTCTGGGTTAGCGGCCCGACAGTGGGTGAGCAACACTAGGCAATGGCGTAGGTTTCGTCCACGACCGGCTTTATAGGTCGTGGTTTCGTCCTACGTTCTCGTACGGACGCTGCGGACACTTTGTTTTCCGTAGCATTTTGAGATTCTGGTGACGGCAAGAGGTGCTTACCGCGTTATGCTGTGTTCGCCTATTGTTATTTGCGTCCTGGCAGTTCTTTTAAATCCTGCGTAGCTTCCGCGACCGCGCGGAAGAGAGCTGAGCGGTGCTGCTCGCTCACGCGGTGTCGCGGAGCCGGAGAGACTCGCCAGACTCACGTTGGGCAATGCCGAGCATTACTTGTAGTGCTGTGGGTTGCACCAATCATCCGGTGAGCAACTCAGAGCTATGCTTACACCAGATCCCAAGAGATCGAAAAAGGCACAAGGTGTAGGTCGGTGTCGTTCGCCGGATAGACTTCGGAAGACCATTGACTCCGAGCTCCGACGTGAAGCTCTGCTCACAGCGCTTTACGCCAGGCATCTACACAGGGGATCAACGCCTTCCGACTGCTGCGGGTTTCTCCAAGGAACACGCGTTCTTGATGAGCGATGCGGTGCCGTCACTGTTCGCGTACCGTCCGCCGGGTGCTCCAGGACGAGCGGCCGGTCGCAGCAGGTCGCACCCGATCTAACGAGCGTGCACATAAAGGCACCTTAGCTTTTAGAACTTAGACCGCTTCTGGATATCATCTGTCTATTTGTCTCCCGTTATTTCTTTTTCTATTGGTCCGCGAGTAAGAAACGAATACAGTCAAGCTGCGCCGGCACTGACCGCATGATATTTATAGCAGTTGGGTTCGCTTTTCGGCCCGCAAAATTATAAATAAACAGAAAAACTTACTATGGTTGGTGCATATTTTCAAAGTGCAGTGGTAAAATAGAAAATGTGTAAACTCCACGTGCGACTGAGCCGGCAGTGTCGGTGCGTCGGCTCAGGAGCGCGGGACGAGATCTACGTCATGCCGTCGAAGCACCGCCGATTATCCGTGTTGCCAAGCTGCTTGAGCCGGTAGTTTCGGTTTCGCCGTGTCGGCGGAGCGAAACTTGGATACGCGCTATCTACGATACTATGCACACTATCGAAAAACATACTGTATATCGTGATTCAGGTCGCCGACTTTGACTAAAGAGATCATAACCCAAAAATCGTAAAAATGGGGTGGAGTCGCCCTTCAATATTGGCATTTTGAAGTGTTGACAATGACTCGATTTTATCAACTATAGCACTTAGTTGACGGTTCATTTCCGCCGCAGGGTGTGGCTGGAAATTGTAGGAAAGTTAGTTCTATATGTTTTCCTGAATCGCGATCTCCTGCGTGCGCCTATGTCGACCGTCACAACGCTACTAGATTCTTATTCTTTTCAAGATTAGTGCATAATGTAGCCGGAAAGTGTGATAACTTGAGCAGACGACATTCCAACGGGCAAAGAGGGCTTCTTTATTGACCGTGCTATACTTATAGGCGCTTGTCACGTGACATCCGTGACCGGGGTGCGCACAGCCGATGCGCCGTGGTGCGCCGTGACTTGCAGCGCCACGCTGCTACATTCCTTCCCCCTCACATCAGCTTCGGAAGTCCTCCGGTTTGTACCTGTCCGGTGGACGCCGCACTCGCGTACTTCTTCTGGAAGTCGGTGCCTCAGTACAAGGCTCAGGTGTCGTCACTGGCGCACTTGTGGAACTCGGTGGTGGAAGCGGCTGCTGACGCGTCCGTGTAGCTTGTTGACTGCCGGCTTGAGAGTCCGCTGGCATAGCAGCAGAAGCAACTTGTGGCACCATCGGCTGGGTTTCTCGAGGCACCGGAACATCTGGGAGCGTAGGCTCCTCCGGCGTAGGCGGTGCAGCAAGGGACGTCGGGCTTGCAAGGCGGTCTCGGATGTGGTCGGCGTGTGTGAACCGCACAACCTGCGCCACTTTCACTAAATATGTCACAGGACTGACGACTTGAGTCACCACACCTTCTTCCCATGACACTAGCTCGCCTCGCACCGTTTTGACCAACACAGTATCACCCACAACAAAAGACCGGTTAGCACCTCGCGACGCATCACTCTGTTCCTTCAGGTGCTGCTGTTTGTTTTGCATGGCTTTTACAAAATCGGGTTTAAGCAAAGAAAGTTTCACTCGTGGCTGTCGCTTCAAAAACAGCTCGGCTGGAGTGCGACCAGTGGTACTGTTTGGGGTGTTTCGATAGCTCAGTAAAAAGCTATCCAAACGCTCGAGCAAAGAGTGTTTCTTGCCACTCTGTTTCTCGTCTAACAATTGCTTCAGCAGAGTTTTTTTTGTGGTCTGCACGAGACGCTCTGCTGCGCCGTTGGAGGCAGCATGATAGGGTGGCGTCTTAACGTGCTTGATGCCATTCACCCTCATACACTCAGAGAACTCATCTGAAACAAACTGAGGTCCGTTATCACTCACCAGTACCTCTGGTAGCCCATAAGCCGCAAATACACTTCGCAATTTTTCGAGTGTTTTACCAGTAGTGGTGGAAGACATGGACCACACTTCGATCCATTTCGAGAAAGCATCCACCAGTACTAGGAAGACATGGCCTTCTTTAGCAGCAAAATCCACGTGTACTCGTTGCCACGGCTTAGTTGGATAGCTCCATGGCTGTAACGGTACAGGTGGAGCAGCGTTCTGAACAGACTGACATACGCGACACTGTCGTACGTAGCTCTCGATTTCTAGGTCTAGCCCTGGCCACCATACAAAACTTCTGGCAAGCATTTTCATGCGGCTAGCACCTGGATGGTCCTCATGCAACAGTGCCAAAACCTGTGACAGCAGCTTTTCAGGTACAATCACCCTTGAGCCCCAGGTGACGCAGCCTTGCTCAAATGACAACTCGTCACGTCGTACATGGTACGGTTTTAGCTCTTCGCTACTTTGGGCAGGCCATCCATTCCGAACGTAGTTAGCTACGCGAGACAAGGTCAAGTCACGTTTTGTAGCTCTAGCTACATCTTCCGCGGTCAAGGGAGTACTGTCAAACAACAAAAGACACTCAGCAGGGTCGTCAGCTGTTGTCATCGGTCGTGGGAGTCTAGACAGAGCATCAGCCACCTCGACATCTTTTCCTTTACGGTACTTGAGTTTGTACCTATAGGCTGCAAGAATCATTGCCCATCTTTGCATTCGAGCTGCCGCTAGCGTAGGTACAGGCTTATCGTGCCCCAGTATCCCAAGTAGTGGCTGATGGTCTGTATAGAGAGTGAACTCCCTACCATACAGGTAGCGATGGAACTTTTTCAGACCAAACATCAGAGCTAGCGCTTCTCGCTCGCACTGCGCATAGTTCTTTTCCGCTGACGTGAGCGTTCGCGACGCGAACGCCACTGGGCGCTCTTCCCCTTCTGGTGTTACATGAAAAATGACAGCACCAATCCCGTACGATGAAGCATCACACAGCAATGCAATTGGCTTGTCTACGTCGTAGAACGTAAGAACCTGGCTGTTTACGAGCAACTGCTTCGTAGCAGCAAAGGCCTCGCTGCACTTCCGAGTCCACGACCACTTTTCACCTTTTTTCAACAACCGATAAAGCGGTTCAGCTACGCACGAAACATTCTTGAGAAACTTAGCGTAAAAGTTTAGCATCCCCAAATACGCCTTCAGTTCCGTTACGCAGGTGGGCTCGGGCGCTTCTGTGATAGCCTTTGTCATTGCTTCTGTCGGGTAAATGCCATCGGCACTCACCGTGTGACCCAGGTAGGTCACCGAGCTTTGGAAAAAACGGCACTTGTCCGTTTTCAAAGTGACATTGTAGTCACGAAGTCGACGCAAGACGCATTCCAGCGTCTTTTGACAGTCCTGGGTGTCCTTTCCAGACACGATGACGTCATCAATGTAGCATCCCACATGAGGTATGCCTTTAAGCACCTCGTCCATGAAGGACTGAAAAATGGCTGGCGCACTGGCCACACCAAACGGTAGGCGTTGGAACTGAAACAACCCCATGTGCGTGTTTATAGTCAAAAGTGGTTTGGACTCGGCAGCCAGCGGTACCTGCTGATACGCAGCAGAAAGATCCAGCACGCAAAACACTTTGCCACCTGCGATGGCAGTGTACAGATCTTCAGGTCGCGGCAGTGGGTAATGGTCGGTTTTTAGTACAGGGTTGATCGTTACTTTGTAATCCCCGCACAACCTGAGTGATCCATCTTTCTTGTGAATTACAACTACCGGAGTCGCCCACTCACTGTGACTTACGCGGCGTAAAACCCCGCTCTTCTCTAGCCTGTCCAGCTCTTCTCCAACCTTATCGCGTAACGCGTAAGGCACCGGTCTCGCCTTGCAAAAAACCGGCGTACAATCTTGTTTTAGAACTATCTTCGCTTGATAGTTGTTCGTGACACTAGACTGATTAGAAAATACTGTCGGGAACTTGTTACGCAGCGCTTCTATTCGGTGTGAATCAGTTACATGCTCCAGTGACATGACGCTTTTCCAATCAAGTCTGAGCCTCTCAAGCCAGTTCCGCCCCATGAGCAACGGCAATTTCTTGCCTTGGTTATCGACGACGATAACGGGCAGTTTCAAAGTCTGGTTTTCGTATGTGACGGAAACGTCACATTGCCCTTTTACCGGGATTCGTTCACCCGTGTACGTTTTTAGGTTTACCCGAGATGGCTCACACTTGACATGAGGGAACACGGTTTTCGCAACACTTTCAGGAACAATTGTTACAGCCGCTCCTGTATCAATTTGCATGAAAACGTCCGCCCCTTCAACATTGACTTTCACTTCATAACCCGAACGCACCGTGTTAAGGCAGTGATAGACGTCCAGTTCTGAATCGTCCTCCGAGCAGTCCACTGCATTCGCGTTCTTGGGTCCCTTTTTCTCGTTCGAGCACACTTTTTGCAAATGGCCTAACTTGCCACACTTGTGACACGTAGCATTCTTGTACCAACATTTGCTTGCCGCATGCGCCCTTCCACATCTTTCGCAAGACTTCTTGCTTTGCTTGTGTTTTCGAACGTCACGCTTATTGACGTTATCTTTCTGGTTCGCTCTTATCTCGTTCAACGACGCGTCTTTGCTTCCGGCGTGTAGTAACGCTGTCTGTCGTGCCGCCTGCTCTTGATCCAATGCGATCTTGCATGCCCTTTCGAAGGTTAAGCTTTCTTCGGCGAATAGCGCACGTTGCGTTTCTTCGCGCCGTATTCCCGCCACAAGCCTGTCCCTCAGAGCATCTTGCAGAAACTGGCCAAAGTCACACTTCCTTGCCAAATGCTTTAGCGCTACAATGAAATCTTCAACGCTCTCCTGTTCCTCTTGTACACGTCTGTTGAATTTGCACCTTTCCGCTATGACCGAGCTCTTCGGGCTATAGTGGTTTTTCAGCAAACCTTTTACTTCTTCGAACGACTTATCTCCCGGTACTGCCGGTACGACCAAGCTTTTCAGAACTTCGTAAGCTCGAGGTCCTATAACGGTCAAGAACACCGCTAGCTTCTTTTCTGGTTTGATGTCGTTTGCGCTAACGAAGTGCTCGAAACGCTCTAAATACGAGTCAAAATTCTGTTGTTTTTCGTCGTATTCGTCAAGCTTTCCAAGAGGTGCCATATTTCGGCAAACCGACGGTGTACTTATCGGTTGCTGGCTTCCGTCCGTCGTGTCCGCTCCGTCCGTCGCCCGCTTGAGATGCGATGACTGCGCTGCTTTGGCTGTCGCTGTCCGTTCAGTTGGCCCCGCTCGTATGGTGCTCGTCTGCTGCCGTCTGCGACGCTTCCGCTGGGCAGCGCGGGTGCGTTGTCATCCTCGTCGCCAATGTGATAACTTGAGCAGACGACATTCCAACGGGCAAAGAGGGCTTCTTTATTGACCGTGCTATACTTATAGGCGCTTGTCACGTGACATCCGTGACCGGGGTGCGCACAGCCGATGCGCCGTGGTGCGCCGTGACTTGCAGCGCCACGCTGCTACAGAAAGAAGCCTTCAATGTCTGTTGCTGAGAGCTGAAACATGCTCATACATTGATTTCGAATCGTTAAATCAATGATTGAGTCGCTCCGGCAATAGGCCGATCTCGACTTTGCTGTTTCCATTTCTCGACAAAAGGCACATTTGTCGGCACGGGATCCTCAAATAAAATGTTTATAAACACCGATGCATGAGCATGTTTCAACATTTATAAACATTGATGCATGAGCATGTTTTAACTTTCAGCAGCAGAAATTGAAGGTTTCTTTCCAGCTACAGTATCAGTGTGTCGAACCGAAAAAAATACGGGTTCGTTACGGTTCAGGTTCAGGTAAATTTATTTTGTTCCGGTTCAATTCCGGTTCGATTAATTCGGTCCGCGAACCGGTTCGCGAACCGGTTCGGGGCGCTGAACCGGTTCGCGAACCGGTTCGGAAATTATAAATGACAAATTGCAACATCAAAATAAATTACAAATAAAACATCGTCGGAAAGCCAGCGCGAAAAAAGTAAAGACAAACGGCGTGTTTGTGAGAGAGAAAAAAAGAGGAGGGTGCACACCCCAAAGGTGTACGGGTCACGGCAAATGTACGTAGAATTCGATTCGCTCTGGCGGGTTTATTCATGTATAATACGGACACCGATAAAAACAAATGAAAAGTAGTCGAAACTAGTAGTGCATAACGTTTATAAAAGCCTGTAGCCAATGCAAGCGGCAAACAACGACTGTCTAATGACAGGGCTCTCTGTCACGGGCGCTAACTCCAGCGTCTGCTGAGCGTTGGTTTGAGCGCACGCGCCCACTTGAGTCCATGACTACGCTGGGCAGGCGACGGAAGCAACAGAAGCTCGGCAGATCCTTTGTCAAATTCGAAAGTGCGCGCAGCTTCGCTTCTCCGCGAGCGAGTAGGGTTTGTATCCTTGTTTTTTTTCCCCGCATTTATCGAGTTTCCGGTACGAAAAAATGCGGCATGTAAATCTTGACACTTCATAGCTCGATATACTCTGACCGGTGGTTGGGGCAGCGAAGAGCAGATATAATTCATGAATGCTCATTTCAACTGTAAATAAAATTTCTTTCTCTCCCTCAAACATTATCAAACTCCACAGCCTTTTCTTTTCTCATTCCGATGGAAGCCAGCTTCAAGAACTCGCGCGTTCTAGAAACGTGTTATGAAATGAGCACACAGCAGCATTTAGGATTTACGAGATTGTAGGAAAATGAGATCCCGTGACGCGATTTTTTTTTTTTTTTTTTGCACAGCCTTCCAATTCTTTTTTTTCCGTGCAAGCCGCGACCAGTGCAATACTGGTTCCTATGTCAAGATTCATGGATGCAGCGTTTGTCAAGATTCATGGATGCAGCGTTTATATTCCTAAGACTGTGTGGAGAAGGAAAATATGTAAGCGAGGTGTGTGTCAGTTGACGGCATTTAAAAAACAAATGGCATTGATAGCACATTCATTGTCAACAGCGCGTGGCCGAACCGTTTTGACATGAGCCGGTAACCGTTATTTTTTTTCCGGTTCGGTTCCGGTTCGGATTCATCGCGATAACAATATAACGGTTCGGGTTCGGGTTCAGTTCCGGAGAAAAATACCGGTTCGGTTCCGGTTTTCGGTTCGGTTCGGTTCGGTTCTGGTTCGACACCCTGGTATGTACTAATTATAAAAATAAAACGAATCTAGTCACGTTGTGACCGTCAACATAGGTTCACGGCTCTCTGGTATCGCGCAGGAGATCGCGATTGAAGCAATGCTATAGAACTAACTTTTCAACAATTTGCGGCCACACCCGGGGGCGGAAATCAGCCTTAAAATAAGTGTTGTAGATAACAAAATCGAGTCAGTGCCGCCACTTCAAAATATAAATATTGAAATAAATGTAGTTACAAAAAGTTAAAAGCTGAAACAGCAAATATTAGGAGAAAACTCGCACCCACCTCTCTAGCCAACCCCATTATTATCGACGATACAGCGTTAAGTGCGGTGTCCCGATCACCGAGGGACTGTCGCCATCCAAGCCCGTGGCTCGAATTAAGTTTGGGAGTTTAAAACAGACAAGAAAGTGCGAACGAAGTTCGTACAATGTCTACACCCAACACTGGTGAAGAATCTCATCTGGGACTTTCACTCTTTCTCGCAATCCAGCAGGAGGGAAAGTGCCGGTAGTTTTCCAAATTTCTCTCTCGTCCTCTTTTAGTAACTCGGTCAGTAGAACATCTCTTCAATGTCCAGAGAGAACAACTCGAAAGCACGGAGGAGACGTGAAGGGGCTCAAGATAGGAGATCAGCTCTGAGGTGTTAGTCACCCGGAAGGGTTGAGGCTGTGTAGTGAAGACAGGTTCCTGATTAAAAATGACGCCAAATTCTTCTGCTGGGACCCGTTCTCCGAAACAATGCTACGGAGTGGGACCTCTGTTTTATGGGTTTTTGCAGTCAGTGGCTTCCTGTAGCTCTGCTTTCTGGGTTTTGCTATCAGCGGCTTCCTGGAGCTCTTGGTTGTTTAGCTCGGCTCAACCCTAGTAGATTACGAAGGTAAAGTGCATATTCAGAGGGCGGGGGTGTGCATCGGGTTGTACCTTGCACCGCTTCTGAGTGAGGTGTTTCTCATGTACGTAGATCTGGCCATCAGGAAGTGACAGGAGGATTCCGCGCCTTGCCGCCGGCTGTACCGCTATGTAGTAGATGGCTACCTAATCGTACATGAAGAGCAGACAAATCCTGAGACTATCCAGGAGGCCTTCTCGTCGGGCCCCGCGGGCCTCCGTTTTAAAAGGAAGGACCCTCCGACGGAACTTTCGAATTCTTGGACCTTCGTTTTGCGATCCGTCCCGGGGAAATCTGCTGGGAGTTTAAGCAAAGGACGGAAAATCAAGTTCTGCCTTTCGCTAACGCTCACTCCAAGATCATTATGCTAGAACTCGTCAAGTCCCTTCTGACTTCAGCGCGCTCTAGATCCTGCCCACTTACGCGGAGCATAGTGTCCTGGTGCAGACGCAGAGGTTGAAGAAGGCCGGCTTTCCTGACGACCTACTGGAAAACTCGTTCAAGAGGCTAATTTTCGGTCCGGCTACTACGACACCGTCACCCAGACAGCGGAAGAAGAGGTTGGCTGTCATTCATTTTACACACAACAAAGCGCATCGGCTAAAAGCGCTCGCGTCCAGATTGGATGCAGGGGTGGCGTTCAGCTGCAAGCTCAAACTCAGACATATATGTAAAATGCTTAATTGCACTCCCCTAAAAAAGACCTGCTCTAAGATGAACGGGCATCAGTTCGTCCCATGTAAAAAGAGAAGGTCTACTCCACCCCGTTCACCTGCGGCGGAGAATACATAGGCTAGACAGGCAGGTGTTTTAACGACCGCATGCGGGAGCATTCCAAAGAGGTGGTGGAGCCCGGGCAAGACTCGGCGAACCCGCTCGTGGTGCACCGCCGAACGTGCGTGCGGTGGCGTTTCGCCCAAATTCGAACACACGCGTGCCTTGGGATTTCACAGCCAAAAGTTTTGAAGAAAAATTATAGAGTCCTACGGCCATAAAGGGCCCAGATGTAAACGTTTCCTCTGCCTAGCTGACGCTCTTCGAACAAGAGATCGCATTCTACCGCCCCGATCTCTCCAGTTTGGGCTAGAGCCGCTAGACGACATCGGCGGATAACTCGTTCCTCCTGCCCTGTCGGGTCCTCTGGTATCTTTCTGGTTTTGGTCCCCCCATCCCCCTTTTTTTCCCTATTCTTCCTTTAAATTTCCCTCACTCCTTCCGTCCCTCGTCCTCTCCGGGATGGGGAGCCGGCGAGCGGGCGAACGTCCGCACCGGAATAAAGGTTTGTTTTGAGTTGAAAGATACGTACCCGTCTGTGCTTTTATCCTCTATGTGTTTATTCTTTCTGTAGTTTTTTTTTTATTTGTAGGAAGTTCACAATATTTCAAGGGTATTATAGCCGCAGAAAGCCAAACATTCAGAGTATGGGAAAATGTTTAAACGGACACTGAAGTCAATTTTGATATCGCCCTTTTGTGGCGGCAACTGAATCTGGACGCTCTAAGCATCCCAAAAAATTCAAAATTACAATCGTGCGCAAAATATTTCCCTGTGTACAAAGATTACGACATGCCATTTCTGGGAAGAAATTTCTTCCGAGTAAAGTGGTCGACGACGGGCGCGTGTTGGTGATTTGTAATCGATGTTTCCGCCCGCGGTGAAAAAGACCAGTCTTATTTGAATGAGTACCCATTAAACTCTCTTTAAAACGAGTAATAATAAAAACATTCTGAAACTGTTCTTGTTGTGAGGCTTTCATTGGTCTATACCACGGGTGGCCAAGCTGCGGCTCGCGGCTACCTCCCTTACCTCCCCCCCCCCCCCCCCTCCCCCCCTTTACCCACCTCCCTCTCGGTCACACGACACGAGCACTTCCCCGAAAAGAGAAATGAAACGCTTTTTAAATCGAAGGGCAGGTTGCGGTTTGGCAGTCTTGTGCTACTGCTATCTACGTACAATTGGACTGCTTTTAACTCCGATAGATTGAAAGTAGCTCGAGTTTTGTTTATTTCTCGGACAACAGTTTGCCCCCCCCCCCCCCCCCCCCCCGCGGCTCTTGGACGTTTCGTGGTTGTGTTTGCGGCTCTTAAGCCGGGTCAGCCTGGCCACCCCTGGTCTATACAATGTAGTCCGCAAGAAAATAGAGTCCACATGTTTTTTCTATTGCCCTGAGATGAATAGGCGGTTTTGTAATATAGCACTTGGTAGATGTGGGAACTAACACATTTTAAACAGTATAAGTTCAAAAACGGCCTTCTAAAAAATGACTTCAGTACATCGTACCATGGCGGCTGACTATGCTGTTTTACTTAAATTAATAAAGGGGTTTTCATTCAGAATGTAAATTGGAGCCTCGAGCAGTAAGTAAACTTTAAGGTAAATTGGTAGAACAAGTACTTACGTTGGGTTTGTACGTTATGGGCGTAAAGCTTGGCTGGATATGCAACGCAGTTTTCAATATACACCACATTTTTTCCCCAATCAAGAGAATTCCAGTCTGCCAACATATTTGTTCTGATTCTATATTTTAGAGTATGAAATATGTTTTAGGATCGAAACTTTCTTCCAGCAGCATGGTTGATTATATAAACTATCATGCACACTGAAGTGAACGTCACAGGTCAAATAAAAACCAAATGTAAGGCTTTTAACATGATTGTTGAGCTTATATTTAACACATGTGCAATTAAGCAACCTTTTAGGTGCTCTTTCGTATCGTATTTACACACGACATTACAGTACATGTCTTGAGCTCTGCGAAATTTTCGTCCCTCTGGTCCCGCTTTCCATTTTTTTCTGGCATACCAGAATGGGAGCCGGCTGTGTTCATCATTGTTAACCCGTTAATTAAACTCAAGATGATTACGCCTGTGCTGTGAGGCGTCCAAATTGTTTTCTCCGAAATACAGCTCATTTTGAAACAACATTTAAAACATGCTAGCTCTTCCTTGCCGACAGCTAATTTACGCAGAAACACGTACTCAACATACCAATTACGGATGTAATATCTGGTTTAATATGAATCAACGCCATACTAGCTCGAGTCCGTGTGACCATTATCAGATTTATAGTCGTGTTGCAATGACCAAATTTTGTATCTAGCGCATTTTGTAGAGTCTCAAGTAGAA
This sequence comes from Ixodes scapularis, assembly GCF_016920785.2. Lineage (NCBI taxonomy): Eukaryota > Metazoa > Arthropoda > Arachnida > Ixodida > Ixodidae > Ixodes > Ixodes scapularis. The sequence goes on along the minus strand of NW_024609838.1, from coordinate 83,225,441 downwards.
AGAGAAGTCGCTTCATACGATGGCAGACGGAACCCACGTTCGCAAGTAGAATAAAGACTATCATCATCATCGCTTCAGCTTAGCCTCGAACAGAACACCGGATTCCTAATAAAGGCGGTTTGCGAGCGGCCCAAACTGTACCTACATAACGGTATACCGGCTGAATCGTCGGCGAAGTTGCAAGCGTCACTCAAGCTCTGGTACGAAGCTTTTTGGAATGGAAAATCAAGTGGTCTCTTACCGCCTGCGTTCGCGCCCCAAAGAGGCTTCTTTTCGATGTCCCCGTTAATGGGGTCGTCGATCAAAATGCAGTCACTGTCTTCTCCGTCATCGGCGTCATTTCGGACAGTGTCGTCGTGGTCAGTCGTCGCAGGTGGAGTAGGCGGCGGGAGAATCTCGCTTTCTTCAGCCCCTTGGTCACTGGACGGCCGAGCAGAAGTCCCTGGTTCGTTCGAGCCCCGGGGATGCTGGAAGTGGACGGGACTTTGCCGAACCCCCGCAGCCCGACTATCGACCAGGTTGCCCGCGCCGCTCCCTTTGGTACTTTCTATCCTGGAACAAAGCCAATATGAGAGGCAATATCAGGGTTATAAAAACGTTATTAGATCAACTTAGTTACGAAAGCTGCCCAAAGACGCTGCTTACGCGAGCAGCGTCCCGCTCTCCCCTACGGTCCCCCTCCCATCACTTGACACGCCACCGTTTGTTGGGAGATGGCTGCTGTGGAACTACATGTTACACAAGGTTTGAAGAACAGCTTTCAGATGGCGCTTCGCCACAACGTCTCCAACGAATTGTGATTTGAAACGCAGCCTCTCGATCAGCGGTGTCAAACTCATTGGAGTTTGCGGGACAAATTTCGGACTCCCGAAAAGTAAAGGGCCAAGGCAGGGGTAGGGGGAGGGATTCCAGAGGAAAGAAAAATAGCCCTTAAGGTTCAGGCTGCGGAGCAGTTTTGTCCACCAGAGATCCTAAAATCTTGACTTTGTACTCTGTGCTGCTTTTTAAACTCGCCGTTTTTCAAATGACATACTTAGCTTTGAAGAATTTATGTGACCCTTTTTGATAAATACTTGGTGGGGCAAGAAAAAGTGGAATGGCTCCGCTCCGAGAGCGTGCTTTCATTTTTTAACTGAAGAAGAGGATATACCGCAGTTGCCCTCTCGTTCACCTCACTGGAAGATTAGTCAAGATCAACGTCATAAAAAAAAGAACTTCATGCTACGGTGTTTGCTATCGTGTCGATCTTTATGACCATTATAAGAATTAAGGCTGGCGCTTGAGCGTTATTTCCTGGCCTCTTACTCATGACGAATATAATTCCTGGAGAGGGGAAACAAGCGAAGCGTGCTGCAGTGAGGGCACGTGCAAGCGGGCAGGCGTTCTTTCGAAGTGGAAAGGCTGAGTTTGGCAAAATGACGGAGCGTAAACATAAAAAAAAAAATATTCTGAAAAGTTTTCCCAAATAAAAAAAAAGAAACGAGAAACTTTTTTTTTTCTTTTAGTAGGGGCGGGGGGGGGGGGGGGGGGCTTTTAGTCTGGAAGGACTGGCGGCGACTTTGGAAGTTTCGCCGATTGTCCAAAGTCGCGACTCTCATAGCATGTTATGGGCTTAAGCTGAGCAAGTTGGTTCATTGATTGTGAATGGGGCCAGCTGAACATGAAAAAACACACAGAGAAAATATATAACATTTGACCGCTGGACTAGCAACAGTAGTAGTAGTAGTAAAAACGTTTATTGGGTGATGCCGCCTTCTGGCCTGAAGGCCTCAGATTAGGCGGGGGGGAAAGGGTGAACGGGGAAAGGGTGAACGGAAGTGAAAATGATGATGATTAGATGAACCTACCGATCCCGGAGGATCGGAGGAAGTTGATGAGAGATGTGTAGATGAGTTTTTGTTCATTCAGAATGGCGGTTGTTGGTTTGGTCCCTTCTGTGTAGGAGCCAGGTCGTATGTGGTAGGGGAGGTTGCGGACTGCGGCCTCGCGCTCCGGCGCGGATTCTGCGCAGTCCCACAGGAGATGGGAGCAGGTGGCAGGAACGCCGCAGTGTTCGCAGTTCGGATCGGGGCCGACGTCGTCTGGATCCGTCGGATGGTGAATTCTTGACAGCCAGTCTGGCGTCAGCACCGTCTTCGTTTGGAGTCGGTTGAGCGCCACCCGCTGCCATCGCGGAAAGATGCTCGGAATGCGGTGAGGGTTGGGCGGCAGAAGAGTAGTGAGGCGCGCCTTGCGTGCTGCTCGTTCTTCGTGTTTGACCTCGGAAAGGTCAAAGTCGGCAGTGTCTTCAGGCACCTTCCGAGGACTGAGCGGAGGAACCAGGCCTTGTGAGGGCTGTGTTGCTTGTAGCTGTGCCCTCGCGGCCCCATTCGCCCTCTCGTTCCCAGGGATACCTTCGTGGCCTGGCAGCCACGCGACAGTGATCGTTTGGTCGTCCTTCGCTTTGCGCACTAGTGTTCGGATCTGTGCGACCACGGCGTTACATGTGTCCGTGCGACGCAATTCGCGGAGTGCCTCTTAAGAATCTATATATGCGTGTTTCTGTGATGTTGGCTCTCTTCAGAATGGCTGCCTGTGTCGCCATCAAGATCGCTCGCAGTTCTGCGGAGCACGTGGTCTTCGTGTTTACAGTGATTTCTTGCTGCGTGTCCTGTTTTGTAGGGGAGTACCAGGCTATAGCCGTGCGGCCGGTCTCAGAGCGCGACGCGTCTGTGTAAAAGACTTCGACGTGCTCTCCGCGGGACCGCCGACTTCTGCCATGTGGTTAGAGGCCTGAGTGACTCTTCGTCCCGGCGAGTCCCTTGGTTTTTTGGAATCGGTTTGGCGACGGTGACCGCCTCCGTTTCCCATGGGGGCGGAGGCGTTGGCATAAATGGGCCGTCAATGAGATGGGCGCGCCCACTCAGTATCAGAATAGTTCTGCCTTGGGGCGTCCGGGACAGGCGCAGGGCTTGGCTGATTCGTTGTTCTTCGGCGATTTCTTGAATGGTATTCATCTGCGCGATGCGTTCGAGCTCTTCCACCCGTGTGAAGCGAGGGAGACCCGTGACAATCCTCATTGCGGCCCGATTCATTGTGACAAGTGTGGTCTCCTGCGTCTGAGTTAGATTTTGAAAGTTCAGTCCATAGATAACCTTTGACACTAGAAGAGTCCGCACGAGACGGCGTAATAGGTCTTCTTGAGCCCCCCAAGCTTTGTTGGTAATTGCTTTGAGGAGGGTCAGACCGTTTTTCCACTGTTTTTTTACGTGCTTTATCCATGTGCTGGCCCTTCCGTGGTAGTCGAAGGGGACACCCAATATCTTCACACAGTCTGCCTGTGTGATGGGAGTGTTTTCCACGTTAAGATGGATGTCTGTGCGTGATTTTTTGCGCTTTGCGGGAATTACCATATACATGGTCTTCTCCTTAGAAAGCTGAAGTCCGGTGTTTTTTGCGAAAGGGGTGACGATGTCAAGGGCACGTTGCATGTGGTATTGCTGGTCGGATGCCAGTCCGGCTGTCGTCCACAGGGTGACGTCATCCGCATAAATGGTATAACGCACCTGTGGAACGGCCTCAAGGGCTAGGGCGAGATCGGTCATGGCGAGGTTGAAAAGGAGCGGCGACAGAACCGCCCCTTGTGGTACGCCAATGTTGTTGGCCTTCCAGGCCCCTTTTGTATTTCCGATCGCCACCTGGTAAGTGCGATTTTCTAGAAAGGTTTTGATAAAATTTAAGGGGCGGCCCTGTATGCCTCGCCTCTGCGCAGCAGCGACCACGGTGGGGTGCGGGATAGAGTCAAAGGCCTTTCGCAAGTCGATGGCGACGAGTGTCCGAGGCTGAAAATTGGAGAGGTGGCGTTCGTAGAGGTCGTGATGAATCATTACCAGGCTGTCTTGAGTTGACATTTGAGGTCGGAAACCAGTCTGGATGGGATGGAGGGCGCCCGTAGTCTCGAGGATCCATTGCAGGCGGCCGATGACCATGCGCTCCAATACCTTGCTTAAATTGGAAGTGAGGGATATCGGTCGGAGATTTGCTGTTGCGTGCGGAGTCTTGCAGGGCTTCGGAATGGGAATCACTGTAGACCGTTTCCACTCCGCCGGCATTGCGCCTTCCATCCAGACCGCATTGAATGTGTCGAGGAGTTCGTTCATCGCTTCCATCGGAAGGTTCCGGAGCGCCGTTATGGTGACGTGGTCCGGACCTGGTGCAGAGTTCGCCTTCGCCAAGCTAAGGGCGTCAATGAGCTCCGCCATAGTGAATGATGCGTCCCCCGGTTGTTCGTTTATGATGGGCAGTGGTGTGTAGACCTCGGCCGGTGGTGGAGTAGGTTGTTGAGGAAAGAACTGTTCCCCGGCTCATTCCGCAAGTTGTTCCTCGGTTATGTTAGGACGCAGAGCTAGGTTGCTCCCGGTGTTGCGGGTTTTAATCTTTCCGGCGAGTCCCTTGTACGCATGCCATACCTTCATGTAGCCCGTCCTGTCGTTGAAAGAGTCGCACAACCCTCTCCAGGTGGTGCGGCAGAGCTCGATCGTGTATCTTTTGGCCTTGGCTGTGGCCTGATTCAGGCAGATCTTGTTCGTGAGGTATTTCTTGGCCCTGTACCGAACGAGCGCCTTGAGGCGTTTTTCCCACAGCGTGACCAGGCGGAGGTCGAGGGGTGGCGTGTCCTCTTTCACCTGGTACTCGGTGCGGGCCTCTTTGAGCGCGAGCTGGATGCGCTCTGCGAGGGGGACGCCGTTGTGACGACCTATTGCGGTACGATAGTTGTCCCACTTGGTGAAGGTTGCTCGCCGTCTTGGGGAGGAACGAATGGAGAGCTGGATAAAAATGGGAAGGTGATCGCTGCCCATGGGGTCCGACTGTACTTGCCATCGGATTTTCAATTTCGGTGATGCCCAGGTTAGATCGGGTGACGTGTCGTTGTGTCCGGGTATCTGGGCCAACCGGGTGGGAACTTCAGGGCTGTTACAAAGCTTGAGCTTGGCTGCAACACAGGCTTTTTTTAAGCTCTTTCCCCGGGCGTTCTCGTCGGGGTATCCCCACGCGGTGTGACGAGCGTTGAAGTCACCAGCCAGGATGGTGTGCCGGCCCATTGCTACAAGTCCCTTGATCCAAGCAGCCTCGTTGGAGCTCACGGACGGCCTCATGTATGTGTTGTGTATGTCGATCACAGTATCCCCGAGTTTGACCCGCGTAGAGACAACCTCACGGTCGTCTGAACAGGCTGTCTCGAAATTTAATTGTGTTTGTGTATGTTTTTTCTTGACCAATGTGGCTACGACACCGTAGTTATTTGTTTGTCTTTTAATGCTCGGCTGTATATATGTGTTATATCCTCGAATTTTGATTTTGTCAACATTAGCTTCCTGAAGAAGGATAACGTCTGGTGCGCGGTCTTTTAGTGCTTGCAGACGAATTTTAAGTTCCGGTAGCTTTGGCTGCAACTCTCCGCAGTTCCACTGAAGTATGCTCGGGGATGGGTTGGAACGCCGTGAGGTGTGTTTAAGTGTGGGGGGTAATTTCTGTTGGTTGACGCTTGGGTTGAGTTGATTAGTGCTTGGCATTATGCGTGTTAATGAGCATATGTATGGCCGCCGTGAGCGCGGTCATCTGTTTTTCCAGTCGCGCGAACCCTGCCTGCTGGGCGCGCAGAGTTTGTAACATCATGCCGGCCTCTTGTGATTGATGTGCTGGTGGTGTCTTGGGTTGAACCGATCCCGTGGTCTTAGCTGCATATGAGGTCCCGCCGCCTAGGTGTGCCGGTGGCGCAGAAGCTGTTGGCAGAGGTGGAGGTTGTTCCTGTCCTTGATCCTTTCCTGCTGTTGGTTTTTGGTTGTTTCGCCGCGGTGGGATTGCTCGCTGCGGGCAGTCTTTGCTGGTGGCTACGTGGGCACCGCCGCAGTTCCTGCACTTTGGGGTTTGTGCACATCCTTCCATGCCGTCGTGCTCGGAGCCGCACGTTCCGCATCGAGAAGCGTCCCTAGGGCACACATCCCTCTTGTGTCCGATCGCGTGACAGCGAAAACACACCATTGGACGTGGGCGGTACTCGCGTACATTAAGGACTTCGCTCATGTAGCTGACTTTCTTGGGGAGAACTCTGCCTTCAAATGTCACAAGGATGGTGTTCCCCTTGGGTCCCATCGGTCTTGCTACAACGACTTTGTGACTCTTGGACACAATGTCTGCTTGTAGAGACTCGGCGGTCACCTCGTGTCCCTCGCCCGGGAGGTAGAGTACTCCCCGGCATTCGTTCTCTGCCATAGCTTTATAGGGCTGCAGTTGGTGTACTTCTGTGCCCTTTCGTATTTCCTTCACCTTGAGAAGTTTCTCCAATGTTAGGGGGTCACGTGTTGTTATGGCTATTGCATTTGCCTTTTCATAACGATGAACGGTGTACTGCTCATTGCTCTGAACGCCGGTTTGCTTGACAGCGTCAAAGATTTCCTGCCCTGTGAAGGAATTCACCGCCTTTCTTCCAATGGACCGAAGTACCACCGTCTGTGTTGGTTGTGGAATTGGTTTTGACGTTTCCGCATCCTCCGGAGTCAGTGGGTTTCTTCTCCTCTTTCGTGCTGTGGCGCCCGGGAGCAGCCACTCTTGGTCGTCATCTCCCTCCATATTCTGCGATGCAGCTTGCGGTGACTTTCCATGTTGCAAGGGCACCTCGGTGTTGTGTTCTTGGTTAAGGCCGCCATGGCACTGAGATGTGGTGACTGTTGGAAACTGGTTGCCATTCGGTGTCAGCGAACGTGCTGTATAGGAATGGTCGCTATCCGGAATATGCCGGTGCTCTTCTGACAAGGTCGTGTCATCTTGCGTATTTGTTTCGCTTCTAGGCGAGCGAGATCTTGCACTACATCGTGTCGATGGACGCCGGTGCCGTGGTTCCTTTTGCCGCACTTGTTGAGGTGGGCAGTGCTCAGCTTGCGGAGGCGGTGTGAACTGCGCCATAAAATGATTCAGTGCCTCGAGGAATGCGGGGTTCTGCTGAATCAGTGTCGCTAATACATTAAATGTAATGTATGTTCGAGAATTGGTGGCGGTAGTCCTTGTGGTTGTTCTTGAGTTGATGGAAGGCTTACTTGCAGTGGGTGAAAGGTTCCGTATAGAGGTCTGTCATCAGGGAAATGGTCGGCTCCGGGTGGTGGCTGTTGCTGGGTGAGCCTGGACATTTCTGTGCCGGACGCCTCCGGCGGCAAAGGTAATAGGTCACCACCCGAGCTGGTCTGGCCCGAGGCCAGGGCCAAGGCCGCTGGGAACCCGCAGGCCAGTGAAGTGGGCGCTAGGTTTATCTCGCAGGAGCCGTAAAAAATACGTCCTATCAGTTCCGAACTCTTCTTCTTCTCCGCTCCCGCTCATTCCCTGGACTAGCAACATTTAATGATGCCTCTTTTTCCTTTTCTGCTAATACTTGGTTCCGGTTTTCTTTTTCTTTACACTAACTTAGAATTCTTAATCATTTACACTTGATTTAGGTTTTCTTTTTCTTTACACTTAATTCGGGATTTCTTTTCCTTAAACGCAATGACTTTTCTGCTATCGGAATGTTCTCATCCCTTTTCTTCTGTCTTCTTTAAGCGGTCTTCCTCTTCTACCTTTTCCTGGAACTTACGTCACTCCGCAGGAACATCTTCTCTGAGTTGTGTAGTGCAACGGAAGGAGCTAACGCAGTCCTCGCCTTTTTCTTTGATGACTAGGACTTCCAGTATTTCACGGGCAAGTTGATTTTTATGTCATCCCACGATGTTTACGTTGCACAAAGTTGCCTCGCATTAGCATGCGCAACAATGGGCTGCAAGGCGTCCTGCTGCTGTCAAGTTTCGTAGAGATGTGGCATGCTCCCTAGTTCTATCATTAATACAGCGCCCTGTCTGACCAATATAACACCTTCCACATGTTAGTGGAATGTTATAAATGACTTATTTTCGACATTGGGCGTACCTGGTTTTGTGTGCGATGTTACATGCCTCTTGGTGCCTACGTTGGTTCTCGTTTACCCTGCCGTACATTGAATATCCTTTGTTCGGCGCGGAGCTTATCACCTGGATCCCTTGCCGGCCTGCGATCTTTTTTAGCCGGTGAGTGATCCCATGGAGATATGGTGCTACCACTATGGGATTTACAGTCTTTTTCTTTGTTGTCCGCTGGATGCCTTCTGCCCGCGCTTCAACTTCTGGGAGATATTTTCACATATTGATACCAGTAGTGTTTCCGGATACCCAGCATCATATGCTTTACCCGTAATTAATGTGAGTTTACATAAATTTCTCAGATTAGCTCAAATATTTTCATTGAATTTAAACTATATTTATTCTATAACCATAATTTTAACTTACTGCATGCAGCAGCGAATGTTTCAGGCTCAAGCTCATGGGATTTGACAGTTACTCCTGCTGCGTAAAAGTTTATGTATCCAAGGTTTGTCCTTGCACAAGAGACACGTGCTTGCAGCCCAGTAGCGGGATTGTCGTACCGGAGATTAACATAAGAAACAGGTAGTATGAAATCTGAAAACGAAACAAAACCTAGAAGAAATGAAGGTACCGACAACATGAGGCACTTATGGTACAAGCCATTGCCACTAAATAAGCTACGCTTGAGAGTAACGACACTTGCCCATATTGTGTCTTAAAATCATGGTTGCCAGTTATTTGAAGCTTTATTTGAACTCACAGGAAATGCTTTTCCGCACTCCACAAATGTTTAAACAGTTCGCGACAAAGCAAAGCAATGTTACTTGAGCCTTCTAACACGGAATCTAATGCTGAGGAAGTCGCAGCTTTGAATCATGCCGATCGGCAGTTGCGTCCGCTCTGCGCAAGCACCACAATGGCGGCGCCCACAACAATGTCGGGGCACAGAGTGCCAATACTTTAAGCGCAGCTCATTTAGTGGCCCCAGTACAAGCCATTTGCAGCGCACGGACATGTGAACGGGGCTCGTAGCCGCCGGATGCCTGCGGGCCGCGTGCTTGAAACCCCTGCTCTAGCAAGCGCTTCAAACGACGCGTGGCGGACTTGAGGAGGAGAAGGAGTTGGTACTCATCCCCACGAAAGTTCCACAACTTTCGTTGATCTCATAATGTCGTCTACACGGAGAGGAACGATAGGAGCGGAGGAGATGAGAGCGTGTGAAAACGTCAGGGCGCCGAGCTCTGGTTGGCAGGATAGTGGGTAGACGCAAAGGCTAACAACCTTTGTCTCTACCCCCTTTTTCCCTGCAATCAAAACGAGCAAGAGCTTCGTCTGCTCCTTGCACAAGGTGTGGCTTTCAAACGCTGCACGCCGACGTTCTGCGTTTTAACGCCCAACCCAGCGGGACGAGCAGACTACGCTCTGATTGGAAGGACACCGTGGGCAGAGAGAAAGGTAGCTAGCCTTTGCGTGTATCCATCATCTTTCCAATCAGAGATCGACTCTCTCATGCCACTGCACGCTTTATCCTCCTCTCTTTCAAGTTATTTCCGTATTCGCGCCTCCAGCTCGTTGCTCGCCCTCCCGCGGCGGAAACGGGAAGGGCTTTAGTGATGGTCCCCTCTTCTACGGCTCAGCGGGCACGGCGGAACTGCTCGGGATCATGGCTAACAGAACGACATTTCCGAATGCAAGCGGTAGTTCTTATTGTCCCAATGTAGTGCTGTAGCCGGCAGGGGATTGTACCTTACTAGAGAGTTTTAATATTGTGTATAGAAGCAAACGCTGGCGCTCTACCTTTGCGTTAGACTTGAGTAATCCGCATGCGCGTCGTCGTCATGCGTCAATCTAAGACAGCAAATTTGAATTCGGGGCACGCGTAGTGTGAAACATGCAACGCTAACACAAACACAGAGTGCTTGCGCTCGCTCCTATAAGCAATACTAAAACTCACTTTTGTTTCAACAGTTTCCAACGCCAACGAAACGTGCTGCAGCGAGGAGACGTGCAAGCAGGATGGGGTTCCTTTGAACTGGAAGTGCTCAGCTTGGCAAAACGACGGCGAGTAAAAAGAAAAGAAACTAAATGTTCTCAAACGTTTTGCACTACAAAATGTTTCAGGGTTGGTCTCGAAGCATTGGCTGTGATTTTGGAATTTTTGCCGACTATGTCGTGACTTTGATAGCATCATATGCTTTACCCACAATTAATGTAATTGGACATGAATTTCTCAATTCAGCTAAAAGGTTTTTATTGATTTTAGACGATTTTTTAATAACCAGTGAATTAAGAATGCTGCAATTGGCACCACTGATATTAATTTGCAGACATTGTTGATTGCCATACTTGTTCGCGCGTTTGCAGTTAGTTATTCGGCAACAAATTATATTAGAGTGTGAAAAACTGCGTTTTTCAAGCTCTAAAAAAATATTAAATTATTATTCATAGAAACTACGGAAATGTAGACCCCAATAAGTGCCACGATAACAAACATAGACCATTTAACCTTAATATTTAATACAGAAAGGTAACATCTTGTGTTCTTTTTAGCATATCGAGAATTTTGACATCGTTGTCAAGATAGAAAAACAGTCAAACACTGTAAGTAATATAAGGTCCGGTGCGTCATGGGATGCTTTAAAAACAGACACACACACACTTCTGCTGTCTGACTCGGATTCTGTCTTTGAACTCTTGTACAGAGAACAGCGTTTCGTAACTTGTATGTTTTGTGAACATATTCCAAACTGATTACCGGTGGCGATATTTTGTAAAATTTGGATTGATAATATTCTCTTTTGTGCAGGGAATAGTGTGAACGCAATAAATTATATAAATACCCCAAAATCATTTGAAAGGACCGCAGTTCAATATTTCACATAACAATTATCTGAGCGAGAAAAGGCAGCAAGGACACGCAAATATCAGCAGATATGTTTTCGACAAATACAATATACCATGTTAACTCTAAGGTGTATGAAAGACGTTGTCTTTAAAAAGACACTGAACTCCAAAATATTTGAAGTGCCTAAAGTGCACATGTATGTAAAAAAAAAAAAACATTTCTGCGAGTAACTGCTTCAGCTTAATATTTACGCTGTGAGACACATCTTGAGTTATGAAATAATCCGAAATTGACACCTACACCGAGAAATTAAATCCGAAATGGAGGCTAGGTTCGGATTCGTTCCAGAATGAAAGCGCGCCTCCTTGCGTAAATAATACACTGAACACCGTTTTTGTTTCCATGATAAAGTGGTGACCTTCGCGCATAACACCCCAGCTTCCTCGTACAAACAGGAATATATCGTGTCGCTAAGTGCACCCAGCGCAATAGATACCCTAGTGAAAAAAGTCATTTGTATGAGAAATTTCTTGTGTCCAATAAACACATATGAATAATACAAGATATATAAGAACATATAAGAACCATATAAGGACTATATAAGAATCATATAAGATATATAAAAAACATAAAAGAAATCTATAAGAAACTTCTCACAAATTTCTTATATGCTGCTTGTATGTTCTTATCTATCCTATATAGTTCTTATATGTTTCTTATGTGGTTCTCATATTTTCTTATAACTTGTATGATTCATATGTGTTTATTGGACACAAAAATTTCTCATACAACTGAGAATTTTCTATAGGGTAGGGTCTGTAACTAGTGTAATGGGACGCACCATCGAACTTCACTCTATTTTCCATTTTGGAAAAGGAGTGGCTCCACCTATAGTGAATTGCATTTGCAAATAGACAGGCTGCACGAGACAACTTCGTTGCCTCCTGCTGACGCTCATTACAAAACAAGAAAGACGACGTTTGCATCCTGCAGTGCAAAACAAAATACATGGTGGTAGAGCTAATCCGCAGACAAAGTTATAGGGTCAACTCAGCTGTGGAACTCCCTTAGGAGAGGGGGAGGGGTAAACCATTTTCCATTTTTTTCCCTGACGAGACACTAACACGCCCACAACATTTTAAACTTTTGTCAGGTGATTAACTATGGTGCGAGGAGACTACCGCATGAATATTTTGCTAGAGAGTCACGCATAGTTTTAATAAAGCCAAATAAAACTCAACTGCTCGAAACCAAAACTGAAACCGGAGCACCGAAGCTCATGACCGCAACACGTGGACGATGTGTACCGAGGAGGGAAAACTGTAGAGGAGAGAGTTAGTTGCTGGAAGTCACGTGGCTGCACCCGATCGCGTTTTTTTCTTGTCCGCTTGTCCGGCGTGTGAAGGAGACGACCAGGACGACGAAGTTGGGTGCCCCATTTACCGTGCGATTGTTCCGCACTTATCTCTCTCTTCTTTCGATGTTCAAGGCTTGAAGATCGATTGGCCGGTACCACGAACGACAGTTCCGTAGTAATGGCCAAACATTTGTGGCAACGTTGGTCCGTCGTGCGGCGCCATCGCGTCGCCCAACTCGCAGCATTTCGTCATATTGAGAATGACGTAATACATATACTTGCGGTGATCTCTACAACATGTTTTCTTATTTCGATGAACGTATTTCCCGTTTCTTGGAGTCCACCAATACAGGGTTCTAGTTCGATTCCAAGGATGGGCAAAATATAAGCAAATATGTATTGAAATACAAATACAAAATACTTAGTCAAAATGTATTTAATTACAAATCTAATTACATTTCCAAAAAAGCATTTAAGTACAAGATACAAATACAACCAAATGTATTTGGTCTCCTCCAAATACTTTTCCAAATACATTCCTCAAAATTTGCGTCAGCGACTTCAGCCACCTGCAACGGGTTTCTGGGTATCTCATTTTAATTTTGCATCGCACACTCGGGAGTTAGTGTGCGAGGCTCTAGTAACGTAATAGAAATTTAATCACAAAAAAATGTTATCAGCTTGGACGTAATAGGTGAAAAAAGTACAAAGCTTCAAGCAGCTTTCTTGTCGATTACATTTGGGTATAGACCAACAAAGAACCGAGACGACCAAGACACGCAGCACTAGCTAGAGAATATTTTATTGTTGCAACTCGCACCAGTTACGAAAATCTGGACGACCCGCGCATTTAGAATGTTCCAGGCAAAAATATGGGTGTAAAGCACGCCGGAAAGCATCACAAGTTGTCACAGGCACTTATTTAGCTAGTCTGCCTGTGAACGTCGATTTCGTCACTATTCTTGCCCTGGACTAGCACCGTAATCACAAAGTCACTAAACGCCTGTGCTTGATTGAGAGACACTGCATTCGGTGCAGAACGTAGTTGTCTTCCTGCTCTCGACAGTGACAATAAATTTGAGGGATGTATTTTCGCCCACGAAATTGTATTTAATTACAATTGTATTTGAAATACCCACGTTTTAGTATTTAAATACACACGTCAAATACATTACCCATTTTGTAATTAAATACAAATGCAAAATACACAAAGTATTTGAAATACGTATTTCAAAAACTTGTATTTCAAATACTGCCCATCCCTGTTCGTTTCTATATATAACTTTGACTGTCGTGGCTCATCTAATTTACAAAGATGACCTACAACATTAATTATATTTTCTACGTATAGTTTGAATGCCACGTGACAATGGAAGATAGAGGAAGAGCGACTGAACCCGGCCAATACTTGCCGTGTTGTTATCGGGCGGAAAGAAAACGAATTTTGAGCGGCAGATATTGTTCCTTGTAGTTGGGCTTTTATAGATCATGTTAAAATAATAAAATACCTTAGGCAGTCAAACTTAGGACTGCTTACCTGTGGCAATCCGAAAACATTCCTACACGCAGCGCATTCCTACAAGTAGAGCGCCACGTCTTCCTTTCGCAAACGGAGCTCCGGCGATGACGTCATGCTCCCCCAGTGCCCCGGCGCTTTGAAACCTTCCGGCTTCACGACGGCATTCGTGACGAAGCATACCGTTGGTGTGCTTTTATTCGTGTTTTATTTCTCAAGATCGTTCACTTTGACTTTGAGCGCGCCTGCCGGCTTCCATGACGTGGCATCTGGGTTGATGTGTTTTTCGTTGTGTTTGATTGAAAATGGTAATTTAAGTGCCTTTTAGAGCGCAGCTCTTAGTCGCGCGTTTCCGGCATGAGCGGCGTCGCCGTCGCCGTCGGCGTCGCCATCGCTGTCGCCGTCACCGTCGGCGTAACTGCGCGTTGCATGTAACCCAACTTGCATGCAACCCAAGTTGCATGCAACCCAAGTTGCATGCAACCCAGTTTGCATTTAGTCCAGGTTGCATGGAACCCGGCGACGCCACCAAGGTCACGTGACCCCCAGGTCACGTGATCCTCGGAAAAGGGGGGTCACGTCACCCTGAGGTCACGTGACCCCCCTTCCCCGAGGTCACGTGACCCCCCGAGGTCACGCAACTCCCCTGAGATTACGTGACCCCCCAAGGGCACGTGACCCCCTCCCCCCGAGGTCACGTGCCCCCATGACGTCATCGTCACTGATGACATCATCAGTGACATCACTGATGACGTCACCGGCACCCGTATCGTCATCGTCATCATCACTGATGATGACATCAGTGACGTCACTGATGACGTCACTGGCATCCCCATCGTCATCATCGCTGATGACGTCATCAGTGACGTCAGTGATGACGTCATCCGTATTCGCATTGTCATCGTCACAGATGACGTCATCAGTGACGTAACTGATGGCATCATCGAAATCAGCATCGCCACGTGACCCCCAAGGTCACGTGCCCCCCCCCCCCCCCCGACGTCATGTAAACCCCTATGGGCACGTCACCCCCCCAAGGTAAGGGCCCCCCCAAGGTAAGGGCCCCCCCAAGGTTGCTCGACCAACCCCCCCAGTACCCCTCCCTCCTCCTCCTCAAGAGCTGTGCTCTAATTCAGCATTACAGGGAGTTGTAAACGGCTTTCATTTTTTTCGGCTACAGACGGTTACCGACAACAGTTATAGACAACGCCGACTTCGTTCCTTGGGACTGTTAATCTTTCGCATTAAGACGTCGACGAACATAAATACCCTGTCAGTGTCTTTTTAAGCCTGACACCGTTCGTTTGAAGCGCCATTTGGAGATTCCCGAGCAGGATACGATGTTGGGCCGTCGCGTGTCAGAACTCTCCAATCCTATATATGTGCGCACTGTCAGAACGACGTCCGGAGGCGAGTGTTTTTGGTCGCAGTGGAGCGTCCGACGAGGAGCTCTGTCAACACCATCTAGAATAATGAAAGCCTCCATATGGCCTTCTCTTGCGTCATGAAACTTCATCAGGATCGGATCGTGTTAACTCGGCTGTAGGGCCCAAGCCCGACATTCGACGCGCTGACTGGATACGAGCCCCAGAAGAACACTCACACGACACTCGTACCCAATCTCATCCCTCGATCGATCTGACTGTGATGACGGTGCGGAAACCGTTTTCTAGGTGGTGTTGGGTAGAAGGACTTAGGCAACACCATCTAGAATAATGAAAGCTGCACATGGCCTCCTCTCCCTCTGAGAACCGTCATCAGGTCCGATCGCACTAACTCGGCTGTTGGGCCCAAGCCCGACCTACAACGCGCTAAATGGATACGAGCCCCAGACGAACACTCACACAACACTCGTGCCCAATCTCATCCCTCGATCGATCCGACTGTGATGACGGTGCGGAAACCGTTTTCACGATGGTGTTGGGTAGAAGGGCTTAGGCAACACCATCTAGAATAATGAAAGCTGCACATGGCCTCCTCTCCCTCTGAGAACCGTCATCAGGTCCGATCGCACTAACTCGGCTGTTGGGCCCAAGCCCGACCTACAACGCGCTGATTGGATACGAGCCCCAGACGAACACTCACACAACACTCGTGCCCAATCTCATCCCTCGATCGATCCGACTGTGATGACGGTGCGGAAGCCGTTTTCTAGGTGGTGTTGGGTAGAAGGACTTAGGCAACACCATCTAGAATAATGAAAGCTGCACATGGCCTCCTCTCCCTCTGAGAACCGTCATCAGGTCCGATCGCACTAACTCGGCTGTTGGGCCCAAGCCCGACGTACAACGCGCTGATTGGATACGAGCCCCAGACGAACACTCACACAACACTCGTGCCCAATCTCATCCCTCGATCGATCCGACTGTGATGACGGTGCGGAAGCCGTTTTCTAGGTGGTGTTGGGTAGAAGGACTTAGGCAACACCATCTAGAATAATGAAAGCTGCACATGGCCTCCTCTCCCTCTGAGAACCGTCATCAGGTCCGATCGCACTAACTCGGCTGTTGGGCCCAAGCCCGACCTACAACGCGCTAAATGGATACGAGCCCCAGACGAACACTCACACAACACTCGTGCCCAATCTCATCCCTCGATCGATCCGACTGTGATGACGGTGCGGAAACCGTTTTCTAGGTGGTGTTGGGTAGAAGGACTTAGGCAACACCATCTAGAATAATGAAAGCTGCACATGGCCTCCTCTCCCTCTGAGAACCGTCATCAGGTCCGATCGCACTAACTCGGCTGTTGGGCCCAAGCCCGACCTACAACGCGCTGATTGGATACGAGCCCCAGACGAACACTCACACAACACTCGTGCCCAATCTCATCCCTCGATCGATCCGACTGTGATGACGGTGCGGAAGCCGTTTTCGAGGTGGTGTTGGGTAGAAGGACTTAGGCAACACCATCTAGAATAATGAAAGGTGCACATGGCCTCCTCTCCCTCTGAGAACCGTCATCAGGTCCGATCGCGATAACTCGGCTGTTGGGCCCAAGCCCGACCTACAACGCGCTGATTGGATACGAGCCCCAGATGAGTACTCACACAACACTCGTGCCCAATCTCATCCCTCGATCGATCCGACTGTGATGACGGTGCGGAAACCGTTTTCTAGGTGGTGTTGGGTAGAAGGACTTAGGCAACACCATCTACAATAATGAAAGCTGCAGATGGCCTCCTCTCCCTCTGAGAACCGTCATCAGGTCCGATCGCACTAACTCGGCTGTTGGGCCCAAGCCCGACCTATAACGTGCTGATTGGGTACGAGCCCCAGACGAACACTCACACAACACTCGTGCCCAATCTTATCCCTGGATCGAGCTGACTGTGATGACGGTGCGGAAACGTTTTCTAGGTGGTGTTGGGTAGAAGGGCTTAGGCAATACCATCTAGAATAATGAAAGCTGCACATGGCCTCCTCTCCCTTTGAGGACCGTCATCAGGTCCGATCGCACTAACTCGGCTGTTGGGCCCAAGCCCGACCTACAACGCGCTGATTGGATACGAGCCCCAGACGAACACTCACACAACACTCGTGCCCAATCTCATCCCTCGATCGATCCGACTGTGATGACGGTGCGGAAGCCGTTTTCTAGGTGGTGTTGGGTAGAAGGACTTAGGGAACACCATCTAGAATAATGAAAGCTGCACATGGCCTCCTCTCCCTCTGAGAACCGTCATCAGGTCCGATCGCACTAACTCGGCTGTTGGGCCCAAGCCCGACCTACAACGCGCTGATTGGATACGAGCCCCAGACGAACACTCACACAACACTCGTGCCCAATCTCATCCCTCGATCGATCCGACTGTGATGACGGTGCGGAAGCCGTTTTCTAGGTGGTGTTGGGTAGAAGGACTTAGGCAACACCATCTAGAATAATGAAAGCTGCACATGGCCTCCTCTCCCTCTGAGAACCGTCATCAGGTCCGATCGCACTAACTCGGCTGTTGGGCCCAAGCCCGACCTACAACGCGCTGATTGGATACGAGCCCCAGACGAACACTCACACAACACTCGTGCCCAATCTCATCCCTCGATCGATCCGACTGTGATGACGGTGCGGAAGCCGTTTTCTAGGTGGTGTTGGGTAGAAGGACTTAGGCAACACCCTCTAGAATAATGAAAGCTGCACATGGCCTCCTCTCCCTCTGAGAACCGTCATCAGGTCCGATCGCACTAACTCGGCTGTTGGGCCCAAGCCCGACCTACAACGCGCTGATTGGATACGAGCCCCAGACGAACACTCACACAACACTCGTGCCCAATCTCATCCCTCGATCGATCCGACTGTGATGACGGTGCGGAAGCCGTTTTCTAGGTGGTGTTGGGTAGAAGGACTTAGGCAACACCATCTAGAATAATGAAAGCTGCACATGGCCTCCTCTCCCTCTGAGAACCGTCATCAGGTCCGATCGCACTAACTCGGCTGTTGGGCCCAAGCCCGACCTACAACGCGCTGATTGGATACGAGCCCCAGACGAACACTCACACAACACTCGTGCCCAATCTCATCCCTCGATCGATCCGACTGTGATGACGGTGCGGAAGCCGTTTTCTAGGTGGTGTTGGGTAGAAGGACTTAGGCAACACCATCTAGAATAATGAAAGCTGCACATGGCCTCCTCTCCCTCTGAGAACCGTCATCAGGTCCGATCGCACTAACTCGGCTGTTGGGCCCAAGCCCGACCTACAACGCGCTGATTGGATACGAGCCCCAGATGAACACTCACACAACACTCGTGCCCAATCTCATCCCTCGATCGATCCGACTGTGATGACGGTGCGGAAACCGTTTTCTAGGTGGTGTTGGGTAGAAGGACTTAGGCAACACCATCTAGAATAATGAAAGCTGCACATGGCCTCCTCTCCCTCTGAGAACCGTCATCAGGTCCGATCGCACTAACTCGGCTGTTGGGCCCAAGCCCGACCTACAACGCGCTGATTGGATACGAGCCCCAGACGAACACTCACACAACACTCGTGCCCAATCTTATCCCTGGATCGAGCTGACTGTGATGACGGTGCGGAAACGTTTTCTAGGTGGTGTTGGGTAGAAGGGCTTAGGCAATACCATCTAGAATAATGAAAGCTGCACATGGCCTCCTCTCCCTTTGAGGACCGTCATCAGGTCTGATCGCACTAACTCGGCTGTTGGGCCCAAGCCCGACCTACAACGCGCTGATTGGATACGAGCCCCAGACGAACACTCACACAAAACTCGTGCCCAATCTCATCCCTCGATCGATCCGACTGTGATGACGGTGCGGAAGCCGTTTTCTAGGTGGTGTTGGGTAGAAGGACTTAGGGAACACCATCTAGAATAATGAAAGCTGCACATGGCCTCCTCTCCCTCTGAGAACCGTCATCAGGTCCGATCGCACTAACTCGGCTGTTGGGCCCAAGCCCGACCTACAACGCGCTGATTGGATACGAGCCCCAGACGAACACTCACACAACACTCGTGCCCAATCTCATCCCTCGATCGATCCGACTGTGATGACGGTGCGGAAGCCGTTTTCTAGGTGGTGTTGGGTAGAAGGACTTAGGCAACACCATCTAGAATAATGAAAGCTGCACATGGCCTCCTCTCCCTCTGAGAACCGTCATCAGGTCCGATCGCACTAACTCGGCTGTTGGGCCCAAGCCCGACCTACAACGCGCTGATTGGATACGAGCCCCAGACGAACACTCACACAACACTCGTGCCCAATCTCATCCCTCGATCGATCCGACTGTGATGACGGTGCGGAAGCCGTTTTCTAGGTGGTGTTGGGTAGAAGGACTTAGGGAACACCATCTAGAATAATGAAAGCTGCACATGGCCTCCTCTCCCTCTGAGAACCGTCATCAGGTCCGATCGCACTAACTCGGCTGTTGGGCCCAAGCCCGACCTACAACGCGCTGATTGGATACGAGCCCCAGACGAACACTCACACAACACTCGTGCCCAATCTCATCCCTCGATCGATCCGACTGTGATGACGGTGCGGAAGCCGTTTTCTAGGTGGTGTTGGGTAGAAGGACTTAGGCAACACCATCTAGAATAATGAAAGCTGCACATGGCCTCCTCTCCCTCTGAGAACCGTCATCAGGTCCGATCGCACTAACTCGGCTGTTGGGCCCAAGCCCGACCTACAACGCGCTGATTGGATACGAGCCCCAGACGAACACTCACACAACACTCGTGCCCAATCTCATCCCTCGATCGATCCGACTGTGATGACGGTGCGGAAGCCGTTTTCTAGGTGGTGTTGGGTAGAAGGACTTAGGCAACACCATCTAGAATAAAGAAAGCTGCACATGGCCTCCTCTCCCTCTGAGAACCGTCATCAGGTCCGATCGCACTAACTCGGCTGTTGGGCCCAAGCCCGACCTACAACGCGCTGATTGGATACGAGCCCCAGACGAACACTCACACAACACTCGTGCCCAATCTCATCCCTCGATCGATCCGACTGTGATGACGGTGCGGAAGCCGTTTTCACGATGGTGTTGGGTAGAAGGGCTTAGGCAACACCATCTAGAATAATGAAAGCTGCACATGGCCTCCTCTCCCTCTGAGAACCGTCATCAGGTCCGATCGCACTAACTCGGCTGTTGGGCCCAAGCCCGACCTACAACGCGCTGATTGGATACGAGCCCCAGACGAACACTCACACAACACTCGTGCCCAATCTCATCCCTCGATCGATCCGACTGTGATGACGGTGCGGAAGCCGTTTTCTAGGTGGTGTTGGGTAGAAGGACTTAGGCAACACCATCTAGAATAATGAAAGCTGCACATGGCCTCCTCTCCCTCTGAGAACCGTCATCAGGTCCGATCGCACTAACTCGGCTGTTGGGCCCAAGCCCGACCTACAACGCGCTGATTGGATACGAGCCCCAGACGAACACTCACACAACACTCGTGCCCAATCTCATCCCTCGATCGATCCGACTGTGATGACGGTGCGGAAGCCGTTTTCGAGGTGGTGTTGGGTAGAAGGACTTAGGCAACACCATCTAGAATAATGAAAGGTGCACATGGCCTCCTCTCCCTCTGAGAACCGTCATCAGGTCCGATCGCGATAACTCGGCTGTTGGGCCCAAGCCCGACCTACAACGCGCTGATTGGATACGAGCCCCAGATGAACACTCACACAACACTCGTGCCCAATCTCATCCCTCGATCGATCCGACTGTGATGACGGTGCGGAAACCGTTTTCTAGGTGGTGTTGGGTAGAAGGACTTAGGCAACACCATCTAGAATAATGAAAGCTGCAGATGGCCTCCTCTCCCTCTGAGAACCGTCATCAGGTCCGATCGCACTAACTCGGCTGTTGGGCCCAAGCCCGACCTATAACGTGCTGATTGGGTACGAGCCCCAGACGAACACTCACACAACACTCGTGCCCAATCTTATCCCTGGATCGAGCTGACTGTGATGACGGTGCGGAAACGTTTTCTAGGTGGTGTTGGGTAGAAGGGCTTAGGCAATACCATCTAGAATAATGAAAGCTGCACATGGCCTCCTCTCCCTTTGAGGACCGTCATCAGGTCCGATCGCACTAACTCGGCTGTTGGGCCCAAGCCCGACCCACAACGCGCTGATTGGATACGAGCCCCAGACGAACACTCACACAACACTCGTGCCCAATCTTATCCCTGGATCGAGCTGACTGTGATGACGGTGCGGAAGCCGTTTTCTAGGTGGTGTTGGGTAGAAGGGCTTAGGCAATACCATCTAGAATAATGAAAGCTGCACATGGCCTCCTCTCCCTTTGAGGACCGTCATCAGGTCCGATCGCACTAACTCGGCTGTTGGGCCCAAGCCTGACCTACAACGCGCTGATTGGATACGAGCCCCAGACGAACACTCAGACAACACTCGTGCCCAATCTTATCCCTGGATAGAGCTGACTGTGATGACGGTGCGGAAGCCGTTTTCTAGGTGGTGTTGGGTAGAAGGGCTTAGGCAACACCACCTCGAATTATAAAATTCTGCACATGGCCTCGTCTTCCTTTGTGAAACGAGATCAGGGCCGGATCGCACTAACTCGGCTGTTGGGCCCGAGCCCGACCTTCAACGCGCTGATTGGGCACGAGCCCCAGACGAACACTCACAAAACATTCGTGCCCGATCTCATCCTTCGATCGATCAGAGTGTGATGACGGTGCGGAAGCCCTTTTCTAGGTGGTGTTGTGTAGAAGGGCTTAGGCATCACAATCTAGAATAATGAAAGCTTGCACATAGCCTAATCTCTCTTCATGAAACGTCATCAGGGTCGGATCGCTCTAACTCGGCTGTTGGGCCCGAGCCCGACCTTCAACGCGCTGATTGGACACGAGTCGCAGATGAACACTCACACAACACTCGTGCCCAATCTCATCCCTCGATCGATCCGACTGTGATGACGGTGCGGAAACCGTTTTCTAGGTGGTGTTGGGTAGAAGGACTTAGGCAACACCATCTAGAATAATGAAAGCTGCACATGGCCTCCTCTCCCTCTGAGAACCGTCATCAGGTCCGATCGCACTAACTCGGCTGTTGGGCCCAAGCCCGACCTACAACGCGCTGATTGGATACGAGCCCCAGACGAACACTCACACAACACTCGTGCCCAATCTTATCCCTGGATCGAGCTGACTGTGATGACGGTGCGGAAACGTTTTCTAGGTGGTGTTGGGTAGAAGGGCTTAGGCAATACCATCTAGAATAATGAAAGCTGCACATGGCCTCCTCTCCCTTTGAGGACCGTCATCAGGTCTGATCGCACTAACTCGGCTGTTGGGCCCAAGCCCGACCTACAACGCGCTGATTGGATACGAGCCCCAGACGAACACTCACACAAAACTCGTGCCCAATCTCATCCCTCGATCGATCCGACTGTGATGACGGTGCGGAAGCCGTTTTCTAGGTGGTGTTGGGTAGAAGGACTTAGGGAACACCATCTAGAATAATGAAAGCTGCACATGGCCTCCTCTCCCTCTGAGAACCGTCATCAGGTCCGATCGCACTAACTCGGCTGTTGGGCCCAAGCCCGACCTACAACGCGCTGATTGGATACGAGCCCCAGACGAACACTCACACAACACTCGTGCCCAATCTCATCCCTCGATCGATCCGACTGTGATGACGGTGCGGAAGCCGTTTTCTAGGTGGTGTTGGGTAGAAGGACTTAGGCAACACCATCTAGAATAATGAAAGCTGCACATGGCCTCCTCTCCCTCTGAGAACCGTCATCAGGTCCGATCGCACTAACTCGGCTGTTGGGCCCAAGCCCGACCTACAACGCGCTGATTGGATACGAGCCCCAGACGAACACTCACACAACACTCGTGCCCAATCTCATCCCTCGATCGATCCGACTGTGATGACGGTGCGGAAGCCGTTTTCTAGGTGGTGTTGGGTAGAAGGACTTAGGGAACACCATCTAGAATAATGAAAGCTGCACATGGCCTCCTCTCCCTCTGAGAACCGTCATCAGGTCCGATCGCACTAACTCGGCTGTTGGGCCCAAGCCCGACCTACAACGCGCTGATTGGATACGAGCCCCAGACGAACACTCACACAACACTCGTGCCCAATCTCATCCCTCGATCGATCCGACTGTGATGACGGTGCGGAAGCCGTTTTCTAGGTGGTGTTGGGTAGAAGGACTTAGGCAACACCATCTAGAATAATGAAAGCTGCACATGGCCTCCTCTCCCTCTGAGAACCGTCATCAGGTCCGATCGCACTAACTCGGCTGTTGGGCCCAAGCCCGACCTACAACGCGCTGATTGGATACGAGCCCCAGACGAACACTCACACAACACTCGTGCCCAATCTCATCCCTCGATCGATCCGACTGTGATGACGGTGCGGAAGCCGTTTTCTAGGTGGTGTTGGGTAGAAGGACTTAGGCAACACCATCTAGAATAAAGAAAGCTGCACATGGCCTCCTCTCCCTCTGAGAACCGTCATCAGGTCCGATCGCACTAACTCGGCTGTTGGGCCCAAGCCCGACCTACAACGCGCTGATTGGATACGAGCCCCAGACGAACACTCACACAACACTCGTGCCCAATCTCATCCCTCGATCGATCCGACTGTGATGACGGTGCGGAAGCCGTTTTCACGATGGTGTTGGGTAGAAGGGCTTAGGCAACACCATCTAGAATAATGAAAGCTGCACATGGCCTCCTCTCCCTCTGAGAACCGTCATCAGGTCCGATCGCACTAACTCGGCTGTTGGGCCCAAGCCCGACCTACAACGCGCTGATTGGATACGAGCCCCAGACGAACACTCACACAACACTCGTGCCCAATCTCATCCCTCGATCGATCCGACTGTGATGACGGTGCGGAAGCCGTTTTCTAGGTGGTGTTGGGTAGAAGGACTTAGGCAACACCATCTAGAATAATGAAAGCTGCACATGGCCTCCTCTCCCTCTGAGAACCGTCATCAGGTCCGATCGCACTAACTCGGCTGTTGGGCCCAAGCCCGACCTACAACGCGCTGATTGGATACGAGCCCCAGACGAACACTCACACAACACTCGTGCCCAATCTCATCCCTCGATCGATCCGACTGTGATGACGGTGCGGAAGCCGTTTTCGAGGTGGTGTTGGGTAGAAGGACTTAGGCAACACCATCTAGAATAATGAAAGGTGCACATGGCCTCCTCTCCCTCTGAGAACCGTCATCAGGTCCGATCGCGATAACTCGGCTGTTGGGCCCAAGCCCGACCTACAACGCGCTGATTGGATACGAGCCCCAGATGAACACTCACACAACACTCGTGCCCAATCTCATCCCTCGATCGATCCGACTGTGATGACGGTGCGGAAACCGTTTTCTAGGTGGTGTTGGGTAGAAGGACTTAGGCAACACCATCTAGAATAATGAAAGCTGCAGATGGCCTCCTCTCCCTCTGAGAACCGTCATCAGGTCCGATCGCACTAACTCGGCTGTTGGGCCCAAGCCCGACCTATAACGTGCTGATTGGGTACGAGCCCCAGACGAACACTCACACAACACTCGTGCCCAATCTTATCCCTGGATCGAGCTGACTGTGATGACGGTGCGGAAACGTTTTCTAGGTGGTGTTGGGTAGAAGGGCTTAGGCAATACCATCTAGAATAATGAAAGCTGCACATGGCCTCCTCTCCCTTTGAGGACCGTCATCAGGTCCGATCGCACTAACTCGGCTGTTGGGCCCAAGCCCGACCCACAACGCGCTGATTGGATACGAGCCCCAGACGAACACTCACACAACACTCGTGCCCAATCTTATCCCTGGATCGAGCTGACTGTGATGACGGTGCGGAAGCCGTTTTCTAGGTGGTGTTGGGTAGAAGGGCTTAGGCAATACCATCTAGAATAATGAAAGCTGCACATGGCCTCCTCTCCCTTTGAGGACCGTCATCAGGTCCGATCGCACTAACTCGGCTGTTGGGCCCAAGCCTGACCTACAACGCGCTGATTGGATACGAGCCCCAGACGAACACTCAGACAACACTCGTGCCCAATCTTATCCCTGGATAGAGCTGACTGTGATGACGGTGCGGAAGCCGTTTTCTAGGTGGTGTTGGGTAGAAGGGCTTAGGCAACACCACCTCGAATTATAAAATTCTGCACATGGCCTCGTCTTCCTTTGTGAAACGAGATCAGGGCCGGATCGCACTAACTCGGCTGTTGGGCCCGAGCCCGACCTTCAACGCGCTGATTGGGCACGAGCCCCAGACGAACACTCACAAAACATTCGTGCCCGATCTCATCCTTCGATCGATCAGAGTGTGATGACGGTGCGGAAGCCCTTTTCTAGGTGGTGTTGTGTAGAAGGGCTTAGGCATCACAATCTAGAATAATGAAAGCTTGCACATAGCCTAATCTCTCTTCATGAAACGTCATCAGGGTCGGATCGCTCTAACTCGGCTGTTGGGCCCGAGCCCGACCTTCAACGCGCTGATTGGACACGAGTCGCAGATGAACACTCACACAACACTCGTGCCCGATCTCATCCTTCGATCGATCAGAGTGTGATGACGGTGCGGAAGCCCTTTTCTAGGTGGTGTTGTGTAGAAGGGCTTAGGCATCACAATCTAGAATAATGAAAGCTTGCACATAGCCTAATCTCTCTTAGTGAAACGTCATCAGGGTCGGATCGCTCTAACTCGGCTGTTGGGCCCGAGCCCGACCTTCAACGCGCTGATTGGACACGAGTAGCAGACGAACATTCACACAACACTCGTGCCCGATCTCATCCCTTGATCGATCAGAGTGTGATGACGGTGCGGAAGCCCTTTTCTAGGTGGTGTTGTGTAGAAGGGCTTAGGCATCACAATCTAGAATAATGAAAGCTTGCACATAGCCTAATCTCTCTTAGTGAAACGTCATCAGGGTCGGATCGCTCTAACTCGGCTGTTGGGCCCGAGCCCGACCTTCAACGCGCTGATTGGACACGAGTCGCAGACGAACACTCACACAACACTCGTGCCCGATCTCATCCTTCGATCGATCAGAGTGTGATGACGGTGCGGAAGCCCTTTTCTAGGTGGTGTTGTGTAGAAGGGCTTAGGCATCACAAGCTAGAATAATGAAAGCTTGCACATAGCCTAATCTCTCTTAGTGAAACGTCATCAGGGTCGGATCGCTCTAACTCGGCTGTTGGGCCCGAGCCCGACCTTCAACGCGCTGATTGGACACGAGTCGCAGACGAACACTCACACAACACTCGTGCCCGATCTCATCCTTCGACCGATCAGAGTGTGATGACGGTGCGGAAGCCGTTTTCTAGGTGGTGTTGGGTAGAGGGTATTAGGCAACACCATCTAGAATAATGAAAGCTTGCACATTGCCTAATCTCTCTTAGTGAAACGTCATCAGGGTCGGATCGCTCTAGTTCGGCTGTTGGGCCCGAGCCCGACCTTCAACGCGCTGATTGGACACGAGTCGCAGACGAACACTCACACAACACTCGTGCCCGATCTCATCCTTCGATCGATTAGAGTGTGATGACGGTGCGGAAGCCGTTTTCTAGGTGGTGTTGTGTAGAAGGGCTTAGGCATCACAATCTAGAATAATGAAAGCTTGCACATAGCCTAATCTCTCTTCATGAAACGTCATCAGGGTCGGATCGCTCTAACTCGGCTGTTGGGATCGAGCCCGACCTTCAACGCGCTGATTGGACACGAGTCGCAGACGAACACTCACACAACACTCGTGCCCGATCTCATCCTTCGATCGATCAGAGTGTGATGACGGTGCGGAAGCCCTTTTCTAGGTGGTGTTGTGTAGAAGGGCTTAGGCATCACAATCTAGAATAATGAAAGCTTGCACATAGCCTAATCTCTCTTCATGAAACGTCATCAGGGTCGGATCGCTCTAACTCGGTTGTTGGGCCCGAGCCCGACCTTCAACGCGCCGATTAGACACGAGTCGCAGACGAACACTCACACAACACTCGTGCCCGATCTCATCCTTCGATCGATCAGAGTGCGATGACGGTGCGGAAGCCCTTTTCTAGGTGGTGTTGTGTAGAAGGGCTTAGGCATCACAATCTAGAATAATGAAAGCTTGCACATAGCCTAATCTCTCTTAGTGAAACGTCATCAGGGTCGGATCGCTCTAACTCGGCTGTTGTGCCCGAGCCCGACCTTCAACGCGCTGATTGGACACGAGTCGCAGACGAACACTCACACAACACTCGTGCCCGATCTCATCCTTCGATCGATCAGAGTGTGATGACGGTGCGGAAGCCGTCTCCTAGGCGGTGTTGTGTAGAAGGGCTTAGGCATCACAATTTAGAATAATGAAAGCTTGCACATAGCCTAATCTCTCTTCATGAAACGTCATCAGGGTCGGATCGCTCTAACTCGGCTGTTGGGCCCGAGCCCGACCTTCAACGCGCTGATTGGACACGAGTCGCAGACGAACACTCACACAACACTCGTGCCCGATCTCATCCTTCGATCGATCAGAGTGCGATGACGGTGCGGAAGCCGTTTTCTAGGTGGTGTTGTGTAGAAGGGCTTAGGCATCACAATCTAGAATAATGAAAGCTTGCACATAGCCTAATCTCTCTTAGTGAAACGTCATCAGGGTCGGATCGCTCTAACTCGGCTGTTGGGCCCGAGCCCGACCTTCAACGCGCTGATTGGACACGAGTCGCAGACGAACACTCACACAACACTCGTGCCCGATCTCATCCTTCGATCGATCAGAGTGTGATGACGGTGCGGAAGCCGTTTTCTAGGTGGTGTTGTGTAGAAGGGCTTAGGCATCACAATCTAGAATAATGAAAGCTTGCACATAGCCTAATCTCTCTTCATGAAAGGTCATCAGGGTCGGATCGCTCTAACTCGGCTGTTGGGCCCGAGCCCGACCTTCAACGCGCTGATTGGACACGAGTCGCAGACGAACACTAACACAACACTCGTGCCCGATCTCATCCTTCGATCGATCAGAGTGTGATGACGGTGCGGAAGCCCTTTTCTAGGTGGTGTTGTGTAGAAGGGCTTAGGCATCACAATCTAGAATAATGAAAGCTTGCACATAGCCTAATCTCTCTTCATGAAACGTCATCAGGGTCGGATCGCTCTAACTCGGTTGTTGGGCCCGAGCCCGACCTTCAACGCGCTGATTGGACACGAGTCGCAGACGAACACTCACACAACACTCGTGCCCGATCTCATCCTTCGATCGATCAGAGTGCGATGACGGTGCGGAAGCCCTTTTCTAGGTGGTGTTGTGTAGAAGGGCTTAGGCATCACAATCTAGAATAATGAAAGCTTGCACATAGCCTAATCTCTCTTAGTGAAACGTCATCAGGGTCGGATCGCTCTAACTCGGCTGTTGTGCCCGAGCCCGACCTTCAACGCGCTGATTGGACACGAGTCGCAGACGAACACTCACACAACACTCGTGCCCGATCTCATCCTTCGATCGATCAGAGTGTGATGACGGTGCGGAAGCCGTCTCCTAGGTGGTGTTGTGTAGAAGGGCTTAGGCATCACAATTTAGAATAATGAAAGCTTGCACATAGCCTAATCTCTCTTCATGAAACGTCATCAGGGTCGGATCGCTCTAACTCGGCTGTTGGGCCCGAGCCCGACCTTCAACGCGCTGATTGGACACGAGTCGCAGACGAACACTCACACAACACTCGTGCCCGATCTCATCCTTCGATCGATCAGAGTGCGATGACGGTGCGGAAGCCGTTTTCTAGGTGGTGTTGTGTAGAAGGGCTTAGGCATCACAATCTAGAATAATGAAAGCTTGCACATAGCCTAATCTCTCTTAGTGAAACGTCATCAGGGTCGGATCGCTCTAACTCGGCTGTTGTGCCCGAGCCCGACCTTCAACGCGCTGATTGGCCACGAGTCGCAGACGAACACTCACACAACACTCGTGCCCGATCTCATCCTTCGATCGATCAGAGTGTGATGACGGTGCGGAAGCCGTTTTCTAGGTGGTGTTGTGTAGAAGGGCTTAGGCATCACAATTTAGAATAATGAAAGCTTGCACATAGCCTAATCTCTCTTCATGAAACGTCATCAGGGTCGGATCGCTCTAACTCGGCTGTTGGGCCCGAGCCCGACCTTCAACGCGCTGATTGGACACGAGTCGCAGACGAACACTCACACAACACTCGTGCCCGATCTCATCCTTCGATCGATCAGAGTGTGATGACGGTGCGGAAGCCCTTTTCTAGGTGGTGTTGTGTAGAAGGGCTTAGGCATCACAATCTAGAATAATGAAAGCTTGCACATAGACTAATCTCTCTTAGTGAAACGTCATCAGGGTCGGATCGCTCTAACTCGGCTGTTGGGCCCGAGCCCGACCTTCAACGCGCTGATTGGACACGAGTAGCAGACGAACACTCACACAACACTCGTGCCCGATCTCATCCCTTGATCGATCAGAGTGTGATGACGGTGCGGAAGCCCTTTTCTAGGTGGTGTTGTGTAGAAGGGCTTAGGCATTACAATCTAGAATAATGAAAGCTTGCCCATAGCCTAATCTCTCTTAGTGAAACGTCATCAGGGTCGGATCGCTCTAACTCGGCTGTTGGGCCCGAGCCCGACCTTCAACGCGCTGATTGGACACGAGTCGCAAACGAACACTCACACAACACTCGTGCCCGATCTCATCCTTCGATCGATCAGAGTGTGATGACGGTGCGGAAGCCCTTTTCTAGGTGGTGTTGTGTAGAAGGGCTTAGGCATCACAATCTAGAATAATGAAAGCTTGCACATAGCCTAATCTCTCTTAGTGAAACGTCATCAGGGTCGGATCGCTCTAACTCGGCTGTTGGGCTCGAGCCCGACCTTCAACGCGCTGATTGGACACGAGTCGCAGACGAACACTCACACAACACTCGTGCCAGATCTCATCCTTCGATCGATCAGAGTGTGATGACGGTGCGGAAGCCCTTTTCTAGGTGGTGTTGTCTAGAAGGGCATAGGCATCACAATCTAGAATAATGAAAGCTTGCACATAGCCTAATCTCTCTTAGTGAAACGTCATCAGGGTCGGATCGCTCTAACTCGGCTGTTGGGCCCGAGCCCGACCTTCAACGCGCTGATTGGACACGAGTCGCAGACGAACACTCACACAACACTCGTGCCCGATCTCATCCTTCGATCGATCAGAGTGTGATGACGGTGCGGAAGCCCTTTTCTAGGTGGTGTTGTGTAGAAGGGTTTAGACATCACACGCTAGAATAATGAAAGCTTGCACATAGCCTAATCTCTCTTAGTGAAACGTCATCAGGGTCGGATCGCTCTAACTCGGCTGTTGGGCCCGAGCCCGACCTTCAACGCGCTGATTGGACACGAGTCGCAGACGAACACTCACACAACACTCGTGCCCGATCTCATCCTTCGATCGATCAGAGTGTGATGACGGTGCGGAAGCCGTTTTCTAGGTGGTGTTGGGTAGAGGGTATTAGGCAACACCATCTAGAATAATGAAAGCTTGCACATTGCCTAATCTCTCTTAGTGAAACGTCATCAGGGTCGGATCGCTCTAACTCGGCTGTTGGGCCCGAGCCCGACCTTCAACGCGCTGATTGGACACGAGTCGCAGACGAACACTCACACAACACTCGTGCCCGATCTCATCCTTCGATCGATCAGAGTGTGATGACGGTGCGGAAGCCGTTTTCTAGGTGGTGTTGTGTAGAAGGGCTTAGGCATCACAATCTAGAATAATGAAAGCTTGCACATAGCCTAATCTCTCTTCATGAAACGTCATCAGGGTCGGATCGCTCTAACTCGGCTGTTGGGATCGAGCCCGACCTTCAACGCGCTGATTGGACACGAGTCGCAGACGAACACTAACACAACACTCGTGCCCGATCTCATCCTTCGATCGATCAGAGTGTGATGACGGTGCGGAAGCCCTTTTCTAGGTGGTGTTGTGTAGAAGGGCTTAGGCATCACAATCTAGAATAATGAAAGCTTGCACATAGCCTAATCTCTCTTCATGAAACGTCATCAGGGTCGGATCGCTCTAACTCGGCTGTTGGGCCCGAGCCCGACCTTCAACGCGCTGATTGGACACGAGTCGCAGACGAACACTCACACAACACTCGTGCCCGATCTCATCCTTCGATCGATCAGAGTGTGATGACGGTGCGGAAGCCCTTTTCTAGGTGGTGTTGTGTAGAAGGGCTTAGGCATTACAATCTAGAATAATGAAAGCTTGCGCATAGCCTAATCTCTCTTCATGAAACGTCATCAGGGTCGGATCGCTCTAACTCGGCTGTTGGGCCCGAGCCCGACCTTCAACGCGCTGATTGGACACGAGTCGCAGACGAACACTCACAGAACACTCGTGCCCGATCTCATCCTTCGATCGATCAGAGTGTGATGACGGTGCGGAAGCCCTTTTCTAGGTGGTGTTGTGTAGAAGGGCTTAGGCATCACAATCTAGAATAATGAAAGCTTGCACATAGCCTAATCTCTCTTGGCGAAACGTCATCAGGGTGGGATCGCTCTAACTCGGCTGTTGGGCCCGAGCCCGACCTTCAACACGCTGATTGGACACGAGTCGCAGACGAACACTCACACAACACTCGTGCCCGATCTCATCCTTCGATCGATCAGAGTGTGACGACGGTGCGGAAGCCCTTTTCTAGGTGGTGTTGTGTAGAAGGGCTTAGGCATCACAATCTAGAATAATGAAAGCTTGCACATAGCCTAATCTCTCTTAGTGAAACTTCATCAGGGTCGGATCGCTCTAACTCGGCTGTTGGGCCCGAGCCCGACCTTCAACGCGCTGATTGGACACGAGTCGCAGACGAACACTCACACAACACTCGTGCCCGATCTCATCCTTCGATCGATCAGGGTGTGATGACGGTGCGGAAGCCCTTTTCTAGGTGGTGTTGTGTAGAAGGGCTTAGGCATCACAATCTAGAATAATGAAAGCTTGCACATAGCCTAATCTCTCTTCATGAAACGTCATTAGGGTCGGATCGCTCTAACTCGGCTGTTGGGCCCGAGCCCGACCTTCAACGCGCTGATTGGACACGAGTCGCAGACGAACACTCACACAACACTCGTGCCAGATCTCATCCTTCGATCGATCAGAGTGTGATGACGGTGCGGAAGCCCTTTTCTGGGTGGTGTTGTGTAGAAGGGCTTAGGCATCACAATCTAGAATAATGAAAGCTTGCACATAGCCTAATCTCTCTTCATGAAACGTCATCAGGGTCGGATCGCTCTAACTCGGCTGTTGGGCCCGAGCCCGACCTTCAACGCGCTGATTGGACACGAGTCGCAGACGAACACTCACACAACACTCGTGCCCGATCTCATCCTTCGATCGATCAGGGTGTGATGACGGTGCGGAAGCCCTTTTCTAGGTGGTGTTGTGTAGAAGGGCTTAGGCATCACAATCTAGAATAATGAAAGCTTGCACATAGCCTAATCTCTCTTCATAAAACGTCATCAGGGTCGGATCGCTCTAACTCGGCTGTTGGGCCCGAGCCCGACCTTCAACGCGCTGATTGGACACGAGTCGCAGACGAACACTCACACAACACTCGTGCCCGATCTCATCCTTCGATCGATTAGAGTGTGATGACGGTGCGGAAGCCCTTTTCTAGGTGGTGTTGTGTAGAAGGGCTTAGGCATCACAATCTAGAATAATGAAAGCTTGCACATAGCCTAATCTCTCTTCATAAAACGTCATCAGGGTCGGATCGCTCTAACTCGGCTGTTGGGCCCGAGCCCGACCTTCAACGCGCTGATTGGACACGAGTCGCAGACGAACACTCACACAACACTCGTGCCCGATCTCATCCTTCGATCGATCAGAGTGTGATGACGGTGCGGAAGCCCTTTTCTAGGTGGTGTTGTGTAGAAGGGTTTAGACATCACACGCTAGAATAATGAAAGCTTGCACATAGCCTAATCTCTCTTAGTGAAACGTCATCAGGGTCGGATCGCTCTAACTCGGCTGTTGGGCCCGAGCCCGACCTTCAACGCGCTGATTGGACACGAGTCGCAGACGAACACTCACACAACACTCGTGCCCGATCTCATCCTTCGATCGATCAGAGTGTGATGACGGTGCGGAAGCCGTTTTCTAGGTGGTGTTGGGTAGAGGGTATTAGGCAACACCATCTAGAATAATGAAAGCTTGCACATTGCCTAATCTCTCTTAGTGAAACGTCATCAGGGTCGGATCGCTCTAACTCGGCTGTTGGGCCCGAGCCCGACCTTCAACGCGCTGATTGGACACGAGTCGCAGACGAACACTCACACAACACTCGTGCCCGATCTCATCCTTCGATCGATCAGAGTGTGATGACGGTGCGGAAGCCGTTTTCTAGGTGGTGTTGTGTAGAAATGCTTAGGCATCACAATCTAGAATAATGAAAGCTTGCACATAGCCTAATCTCTCTTCATGAAACGTCATCAGGGTCGGATCGCTCTAACTCGGCTGTTGGGATCGAGCCCGACCTTCAACGCGCTGATTGGACACGAGTCGCAGACGAACACTAACACAACACTCGTGCCCGATCTCATCCTTCGATCGATCAGAGTGTGATGACGGTGCGGAAGCCCTTTTCTAGGTGGTGTTGTGTAGAAGGGCTTAGGCATCACAATCTAGAATAATGAAAGCTTGCACATAGCCTAATCTCTCTTCATGAAACGTCATCAGGGTCGGATCGCTCTAACTCGGCTGTTGGGCCCGAGCCCGACCTTCAACGCGCTGATTGGACACGAGTCGCAGACGAACACTCACACAACACTCGTGCCCGATCTCATCCTTCGATCGATCAGAGTGTGATGACGGTGCGGAAGCCCTTTTCTAGGTGGTGTTGTGTAGAAGGGCTTAGGCATTACAATCTAGAATAATGAAAGCTTGCGCATAGCCTAATCTCTCTTCATGAAACGTCATCAGGGTCGGATCGCTCTAACTCGGCTGTTGGGCCCGAGCCCGACCTTCAACGCGCTGATTGGACACGAGTCGCAGACGAACACTCACAGAACACTCGTGCCCGATCTCATCCTTCGATCGATCAGAGTGTGATGACGGTGCGGAAGCCCTTTTCTAGGTGGTGTTGTGTAGAAGGGCTTAGGCATCACAATCTAGAATAATGAAAGCTTGCACATAGCCTAATCTCTCTTGGCGAAACGTCATCAGGGTGGGATCGCTCTAACTCGGCTGTTGGGCCCGAGCCCGACCTTCAACGCGCTGATTGGACACGAGTCGCAGACGAACACTCACACAACACTCGTGCCCGATCTCATCCTTCGATCGATCAGAGTGTGACGACGGTGCGGAAGCCCTTTTCTAGGTGGTGTTGTGTAGAAGGGCTTAGGCATCACAATCTAGAATAATGAAAGCTTGCACATAGCCTAATCTCTCTTAGTGAAACTTCATCAGGGTCGGATCGCTCTAACTCGGCTGTTGGGCCCGAGCCCGACCTTCAACGCGCTGATTGGACACGAGTCGCAGACGAACACTCACACAACACTCGTGCCCGATCTCATCCTTCGATCGATCAGGGTGTGATGACGGTGCGGAAGCCCTTTTCTAGGTGGTGTTGTGTAGAAGGGCTTAGGCATCACAATCTAGAATAATGAAAGCTTGCACATAGCCTAATCTCTCTTCATGAAACGTCATCAGGGTCGGATCGCTCTAACTCGGCTGTTGGGCCCGAGCCCGACCTTCAACGCGCAGATTTGACACGAGTCGCAGACGAACACTCACACAACACTGGTGCCAGATCTCATCCTTCGATCGATCAGAGTGTGATGACGGTGCGGAAGCCCTTTTCTGGGTGGTGTTGTGTAGAAGGGCTTAGGCATCACAATCTAGAATAATGAAAGCTTGCACATAGCCTAATCTCTCTTCATGAAACGTCATCAGGGTCGGATCGCTCTAACTCGGCTGTTGGGCCCGAGCCCAACCTTCAACGCGCTGATTGGACACGAGTCGCAGACGAACACTCACACAACACTCGTGCCCGATCTCATCCTTCGATCGATCAGGGTGTGATGACGGTGCGGAAGCCCTTTTCTAGGTGGTGTTGTGTAGAAGGGCTTAGGCATCACAATCTAGAATAATGAAAGCTTGCACATAGCCTAATCTCTCTTCATAAAACGTCATCAGGGTCGGATCGCTCTAACTCGGCTGTTGGGCCCGAGCCCGACCTTCAACGCGCTGATTGGACACGAGTCGCAGACGAACACTCACACAACACTCGTGCCCGATCTCATCCTTCGATCGATTAGAGTGTGATGACGGTGCGGAAGCCCTTTTCTAGGTGGTGTTGTGTAGAAGGGCTTAGGCATCACAATCTAGAATAATGAAAGCTTGCACATAGCCTAATCTCTCTTCATGAAACGTCATCAGGGTCGGATCGCTCTAACTCGGCTGTTGGGCCCGAGCCCGACCTTCAACGCGCTGATTGGACACGAGTCGCAGACGAACACTCACACAACACTCGTGCCCGATCTCATCCTTCGATCGATCAGAGTGTGATGACGGTGCGGAAGTTCTTTTCTAGGCGGTGTTGTGTAGAAGGGCTTAGGCATCACAATCTAGAATAATGAAAGCTTGCACATAGCCTAATCTCTCTTAGTGAAACGTCATCAGGGTCGGATCGCTCTAACTCGGCTGTTGGGCCCGAGCCCGACCTTCAACGCGCTGATTGGACACGAGTCGCAGACGAATACTCACACAACACTCGTGCCCGATCTCATCCTTCGATCGATCAGAGTGTGATGACGGTGCGGAAGCCGTTTTCTAGGTGGTGTTGTGTAGAAGGGCTTAGGCATCACAATCTAGAATAATGAAAGCTTACACATAACCTAATCTCTCTTAGTGAAACGTCATCAGGGTCGGATCGCTCTAACTCGGCTTTTGGGCCCGAGCCCGACCTTCAACGCGCTGATTGGACACGAGTCGCAGACGAACACTCACACAACACTCGTGCCCGATCTCATCCTTCGATCGATCAGAGTGTGATGACGGTGCGGAAGCCCTTTTCTAGGTGGTGTTGTGTAGAAGGGCTTAGGCACACAATCTAGAATAATGAAAGCTTGCACATAGCCTAATCTCTCTTCATGAAACGTCATCAGGGTCGGATCGCTCTAACTCGGCTGTTGGGCCCGAGCCCGACCTTCAACGCGCTGATTGGACACGAGTCGCAGACGAACACTCACACAACACTCGTGCCCGATCTCATCCTTCGATCGATTAGAGTGTGATGACGGTGCGGAAGCCCTTTTCTAGGTGGTGTTGTGTAGAAGGGCTTAGGCATCACAATCTAGAATAATGAAAGCTTGCACATAGCCTAATCTCTCTTCATGAAACGTCATCAGGGTCGGATCGCTCTAACTCGGCTGTTGGGCCCGAGCGCGACCTTCAACGCGCTGATTGGACACGAGTCGCAGACGAACACTCACACAACACTCGTGCCCGATCTCATCCTTCGATCGATCAGAGTGTGATGACGGTGCGGAAGTTCTTTTCTAGGCGGTGTTGTGTAGAAGGGCTTAGGCATCACAATCTAGAATAATGAAAGCTTGCACATAGCCTAATCTCTCTTAGTGAAACGTCATCAGGGTCGGATCGCTCTAACTCGGCTGTTGTGCCCGAGCCCGACCTTCAACGCGCTGATTGGACACGAGTCGCAGACGAACACTCACACAACACTCGTGCCCGATCTCATCCTTCGATCGATCAGAGTGTGATGACGGTGCGGAAGCCGTCTCCTAGGTGGTGTTGTGTAGAAGGGCTTAGGCATCACAATTTAGAATAATGAAAGCTTGCACATAGCCTAATCTCTCTTCATGAAACGTCATCAGGGTCGGATCGCTCTAACTCGGCTGTTGGGCCCGAGCCCGACCTTCAACGCGCTGATTGGACACGAGTCGCAGACGAACACTCACACAACACTCGTGCCCGATCTCATCCTTCGATCGATCAGAGTGCGATGACGGTGCGGAAGCCGTTTTCTAGGTGGTGTTGTGTAGAAGGGCTTAGGCATCACAATCTAGAATAATGAAAGCTTGCACATAGCCTAATCTCTCTTAGTGAAACGTCATCAGGGATGGATCGCTCTAACTCGGCTGTTGTGCCCGAGCCCGACCTTCAACGCGCTGATTGGCCACGAGTCGCAGACGAACACTCACACAACACTCGTGCCCGATCTCATCCTTCGATCGATCAGAGTGTGATGACGGTGCGGAAGCCGTTTTCTAGGTGGTGTTGTGTAGAAGGGCTTAGGCATCACAATTTAGAATAATGAAAGCTTGCACATAGCCTAATCTCTCTTCATGAAACGTCATCAGGGTCGGATCGCTCTAACTCGGCTGTTGGGCCCGAGCCCGACCTTCAACGCGCTGATTGGACACGAGTCGCAGACGAACACTCACACAACACTCGTGCCCGATCTCATCCTTCGATCGATCAGAGTGTGATGACGGTGCGGAAGCCCTTTTCTAGGTGGTGTTGTGTAGAAGGGCTTAGGCATCACAATCTAGAATAATGAAAGCTTGCACATAGACTAATCTCTCTTAGTGAAACGTCATCAGGGTCGGATCGCTCTAACTCGGCTGTTGGGCCCGAGCCCGACCTTCAACGCGCTGATTGGACACGAGTAGCAGACGAACACTCACACAACACTCGTGCCCGATCTCATCCCTTGATCGATCAGAGTGTGATGACGGTGCGGAAGCCCTTTTCTAGGTGGTGTTGTGTAGAAGGGCTTAGGCATCACAATCTAGAATAATGAAAGCTTGCCCATAGCCTAATCTCTCTTAGTGAAACGTCATCAGGGTCGGATCGCTCTAACTCGGCTGTTGGGCCCGAGCCCGACCTTCAACGCGCTGATTGGACACGAGTCGCAAACGAACACTCACACAACACTCGTGCCCGATCTCATCCTTCGATCGATCAGAGTGTGATGACGGTGCGGAAGCCCTTTTCTAGGTGGTGTTGTGTAGAAGGGCTTAGGCATCACAATCTAGAATAATGAAAGCTTGCACATAGCCTAATCTCTCTTAGTGAAACGTCATCAGGGTCGGATCGCTCTAACTCGGCTGTTGGGCTCGAGCCCGACCTTCAACGCGCTGATTGGACACGAGTCGCAGACGAACACTCACACAACACTCGTGCCAGATCTCATCCTTCGATCGATCAGAGTGTGATGACGGTGCGGAAGCCCTTTTCTAGGTGGTGTTGTCTAGAAGGGCATAGGCATCACAATCTAGAATAATGAAAGCTTGCACATAGCCTAATCTCTCTTAGTGAAACGTCATCAGGGTCGGATCGCTCTAACTCGGCTGTTGGGCCCGAGCCCGACCTTCAACGCGCTGATTGGACACGAGTCGCAGACGAACACTCACACAACACTCGTGCCCGATCTCATCCTTCGATCGATCAGAGTGTGATGACGGTGCGGAAGCCCTTTTCTAGGTGGTGTTGTGTAGAAGGGTTTAGACATCACACGCTAGAATAATGAAAGCTTGCACATAGCCTAATCTCTCTTAGTGAAACGTCATCAGGGTCGGATCGCTCTAACTCGGCTGTTGGGCCCGAGCCCGACCTTCAACGCGCTGATTGGACACGAGTCGCAGACGAACACTCACACAACACTCGTGCCCGATCTCATCCTTCGATCGATCAGAGTGTGATGACGGTGCGGAAGCCGTTTTCTAGGTGGTGTTGGGTAGAGGGTATTAGGCAACACCATCTAGAATAATGAAAGCTTGCACATTGCCTAATCTCTCTTAGTGAAACGTCATCAGGGTCGGATCGCTCTAACTCGGCTGTTGGGCCCGAGCCCGACCTTCAACGCGCTGATTGGACACGAGTCGCAGACGAACACTCACACAACACTCGTGCCCGATCTCATCCTTCGATCGATCAGAGTGTGATGACGGTGCGGAAGCCGTTTTCTAGGTGGTGTTGTGTAGAAGGGCTTAGGCATCACAATCTAGAATAATGAAAGCTTGCACATAGCCTAATCTCTCTTCATGAAACGTCATCAGGGTCGGATCGCTCTAACTCGGCTGTTGGGATCGAGCCCGACCTTCAACGCGCTGATTGGACACGAGTCGCAGACGAACACTAACACAACACTCGTGCCCGATCTCATCCTTCGATCGATCAGAGTGTGATGACGGTGCGGAAGCCCTTTTCTAGGTGGTGTTGTGTAGAAGGGCTTAGGCATCACAATCTAGAATAATGAAAGCTTGCACATAGCCTAATCTCTCTTCATGAAACGTCATCAGGGTCGGATCGCTCTAACTCGGCTGTTGGGCCCGAGCCCGACCTTCAACGCGCTGATTGGACACGAGTCGCAGACGAACACTCACACAACACTCGTGCCCGATCTCATCCTTCGATCGATTAGAGTGTGATGACGGTGCGGAAGCCCTTTTCTAGGTGGTGTTGTGTAGAAGGGCTTAGGCATCACAATCTAGAATAATGAAAGCTTGCACATAGCCTAATCTCTCTTCATGAAACGTCATCAGGGTCGGATCGCTCTAACTCGGCTGTTGGGCCCGAGCGCGACCTTCAACGCGCTGATTGGACACGAGTCGCAGACGAACACTCACACAACACTCGTGCCCGATCTCATCCTTCGATCGATCAGAGTGTGATGACGGTGCGGAAGTTCTTTTCTAGGCGGTGTTGTGTAGAAGGGCTTAGGCATCACAATCTAGAATAATGAAAGCTTGCACATAGCCTAATCTCTCTTAGTGAAACGTCATCAGGGTCGGATCGCTCTAACTCGGCTGTTGTGCCCGAGCCCGACCTTCAACGCGCTGATTGGACACGAGTCGCAGACGAACACTCACACAACACTCGTGCCCGATCTCATCCTTCGATCGATCAGAGTGTGATGACGGTGCGGAAGCCGTCTCCTAGGTGGTGTTGTGTAGAAGGGCTTAGGCATCACAATTTAGAATAATGAAAGCTTGCACATAGCCTAATCTCTCTTCATGAAACGTCATCAGGGTCGGATCGCTCTAACTCGGCTGTTGGGCCCGAGCCCGACCTTCAACGCGCTGATTGGACACGAGTCGCAGACGAACACTCACACAACACTCGTGCCCGATCTCATCCTTCGATCGATCAGAGTGCGATGACGGTGCGGAAGCCGTTTTCTAGGTGGTGTTGTGTAGAAGGGCTTAGGCATCACAATCTAGAATAATGAAAGCTTGCACATAGCCTAATCTCTCTTAGTGAAACGTCATCAGGGATGGATCGCTCTAACTCGGCTGTTGTGCCCGAGCCCGACCTTCAACGCGCTGATTGGCCACGAGTCGCAGACGAACACTCACACAACACTCGTGCCCGATCTCATCCTTCGATCGATCAGAGTGTGATGACGGTGCGGAAGCCGTTTTCTAGGTGGTGTTGTGTAGAAGGGCTTAGGCATCACAATTTAGAATAATGAAAGCTTGCACATAGCCTAATCTCTCTTCATGAAACGTCATCAGGGTCGGATCGCTCTAACTCGGCTGTTGGGCCCGAGCCCGACCTTCAACGCGCTGATTGGACACGAGTCGCAGACGAACACTCACACAACACTCGTGCCCGATCTCATCCTTCGATCGATCAGAGTGTGATGACGGTGCGGAAGCCCTTTTCTAGGTGGTGTTGTGTAGAAGGGCTTAGGCATCACAATCTAGAATAATGAAAGCTTGCACATAGACTAATCTCTCTTAGTGAAACGTCATCAGGGTCGGATCGCTCTAACTCGGCTGTTGGGCCCGAGCCCGACCTTCAACGCGCTGATTGGACACGAGTAGCAGACGAACACTCACACAACACTCGTGCCCGATCTCATCCCTTGATCGATCAGAGTGTGATGACGGTGCGGAAGCCCTTTTCTAGGTGGTGTTGTGTAGAAGGGCTTAGGCATCACAATCTAGAATAATGAAAGCTTGCCCATAGCCTAATCTCTCTTAGTGAAACGTCATCAGGGTCGGATCGCTCTAACTCGGCTGTTGGGCCCGAGCCCGACCTTCAACGCGCTGATTGGACACGAGTCGCAAACGAACACTCACACAACACTCGTGCCCGATCTCATCCTTCGATCGATCAGAGTGTGATGACGGTGCGGAAGCCCTTTTCTAGGTGGTGTTGTGTAGAAGGGCTTAGGCATCACAATCTAGAATAATGAAAGCTTGCACATAGCCTAATCTCTCTTAGTGAAACGTCATCAGGGTCGGATCGCTCTAACTCGGCTGTTGGGCTCGAGCCCGACCTTCAACGCGCTGATTGGACACGAGTCGCAGACGAACACTCACACAACACTCGTGCCAGATCTCATCCTTCGATCGATCAGAGTGTGATGACGGTGCGGAAGCCCTTTTCTAGGTGGTGTTGTCTAGAAGGGCATAGGCATCACAATCTAGAATAATGAAAGCTTGCACATAGCCTAATCTCTCTTAGTGAAACGTCATCAGGGTCGGATCGCTCTAACTCGGCTGTTGGGCCCGAGCCCGACCTTCAACGCGCTGATTGGACACGAGTCGCAGACGAACACTCACACAACACTCGTGCCCGATCTCATCCTTCGATCGATCAGAGTGTGATGACGGTGCGGAAGCCCTTTTCTAGGTGGTGTTGTGTAGAAGGGTTTAGACATCACACGCTAGAATAATGAAAGCTTGCACATAGCCTAATCTCTCTTAGTGAAACGTCATCAGGGTCGGATCGCTCTAACTCGGCTGTTGGGCCCGAGCCCGACCTTCAACGCGCTGATTGGACACGAGTCGCAGACGAACACTCACACAACACTCGTGCCCGATCTCATCCTTCGATCGATCAGAGTGTGATGACGGTGCGGAAGCCGTTTTCTAGGTGGTGTTGGGTAGAGGGTATTAGGCAACACCATCTAGAATAATGAAAGCTTGCACATTGCCTAATCTCTCTTAGTGAAACGTCATCAGGGTCGGATCGCTCTAACTCGGCTGTTGGGCCCGAGCCCGACCTTCAACGCGCTGATTGGACACGAGTCGCAGACGAACACTCACACAACACTCGTGCCCGATCTCATCCTTCGATCGATCAGAGTGTGATGACGGTGCGGAAGCCGTTTTCTAGGTGGTGTTGTGTAGAAGGGCTTAGGCATCACAATCTAGAATAATGAAAGCTTGCACATAGCCTAATCTCTCTTCATGAAACGTCATCAGGGTCGGATCGCTCTAACTC
Organism: Ixodes scapularis; assembly: GCF_016920785.2. Classification (NCBI taxonomy): domain Eukaryota; kingdom Metazoa; phylum Arthropoda; class Arachnida; order Ixodida; family Ixodidae; genus Ixodes; species Ixodes scapularis. The sequence continues at coordinate 83,183,149 of NW_024609838.1, read as the reverse complement.
GGCTGTTGGGATCGAGCCCGACCTTCAACGCGCTGATTGGACACGAGTCGCAGACGAACACTAACACAACACTCGTGCCCGATCTCATCCTTCGATCGATCAGAGTGTGATGACGGTGCGGAAGCCCTTTTCTAGGTGGTGTTGTGTAGAAGGGCTTAGGCATCACAATCTAGAATAATGAAAGCTTGCACATAGCCTAATCTCTCTTCATGAAACGTCATCAGGGTCGGATCGCTCTAACTCGGCTGTTGGGCCCGAGCCCGACCTTCAACGCGCTGATTGGACACGAGTCGCAGACGAACACTCACACAACACTCGTGCCCGATCTCATCCTTCGATCGATCAGAGTGTGATGACGGTGCGGAAGCCCTTTTCTAGGTGGTGTTGTGTAGAAGGGCTTAGGCATTACAATCTAGAATAATGAAAGCTTGCGCATAGCCTAATCTCTCTTCATGAAACGTCATCAGGGTCGGATCGCTCTAACTCGGCTGTTGGGCCCGAGCCCGACCTTCTACGCGCTGATTGGACACGAGTCGCAGACGAACACTCACAGAACACTCGTGCCCGATCTCATCCTTCGATCGATCAGAGTGTGATGACGGTGCGGAAGCCCTTTTCTAGGTGGTGTTGTGTAGAAGGGCTTAGGCATCACAATCTAGAATAATGAAAGCTTGCACATAGCCTAATCTCTCTTGGCGAAACGTCATCAGGGTGGGATCGCTCTAACTCGGCTGTTGGGCCCGAGCCCGACCTTCAACACGCTGATTGGACACGAGTCGCAGACGAACACTCACACAACACTCGTGCCCGATCTCATCCTTCGATCGATCAGAGTGTGACGACGGTGCGGAAGCCCTTTTCTAGGTGGTGTTGTGTAGAAGGGCTTAGGCATCACAATCTAGAATAATGAAAGCTTGCACATAGCCTAATCTCTCTTAGTGAAACTTCATCAGGGTCGGATCGCTCTAACTCGGCTGTTGGGCCCGAGCCCGACCTTCAACGCGCTGATTGGACACGAGTCGCAGACGAACACTCACACAACACTCGTGCCCGATCTCATCCTTCGATCGATCAGGGTGTGATGACGGTGCGGAAGCCCTTTTCTAGGTGGTGTTGTGTAGAAGGGCTTAGGCATCACAATCTAGAATAATGAAAGCTTGCACATAGCCTAATCTCTCTTCATGAAACGTCATTAGGGTCGGATCGCTCTAACTCGGCTGTTGGGCCCGAGCCCGACCTTCAACGCGCTGATTGGACACGAGTCGCAGACGAACACTCACACAACACTCGTGCCAGATCTCATCCTTCGATCGATCAGAGTGTGATGACGGTGCGGAAGCCCTTTTCTGGGTGGTGTTGTGTAGAAGGGCTTAGGCATCACAATCTAGAATAATGAAAGCTTGCACATAGCCTAATCTCTCTTCATGAAACGTCATCAGGGTCGGATCGCTCTAACTCGGCTGTTGGGCCCGAGCCCGACCTTCAACGCGCTGATTGGACACGAGTCGCAGACGAACACTCACACAACACTCGTGCCCGATCTCATCCTTCGATCGATCAGGGTGTGATGACGGTGCGGAAGCCCTTTTCTAGGTGGTGTTGTGTAGAAGGGCTTAGGCATCACAATCTAGAATAATGAAAGCTTGCACATAGCCTAATCTCTCTTCATAAAACGTCATCAGGGTCGGATCGCTCTAACTCGGCTGTTGGGCCCGAGCCCGACCTTCAACGCGCTGATTGGACACGAGTCGCAGACGAACACTCACACAACACTCGTGCCCGATCTCATCCTTCGATCGATTAGAGTGTGATGACGGTGCGGAAGCCCTTTTCTAGGTGGTGTTGTGTAGAAGGGCTTAGGCATCACAATCTAGAATAATGAAAGCTTGCACATAGCCTAATCTCTCTTCATGAAACGTCATCAGGGTCGGATCGCTCTAACTCGGCTGTTGGGCCCGAGCCCGACCTTCAACGCGCTGATTGGACACGAGTCGCAGACGAACACTCACACAACACTCGTGCCCGATCTCATCCTTCGATCGATCAGAGTGTGATGACGGTGCGGAAGCCCTTTTCTAGGTGGTGTTGTGTAGAAGGGTTTAGACATCACACGCTAGAATAATGAAAGCTTGCACATAGCCTAATCTCTCTTAGTGAAACGTCATCAGGGTCGGATCGCTCTAACTCGGCTGTTGGGCCCGAGCCCGACCTTCAACGCGCTGATTGGACACGAGTCGCAGACGAACACTCACACAACACTCGTGCCCGATCTCATCCTTCGATCGATCAGAGTGTGATGACGGTGCGGAAGCCGTTTTCTAGGTGGTGTTGGGTAGAGGGTATTAGGCAACACCATCTAGAATAATGAAAGCTTGCACATTGCCTAATCTCTCTTAGTGAAACGTCATCAGGGTCGGATCGCTCTAACTCGGCTGTTGGGCCCGAGCCCGACCTTCAACGCGCTGATTGGACACGAGTCGCAGACGAACACTCACACAACACTCGTGCCCGATCTCATCCTTCGATCGATCAGAGTGTGATGACGGTGCGGAAGCCGTTTTCTAGGTGGTGTTGTGTAGAAATGCTTAGGCATCACAATCTAGAATAATGAAAGCTTGCACATAGCCTAATCTCTCTTCATGAAACGTCATCAGGGTCGGATCGCTCTAACTCGGCTGTTGGGATCGAGCCCGACCTTCAACGCGCTGATTGGACACGAGTCGCAGACGAACACTAACACAACACTCGTGCCCGATCTCATCCTTCGATCGATCAGAGTGTGATGACGGTGCGGAAGCCCTTTTCTAGGTGGTGTTGTGTAGAAGGGCTTAGGCATCACAATCTAGAATAATGAAAGCTTGCACATAGCCTAATCTCTCTTCATGAAACGTCATCAGGGTCGGATCGCTCTAACTCGGCTGTTGGGCCCGAGCCCGACCTTCAACGCGCTGATTGGACACGAGTCGCAGACGAACACTCACACAACACTCGTGCCCGATCTCATCCTTCGATCGATCAGAGTGTGATGACGGTGCGGAAGCCCTTTTCTAGGTGGTGTTGTGTAGAAGGGCTTAGGCATTACAATCTAGAATAATGAAAGCTTGCGCATAGCCTAATCTCTCTTCATGAAACGTCATCAGGGTCGGATCGCTCTAACTCGGCTGTTGGGCCCGAGCCCGACCTTCAACGCGCTGATTGGACACGAGTCGCAGACGAACACTCACAGAACACTCGTGCCCGATCTCATCCTTCGATCGATCAGAGTGTGATGACGGTGCGGAAGCCCTTTTCTAGGTGGTGTTGTGTAGAAGGGCTTAGGCATCACAATCTAGAATAATGAAAGCTTGCACATAGCCTAATCTCTCTTGGCGAAACGTCATCAGGGTGGGATCGCTCTAACTCGACTGTTGGGCCCGAGCCCGACCTTCAACGCGCTGATTGGACACGAGTCGCAGACGAACACTCACACAACACTCGTGCCCGATCTCATCCTTCGATCGATCAGAGTGTGACGACGGTGCGGAAGCCCTTTTCTAGGTGGTGTTGTGTAGAAGGGCTTAGGCATCACAATCTAGAATAATGAAAGCTTGCACATAGCCTAATCTCTCTTAGTGAAACTTCATCAGGGTCGGATCGCTCTAACTCGGCTGTTGGGCCCGAGCCCGACCTTCAACGCTCTGATTGGACACGAGTCGCAGACGAACACTCACACAACACTCGTGCCCGATCTCATCCTTCGATCGATCAGGGTGTGATGACGGTGCGGAAGCCCTTTTCTAGGTGGTGTTGTGTAGAAGGGCTTAGGCATCACAATCTAGAATAATGAAAGCTTGCACATAGCCTAATCTCTCTTCATGAAACGTCATCAGGGTCGGATCGCTCTAACTCGGCTGTTGGGCCCGAGCCCGACCTTCAACGCGCAGATTGGACACGAGTCGCAGACGAACACTCACACAACACTGGTGCCAGATCTCATCCTTCGATCGATCAGAGTGTGATGACGGTGCGGAAGCCCTTTTCTGGGTGGTGTTGTGTAGAAGGGCTTAGGCATCACAATCTAGAATAATGAAAGCTTGCACATAGCCTAATCTCTCTTCATGAAACGTCATCAGGGTCGGATCGCTCTAACTCGGCTGTTGGGCCCGAGCCCAACCTTCAACGCGCTGATTGGACACGAGTCGCAGACGAACACTCACACAACACTCGTGCCCGATCTCATCCTTCGATCGATCAGGGTGTGATGACGGTGCGGAAGCCCTTTTCTAGGTGGTGTTGTGTAGAAGGGCTTAGGCATCACAATCTAGAATAATGAAAGCTTGCACATAGCCTAATCTCTCTTCATAAAACGTCATCAGGGTCGGATCGCTCTAACTCGGCTGTTGGGCCCGAGCCCGACCTTCAACGCGCTGATTGGACACGAGTCGCAGACGAACACTCACACAACACTCGTGCCCGATCTCATCCTTCGATCGATTAGAGTGTGATGACGGTGCGGAAGCCCTTTTCTAGGTGGTGTTGTGTAGAAGGGCTTAGGCATCACAATCTAGAATAATGAAAGCTTGCACATAGCCTAATCTCTCTTCATGAAACGTCATCAGGGTCGGATCGCTCTAACTCGGCTGTTGGGCCCGAGCCCGACCTTCAACGCGCTGATTGGACACGAGTCGCAGACGAACACTCACACAACACTCGTGCCCGATCTCATCCTTCGATCGATCAGAGTGTGATGACGGTGCGGAAGTTCTTTTCTAGGCGGTGTTGTGTAGAAGGGCTTAGGCATCACAATCTAGAATAATGAAAGCTTGCACATAGCCTAATCTCTCTTAGTGAAACGTCATCAGGGTCGGATCGCTCTAACTCGGCTGTTGGGCCCGAGCCCGACCTTCAACGCGCTGATTGGACACGAGTCGCAGACGAATACTCACACAACACTCGTGCCCGATCTCATCCTTCGATCGATCAGAGTGTGATGACGGTGCGGAAGCCGTTTTCTAGGTGGTGTTGTGTAGAAGGGCTTAGGCATCACAATCTAGAATAATGAAAGCTTACACATAACCTAATCTCTCTTAGTGAAACGTCATCAGGGTCGGATCGCTCTAACTCGGCTTTTGGGCCCGAGCCCGACCTTCAACGCGCTGATTGGACACGAGTCGCAGACGAACACTCACACAACACTCGTGCCCGATCTCATCCTTCGATCGATCAGAGTGTGATGACGGTGCGGAAGCCCTTTTCTAGGTGGTGTTGTGTAGAAGGGCTTAGGCACACAATCTAGAATAATGAAAGCTTGCACATAGCCTAATCTCTCTTCATGAAACGTCATCAGGGTCGGATCGCTCTAACTCGGCTGTTGGGCCCGAGCCCGACCTTCAACGCGCTGATTGGACACGAGTCGCAGACGAACACTCACACAACACTCGTGCCCGATCTCATCCTTCGATCGATTAGAGTGTGATGACGGTGCGGAAGCCCTTTTCTAGGTGGTGTTGTGTAGAAGGGCTTAGGCATCACAATCTAGAATAATGAAAGCTTGCACATAGCCTAATCTCTCTTCATGAAACGTCATCAGGGTCGGATCGCTCTAACTCGGCTGTTGGGCCCGAGCGCGACCTTCAACGCGCTGATTGGACACGAGTCGCAGACGAACACTCACACAACACTCGTGCCCGATCTCATCCTTCGATCGATCAGAGTGTGATGACGGTGCGGAAGTTCTTTTCTAGGCGGTGTTGTGTAGAAGGGCTTAGGCATCACAATCTAGAATAATGAAAGCTTGCACATAGCCTAATCTCTCTTAGTGAAACGTCGTCAGGGTCGGATCGCTCTAACTCGGCTGTTGGACCCGAGCCCGACCTTCAACGCGCTGATTGGACACGAGTCGCAGACGAACACTCACACAACACTCGTGCCCGATCTCATCCTTCGATCGATCAGAGTGTGATGACGGTGCGGAAGCCCTTTTCTAGGTGGTGTTGTGTAGAAGGGCTTAGGCATCACAATCTAGAATAATGAAAGCTTGCACATAGCCTAATCTCTCTTAGTGAAACGTCATCAGCGTCGGATCGCTCTAACTCGGCTGTTGGGCCCGAGCCCGACCTTCAACGCGCTGATTGGACACGAGTCCCAGACGAACACTCACACAACACTCGTGCCCGATCTCATCCTTCGATCGATCAGAGTGTGATGACGGTGCGGAAGCCCTTTTCTAGGTGGTGTTGTGTAGAAGGGCTTAGGCATCACAATCTAGAATAATGAAAGCTTGCACGTAGCCTAATCTCTCTTAGTGAAACGTCATAAGGGTCGGATCGTTCTAACTCGGCTGTTGGGCCCGAGCCCGACCTTCAACGCGCTGATTGGACACGAGTCGCAGCCGAACACTCACACAACACTCGTGCCCGATCTCATCCTTCGATCGATCAGAGTGTGATGACGGTGCGGAAGCCCTTTTCTAGGTGGTGGTGTGTAGAAGGGCTTAGGCATCACAATCTAGAATAATGAAAGCTTGCACATAGCCTAATCTCTCTTAGTGAAACGTCATCAGCGTCGGATCGCTCTAACTCGGCTGTTGGGCCCGAGCGCGACCTTCAACGCGCTGATTGGACACGAGTCCCAGACGAACACTCACACAACACTCGTGCCCGATCTCATCCTTCGATCTATTGATCCATCCGGTAGAATCTATTGATCCATCCGGTAGAAGAATACCCAGAACTGGGCGGATCTGAGCGGAACGACGCCTCGGAACAATGTGTCTCGAACGGTCAAGTGCGGCGAATCGAGGCAGCCATCTTTCCGACAGTTGACACGTAGTGATTAAGTGATTAAGCGAAAAGCCCGATCAGCATACGCCGGCGGCGTCTGACAGTTGGCAACTTCACGATTGACTGTCTTGACTTGGATTGGATCGCCTTGGCCAGCTGACTATCAGTTACGTTTAATTACAAAAGAAGCAACGATGAGTAATTTAATCAATTAAAGGATAAATATTATATATAGATATTGACGCTAGTAGGCGACTAATACTAATTTCCCTACAACATTTTACTTTACGCAAGTTTTAGTGTCTCATAAGGTCGCTTGTGGCGTTGCTTTCGCTCTCGTAATGCTATAATCAGGTACCGGGTTGGGCGATTGAAAACGCACTACTAAAACATGAAAACGTTGCTCCCCTAAGGTAGATTTAGCGGAAGTCGTAGCGGAGTCCGGATAGCGTAGCGTAAATGGCAAGATGATCTACTGAAACTCACTGTTACTATAGGTGGCTGAAGATGAGCCGTCGTTGAAGAACGACGCGGAAAATTTGGCAAATGCACGTAGAAACCCCAAACTTACAATGAAAGTGCACTGAGCAAGCCAGTTTATTCTCGTGAAACATTAAGGAGTGTACTCCTGCAAAACTAAAATGAAAGCAAAAATTTTTCCAAGTTAACTTTAGGCGCGTTCGCAGACGGCTAAATTAGCGACGCCCTTAACCTGTGGCGCCGCCTTCCGACGGGGCAGCAATCAGACGACGCACTGCGTTTTAGCCGATTACAGTGAAGTTCCCACGGGGAGAACGAGTGCCGTGTCGATGCACTTTTGTCGCTGCTTTGACTTGCTGCATCGCATCGCAGCGTCATCCGAGACATACTTGAGTTGAGTGAGCGAGATCGGTTTAGAGATTTGTAGCACCCACGAGTTGAAGACGGCGACAACAGTGAGCTAGAACGAAACGGAGGGGTGGCTCACGTGCTGTTGTCGCCCGCGGCATCTTCAGCCTTCCGTTGCGGTGTGTCTTGGAAGAGCTTTTTGAACACGCCGCCTGCAGTCTTCGCTGGGACCGGTACGTCGCCGTTGGCGGTATGCTGGGGCTGCACAAGACAAAAGGCGGCAAAAATGACAGCCATGTTTCACACGGAAGTAAACTGAATTTTCATTCAAGATAAGCGGACCGACAGTAATGCGATCTTCGCGCAATGCCACGAAGCCCAACGTATTAGGCTGATCGCAACATTTCTGCCAGCTACCATCATCTTGCCATTCAGAGTCGCCATATTGGAGGAATTCTGCCATCTGTGGACGCAGAAAGTCTGCATTCAACTCTGTTTTCACGATATTAGGATAATGTATTTGTGCATTCAATGAATTTCTATTTAGCTTTGGTACAACGAAGAAAAGAAAGATAGCGACGAGATTGTGGAAAAGGAATTCCCAGCAACGATGTCGCAAGGCTCGTCACTGAATCAATGAAACGGGCTATCCAGGTAAGTGCACGGTCTTTATCCTAGACGCCCTGCGAAGGGCTCTTATGGGAACACCTTAACGTGGCGCAAACTCGATAATTGATCACACACACGCTAGATGGTACTTTTTTTATATGATGTGAAAAAGGCTGCGCGCAAAGACCTCTACGCTCCTCCCTGTCACCATGACATCTACCACGTGATGGCTCGTTCACACTTGCGGATCCGCGGGCGGATCCACAGGGAATTTGACGCCGGGCGGCGAAATCGGCTCGCCGCTGACGGAATATTCGACGGCGAGTGCAATCGGTACGGGACCGATTTTTCCCGCGCGGAAGAAGATTCCGTGCCACTGCAGCCAATCAGAGAGCAAGAGAGAAATGACGTTTACTGACCTCACACCTTTGCCGAATCACTCGACTAGTCCGGGTTTTCGCCGGAGTTGTTGGAGTTCCCAAGTTTTGCAAATGGCGCCCTCTCTTCGTAAGGTTGTGTCGGAGGAAATATTAAACAATGCTAATTAATTATTCAACGCTCTTCCACACTAGGTATTTGAACAGCGAATAAAGTGCCCACGAATAAGAACTGTGGAATAAAGTTGGCGCTAGCGGTACTTACTCGTGCTGTCCCCGTTTGCTCGCTATTTTATTATGGCATTCTCGTATCGCCGAGAGAATTTCGTGCACTTCCCTCTGGTCACTGTGGGCTGTTAGCTGTATTATATCGCACAGGAGCGTAGCCCTGGCTGTGTGAGCGTTTTTTCATACACTGCTGGAGGCTTCCTTCCCTGGTCCTTCGAGACAACGGATCCGCGGGAAAGCGGCGGGCGGCCACAAGTGTAAAAGGAGGACACTTTTTTCCTCGAGCTAGGTCGGTCGGCATCAAGACAGCCTTCCGCATCTTTGAACGAGCCATCACACTGAAGATTTCCAGAGCGGCAATGTATCGCTCTGCACAATCTCCGTCGTCCGCTACAACCGTTTCGGTCTGTACCACGTCGGTCTGTACACATCATTCCAAGCATTGATTTTGCAATTCTTTCGAACTTTGTAGTCACGCAAAGCAAAACGGTATCGTTCAAAACAAAAGTTGTAGTGAATCGTTTTCTGAAAGGACAGCCCTATGCGTCCATGTTCTACGGGCATTTCAGGGCTTAATACCGAAGAATTTTATTCTCGTTCCCCGATTTTTCCAGTAAAGAGTCGGACCTTTTCCAGTAACGAGCAGTTTCTGGGGAGTTGAGTGCAAAATACAAATGAAGGGCAGCCAAACGTGCCTCCTCCCTCAGAAAACTTGACATCGTGCCTATTTATCGTGTTTTTTTGTTTTCGTTTTGTTTTTAACTTTTATGATCTATATAATCTTTACTCTAAAGAGTCGTTAATACAAATTACACGCAAATATAGGTACTGAGAATGCTCGTTCAATGGGACTTTTTTTTTCTTTTTATAAATATCATATTAAAGAATCCTACGATATGGCACTTGTTATGAGCGGAAAGCATATCTGCTTGGCTGCCTTTCTTTCGTGACTCTGGCAATAGCCTCCTATACTGGAGGCTATGCTGTGGTTATCTCGAGGCGGCCGTAGCGTTCAGTCTTAGGAAGTTCTGATACCATATCCTAAGCATTACGCGGATTGGGCGTCATTTATATTTCTTGCTACCTTCCGGGCGTTTTCGGGATTGGAGACGGACGGCCACGATGTTCCTGCCGTTTTCTCAGAACCGGCCAAGATGGGACGTTTATGTGCGAGGGTGGAGAGGGGATCGGGTATCAGGGTGGCATATCATAAGGAGCATTTAAACAAGTTCGTCCCTTGCGTGGGGGGAGTGGTCTACAGTATCCCTCTGACTTGTAAAAAAGTTTACATCGGCTAGACCGGTCGCTGCAATAATGATAGTTTACGTGAACACGCGTGTTCAATTAGGGCATCTACGTCAGGAAATCAGGCGGTTCACTGCAACAGACGTGGTTGCTCTCCGGTTTAGGAAGATATCACGGTCCTGGGAAGGCACAGTCACCAACGAACTAGGGAGATAGCTGAAGCCTTTTACATTTCCAAGTTCAAAGACAACTGTGTCAGCGCGCCTTCGATCGATCTTTATGATTGTGAGTTGGCATTTTTGAGGGGCTTTAACTTGTGACGATCATGTGACGGTCATGGGTCATGATGTAATTTTTGTTTGGTGTGACCACGCCGTTGGGCGTTTCCTTATAAACAAACAGTTGGCAGTCAGCGCTCCGTCCTGTGTCTCTGTTCGCGCTGTTTTACCCGTAAACAAATTTCTCCTTGCGTTTCCCCACTTTTCTGCTCTTCTTTCTTTCCGAACAGTCGGTTATTTGAGCGCCGCAGTTGTCGTAGTGCCGTATTCAAGGTGTTGCTAAATATAATTTTGAGTGATATATTGTTATTATATATCTTAGCTGGATTGCATGTTCCGGTAAAGTCATGTGTGCACGTTCGTCTCCGAGTGTTTCTGGTACAGCTTCCGTGTTCTGTTTCGGCTGTGGCTCAAGAGGCTGCACGAAGTCTCTCGAGCGATGACGAGAGGCATCAATCGGCCTTTGTTTCAGGTGGAAATAACCAAATTTACATATGGCAGTGGCTTCATCCACACCTTCAAAAGGTAAGAACCTTTCATGCCAGTTTCTTGTCTAATGGGAGAATACAGGAAAGAATCAAGCGTCCATATCTCTATGTATCGAGACCTCCGTCTCTCGTTGGTGTTTCTAGCTCAAAAAGGGTTTGGTGTTCTGTTGATGTATTGGTAGAGGGGCAATAAAGACAATCAACTGAAAAAGATGTAGTTCGATAAATGATTAAAATCATGAAATAAATGTTCGAGCAGTAAAACCGCGTCGAACCTAATTCATTGAATTGACTTTGATTAACGTGATATTTAATTTAATTTCATTTCATTTATTATACTCTCAGGGCCCGAAGGCATTACAGAGAGGAGTGGAATTATACATCAATATAATATAAAGTGAACAATGAAAACAAAACGCAAAAAACAAAACACAAGGTACAGAATCGCTATGGAAGATTATTAAAAACATTAGTTATGGCGGTTTTAAAATCAGCAGCGTCGGTAAGTAAGACTACGGATGCGGGAAGGCGATTCCAGACCGACGGAGGTCAGGGGTAGGAAGGAGGCATAAAGGGTGGAGGTGATGCAGTAGGGGATTCCTGCTTTTAGTAGGTGATCGGTGCGCGGCGATATGTATGATGGTTCTGAAAATAATGAGGTTCGAAGTGTTGGGTTAGAGTGATAAATTTTGTCGAATAAACAGAGGCGAGCTATTTTTCTACGAAAAGAGAGGTTGTGCAAATATAGAGACGCTTTCATGGAGGTGACGCTGGCTGTACGGTGATAGCTAGAACGTATAAAACGTGCGGAGCAATTTCGAATAGATTCAATGGATGATACTATGGATACGCCAGGGTTCCAGACAGAGCCTGCATACTCAAGTTTGGAGCGCACTAAAGTTCTATATAGAAGTTTAAGTGAAACAGGGGCAAGGGAAAAGATTCTTCTGACATAGCCTAATAATCGATTAGCGTTGTTAGTGATATATTCGACATCGATGTTCCAGGAGAGATCGTTAGTTATATGAACACCGAGATATTTATAGGTTGACACAGAAAGCAAAATGGAGTTATTAATACCGTTGGGGGACAAGTGTTATTTTGACGGGACACTCTCATGGATTTACATTTAAAGGTGTTAAGTTCCATAAGCCAATTATCGCACAAGCGGGTGACGTTTTTAATATCGGTCTGAAGAGCAGATATGTCAGAGTCGTTAATGATTTCCTTATAAATTACACATTCATCAGCAAATAGGCTAATAGAAGGGGATACATGCGTGGATATTAGGAGCGGTCGCCTGATATTTATTACACCCGTCAGGTAGCTGTTATTTGTACAAAACAAAACTATCTTTCAAGTTGTGCGAGCGTAATTTCACGGACGACGACATAGCTCGAGAGGCTTGATATGTGAACACTGCTACCGGACGCTTCGTCACTGCCCCTTTGACACATCTCCACCTTCGTGAAGAGGCAGCCCCATCAAAGTTCCCCGTCTGCCCATTTTACTTATTCAGAAAACGCACCAGAAGGGAGGACCAAGAATCGAAACTACAGCGTCTAGATACTTTTGCCATATAAACAGCGTTTGGAGCATTTTCGGAGAGTTTTTGGAAGGAAGAACAAAGCGGACAGGATTTTTAGCGTAAAATATCTAGCTATCTACGCGAGAAGCAAGGTCTCGGGGGTTCTGGCATGCTATCGAAGGCAATGAATCCCTCACTTTAGTGCACTTTGATGAAGGTGAAGCACCATAGATGAAATACTCGATTGCTGTGAATGCTGACCTGACGTTAACATTCTACATTGTTAAGACACCGGTCAAAAGATTGGGATTCAACCTCCACGTTTCAGCTGTGGCAATAGGCAAGAGCGAAGTGATGGAGCTCTTTGAGCGGTGGCAATCAGTTCGTCGAACGACGTTTCATGGACAAATCATTTCGTCGGCACTGCGATGTTTCATCGACAAATCGTTTCGTGGAAACGAGCACCCGCTCATTACAGACGTTGCGACGTTTCGTCGACAGCTCGCTCTGCCAGCTCCGCCAGCTGGTGCAGCTGGCGGCCTCTGCGCCTGCTCGGCGCGCGGCCTTCTGCTGGATGGATGGATGGACGGATGGAAAATGGCCGACTGGGCCAAGTAGGGCGAACCAGTGCGCAGCCATCTTGCCTCACCGACTTAAACTATGCCAATTTTTGTTTTGCTTATTTTTTTATTTTTATTTATTATTAATATTTTTTTTTATCTAACGATTGCACCGATGTCGGAACTTACGATTTGTATGGTTTCGCTCGTGTCTTCGCCCGAAACTTTGGGGAAGCGTTGTCAGCCGGAAAGTTTTGTTCTCGACCACTGTAGTTTCTCAAATTAGATTCTGAAAACATTCAACAATATGCACTGCCCTTGAGGGGTACGCTTTCGGCGGCATACGTGATCGAGGTGTCTGTGCGTCATCGAATGCAACCCTTCGCGGGCTGGCCGCCGGCACTCCGACTGCTTTACGAAGTGGCAGCTAGGGTCGTTTCCAGAGCAAGTGCACCTTTCCGCGTGTCGCGTATATTGGTAGAATCCTCGAGTCACCTGAACATAGCATAGATAGTCCAAACGTTAAAACAATGAAGCTCCTAAAACAAAATTGAAAGAAAAAACGAGTACTGTTTGCGGTGCACACCAGCCATTCTATCACTAGCAATAAACTTTGGAGGAGGCTGACCATTCGGTTATGCGTACTTTACTTTTACGGTGATAAAACACGGTTCTTATTTTTTTTTTCAAAACACCGGGTATGCAACGTACTGTACTTACAAGACCGCATACAATTTTTAGACTTTAGCATATTTAGACTCTGGATATTAAATAGCATAATTGTTCTGCATATGTTATGTTTGTACTGAAATTTTGCATGCACACAACCCAATGTGTGACCAAAGAACATTAGATTTGGAAGCCGCTCTTTTATGCAAAGAGCGGCTTCCGAAGTCGCCCCTGGTATCTGTCTGCTGGCATCGATAAAGAAACAATTGAATGTCTCGTGTGAGGACCAGTCTTCTGCTTCCGAGAGATCTCGTCTAGTGGTACTACCGCCTCCAAGGCCTTGCATGTGGCGGCTGCTCGAGAGAAGCTATATAATGCATTAAGTTGCACATTCGATATCAACTATGGTTTACTTTATGTAATAAGACTAAACTTGGTGTAATGTTTTATTTATACGTTACCAATTTACTTTTTTTTTGCATTCCAATGTTGCGTTTTCTACGTTTACTCGTGGGCACCGTGCTCGCGGGAGTGCGAGTGTCATTGTTTTTCGTGCTTTTGTTATTTATTTATATTTGACATTGTTTAGAGCCCCATGTGATGTTCTTTTTAAACAGACCTAAATGACGATGAAACGAGTGCGACTAAACCGTTTTTTCTCGTATAAGTCGCAGTAACCAGTAAAACTATGCATCACTTCTTCTTTTGAACGATTGAGGGTATTGTACATGTTTAACTTAAATTAAAATATTAGGGTTGTAATGTAGCAATAAAAGCCTGCAAGTTGTATTTTTGTTTAAAAATAACAACTGGGAAAAAAGAAAATCAGTGTCCACGCCCTTTTCTCTACCCACCATTGGATCGAAGTTTTGTCTTGTGCGTACGCATTTTTTTCTCTAACACTTTTCTTCTTCCAGTAACCTCCGGTTCCATAAACGGGCATCGGAATTTGCAAATATCCAAATAGGCCGCGCGTGAAGTCATGTGCGCAAAGTCCTGCGCCCTGTTGCTTATTCCATGTGAGACGGATGACAGCGAGAGGGTAGCGAGTTGCTCTCCTTAGAGAGCAACAGCGCTAGGCATCGTCTTTGTAATCTGTTACAACCGCTTGTACCTTGAGTTTCCTACACTCCTTTCGGAGCCGCGAAAAAAAAAGTGTCAACGAAACGTTTTAAGGTGGTGATGACCACGAAACGAATTTCGACGAAACGTCACCGTGTCGACGAAACGTGTCTCCACGAAAAGTTGTCCACGAAACGTAATTCCACGAAACGAGTTTCGACGAAATGAGAGGGACCCCTCTTTGAGGACATCGAGAAGTAGGACAGCTGTAAACGCCGTCACATAGAACTACGTTGTTGTTGAGCAACTGTAAAAAAGTCGGAGTTCCCAAAAGTGCCGAATCAGCGCCAGCTTGTCCCGAACCTCACAATCTAACGGCTAGTCAACGGGCACACGAGCGAGCTGCTGCTGAAGCATGTGTTGTGGTGTAGCACAATTATTGTGCTGAAAAAACGTTTGTTGTAGAGTGAACGACAGGAATGTTCAAGCGAATGACAATTCTAAGAAACGAAAAGCTGAAACTCTGCGAAAAACTTCTTTCTGATAAATTCTAGATTGTACATAATCATATAGAGTGTTTGTACACGTATCGTGTTTGACTATAATGTAATGTAGATAATCATAAAATGCACATATCCTGACACATTATTTGTCCGTAATCATAATGTTGTTTGTAAATACTCATATACATTTTTGTATGCAATGTTATACATATTTTACGACAGAAACACGTCATCCGTAAAACATTTCATTTTTAAGGGAATGATTTGTTTATCCTCTATGCCCCACTCCTTGAGGCCTAAATAAAAACCACGCTGAAGAAGTTTCAAATAGACAAAACAAACTTGTTTCTCGATGGAGAATTCACGCGCGATTCCCACCCTTTCGTACCATACCACAGCGCCTGTCACCCGCCAACGGTCCCACTCTGCGACGTCACGGGAGGAGCACTAACGCAATTGCGTTTATCTAGGTGGTGTTCGATGGGGCGAAGGAATTGGTGTGTCACATGACGTATATTTTTCTGCTGAATTTAGCGGAGATATATAATTATTATAAAAGGTCCCGTGACGTGGGGTCACGTGGCGTCGATTTTCCCTACTAGTGGGCACAAGAACAGCAACGCGATGTGGCTCGCTAACACCGTGCGCGTGCCCCAGCGCCACTCAAGGAAGTACAGCCCAGATGACGAGACAACTCGGCCTTGAACGGAATCGCGAAGCTTAACGAGGAGATCCACATTGCTTCCGTAACGTGCATTCCACACCGTCAAGATCGCCGTTTTTAGCAAACGATAGATCTTCTGCCAGGCCAAACATACCACCCCCTCCCCCCCCCCCCCCCGATGCTCTGCTAATAACGCACCCAAATATGGCACCCAGTGGAAACCTTATATACATAGCTTGCAGATATCGGGATTGCTAGGGACTGACAGTTATTTCTACTTTCTCGTTCCCTCGAGTTCCTACTTCTGCGGTGCGAAGCTAACACAGTGAACCGAACGCTCACGGCACATAAGAGACCGGCACGGCCGCGAATGACTTTAGGGGCAGCACAGTCTTCGGATATTACTACTACGCGAGAATGTCACACGTTTCCGCCACCAAGCGGCAGTGCTCGCAACTACTGTACCCTTGACCGTGCGGAAGCCTTCGACGTCACGCGCGCAATACGAAATTGCGCTTCTCACTAGGCCGACTTTGAAGCGAGATAGAGAGCTCGCGACCATGATATTTCGCTTCCATACCCCTCTAATGTTATGCTATGTTATGTTATGTTATGATATGCGTCCTGTTCGCCTCCGCAACGGTCTCCCTGTGTTTCTTACACCTCCCCTCATCCCCCTCCCCTATCTCCCCATCACCTCCCCAAGTCGAGCTCTGAGCGGCGAGCCGCCCCAATAAATCTGTAGCTGCAAGTCGAAAGCTGTGTCGTCTGTTTCGTCCTCTTGTGTGTTTCTTTCGTTCTAAGTCAATTTAGTTTCTACCCTTACGTATCTGGAAACAGAAATTCCCGTTTCGCGATGTTTTCTGTTCCACCCTAGACTCTTTTTGAAAAGTCGACGCCAACGCCTGTCTGCCACTGCTTGCTTACATACCCTGAGCATGGCTTGGACACGAGGGTAACGTCTGAGTTCGGAGTCAACTCGGAACCAATTACGCGCTTCGTGTCCAAGTAATGGCGGCCCTCAATGTTGCTTCGTGGACTTTTGAAAAGAGCCTATAATGCACGCAGCATTCAAAAAAGGCGGCATCTTTTTACCTTGTCCGTGCAGGAGTCCTCCTTGCGCTTTGAACCATCGTGCGGGGTGCGCGGGGTCGAAGGACCGCCTCCAGAAAGGCGAGGAAACTTCCGCGTGTGCACGTGTTCGTAGGGCGGCTTGGGAGAGTTATAGTAGTGTGTTCCACAGATGTAATATGTTTTCAAGGTCGCGCGGCAGTTGTCAACTTCACATTTCCATCTGAAATCGTGGCCAGACCGTGAAGTATACGTGAACACAGATCCACCGTGTATGGCCTTGCGGACTTTTCCGATTTTCATGGTTTCCACTATCAGACTGGTTGGAGCCTGCGAAGCGGCCGCAGAAGACTTAGCATTGTTGCCGCCAGTCGATTTGGTGTGCACAGCAGGCTCGATGGACGCCGTCGAAGTGGACGCAGAGGACGCCATTGCAGTGTCGTCAACCAGATTGCTCCGGATGCGCGCTCCGAGTCCCACGAGATCTAGTGGCCACACCGGGATATGCGGCCTGTAAAAAGAGCGCTGTGAGATTCACGATAAAGACAAGAAAACCGCAGCTGGCAAGAAGTAAGAAAGCATTTAGTAATAGCTGTACTTTAAAAGGAAAATGCAACAATTTTCGTACTTTCAGTAGAAACGGCTTATGATTATTCCCGGACATTCACAACATACAAAACACTAGTAGTGTTTTATTTCTCCACGCAATGGAAGTCGCAGAATAAATACGAAAATACAATTTTGCACTTCTGTGCTAATTCACAGTACGCGAAGCGATAGCGGCGATGTCACGGCGAAGTCGTGGAGCATCAGCGTCGCGTTCATGCATCGTAGGGTGTGTGAACAAAAGCGTTAGGAACAAAATAGACAACTGACCACCTTGTTTCGATCTCTTTTGTTTCTCTTTTGTTCCCAAGCGCTTGACAGCGCGTCTCTCAGCACGAGCTTTTGGCATTGGCAGTGCTACATCGGCATTTTGTTATAAGCAACTTTTTTTTTCTCCAGAGAACGCGTGGAGTGGGCATCGCGCACTGCAAAAACCCTATATATGAGACGGGTTGCTAACTGTGTGGCGTAGCTATGTAACGCCTGCATTCGGCACGCAGCGGACCTGGGTTTGATTCATGCGGGCGGCGGGTGCTCTTTTTCGACGACGACGTCGACGAAGGGCGCCCTACAACGTCAACTACAACATTTATGGCTATAACATGAACAGCTACAGCAACGGACGTCATTTCCAGAGGCAAAGAGTCCATAACCGCTTTCGCTGTGAAAGGAACAGGGCTCACCCTCTCAACTCCCAGCCACCAGCGGCCACGTGATCTGGAGCCAAATAAATTCGCCAATATTTGACGGAGCTATAGGAAGCATTCACTGGGCGCCATATTTGTGGGTGCTGTCTAGAGCGCATGCTAAGAACGAGCCCACATTGATAGGCTGCTAAGACCGGCAATCTTGAGAGTGTGGAATGCACGTTACAAAGGAACTGTGGAAGCTCGCCATTAGGACGCGCTCAGCAGTCGTGCACACAGCTATGGCCGCCAGTGAATACTTCCACAGTGGCTACATAATTTGCTCACGCACAGTGGCTGCCAAGGCACAGGGCGCGCGCTGAGTTCCACGCCTTGTCGTCGCAGCCATTGGGCACGAACCACTGCCCGAACGCATGTTAAGGAATTGAGTGTCACGAGCCGACATTTAATTATCACGCAGTGCTCCTCTCGATTGTACTAGCCGCATTCACATATCGTCACAGCGGAGATCGCAATCCCAGGGTTCGCATTGTTGGCGTTGTGCCCGCAACGTTGTCATAAAAGTTTGCAAGGGAGAGGCTGGAAAACAAAAACTTTGTCTTTTATATTTTGATTTCCACCGCGAAGACGTTTCTAAGTCACGGGCTTTGCCTTTGAGGTATTTTTGGGGCAAACTAGTGCCATCAAGCTAATGGAAAGTGAGAACCATTACTTCCCAATATCGTTGCACGACCCTTTTTATTGCTAAACCTGATTTTTCTTTCATCCTTTCCTCCATATATTATTTTCTGTCCCTCACACACCCTTTTGCACGCAGCTAGCTAGGTAAAATATTTGAAACAAGTCTGCTCAGGGGGGAGCGGTAAGTGGAGGGGTTTGCCGAAGGAAATGTTATTGTTTTTTAAAACGGAAGTTTAGTCCAATGCCCGTATAACCTGAAACGTACATTGTAAACAAAATAACTGCTAAACATATCGGAAACCATCGTAAATTGTAGAAATTAAAAAGAAAAAGTATAGTTTGCGCTCTAAAATGAATAATTCTGTTTAGTGGCCAAAAGTCTATTGTTGTGTTCTACCGTAAGATACCGAGCATCCGCTCATTCCACAATAAGCATCCACCCCTCAATTTTGAAAAATACTGGATGAATACACGAAGGACATATATTTACATATTGTTATTTAAGGAGCGCCCATTCCCTATTTTTACATTTTAACTTTAAATACTGAGGGACGCTTGCTTAGGATTTTTATGGGTATAGCTCTATTGGACACCAAATTTACGTGACCGGCTATTCTACATGAAAAAATAAAAACGGTGAAAAAGAGGTGACGCAGGAGGGCAAGATTTATGTGGCACACCTTCAGGCACGACTCCTGTAACTTGTCGTGTTTGCCATGCCCAGCAAACAAAAAACAAAAAACAATAGAAAAAGCTGAGATATATGCCAGAGGCACTGCATTAAGTATGGTAGAGGGCTGGCGACTCATGAAACACAAAGTACAGGACTTTCCTCAATAACGTTACACGTGATTCATTTTCTTGCCGACAACATACACAAATGAAAAAAAAAAACGGTTAAAGCGCAGGCGAGCGGGTGTAAGTTATACAGGATGATTGAAACCTGAGACTGTGGTTTGCAAAACGGAAACTCGTGAATTTGGAAGAAAAATGGACAGATAACGTCTTAAAGAGACCTTGTCTGTCCCTTTTTCTTGTCACTTCACGAGTTTCCGTTTTCCAAACCAGCCTCAGGTTTCAATCATCAGGTATAACATACACAACACACATACATGTGATTGCACTATTTATAGACGTCGTATCACACACGAAGTATCAAGAAAAAGAAATTGAAGTCATAAAAAGTATAGTCCAATGATTAACGCGGTGTCTTTTAGGAATATTTCCTAAGCTTCAAGTATCTTATTAATGGCCTCAATGGTCCCCTGTATTTATGAATTTTTGTAGGTTGTAAGGTTATTTACTGAGCACGAAAAGAATAAAACAAACTTGAGACGACGCACATTTGTTTCATGAAAGAAAAGCTGGTCGTCCATCGTGTCTCGAGTTTGTTTTATTCTTTCTGTGGTCAATCGATTCTAAAAACACGCTCATCAGTTGATTTGAAGGTTATTTGTAGAGTCTGAATAGCTCCTTTCAATGTGTATCTAGAATTGTTAAGAACATGACGGTCACAAAATATGTGGTCGTTGTTTTCCGCTATGCCAAAATGCTGACAGCTGGGACTGGCTATAGGTCGAAACATGGGAATTCATACATTATACCTTGTCTCACCGTACGATGGACTAAAGGCCGAAGCCACGGGCCGCCAGGTCCCTTCACGTTCCACGCTAAACCATGCCATGCTTAGCATTGGCTAGGGGAGGACAAATAATGCTCCGAACCCCTAAGCGCTGCGTCATTTCTATATACTCCGTCTCACCCTACGATGGACTAAAGGCAAGAGCCATGGACCGCCAGATCCAATCACGAGCCACTTAGAAATTGTGCGGTATTTCGCTGCGATGCACGTATCGGTGCCCGCGTCATGTTCTAAAGATTTCAGCTAGAACTTTCTGGAGTTTCCTTTGGGTGCTTATCACTGGTTGACCAAAGATCTTCTTAATTTATAAGGGCCTGAATTTCTTGAGAAGGTTTCGTAGGTAGAGATAAAAGAGATATTGAAGAGGGGCTTAAAACGCCTCCCTTTGGGGCTCCTCGCTCAAGTGAGGGCTAAATTGAGTTTGCTTCAAGAGTAGTTATATAGAAATTATGGCACGCAATGTAATCGATTACACAGTTGAAAATCTTTGCAATGCCGAGTTCAGCCTTCAAGACATTATGAATTGATGTGTATTAAATCGAACGCCTTTTTTATGTCAAATATTATGGCCAAGTTCGTTTTCCTGTCAGCAATACCTTGTTCAACTGTGCTAACAGGGCTAATCACACTGTAAGTGCCCAATAGTCCAATTTGGCAGCCCGATATACTCTTTTGGATAACACTCTCCTTTCTAGGGATACAATGTTATCCTTAGTAAAATCACGCGTTCCATAATTTTGCATGCACAATTTGTCAAAACAATAGGTTGGAAAGATGCCAGATCAAGTGCTGAGTGACCAGGTTTTAAAATTGCGGTTAGGTTGCCTTGCTTCCACTCACGCGGCAGCACGCCATTGCTGAACAAGTTCTTAGTGTTTTAAAAGTGTGAGTCGGGAGTGTTCGCTTAATGGAAAGCCTGAAACACTTCTTTAATACGATAATATAGATGTTGATTAAAGCGTAGTTTCATCTCGTAAGTCTGAATATTACTTTCGTTTCCCCCGAATATGTAGAAATGCGAGAAACACGAAAAACCTCCGAACAGTCCTTATGTTATAGGGGATCTTACGCCAGCCAAGCGCGTGTCGCTCGAGGGCCCCGCTTGCAATTGCAAACACGCCAGGTATATTGCGCACGGGCACCAGTCGTGGCGCCTTTTATTGCCCTTTCTAAACACAGCAAGGGTGCGGGCGCATAACTTTGATAGGTGCTGGAGATGCGCGAGAGCGGAGATTCGGAAAACTCCTTTTATGACGTCACGCTCCGGGAAGGGGGCCTTCAGTGGTACCTTTATAACGATTTTCTACAGCCTCCATGTACCAAATTAAGAAAAGAAAATATTTACATTTTTTTATATTTCTTGGAGGTCAAATGAAGACGATTTAGGTGTTTCCTCAAATATAAAACAGTTCTAGCTTCCCTTTAAGTGTGAGTGTGCGCTAAACATTACACCATCTGGACCAGGCGTGGATTTTTATTCTCCAGTTCTGTAAGACGTGGCTCAGTTTCCCAAGAGTGAAGCCAAGTCTAGGGAAGATTGCTTGGAACTTCGAGTATCAACTCGGGTGTTGTTTTGACATTTTATACGATATTACGTGTTGACGATAAGCCAGCAAAAGGCCTCGGGAACCTCAATGTCTGAGATGCCTTGCCGTAAAGAAAGAGCTCTAATGCAAAAAGCTGCGTAGCCAGAATTCAAATTCCACTCACTACGCTTTAGAGCTGAGTGCGGTTTTTTCTTGCATCCAACAATGAGCAAGGATGTTTTTGTCGATGCTGGAAACGAGCAACTAAATGCTTGCGCACTATTTTGGCACACTACACGCGTTTATGATGTCAACACGCCTTTTGTTCCACCTGCCTTTTCTTCTCTCTCTTCGCCTTTGAAACGCACGTAGCCTCTTATATTCAATATCAATATCTCTACCACTAAAATGAAGTATTTTCTTTCGCGAAGCCTCTGCCAGGCACTGTGAAATTAAAGGCACTAACTCTCCAGTGGAAATGGCGGGTGTAATTTGTTTTTTGTAAGTTCACAAACCTTTCTTCAATCGGTGATTGAAACTCTACGTGGTTTCCTAGTGCTGTCATACCCAGGGACAATCGTCAGGACTAGTACTAGTCCCTCTCACTCTCTTGCTTCTAGGTCAGCTGACCGCGCAACATTTTTTTACGAAGTTTGCCGAAAGAAATGTTAGTTCTACAAAACTATTTACAGATTCTTCTCTATCAAAAGTTGGAGTATCGTTCTCCATCAGGACCAAATTTAGGCTCTTTGAAACGTCATTAGTTACCCATCCCGATTTATCGTTACGTGCTCCACACCAGAAATTATGATGGGCATTGAAGTCACCACATAGTATATAATATACGGAGGGGGGGGGGGGGGGGGTGCCCTGTACAATCGCTTAAAATAGCCGAAAATCAAACGGTGTCTGTGAACGGAACAAATCACAATAAAACTGCGCGATCTGTTTATCACTAACCAGCTTTTTCTTCGAGTCTGACGCTTCAATGACGGCTCGGCTACTTGTTCACGTTTTACTGTATGTGGACCTAAAGGTTGCAATTTGCCCTTATCTTCTCTTCCTTATCAATATTTTTTTGTCCTGTTTTTGTGTGTAGCGCATCGTAGTCACAGTATATAGCTGACTGACAGCGTTCCGCTGAATCGGTTGAGGTTGTTGCTCGTATTTTGTATATGCCAGGATTCTGAAAAGAGCCGCTTCATCCAGTTCCTTTCTCTGTTGATGACGAACTGCAGCCGAAGGCGATGGCGTAGCCGGTCTTCTCAGCATGTTCCCCCAGCGCGTTGCCTTGGATGTCTTTCTTCTTCACGTCATACCATAGTCGTTTCTATGCTCACAAAGCCTGGCAGATTCGACGACGGAGCCATAGACTGCCCGGTCGCAGACTTGGAGCGCGAGGATCTGATAGAACAGATCATCAAATAGCCATTTATGGGGAACCTGGACGTAAGCGCACAGCTTTTGCAGCTGCGAGGACCCGAAATACAGTTTCGGGTCCTCGCGTCTCGCGGCAGCGGGGAGACACTGCTTTTTGGCGTCTCGCCGCAGCGGGGCACCAGTCACGTGGCTCTCCTCTCATCCGTTGTCTGCCGCTCCACTTTCTCTATTTCGGTGGCCGGTTCTCGTGGCAATCTGCCAGGCTTTGTGAGTATGTAGGAGGCTATGGTAATAATTATGTCTGAGGGGACGTTCGGGAAAGTTCTTGATTCCCCCTTATACGAGGCATCGGATTCAGCACAAGGAATTCGGTACACCAGCCCATGAGCTTTTTCTTTGGGGAGGGGGGGGGGGGCGATCCTTTGGAGGAGGAAGATAACTACCTGTGGCTCATACGGTGTTATGAGTAACTGCGATGCCTAACGTTGTCAGAGAGCGGCCGAGGATGTCGCTCGTGCCATGGAGGTACGGGACGCACACGCGGTTGGAGATTTTTTTGTTCTTGGCGGCAGGAGGATGACGTAGCTTAGGAATCTTGTTGTTGTTTTGTTTTCGTAAGTATCGTTTTTTAAGATCGATTTTCATTCTAAGAGACTCCTTTGTTGACCATACCGTGAGGGGGCGTCAAAAAAGCATTGACACCACAAAGGATTTATGAGGTGCAGGGTGGTCTGACGAGCAGTTTAGTAAACGACCGGTGTGCGTTACTTTCCTGTATACATGGAATGTTAAAAGGTTTCCTGTTTTTTCCACGGACCCATCCAGAAATGGAAGGCAACCGTTAGACTAACGTTTGACTGTGAATTAAATGTCAGGTTCAATGGAATTCAGTTGTTTGTGAAGGCGGTCGACTTCGGTGGTCTTGACGACGCAAAAACAATCCTCCAACCTAGAAACTGAGGGAAAACTGTCCGGAAGAAATACCTTGCCCTTTCGTTTTAGAGCGCAGCTCTTAGGGGCCCGTTTCCGGCTTGAGCGGCGTCGGCGTCGGCGTAACCGCGAGGTCACGTGACCCCCCGAGGTCACGTGACCCACCCAGGTCACGTGACACCCCTAGGTCACGTGACCCCCGGGGTCACGTAACCCCCAGAAGTCACGTAACCCCATGAGGTCACGTGACCCCCTTAGGTCACGTGACCCCCAGAAGTCACGTGACCGCTTTGAGGTCACGTGACCCCCTGAAGTCACGTGACTTCTGGGGATCACGTGACCCCCTAAGGTCATGTGACCCTTCAGGTCACGTGACCCCCGAGGTCACGTGACCCCCAAAGGTCACGTGACCGAAGGGGTCACGTGACCCACCCAGGTCACATGACACCCCTAGGTCACGTGACCCCCGAGGTCACGTGACCCCCTTAGGTCACGTGACCCCCAGAAGTCACGTGACCCCCTGAAGTCACGTGACCCCCTTGAGGTCACGTGACCCCCTAAGGTCATGTGACCCTTCAGGTCACGTGACCCCCGAGGTCACGTGACCCCCAAAGGTCACGTGAACCCCTGAGGTCACGTGTGTGACCCCGGAGGTCACGTGACCCCCTGAAGTCACGTGACCCCCTTGAGGTCACGTGACCTCAAGGAGTCACCTATCCCTCAGTACGCTTCCATCTTCCTCCTCAAGAGCTGCGCTCTAACCGGCGTTACAGGGAATTGTAAACGGCTTTCATTTTTATGAACGCAACTTGAACATCGTGTGCCTGACGTTTTTCCGGCCACCGACGAATCTGCCAAGTCTGCTGGTTCTTCAGACACTCTGAGGAAAGTACTGGACCATAAGTAGAAGTTTTTTTTTCTTTAAGGTTGGACCATCATCCATTAAACTTCTAACAAGGACTTCGATAAAACACTTTTTACAAATGTACTCTCTCCAACCGAGACACTTGTTTTGGTGAAAGGAAGAAACTTCAACTTCACAAGTGTGCATCCACCTGTTGCACAGATCTCAGCTTCCGTTATAGAGGGTTTACACAAACAAGACCCTTGCATCCGCGAAGAAGCTCGCTTGAAAGTCAATGGCGTACTGACGAAGATAAATCAAAGGGGGCTTTGAACTCGTAGGTTGAGTTATGACCACAAAATTAGGATTTGAAAACGCGCTGTAGTGCCCCTTTGGTGTATATAATTTATGACCAATCTAATCGGAACGCTATCCCTTATAATTGAAGAGATAATCGATTTAATTCATCTATATCCGAAAATTTACAAAGACCCTTACTTATCTGTCAGAAACGTTTCAGAAGCCTCAGGTGTTTGTAAGTTATAAAATAATTTAATTGTAATGGAGCTATTCGAAGATCATTATGATTATCGTGTAATTGTCTTACATATTTAAAATCAATCTGAAGTATCCATTCGTAGTCTTTTGCTAGAAATGAATTATCCGATGAGGAAGCTGAGGTATGTCATAGCCAATGAATTCAAAATGATCATAATGCAATAATTGAGATAACGCCCATCTATAAGTTATTTGCATCGAAGTACATTACGTATTTTGAGGGCTTAGTTCGCATATTAGTGTGTTACATCTGTTATTACACCTCAAATTCCTTTTTGTATTAAAAGAAATCATACATAATTGTAATCTTTTAAGTTTAATATTGGTCAACATTTACATTGAATCTAAAAGTACTCCTGGACCTGTAATTTTTCACCATTGACCTGATTCATGTTTTCAGACCTCTAGTACGAGCAAAGCCCGAAGAATCATCGCATGGCCTTCTTGTCGGTGGACAGTGGAAACCGCTAAGGCGCGAGTCTTCTCTGGGTCAGGACGAACACCTTCTTTGCTCACAACTTGACCTAAGAACTTCAGTTTGCGGTGGGCGAACCGGGAGTTAGTCGGCTTGATGGTGAATCAGGCGGTCCTGATTGCTTGAAGAACGGCCTGAAGGCGTGTCAAGTGCTCGTAGATTTTTGCCGAGAATACCACGACGTCGTCGAGGTAAACAAGACAGCCTGCCGTTTGGGGTCTGCAAGTCCGGTGTCCATGACACGCTGGAAAGTTGCCGGCGCCGTGCGCAGTCCGAAGGGCATCACCTTGAACTCGTACAGCCTATCAGGCGGGACGAAAGCAGTCTTCTTTCGGTCCCTTTCGTCGACTTCGATCTGCCATTAGCCACTCTTGAAGTCCATCAACGAGAAGTATCGGGAGTGCGCAGCCGGTCCAGTGTGTTGCCGATGCGGGGAGAGGACACACGCCTTTCGTCGTCACCGCGTTGAGCCGCGGTATAGTCTACTCAGAATCAAAGCTTTCCGTTCTTCTTTTTCACCAGTACTAATAGAGAGGCTCACGGGCCGCTTTAAAGCTGGATGATGTCGTCGTTGAGCATTTCTTGGACTTGTTCATGAGCGGCCTCCCTTTTCTGTGGGGAGACCCGGTACGGCGGCCGATGTTTAGCG
This sequence comes from Ixodes scapularis, assembly GCF_016920785.2. NCBI lineage: Eukaryota > Metazoa > Arthropoda > Arachnida > Ixodida > Ixodidae > Ixodes > Ixodes scapularis. The sequence continues at coordinate 83,156,340 of NW_024609838.1, read as the reverse complement.
AGCGCGTTGTCATCGGTAAAGATGCGATGTTTTGCAACTATTATGTTTGGCTCACCTCCATCGTCGCAAAGCAGTCGCTAAATTCGGCGAGGAGGTCCCTGGCCTATTGTCGTTTTGTCGCACTGAGCTTGCGGTTAGCGTCGAACTGCGGTGGCTGTACGGCTAAGCTGGCGAGGGGTCATCGCAGACCGCGGCGATTTCGGCAGCGGCCCGTGGTTTCTCGACGTGGCCTACAGCGGCACCTTTTGAGAGGTGCTCTGCTTCCTGTCGAAAGATCGTCATCTGGACCACACTGCGTCCATCCTGTAGCTCTGTTACGGCTCATGCGTCCTCTATTCCTCTTCCGAGAAACAGTTAGACGTTTCCTTTAAGAAGGACTGCTAACAGACTATTGCATCGGTGCCGACGGGCAATAGAATACTCGACCGCGGTGGCAGGTTCACGTGGTTCGCAGTGACTCGGACGGCGGCTGGCGTCGTTTTCGAGCCCTCCGGAAGTAGGACGGGCGTTCGCAGCCTCAACCTGTTGGCTCCAAGGTCGATCGCGGCACTGTATTCACACAGAAAGACCATGCCAAGGATGACGTTTTCGCACAGTCCTGTAGAACGACGAATTACACTGGGCAGGTTTCGCCGTGAATATCGACGCGAGCGGTGCACATCCCGACTGGTGTAATGAGGCGCCCTCCGGCGGTTTTTACTTGGCGTCCGTCCCATGGTGTCCTCACTTTCTGTAGGCGTCAGGAGAGAGTCACACACAACACCGAGTAGTCCTCTCAGGACTCCCCGAGCGCCGACGAGTCATGGCGGTCGATAACAACCTTGAGGTTGTTGGACACCGTTGACGAAGCATCACTACGATGCATGGCGTCGATCGAGTGGGAGCACTGCGGCGTTCTTGGAGGCTGTTAACGTCGTCGGCCTACGGCAACTCCACCTAAGGGGTTGCCGCGCTTAGTTTGCAGTCAATGCGGCTTTCTCGGCGGGACCTATGTACAGGCGATGCAGGGCGTCGGGGTGAAAGCGAGCGGGAATCTCCTTGAGACGCGGCAGCAGGACACGGGGGACGACGAAGGTGGGTCGTTCGAATGGAACCCGCGCAGCCCGAGTTGCCGGTAGGGGCATCGCCGGCAGATGTCATCGGTTTCCCTAGAATGAAAGCAGATCGGCGGTGGTCAGCCGTCCTCCACACGGCCGTCTTCCCGGGTGTAGGTCGCTCCGGGCGGGAGTACTGGGGGCATTCGTCTTGGCATTCGGGAGTACAGCAATGGAAGATCACGTTGGGGAGGCGCCTCATAATGTTGAACGATGGGAGGCCGCAGCCGAAGAGCCACGGCGGCGTAGTTCAGGGCCAGTGTTTCCTGTCCGTCGTTACGGACTTCTGACTGAAGCGCGCGTTGAAGTTCTTCACGAATATTGTCGAGAATAGAGGGAAGTTCTGGAACACCAGAATCAGGCACCAGATTTCGGAGCTCCTCTCGAACGACTTCTCGGATGATGTCGCGAAAGTTGTCATCACCAGCGCTGAGCTCGGCGTGCAGCAGAGCGAGCGTTGAGGAGCCGCCGTGTCGGTGGCGGGCTCGGGCTGCCAGTGCTCGCTTAGTCTTCGTTGCCTCGGTGACAAATACATCAACCTTCATCGGGGGGCAACGGACGAGGACTTCGAAGACGTCGTCCCTTACGTCGCGCATTACAACTTGTCGCTTCTCTTCTGTGGCTCGAGGGTCGGCGCGGGAACTCAGGCGCAAGACATCTTCCACGAAGCTAGTGTCGGGCTCATTCGGGCCTTGTTTCTCGTCCGAGCAGGTCTTCGGCTCCCTCTCATTGATATTGACTTTAAAACCTCCATCGTATACCCTTTTTGACCAGTTCCCAGGAGGCGGTCACGTTTGGGGGTTTCGTACCATCATCGCACCGTTCCTTCAAGGGAACAATACACGTTCCGCAGTCACTGGTCCGGCGTTTGGTCATTGTGACGAGCCGCAGGTTCATACTGCTAGATGCAGCCGTCAACATTTTTGCAAATATTGATTCGGAATGAAACAGCTGTCCCAGTGGCAGCGGGCAGTTCAGGGAGGTGACCCAGGTCTCGCTCGAAGAGCTGGCTGGCTGTCGAAGACCTGGCTGGACCTGGCCTTACGACCCCTACTCCTCCCCAGAGGCAGCAGGTTCCCTCTCTTCACGGAGAGGCTTCGCCAGCTGCTCCCACGTCCAAGGACAGACAGCGCTCGCTGTTCCTATTCAGTCTGCACGGTCTTTTACCAGGGAGGAAAAGCGAGGTTCTCGGTCTCACTCCCTGGAGAGACCGCGATGAACCAAGGAGCAGCATCGGTCTCATGCAGCTTCTTTGAGACAAAAAGAGGCAGAGCAGATGGACGGGGGTGAATTCCACCCAAGTACATCTGCAGCCCTCCCGTCATATTCTGGCCGCAGCCGGGGATTAGGATCTTGCAGCTCCGACCCTCCCAGGCCGGCAGGCAAGCCTGCTTGCGGAACTCGGGTAAGTGTGGCTGCTGCCCTGTCCACCTCCCTATCTACCGCCGGGTCTGACCAAGAGGAGATAGAGTAGCAGGGTTTGAAGATTAAACAAAAAATATAAAAAGCCTGTAATCCCTCTGAACTGATGTGGTTTATCGCACTCTTCACCCGTACGCTCGTAATTTCATATATTTATAATGGTTTATTGCTTATGCAGTGGAACTGTCGTGACCTCCTTAGTAAGCAAGATGATGTGGAGTTTTTGCTGGCGGAACGGAACCCACGTCTGCTTTGCTTGCAGGAGACTCATTTAAACTCCAGCCATAGCAGCTTCCTCAGACGCTACTAGGTGCTCCGGAAGAAACGTCCGTGCTCTCTCGGTTCTTCTCGAGGAGTTTTGTGAGTTGTCCCGAGAGAAGTGCCCTGTGTATATGTTCCACTGTCTACTTCACTGGAAGAAGTGGCTGTACGGTTAATGCTTCGCTAATCTCTAGCAGCGTGCGCTATGTACTTACCACCACCCTTTAATTTGAAATCCTTAGGTTTTACTTTGTTTTAGACCAGCTTCCTGAGCCATTTCTTTTGATGGGCGATTTTAATTCTCACAACCCTCTCTGGGGGAGAACACGTCGTGACATCCGAGCGAAAACTATTGAGTCTGTCTTATTCTGGCGAACACTTTGTCTTTGTCAGCACCTTTTTTCATCATGCATTGATTTTTTCATTGCGACTGCCACACTTTATCCTAACGTTTCATGCCTCGTGGATCCTAACCTATAATGGTATTGACCTTTCCTCATTATTTTAAAGTGCACTATTCCTTCATTCTCTCTCAGGACACGTTCGCCACGCTTGAAAGTAACAAGGCAGACTGGGCCATGTTTGAAAGTTCATCTGAGGTTAACCCTGAAACCTTTGTTTGCTTGAATGTGAATAGTGAATGCAAATGCCTTACTGCCTCTATAGTTGGGGCAGCTCATAAATCTATTCCGCAGTCTTCTCCACGCCTTCCTGTTAAGCCAAAACTCTGGTGGACAAAAGCCAAAAAAAATTGTTTATGGGATGTGCTACGCCGGTTACAGGCAGCTTTAATTAAAACTAAAAATACCTCCCTGGGACCAGATCGGATTCACTGCTGTACGCTCAAGCAGTTGCATTCCAATACGATTCAAGCGCATTTTTAACCAGATCTAGAAAGAAGGTGTCTTCCCAGGTTTTTGGAGAATAGCCGAGGTTATCTCACTCCTCAAGCTGAAAATAGATCCATCGTTACCCGCACGTTACCGGGCCATAGCCCTCACCACTTCCTTGTGGAAAACCTTTGAACGGATGGTAAACTCAAGATCGGTTCATTTTGTAGAGGAAAATAATCTTCTCGATTAGTTTCAGTGCGGATTAATGGTGGATCACCTGGTCCGACTTGAAAAAACTATTCGTGGGGCTTTTGTTAATGTACAGCATTGTGTTTCCGTCTTTGTTTCTTTTTTAAATAGTGAAGTCGCACCATGCAACGTGGAGGTATGGAATCTTGAACGATCTTGTCCCTCGAACGGAATTCGTGGTCGAATGCTTTCACTCATCAAAAGCTTCTTAGAGGATCTATATTTTTATGTCAAGCTTGGTACAACATTCTCACGCAGGTTTGTCCAAGAGAATGGAGTTTCACAAGGCGGTGTTCTTAGCGTAACACTGTTTTAAGAAAAATGATGTAGTAAAGTCTATATCACAATCACTTTTCTACTCTCTTCACGTTCATGACTTTCAAATCTCTTGCTGTTCGTGTAACATTTCAATCTGCGAGAGGCAATTTCAGCTGGGAATCGATAGCCAGATGAAGTGAGCTGATGCCAATGAGTTTAGTTTTTTACCAAAAAACGTTAGCGTAACTTTTCGTTACGTAGGGGTTTCACCATAGAGTCTAGTCTGACCTCAAAGGGGCAACAAATTCCTGTTCATAATGAATACACGTTTGTAAGAGTAATATTTGATAAAAATTTGAATTTCCGTAGTCATGTCCTTTACCTGAAACACAAGTGCACAAGGTCAATAAATTTCCTAAATGTGCTTTCACACAACAGATGGGGTAGCGATCGGGAATGCCTCATTAGCCTTTATTGCTGCTTGGTTCATTCAAAAATATACAACGGCTGAGTAGTGTATGAATCCGCACGACAATCTACCCTTTAGGTATTGGACCCGATCGGCCAAACGGTGATTAAAATGTTTTCGTCGGTTCTTATATACGCGATTCGACGAGGTAGGGGTTTAGAGCGACAAAATGTTATTTCGCTCACCAGGCAAAAGGGACCTCCACTTGGCTGCCACCATGTCGTCCAATTTTGACGACTAGCCACGTGACCGTACCAAACTCTATGAATTTTACGCAAAACTGAGCCTAGATTTGTACTGAAATCGCTGTAAAAAACATGATCGACAATTTTTTATTGCTGTTAGCCTCAGAGATCAGTGTCTAACTCCCATAAAGACCCATAATACAGCACTGCGGCTGATGTCATCTAGCGGAGCCATTGCGAAGCTGCTTTAGGTTTTTGCTTTAAAAGCACATTTGGCACTTAAAACAAACCAAGCAACTTATCTCCTCGAGTACTGTTCATAAATATCCATAAGCAATTATCTGTGCGCGGTACTTCGTTAATACCTAGACGTAAAACTATAAGGTCACGTGTCTAGTGGGCAAAAATGTGCGACATAGCGGCGGCCAGTTGGGGTCACTTTCAGCTGCCAGTTCATAACTCTAAGCCCCTCTACTTGGTGACGCGATTGATACTTCTGTGCCTCAGCGGATTTTCAAGCCTTCGATTTATTCAGAATGGTTCTCCAAAGATTTCAAAACCTGCTTGCGTAAAAAAATTACGTTCACACTGTTTAAACGCACTGGCAATACTTTATGATATACTCACTTTAGCATTCATTGTGCTCCAGCTAAAAGGTTGTGCGTTACAGATAAGCGCTTAAACCTTGGCCGAATAGAACGTAGCCTGAACCGAAGCCCGAAAGATTCTTGAAGGTTTGCAAAACATCACACTCGCCATATACTAGCCAAAATATTTGCCTATACGACCTCCCACATAACGATAGCAATGTTTCCGCCGCTGTAGAGGTTGCAGATATGTTTTCCTCTTACTTTAGTGACCGTTGCTCCACCGCTCAACAAGCCGTCCAGCCCACGAATATTAAAATCGCTAAAGCAACTAAAACCAAAATTATTTACTGGGGCTGACTCTATACCATCTTCTATTATTAAGGGTTGTGGTGAATTGTTTTTACCTATTTTGAAATACATTTTTAACTTCTCTTTTAGTTCCGGTGTTTTTTTATCGCTTTTAAAGAACGCGGTGATTATACCTATCTGAAAAGGTGGCCACGCATCTGTTACTGATAACTATCGCCTCATATCTTTATTCTCTGGATTTTCTATGGTATTTCAACGCGTTATGCAAACCCAAATTCATTTTAACTTCCGCTAAAATATGTAACTTGCCAGCACGGTTTGCTGACGGGACGGAAGAAAGGTCGAATTATTTGTTTATTATTTTTTATGTCCACAGCATTTAATAGTGTAAGCAGGAGTTTTTCTTTCATAAGCTATTTTTATATGGTTGTTGTGCAGAGTTGTGCAAATTGTTTCAAAGTTGCGTATTATGTCCCAACCATGTTTGAATAGATAACAGCCACTCAAGAACTTTTTTTTTTCCCTTCCGGCGTTCCCAAATGGTTTATTCTTGGCCCGCTTTTGTTTCTTATCGTCGTAAATGATTTAGCGTCATATGTTGAAAATGCCGAGTTGTTGTTTGCAGATGACATTAACTTTTTTATGAATGCTCCTAGTCGTGTCGACTGCGAAATTTTACAAAATTATGTGTCGCGCATAGTTCATTGGTGTAAAGTAAACAGCTTGTCACTGAACCCTCTCAAAACAAATGTCTGGTATTTGTGCAGACGTCGTAATGTATTACATAACGATTATGTAGTTTCGGCGAGAGAAAGGGAACAACGAGAGAAAGAAGTAAAAAGGTTGCCGTAGTCCCGTACTACCACAGTGTTTCGCATAACCTTAAAGCGAGTGCTCACAGATTTGGAGTTGACGTAGTGTTTTCATCTGATTACAAATTAAACAGGATGACTCCATTCTTTGCACCTCCAAAAGGCAACATCAGGACAGGTCAGTGGCTTGCAAAGGAGGTGTAGTCTATGAGATACCCTTAGCATGTGGTTTTAGATATGTGGGGCAAACTTCGCGGTGCGTGAATGACAGACTGACCGAGCATAAAAGAAATGTAAAAAACGGGGCACCGAACTCGGATATCGCCAAGCACGTGTCTGAGTGCAACAATTGTAAGGTGTTTTGGTCGGAAACGGAGGTAATACATCGAGAGGAAAATGAGATAAAGAGGGTAGTGAAGGAAACAGTCCGAATTAAGTCGATGGGAAATTGTATTAGCCAGCCATCAATGCATCTAGGAGAAAGCTCAAGAAAATTCCTCAAGATGTAAACCCCCGTTTTTTTTTGTTTTTTTTTTTTAGCTATCCAGCACTTTGTGCGCTGCCTACAAAGATGCAGTACAGGTGCAGGACATATTGTTTGTTCTGGTATTCCTTGTTACTTCTTTCAAGTGTGTAGTTGAGGTTGGAACTTTTGCATTCTCCCCTTTGTGTAGTTTGGTTCATGGTTACCCTCTTCCGCTTTCCTTCAATGTGTAGTGCGGGTTAGAATGACCGGTTGCCGTTTTTTTTTTTTTTTTTTGCTTTACGGTGACTAAGTACCGGCTAGTTTAATGGTTTGTTGCTTGGCTTTGTGTAATTAGGTCTTGTATGCCCTCTTTCCCTTTGGTTCCGTGTGTTTGCGGGTTTAAAAAAAAAAAAAAAACCTTTTAACGGTTCTTTGTTGACTTTGTGTAGTCGGAGGCTTATCTTGCCCTTTTGTCTGGCTGAAGGATTTTTCTTTTGTATTGTTTTGGGCCTATGTTTGGCTTAGTGTATTCCGGGTGTTATGTTGTCATTGGTCGACTTGGTTGGTGGTGTGTGGACGTGGTGTGTATAAAAGTGCATACGATGGAATAAAATCCTTAGCTGTGTTTGAGACGTCGCCTCCTTATGGCCTCTTTTCTTCTCGTCCCTTTTCCGAAATACCCCAGTCTCGGGTTAAACAAAACTATGTATTAAAAGGAACTTCAGTCAAAAGCATCTCTGTGTAAGAAACCTTGGCGTGAGCACAGATAATGAACTGACGTTTGCTTTGCATGTGTCCTCTATTGTTGGCAGTGCGAAAAAGATTTGAGACTGATATCTCGCATCACGAAGCAATTTAGAAAACCTGCCTGTATTTTTCGTTGATTTTGATCTCTAAATAAGTCATGGCTTGAATTCGATTCTGTAGCTTGGAATTCTTTTTCAGAAACGCAGTCAACAAATATTAAAAGTGTGCAAAAAAATGTAATACGCATCGTTTACGACCACTATCTTCAGAGCCGAATTTACTTTGATTACAACTTTGTTCTAGACAAGTTCTTGCTGAGGCCATTGTCTAACAAGAAAAACAGAAGCCGGCTTGACCTTTTTTTGCAAAAGATAGTAAATCAAATTCTAGATAAGGATTCGCTTTTACTAAAGGTTAATATCGAAGCCCCCTTCCGTTTGACTAGGAATTGCAGTACTTTTTACCTCAATAACATCTGCAGGTCTTCACCCTTGTCACGCATGCAATCATAATTGAATCACTTTGACAATGCAGGTATTGAAACATTCGGTGACTTTTCTGTTTACCGCAAGCAATTGGCAGGGATCGCTGCCTGTCTGTGGTGTGTTTTATTTGTTTTTATTGTTAATTTGGTGTTTACTCTTTTTTGTGCACAAAAGTGAAGACCTTCGGGTTGTTCTTGGGCACACGGAAATAAAGATAATTATTAATATTATTACTAAAATATATTATACGTTAATGACACTTCTAGATTTATCCAACTTTGGTGCATCAGTTTCACTTAAAGGTTATGAAGAATTATAAAACATGAAGATTCTTTATAAATATACAGGTTGTTAAAAGTATGACATTTAAACTGAACATAATTGCAATTATAAGAAAGGAATAAAGAAGTACTTCTATACCTCTGATTATAAAAGATATCATAAATTATACTCTTCCTTTTAGATAAAACCTAATATTTTAAGTTATTGCCGCGTGCATGATCTAGAAGATACGTCTCCCTGTTCATCTAGGAGATTCACTGTACACTCTTACCTCTAGTGTACAAGGCGAGGAAGCCAGAATGACCTTGCCTAGTCAGTCTCGCCCTAGCTCACCCCCGAACATTCTAGGTCGAATTTTCGAGTTCACGAGAGCATAGAAAGAAAGTGCCGAGCGCCGTATGGCCGATTTCTTCTCTATTTCCCTTTTGCGATAGCCAGCTTTTACGCCGACGCGGCGTCGCTTGCTGCTACGAGGCCTGGAAGAGGTACGCTTCTTGGGCTGCGTTACCCAGTACCAGTGTTGCAAGCGTTCCTCAAAAAGAGGAACGAAAGCTCGTTCCTCGTCCCTTGTGATTTTTGGAAGGCGTTCCCGTTACACGTTTTATCTGTGAGAAAGTAACTCGTTCCAGTAACCATTTAAAAAATGGAACGTATCGTTAATATACATTACTATTCTATTGTGTTAATCACAATATTTGCTTAGTTCAAACATTTTTTTATACATATCTCATCAAATCACAATATACGAATTTGTACGCTGTGATGAAACAACACCAGGAGAAGAAAACAACCGGAAGCAACCCAAGCAGCACCAGAAAGTGAATTTCGATCGGCCGACGGTTGGCCAGTGTCTGGACAGCTTGGCCACTTTAAGTGCTTGGCCACCGGAGACATAAACAAGGCCGGCAAGGGTCCGGCCACAAACTAGCTGTTTTCAGCTTTTCCGCCGGAGACATAAACACTGCCGGCAAGCGCCTGGCCAGAAGTGCTGATTTTCAGCTTGGCCGCCGGAGACATAAACACGGCCGGCAAGTGTTTGGCCAGCAGTGTTGATTTTCAGCTTGGCCGCCGGGGACATAAACACGGCCGGCAACTGTTTGGCCAGAAGTGCTGATTTTTAGCTTGGCCGCCGGAGACATAAACACGGCCGGCAAGTGTTTGGCGAGTAGTGCTGATTTTCAGCTTGGCCGCAGGGACACCCATAATCTAAACTTTCATCGCGTTGACGAAACTTTGGCATAACGACGGGCAGCGAGAGAAGCATCATGAGCGAGTGGTTGGCAGGATATTAGTGCGGTGCATCGCGCGAACACTGTTAGCGCAAGCAAACGATCACCGTTTTATTCAGTTTTTTTTCATTAGACTTGAAAGGCTATTGTCTTAACTAGCACTGTCGTGTGATATGTTCATTTGAAACATTACCAGGAGTGGGAAAATATTGTGCCCGTCGTTGTTCTATGAAAATAAAATACGAAAACAGCGCCCACGTCATCTTCGCGCTAACAATACCGCTCTGTCGCTGCGCGGCCCTCTTAGCGCGATTACCACATCCGCGATTTTTCGGTTAGTGCTCCACATATTTACTTCCAAACTGCACTCGAAGAAAAAAAGTTGTAGTTGGATGCATCGGGCGCACATGCTCCCCTTTCCAAAAAGACGCACCCTCCGTTACCCAGCCAGTGTACTTGTACACCGACCATAAGCCCCCTCCTCCGCCTTAAAATCCTCTAGGTGTATCAATGCACACAGCATTAGTACATCGCCACGCTAGCCCGCGCCCCGATCAGCTTGTGCTTGGATCGGATAAGATTGAATCTTTCGGGCTTCGTGTTTTGGATGAGCCTAAACATAACGTCTCTCATATATTGATTATACAAAAAGGTTGCGATGCTGCGCGGGCCGTTGCTGACAGGCACTGCTGCGTAGGGTACGCCCGGCGCGAGAACGTTTTCGCGTTCGCATGGCAAAGGACTTTCAACGATAAAGCGGCGTCCTGCATCAACAGCAAGCTAACGCTGCTCGAGAGTCCACGCTCAAATTTTCGCAGAGCGAACGCGGTCAGTCAACGTAGTCACCGAAACAATCAAGAGGAGACTTTTTTATCACTTGACTCCGCTCTTTGGGCGCAGGTAACTTGAGGAGCGTGATCACGTTGTAAAGGTATCCCGGATGACGCAGTAGCTTTTTCCGATCCCGGGAATGCCGGCTTCCTGGCCTAGTCTCTTTTGTGCTATGCTGCGACCTGCGTAGCTGCTGTAGATTTCGTCCGTGACAACGCATCCAAGGCAACCAGTATTTCAAAAGTCATTTGCGTACAACGGCAACAAGCGATTTCTTCAAAGAAGCCTAAGAAATTCTTGTGACGCGTTTAGTGTGCGTTCGGCAAATGGCTGCTTCTGCCACATCATGCTCAATGAATCTTAACGGACCCCTTTCTTTCCGTTTTGTGAGGTTGTTCTGCAGTGCCCGTATCGACATATATCTCGGAATACATCTTTCAAGTCCGCTAAGCTTGTGGTAAGTGCACTGAACCCGACTTGTAGAAAACGAGTGACCACTGTTCCACGGGTACTCTTCAAGATTATTTATAGAATCAGGCACTGTCTATTCTCCCGGCAGACGGGACAATAATTTCCCCGAAAATCTGCCCGCAGTCGCCTCCAAATAGCTGGCTGAAGACATGCGACAATTATACCGGACAATACTTATTTTCTTGTTCTCTCGGCATTTCGTGGAAACATGTGTCATAGGCGATTTTTCGTGAATGCACGTTTGATGGACAGGTTTGTCGACACTAACATATCACCGACACTCGTTACGCGAATTTCACACTGCGGGGACATTTTTTCGCGGGTGTGTCGATCGTTGGCCGGCAGTCCCGTCCACACAGCTTCGCCGGCGACATTCTGCAACGGCTCATTACAGAAACGTTATCTCACGTGTGCCCACCCTACAACAAATTTGCCGCGACAATCTGGGGTGACTTCTTACAAAAAAAAAAGGCTAGTCATAGTAGCTGTTTATAAATCAATCTGTCGATGAAACATCGTTCGACGAACTGATTGTTACCGCCAATGCGTTTGCAGGTAGAATTTCGGGAAATTATTTTTCCAGCTGCCGGGAGAATAGGCAATGTATACCTTACAATGACCCCTGTTCTTGTATGCTTTGCAATCTTCTCAGCTGTATAAAAGCTTAGAAGCACCTTTTTACATTTCGCAGAGCGCTTCCACGTTTGTACTTATCTACGGGACATGCTGTGCGTAATAAACTTCTAGGAGATTTGAAAACAAACTTCTGTGTCTGTCTTCCTGTCCGTTTACGAACGCCTGCGCGAGTAATTTTTTTTTACTGGTTTCCTTCATGTTTTAAGTGGGTTAATTCAGTTCGGGACATCTTTAATAAGTTTGAGATATCCAACCTTCCAGATGGTGCCCACTTAGGGTTAACGAATAATTAACCTGGTTGCAAGATTCTAGCTTGGGAGCGATTTATTTCAACAAGCATTGTTCAGCGAAGGAAATGCCGCGGCTATGCTTCTGCTAGAGCAAGTGAGCCAACCCTGCCTTTCGTGGCTTGGTCGCGTCTGCTCATTTGCTTGTGCGTCATATATTCAGCTGCATAGTTCAGAAACAGCTGATGGAGGCCAGTCATCCTTGACATCACGACGACTTGGTTGAGCTTACGGAAAACTCTCTAGCCTATTGTGAGCCAAGCTCTTGAGAACATCTCGATGATAGATAAACGAGTGAACTTATGTATAGTCTTGGACGTCGTCAACTGATGCGGAAGAAAACTGGAGTCGTCGATAGAGGGATTCCAAACAATGCTCGAGGAAGAGCGGTACGTGTGTGTGTATGCGGGCATATCTTTTCGATGACAATCCGCATACGGATACTTTTTATTAGGTAAACGAGACCTTGGGTAAGTGATTTTGAAGTACTGATAATTATTTGAGCAATTGCGTTCATTTTTGTCTTGCTTCAACTTTATTCAATAAAGGGAAAGCAGCCGTTCATTCGAACATTACTTTTAACTTCTTCATGCGCTAGGGGCTCCAGTAATGCCATTTTTACTGTAATTGCATGCATTGTCCTGTACCAGTTCCTCTTGCTGCAAGCTGTATCACTTGAGTTACAATCATAAAAAATATCAACAGTATCAGTAAAAAAAAATCAGGCTGCTTTGACTTCGTTAAGAATGGCGTGAACTATTCCTTGATCGAAGTTTTTTTCTTGTTTTATTTTGGAATGGTGCAAACAAGTCAATGCACATGTGTTCTTTTCATTATCTAACGGGAGCACATGCAGTGATTTATCACCTTTAAATCTAATAATAAATCCTCATAATTTTACCAAAAGGCGCGCTTTTTCCTGTTTCACCCTTCATTTAGTGAAGGGTATAAGAACGGTGTAGAAGAGGCTGCTAAATAAATAATACGAAAAGGTTTTGGAAAGCTTATACATGGCTCTCTTGATAATGTACAGGTTAGATTTCTGCTTGAACACCTACGCTTGTTAGCAGTCTTCTTTTTGATTATGCCAGTTGTAATTTATGCAAATAGCTGATAATAAAGTGCCTCTTTTGCATACAATTTTTATGTTTGCCAACAAAATTTCATATATGAGTTAAGATATAATTTTCTTACAAATTACTCCGTACTCAGAAATTTGAAACCATGGAGAAATGCTCAATACTTGCGTTTTTTGCAAATATTTATTGATGGAAATGTACAGTAAGAAATTCAGTTAGTCTCGAGTTTATATCTGACAACACGAAATGAAATCAAAATAAAGTAAATATGTTCAACAAATATTCATGACGTGCTGCTAGAACCTGTCACATGACCATGTCAACCTAGGTCAAATGTTCATTCGAGAATATGATTACATGCACAATAACTCACAGCCATAAAGAGGCAGAACCCATAATAAACCAGTCCGAGGCATCCCATAGAAAATGGTCTATGGTCGTCTAAGAAAATTGAATGACAGGCTATCACCTCCTATAGCCTTGTCGGCCTTAGAAATCTATAAATACAGCTACAGTCAGCTATATCAAAGCCTAGGGCCCTGTGTCTAAAGCCAGGGAACCAATAAATTTTCTTTGCCTGCCTATAGACAATTCTATGGTCCTGAGTCTAAAAACTCAGGGCCATGCTTCAATCACAACGACAATAATCAAAATCATAATGAAATTAATAAATAGGTGCGTTTTTAACAGTGGCCAGGGATATTCAATTGGTCGTCTTGCTGGCGCAGTTCAATAGAAAGCACGAACACACGCTTGAGCGCGCGCAGGTACACACATACACGCGCGCAGGCACGTACATACGCATGCACGCGCGCAAACCGAAACTAACTCAAGCAACGTTTCGTTGCTTGAGTTAGTTTCGGTTTTGCACAAAAAAAGAAACAACCTAAAGTTTAAATAAAACCTAAGAGTTAGTAAATTTTTGTTAATATTTTACATTATTATTGCAGTGAAATTTTTATTGTTACTAATATAATAATGGTTTGCTTCCTTTCGTTCTAAAAAAAGAAAAAAAGTCTCTTGAAGACTGCGCAAGACCATCGCCATTGCAACTAGTTTCGGTTGGGCCGGTTGGGGCTGACGTTCAATGGCCGTTGGTGTTGCAGCGGCTTCAGAAATCTCCTTTTTTTTACGTTTTAGCCGTTTTAGCGGATATTTTAGTTATCTTCCTTACGAGGGCCGTGTTCAAGAATAGCAAGCGTTGACTGAGAGTTGGAAGACGCTGCGTCGTGCCAACGCCCGTAAGTTTAGGACAGAATGGACGACTCGTGCAAACGCCGGTAAGCAACTTTCTTTAGTTTCTGCGAAGTGGGCTGCTGTTTCAAACTTTGTCGTGTGCTATGTGCTTTCTAACCTATGCTTGATTCTAATTATGCTTCTGCCCTGTGTTATTTCGTTATTTGAAAAGGCGTATCTTCTTCAAAACCTGTGGCTCTCTCCGCAGTGTGAGAAGGATTGTCGTGCGGCGGAACTGTGGGCATGTTCTGGGCGCCGTCCTCCAACGCTCCTCCGACGACGCTTTTATGGAGCGTTCAAGTGCCGTCTGACGGCAGTTCAAGCATTCAGTCGCCGTCCCAAAGTGTTAATCACAGGTCATGCTAGTTCTGACGTCTTGTCCCAACAGCAGCTCGCCGCCGATTTGTTTCATAAAGCGGAAGCGAGAAAAACGTTACAAGAGCGAGCAGCATGATATTTCTCTTAAGCTAATGCCTTGTGCCAGACGCGCCGTCTCTTCGCGTTTGCCGAACTGGCACACTTTCCAAGTTTACGATTGTGTGATGTAAAAAAAGAAGAGTGCAGATGTCACGTTTTTTAGTGGTGGCGAAATCCCTTACAAAAAATAGAGCAGCTAGAAAAAGCAAAAGTGTAAAGCTATACGCGCTCCGGAGTGCACTTCGGACGGAAATGGCTATTCGCATTCCGCGGAGAGCTCATGCCGCTCGGGCCACCCTTTTCGAACGGCGCGTGTATCACTGGGGAGCTCGTTAACACAGTCCTTCGCCTGCGTTCACGCCGCTTCGCGGCGACAGTATGCGGCTGCTAATTACAAAACTTAACCAGTACACGCCGCTTCGCGGCGTCCTGCCGGCAATCCAAGCCCCGCTGTCCCCGATCGTACTTCCGAAAAGGGAGTCCCATACCATTTAGTTCTGCAAAGCTTCGTCGACAACATTCGGTTTTTTTTCTCGTTTTTTTAGTGTTTCTTATAAAAACAAAATGTCGTAAATATCGCCAAATACCTAAAAAAAATGTTTGAGAAAGAAAAGAAAAGTAGGCCCACCGCGGATCGACCTGCGCCCACTTGTGTATAAAGCAAACACCTTAGCCCCAATGCTATGGCATCGCTCAGAAAACGCGTTGCGACCATTTGTTTTATACAAGATTAGCGGAGTGCGTATAGCCATTTCCGTCCGAAGTGCACTCCGGAGTGCGTATAGCTTTATTCATAGCAAAAACATAAGAAAGGTAGAAAAAAATGAACTTAAATGCCTAATGTCCAATCTGATTATTGCATGGAGTTGGAAGACTACCACCGTACCAACTCGCCCGGTTATTCTTTCTGTCAAAGAATAATAGCCAATAATAAGAAATAAATAAATGCCACCTGTTAATTGGTCACAAAAATCGTAAATGATCCATTGCAGCCCTACCCTGCTCTACTCCTTTTATGATATCAGATAATGTGTAAACGTATAGGACAGTTCATAGCAACCATTTATGTCCGACCCATTATATTGAATCGTTTCTCTAAGAGCTGGAAGTTATAGAAAAAAAGTGTTTTTCATAAATTAATCTGCACCACTGAATGTACAATAACATGTGACTTGTATGTATGTGCTCAGCGAAAGAAAAGGATGCATTCAAAAAGCGCCAATCATTTTGTTTCTTCTCCGTTAGACCTTTTTTCAGGTACACACAAAAAGTGGGTGCCTAGGTCTAAAAGAGTGGAATTGACTTTTCCTGCAGCGCTGGAAGGCCTGACGACTCAATTTGGCTAGCAGCCTGAAACCTATGGGAACCTGGGGAGCTGAACCACAAGAGTGAGAGTGACACTCGCCTTGCACTTCCTCAACGATGGCACCATGAGGAAGGGGCAGCTGCCCTAAAGTGAAGGCGATGGCAGGTGGGTCGTTCCAGTGAACCCCTATACAGATGATGCCAAGCAGAAAATTATTGAAAAATGTATTATTAAAAACATGGAGTCTGAAGGGCACGGACAAGGATGAGGAGATCAACACAGCGCTCTGTTGTGTTGATATCCTCTGTTCCCATATTCTTTAAGATTTCTTTTTACTGATTGGCTACCAACTGGTTCAGTCATCAGCACTATAATGATGATGCTTGAACTAGTTGGTAGCCAATAGCAGCATGCTTTTATTGACTATCTACAATAAAAGTATGCTGCTATTTATAAGTATGCTTTAACACTGTGCTTACAGTTGAATCCTAGTCATTCATTAATGAACACAAATAAAAACGAGGGTACAAGCCAGCTATACAGGCTAAACACGAATAACTTATTCAAGACGGGTTCTCAGGAAGATAATACAAACGCAGAAAAGTGTCCGTCACAGCTTAGTTTTAATGGACAAAAAATGAATTGGGTGGCCCAAAAGAGGAAACATAGGGGAAGACATGAAGTCACTCTTTACAATTTCTCGTCTGCTTACCACCACTTAACGAAGGGAATTCCTTCCTGGACCTTACAGCGTAATACTGTTCACAACTCCTAACATACCCAAAAACAGTAAACGCAAAGAAGCAACCTACTAACATCTGGGTAAATCTAATTAAACAAACTGGGAATGCCCTTGAGCTTTTAACAGGAAATAAAAAATATCATTCACAACATCAAGATTTCAAAACACAGACGGAAATCACACTTGTTTCTAATGAAAAATATAGGCCAAGAAACTTCTACCACTTGATGGCAAAACACAGGGAAGGCATTCAACTAATTTCTGGGTTTCATCATTCTTATTAATTCTTTCAGTATACACTTGTGGTCACTCTTGTTAGTCAACCTTTTTTCAGTAGTGTTTTATAAGGTCACACAGTTATTACATAAGATCACGTGTTTTGACACAGCTGAATACAGGTCCTTATTTTTCTGCAACATTTATACTAAGTTCAATCAGTCCTTAATGCGGGGTTTTGTCGCATGAAGTGTTCCATGAGTCGAGCGCGACTTTTTAGCGGCCCTTGGGAGATGTCATGCTGTGGCTTATGCATTACTGGCTTTTCTTTGTTACTTTGTGGTATATGGCAGGCTGTATTAAATTTATTGCAGGTTCCAGCTGCACGAAGCGGGTAGACTCATCGTTAAAGACCGCAAGCCGCTCTCTTCAAGTCGCACAGAGTGTTCTATGAGGTGAGCAATCATTTCTAGCGGTCTATGGCACATGCTCTGCTGGGGGTTTATGTAAAACTGGCCTTGCCCACTTTGTTCCAGTGTTTCTTAACGAAAAAGGTGGACCTCTATAGTTGAATGGTGCACGGCTGCATGCACATGCACCCGGAATTTATATATATATTTTATATACATATATACAAAACTTTCTACTTCAATTCAAACAAAATTTAAAAAGAAAAAAAAATGGCGCGAGTGTTACCTGTATGCCGCCTTCACCTTATGTTTCTGGATCTCTGAAGACATTACGTAAGGGGAAAACCCTTCGGAGTATGTTATTCAAAACTATATAACCAAAATTTTAATAATATTGTAGCGATGAAAAGAAGAATGAGGCCGGAGGTCGCGCGATGCGAGCGCTCGGGCAAGCAGTTCGAAGCAAGCCAGCAAAGAAACCGGACGTCTTGTCCGGCTAATAAACAGCTGGCAAGCGGAACCCGCTTCATTTGGTGTCAGAAGTGGAGCTCCGCTCTGGTCAACGCCTTCCCCGGATCATGGAACCTGCTTCCGACCCTCAGCGGGACCACACCACCAATACTACCGCCGAAAACACGGCCCTGTCGGACCCGCAAGCTTCTCAACTCACGGGTTTAATCACGAACCACTTGGAGCGACTCGAGGCCGTCTACGCCGCGCGGGAGAGAAACCTTCTGCAGAGCTCAACGTCAGTGCTTCAGGAAATGACCGCCTCCCTCACCGACCGTCTGGAGCGCTTAGAAGCTCGGCTCCCCGCACTCGAGGAACCTCATACCGGTATCGTTCCAGCCCAGGCCCTCGTCGGACTCCCAAGCATAAGGCTAAAACCGTCAACGTACGACGGTACCACTCCTTGGGGACCTTACAAAACACAATTCATTCTCATCGCTGATGCGAACAATTGGGCTGAGGCTCAAAAGGCTCAAGCCTTGGCCGCTCATCTTGCCGGAGCAGCGTTGAGCATACTGCATCACCTGCCATCTGAAGCTCGCCAATCCTACCAGGCCTTGGTCGCAGCATTGGACAAACGTTTCGGGGACGAGCCGCTCCGCTATCTCCACCACGCGCAGCTCCGCAACCGCCGGCAGTCAACGGTTGAAACGATCTCCCAACTCGCCGATGACATCGAACGTCTAGCGCGTCTTGCCTTCCCCGGCTGCCCAGAGGAGACAATTCAAGCAGTCGCCACCATGTCATTCATCGATGCTATCTTGTCTGTCGATGTGCAAGACGCCGTTCGCTTAGCACGCCCACAGACTCTACAGGCCGCACACACTTGTGCCCTGGAGGTAGAAGCAGCTCGACAGGCCTCTCGATCCACGTCACTGCGACCCTTCATGCAACCGCAGATACCAGCTATGAAGATGCAGGCGACTCCAGCTCTCGTGTGCTGGAACCGCTACGAGCCAGGTCACACGCGGGCACAATGTCCTAAGAACGACCCTCGTATTGCTAGCCGGACCCCAACAGTGCCAACGCAAAGGCGAATAACATGAACTCGTGCCTTGGCCTCATCAATGGCATCTATCTACCTCCAGGGTATCGTCGACGGTGTGCCCGTGCGCGCACTTGTCGATACGGTGGCAACATCTGTCATCCCCCCTGAAGTTCTACTGAAGGCGAACCGACTCGTCCCACCAAACCCCGAAAAATACGCTCTGCAAACCGCCACAGGGGAGATGGTAACTGTACTGGGCTGCACAACCGTGCCTTTTAGCGTGGGAAGCCTTCAAGTTACGCTGCCTGTTGTCGTCGCGGCTGTCGATGAGCAATGCATCCTCGGCGTCGATTTTCTTAAGGCACACAAGTGTGTACTCGACTTCAACGCTGGGCTACTGCATTTGGGAACTGATTCCTTTCCCTTGGGTGCTGCCACGGTAACGGTGCTCTGTGACAGAGGGATGCCAATAAATCCCACATCCCCGTGTCTCCGTTTCCACGTATTATCTACCAACTTAGCTGCGCACTTGTTGCCACTCTACGAGAGGGCAACTTTTGGGCTGGACAAGACAGACGCTGATCAGCTTCGGCAGCTACTTGAACGATTTCCAAACCTTTTCAGCACAGGCGATACAGATTCGGGGCTGACGTCAGCAGCAACACACCAAATCGTGACAGGACATGCTGCTCCTGTACGGCAGCCTCCTCGGCGCGTTCCTCTCGCTCAGAGGTCATGCGTCAACGACATGGTGAAGACGATGCTACAGCAGGTCGTGATTGAGCCGGCATGTTCCCCTTGGTCTTCACCAGTTACACTAGTGAAAAAAAAGGACGGGTCAACACGATTCTGCATAGACTACAGACGACTTAATGAAGTCACTAAGAAGGAGTCTTTCCCTTTGCCTCGAACCGATGACACCTTGGACGCTCTTGCAGGATGCACGTGGTTTTCTACGCTTGGCCTCAAGAGTGGATATTGGCAGGTCCCAGTACATCCGGGCGATCGCGAGAAAACTGCATTCACCACAAGTAGTGGCTCATACTAATTCAGAGTTATGCCATCTGGACTCTGCAGTGCTCCTGCTACATTCCAGAGACTAATGGAATCTGTTTTGAACGGTCTCATAGGCACAATCTGTCTCGTATATCTTGATGACATTGTTGTCTTTGGTAAAACATTCTCTGACCATCTGGCGAAGCTCGATAGAGTGTTTGCACGGCTACAACATACGAATCTGAAGCTGGCGCCGAAGAAATGTTTGTTGTTCACCAGACAAGTCGAATACCTTGGCCACATCATTTCAGCGGATGGGGTTTCCACGGACCCTCGCAAATTATCTGCTCTTGCTGAGTGGCCGACACCGACATCCACCACTGACGTACGAAGCTTCATCGGGCTGGCATCTTACTACCGAAGATACGTCCCCAATTTCGCTCACCTTGCCAAACCGTTGTATGCATTGACAGAAAAAAAAATCCAACTTTCTCTGGTCTCCAGAATGTCAGCACGCATTTGAGACATTAAAAACAGCACTCACGTCTCCACCAACGCTTGCCTACCCAAAAGACACCACAGCGTTTATACTCGACACCGATGCTAGTGCTTTGGCAGTTGGCGCAGTCTTATCGCAAGAACAGGATGGGCATGAACGAGTCATCGCTTAATATAGCAAAGTGTTCACCAAGCCTAAGAGAAATTACTGTACCACCCGACGCGAACTGTTGGCTATCATCAAGGCCGTAACTCATTTTCATCATTATTTATTGGGCCGGAAATTCATTATTCGTACCGACCACGCATCCTTAACCTGGATGCTAAGCTTCAAGACCCCTGAAGCACAGGTCGCCCGATGGCTGGAGCCTCTTCATCAATACGACTTCGAGATTCAACATCGTGCTGGCGCGCTTCACACAAATGCCGACAGTCTTTCGCGACGACCGTGCAATGACAAGCGCAAACAGTGTTTAGGCATTGCAAAACGCAGCTTCATGTCAATCAACTCACTGCAGAACCTGCCTTGCACTAACGAAGCGTGGACATTGGAAAACCTTCGTGTCGCTCAACTTGACGATCCAGATATCGGACCCCTGGTCCAATGGAAGAAGAAGAACTACAGACCTCGATCTAAAGAAGTGTCCGGTTTGTCTCCTGCCATCAAGAGTTACTTGGTTCAATGGGACTCTGTTTCTGCACGACAACCTTCTCTACCGACGCTGGGAGTCAGCTGCTGGTGGTTCTGTCGCCTGGCAGCTGCTGTTGCCACGCAAGCTCTGCTCCCAGGTATTTCAACAACTGCACAGTAGCCCAGAAGGAGGACACTTTGGTGTGAACCGCACGATCAAAAAGATACGTCAACGGTTCTACTGGCTGCAATGCCACAATGACGTAAAGCCGTGGTGCGTCAGTGCGACATGTGTGCATCGCGTAAAGGACCCCACATAGAACAACGGTCACCACTACAAGAAAATGTGACGGGGGCACCCTTTGAGCGTACCGGCATCGACGTACTGGGGCCGTTTCCTCGGTCTAAGTCTGGAAACAGGTTCCTGCTCGTAATTGTAGACTATTTCACCAAGTGGCCCGAAGTTATTCCCATTCAAAGTCAGACCGCCTCCGAGATCGCCGACGCTCTCGTAAAGAATTGGATTACCAGGTACGGAGCCCCACTGAGCATCCACACAGACCAAGGAAGGAACTTTGAATCGCGAGTCTTTTAAGAGGTTTGCGAGATATTCAATATCACAAAGACGAGAACGACGCCCCTCCACCCGCAGTCGAAGGGCCTGGTGGAGAGGATGAACCGCACCATTTTACATCTATCGATGTTTGTAAATGACCGCCAAGACGACTGGGATAACATCGTGCCTCTGTTTGTGTACGCGTTCCGTACAGCTGCTCATGAGGTCACCAGCTACACGCCCGCCACGATGCTATTTGGCCGTGATCTTCGTATGCCCTGTGAAATTGCCATCCCACGAGCATC
Organism: Ixodes scapularis; assembly: GCF_016920785.2. Lineage (NCBI taxonomy): Eukaryota > Metazoa > Arthropoda > Arachnida > Ixodida > Ixodidae > Ixodes > Ixodes scapularis. Next base: position 83,134,534 of record NW_024609838.1, on the reverse strand, counting down.
AGAACCGGCCAAAGACCATGTGTCTCACGTAAGCGACCTGAGAGCGAACCTAGAACGGATGCATGCATTTGCCCGGCAACGTTTGGCAAGTGGGCTCGCTCGTATGAAAACTCAGTACGACGCACATGTCGCAACACGCCCGTTCTCAGCAGGTGATAAGGTATCGCTGTACAACCCCACCCGTAAAAGAGGACTGTCTCCGAAGCTTCAGCGTCATTGGCAAGGACCCTTTACGATCGTCGAACGGCTGAACGACGTGGTGTATCGCGTACGTCGCAATGATCGATCACGTCTGCTCGTGGTTCACCGTGACCGGCTATCACCGTACGAAGGACTTCGTTAATTCTCACTACAAGGAGAGGAAAAAAAATGGGAGGGGGGATAATGTAGCGATGAAAAGAAGAATGAGGCCGGAGGTCGCGCGATGCGAGCGCTCGGGCAAGCAGTTCGAAGCAAGCCAGCAAAGAAACCGGACGTCTTGTCCGGCTAATAAACAGCTGGCAAGCGGAACCCGCTTCAATATTTTTAATAATGGTTTTATGGGATATTTTCCAATTCTAGTTTCAAAGGCAGTGACTATGAAAGACTAACCCAATTGGCACAATTTCCGAATGGCCACAATTTTGAGATATTCAATCCTAAACATCTGCCTTTTTGTCGCCCAATATCAAAATCTTGCGCTCAGAAGGCCTCAGGATGTCGTGCGGACGTGGTTGCTTCGGACGCACCTTCACTATCCTGGAAGTATGGCGCCGATGCTTCCACTAAGGACACACTGTCGAGATAGTGACGACGTACCCGGTACGACTACGTCACTCTTCTACCCACCATTAACAGCACGAATTCTTGAGCTCAAGCTGAGCGCGGTTTTTGCACCCGACATTAAAAATGCAAAAGTTTGACAATTAATACCTCGAAGCCGCTTGGCTTTTCGTGATTGGTTTAAATCGGTATAGCCTTTCATATTGACTGGCTTTTAACACTGCAGTTGCAACATGGACCATAAAGCCATTGATTACAAGGCTAACAGATTATGGTCAATTCGTCAACATACTGTGACAATTATTCCCTTTATTAATGTCCGCCGAGTCCCACGAACACGCACTGAAAAAGGCATCAACGTAACTCTCACGCCCTTTTTTTAAAATTCTATTAGCTTTCATATAGAGTGCTGTGTATGCATGTAAAACGACTTGTAGAATATAATCATGCACATAATTGTTACGATGGCTCGCTTTTCACCGAATTAAGTATTGCATTTTTTATCGCAACCTTTAAAACATAAGCAAACCATCCAGTTTGATACTGAAAATGCATTCTATTCGGCAATAAATAAACAGACTACTACTTTGTTTGCCTTTGGCTTTATACTTAAAATAATAGGCATGTGCGAATCATAGATTTTGGGCTTAAACTAAATAATGATTTGAGCTTATTAACTTTTCAGTTAAATATCCCACAGCTTCTGCACCTCTCTCTATGCTCGCGAATTCCGGGTCCGTTTACAGAAAGTCATTCAACAGCCGCAGGTTAGCTTTAGGGCGTCCGAGATTGCTCTTCTCTTGACCTAGGCAGCTCGTTTCATATTTTGTCAGAACACTTTTTGTTTGTCACGAATTCTACGGGTGCAGCGAGGTTCAAACTCAACAATGTCTCATAGATAGCTGTAGAAATATATTATCACGAGCACCTTTATATGTGCCCCCCCCCCCCCCCCCCCTCCACCGTTGATAACCACAACCGTCAACCTCGCCAGGCTCGACGCGCTGCGTGATAAATTTCCGATGCTCCGGTTGGTGTTCGACGGGAAAGCTGATATGGCCAGCGACAAGACATAAAATGTAGCTCATGAAAGTTAATTCCTACAGCTACATGAGAGACATTATGTTTGCTGTTTTCTGTAACCTTCATCTTTGGGTTTTTCAGTGTAGAAGAGGAGGCAAAAAATTAACATTGGCCAAGGGACAAATATTAGCATGTACCGTTATGGTCAGTCGGCGGCCCTATACGGTTCATAATGCAGAGTGGCGTGGTGAGAAGGGTGCATCCGTGGCAGACATAGATTGTAGCACCTGAGCTCCCCACCGTCTGTCTGTGTTTGTCCCTTTTCTTTTTAAACTTGCCTTCCCTTGGCTATGTTCGCTGATACCGTTAAGAATCTATTTCGCACCCAATGAACGCTGGCGACCGATGACACCGCCTGGCAAAGTGTGTCTACCCAAACGTCCTTGATTTTTGTCTTCTGACTCTTTTGGGCATATTGTTTCTCAGCTGTGCATCCTCTTACCCAAACAGTAACCTCAAATGTAGACAGGAAGGCTGCTGTCTGCAGAAAGAAGACCGGCCGCTGTAAAAGCGAAATGTGAGAGCAAACAAAAAAACCACTCTCATTGCAAAAATGAACCAGTGATGCATCGGATTTTGGGCGCGGCTTCTATTTTGTTTTTATCTCCAAACCTGTCAGTTCATTTCCAACAATAAATGTAACAAGATACATAAGTCTAGCAGCGTATCATAATGCATCGCAAAAGTATTTCACTACTGAAACACAAAAATATTTCGCAAATGCATTTTGATACAGAAATAGAGATACGCAAAAGTGTCGCTAAGATTATATAGCAATACTTTCATGTCGTGATGTAGACCCGATTGTAATTCCTCATTCGTTTTACGTTGCTGCAGACGCCGGTTACTTGCTTAATCATAAGCACTGTATGTCTGTGTGGAGGCTGATGCTCATGGCCTTAATGGCAGCGAATAATAGCAGTTGACGAGAGCAAACATGTTTTGGCCTTCTACATTAAATAAATTGCGCTTTATCTTTTTACCTAACGCAGGGCGAGAACATCCCACCGACACCATGTGTCCTCTACACCAAGCAGGAGCTGGGCGATGCAGTCTTTCTTCACATTGTTGTGGATCGTGAGCGCTTGTTCCCCGTTTTTACTGCAGAAGAGGGGCTGTGCATGTTGTTGGCAGCATATTGGCTGCTCAGCATAGTACTAATGCAAGGCCTCCAACACACTGGTTACTCTAGGGAGGCTTTTCCTTGGATTGAGCGACACAACTCCAAGGACAGTCGTAATCAAAATTTTGAACAAAGTTTGCAGAGAAGTATGGGGTCGAAGAGATGTTTTTTGAGCCATTTTAAAAGTTTATACTGCACGTTTCTGGCCAGTATAATCAGCTTCATTTTTAGTTTGCTTACAGAACAAATGATAGAAGGTTTTGTGGAGGCATGTTTTATTTTTCTTTCTTTATATGTTGAGCACTTTCTGTGATAACTTATGCTGACCTCCTGAAGGCGAGGCGTGCTTAGAATTTAGCTGTACCAGTTCCTTGTCCATAGTCGTCTTCTAGAACTTTATAATTTTCCTTGTACGTGAGCAAGAGGATAGCGTCTTCTACAGAAACATTTGCTTTTTTGCCGTAGAGTGCAAGTTCATTATGTGATATTTTTCATTACATGTTTGCATTTAGCATTCGTTATGTCATGGAATGGCATACGTTGTATTTTTCATTTGTGTCTTAGGGTTCAATAAATGTTCAATTTAACACATTCTAATTGATGTCGTAGTGAGCTTCCCTTACTGAATTACTGCTGTGGTTCAGTCAAGGGCTAGAACACCCCCCTTTACCCTGTTTCCAGTTAGTAATCAGATGCGCATAAAGAGATAAGTGATAAGTGAAGCGTGTTGCCTGCAATCCTCTGAAACAAACAAAACATGTCACTTGATCTCCTAACAGGAAAGTTCCCCTTGTTTCGTTTGTGGCAACCCATGATGCTTACAATGGCTCAGCCGTGCAGTATGATGCTTGGGGCCACTGCCTGCATAGAGTTCGGGGAGGCGGTGGGGGGGCGGGGGGTGCGCCGTAGCACTTCCCATTTGCTCCCGGGGTTATGATCTGGCTTACAAGGAGCTGTTTTGTATTACTTCATAAGTTGCGTTGAGCGTGACTCATTATTTCTTTATCACGTGCCTCGTATGTGGTGGTGTGGCTATCCCCCTAAGTGAAAAAAGTGTAAATGTGTTCAGTAAACATAATAAGCTAACAAAAGGTAAGGGCGCAAACGAGCTGGTGGTGGTTAAACATTTCGACAAAAACTCCAAGACTGGGTCAAAAAGGGACAGACAAACACAAAATCCGTCCCTTTTTGACCCAGTCTCGGGTTTTTTGGCGAAATGATAAGCTGTAAATCATATCATAATAATAATATAAGAATATGCAATACCATATGTGATTTTTGTACAATTTACACATTCTAATATGTGTATTGGACACATTCCTATAATATTTTCACTGGGGCCTATACTTCATTCCACCCGTCGGCCGAGCGTGGCGGACACTACCAGCCAATCCAGCGTGGAGAGAGCGTCATATGACCTTGAACCCCACATAACCAAAACTTGGCATGATACTCTCCCGGCACCGGATTGGCTGGGGTGGCCCAGCTTCCACTGGGCCACCCCAGCGGGCGCCCATCCATGCCAAGCACCCTTTCCCAAGGGTACTTGGAAAAGGGTGCTTGCCATCAAGCACCCATTATGAAGGGTGCCTGCCTGAACATTATGAGGGTATTAGCCCTGGTACAAACTGATTTACACCCTTAAGTGTGTAAAAACTTTTACTGTCTACTGAAGGCTTCGCTTTCCCATTAGTCCCAGTAAGCTTGTGTAAAGTGAAACATATTGTAACTAAATATCGTTGCACTGTCCCTTCACCTAAAGTTACTTCTTTTCTTTTTTTTTTACTGCTGCATTACTGGGGGATCATAATGGTTGGACCACGGACGACGGAAATGGTGGTCGCAACCAGTGTCGTAAGACGTAGTACTCAAAACGTCCAATAAATATTGAGTAACCTTGCAGGAGCTTCGCTTATCATTAATATGTAAAAGTTTTTGGGGTTGAGTTCTCAAACTTGAGCGCCCGAAATTGTTGACAATCGTCTTAGGAACACCAAACTTTTCTGGCAGTCTGCGATAAATTATATATGAAGTGTATAACTACAGCCACTTTCTGCCAGTGACTGGCCGAAAGTCAATGGCCAGTCGCTGGCCAAACGTGAATGGCCAGGGGCTGGTCAAACGTGAATGGCCACTGGCTGGCCAAAAATGACTGGCCAGTGGCTGGCCGAAATCGAATGGCCAGTGGCTGGTCAAAAGTAACTGGCCAGAGGTGAATGGCCAGTGACTGGCCAAACGGGAATGGCCAGGGGCTGGTCAAACGTGAATGGCCACTGGCTGGCCAAAAATGACTGGCCAGTGGCTGGCCGAAATCGAATGGCCAGTGGCTGGTCAAAAGTAACTGGCCAGAGGTGAATGGCCAGCGACTGGCATAAAGTGGATGGCAAGTCACCAGACGAGGACAAAAACACTTCTATTGCCGACCACTTTGGCCAAGCTTGGGCCATCGAAAATCTGGTTGGCCATAGTACACTTGCCAGCGATGGCCCATCCACAACGTGCTGCTTGGGAAGGTTTCTTGATATCTTCACGTTTAAAATGAAAGACCTTTACAGTCCCTGTAACGCCGAATTAGAGCGCAGCTCTTGAGGGAGGGGAAGAAACGGAGAGGAGGGTATGCCCCTCCTCTTTATCCGCACCTTCCTCTCCCGCTCCTCGCCCATTTAGCGGGAAAAGTTTCGCTAAATTTCCTGCTAATGTTAGCGGAAAAATGTTCCCGCTTAATTTAGAGGAAACATTTTTCCGCTAAATTTAGCGGGGAAATTTTTCTGGCAAAATTAGCGGGGAAATTTTCCGGCTAAATTTAGCGGGGAATTTTTTTCGCTAAATTTAGTGGGGAATTTTTTTCTCTCAATTTAGCAGGGACATTTTTCTGCTATATGCTGCGAGGAATTTTTGTTTTTATGCCCCAGCTAGAACAGGACGCGTGCGACTGCCTGGAGGTGCCTATCACCGTGCCGGAAATCAAAGCGGCCATCGATGAGCTCAGAAATGGAAAGATCCCAGGGCCGGATGGCCTTGGTGCCGATTTTTATAAATCTTTTAAGAATACGGTGGCGCCTGCGCTGTATGAGGTTCTGACCGAAGCCTATCAGAAGCTGATGTTGCCCCTATCTCTTCTTAGGACGCACACTCTGCTTATCCCTAAGTACAGTGATCCGGTGAACCTCTTGTCTGTGGAATCGTAAGGGCCGATTACTTTAACAAACGTTGATTATAAAATTTACATGAAGATTTCAGCTGAAAGATTACAAAGGGTTATTAAAGTACACGTAGGGCCGCATCACACGTGCGGCATTAAGGGCCGTACGACTTGCACGAATATACATGTAGCTACAAGCGTTTTAGAATGCTGCGACGCCTTTCAAAGCTGAGTTGCAAAGTTGCAACTCGACTTTGAGCAGGCGTTGGATCGTGTTTCTGACCGAATACTTTTTCGTACTTTGGAACACGCCAATGTACGGTACAATCTGTTAGAAGGTTTGAAAATGGCTTATAAAAATTGCATTACAAGTTTAGTTGTAAATAAGAGAGTTACAGAAAGCATTGAGATACGTTATTCAGTTAGGCAAGGTTGCCCACTTTCGCCTTTCCTTTTTGCTATATTTTTAGAATCGTTTTGTTTGAGACTTCTTCGGAACGATAACGTACGTGGTTTTAAACTAAACACGAATGAAGTAAAAGTCCTGTTATATGCGGATGATCTTGCGGTTCTTTGCGTGGATCAAGAAAGTATTCGCGAAATCGTCTAGGTTGCCTTTTTTTGTGCGAAAACCGGGAGTGTCATTAATTGGGACAAAGCGGTAGGGCTTTGGCACGGTGAGTGGGATAATAAACCAAATGTTTTTGTTTTTAAATGTTAGGTGGGAGAGTTTACCCACCAAGTATCTAGGTGTGCCGTTAGTGCATTATCGTGACAGTACTTCATACTGGAATGAAGAAACTGAGAACGTTAGACCAAAGGCGGAAGGGTGGAGGGGGAAGGATTTCTCTATTTTCAGGCGTTCCACTGTGTGTAATGTCTTTTTTATTGCGAAGATCTGGTATCTCTCACAGGTACTCTGTATGTCTCGGGCCAATGTGCAGAAGTTCCATAAAGTTCTTGCTGTTTCCATATGGAACTCGAATTGGGAGCGCCGTACACGCACACATCTCTTTTGTTCACTGCGAAGTGGCGGACTAGGGCTAGCTCATTTATTTATGAGGCAAATTGTTTTGAGATTTATGTTTCTTAGGCATCAAAACGACCCCTTCTTACGTACTGTAATTCAAGTTCGCCTGCAAAGTCTTCTGTCTGAATTTGTTGTGTCATCCGGCGTTGTAATAGGCGCAGGTGTTCGTGGGTACATGAGAGAAGTTTTATTGTCTTTCCGCATGTCGAAGGTTCGTTTTTCTATGGAATATTTGGCTACAGTTTCGAAAAATATATTTTTTCTAGGTTTTAGTCGACGTTTTGTTTCGAATACCATTGTATCGATCATTATACTGTAGCGGCAGTGGTTTAGACGTACTAAAAGTAGTGAAAAGAATGCCGGACAGGCCAAGTGTTAAAACATTTTTCTTTCAATTACTTTGTGGCGTTCTTTCGGTGAAAACTTGGCTGTAGGAAAAAGGTTTATTCGTCCCTTGGTCCACCAATTGCTTATTGTGTAAAAAAACCGAAACCGCAGAAGACGTGTTTATCGAATGTTGGGACGCTGTGTTCCACTGGGACATCCTCCAGCGCACCCTCGAAGAAGATTTACTTGTCAACCCACGCGGTATTCGTTATCTGGCTGTGAAAATGTAGATGAAATTCCGTATGATATGATTATACTATTGGGTCTCCACAGTTTGTGGCAGACGAGAATGAGTTTACGACACGCAGACGTGAATGTTCGCACTGTGCGTGAAAACTTTATTGAAAATATTGAAGTTGCCACGGTCTTCGTATGGTTGAAGTGTTTTATCTTTTCCTTTTTTTTCTATTGTAAAAAATCTGTCTAAGCAGGCAATAAAAAAAAAAAAGCCTCGGTGGGTTCGAGGTGAGAGCGCCGGCCTACGGATCTCCGTGTGGCGGGTTCGAATCCCAGCCGACGTGCCCGCAATTTGACGGAGGCTAGATGCGGAGAAGGCACCGTGTAACCGAGCTTTCGATTGCACGTCAAAAGATCCCCAGGTGGTCAAAATTAATCCTCAGTCCTCCGCTGGGGCGTGCCAGATGCCCGTCGTTGGTTTGGCCCGTAAAACTCCCGAATTTGACTTTGCTGATATTCAATAATTTGAGCCGTGGAATAAAAAAAAAAAAAAAATGAAAGCCGTTTACAATAAAGTCCCTCTATACTGGAAAAGTAGCGACAACCTTTGATCACGCCGCCGAGCTCAGCGGTAGGCCGGTGTGTGGCACGTGACCTTCTCCTAGCGCTCCGCCCCTTTGGCAGCCATGAAGGATCCAGCCAGCAAATTCTCCCGTGTCTCGTGTGTCCCGTCGCCAGCCGCGCCGCAAGCTACGCCGGACTCCGTTGCGTCGGACAGATCCGGACTTGCTTAGACGTTCGGGCCAGTTTTGCTGTTGCCGTTGGTCGTGTAGCTTTTCGTTTCTTTTTGTAGCTGGACGTCCGTTTCGCGTTTCGCCACGGATTGCGTTGTAGGACGGCCGGGGAAGGACGGGAGGCACTCACTTGATCGAATGACGTTTTAGCGAACGTCCACGTTTAGTCGAATAGTCGGACGCCGCGAAACGGCGTTTTCGGGTGGGCCAAATGGGTTCACATTTTTGGAATGAGTTGCCGTATTGGGGAGGAGGACAGACCGTTACGCGCCAAGCGGTTAACTTATCAACTACACGGATGGGGACAACAAATACAATGACGCAGCGCTCGGCCGACATAACCGAACGCGGCGTCAGCGTTCGGCTGGAGTTCGTGTTCTCCGGCGAGGGGGAGGAGGGGCTCTTTTGTTTCCACGACGGCCTGCATGAACAATGCAGCATGCACGATCCCAGCTTAGCACAAAAGCCGAAGTGGGTCAAGCTCGCATTCTCAGAAGATAGATCCGGCACTTAACGTCGCTTCGTCGATTGTTAGTATTTTTTACATTAAACTGTGCCCCGCGCTCTATTGTAGAAGATGACATGGCCATGCCCATAAGGCCTGTCGGCATGTGTACAGGCCTTGTGTTGAGTAAACACCGAGCGTGGGGAAAACAAACGGGTCAGAGCGCCCCCTATAGTTCGATCTCCTGCCGAATACATTAGTGTTGTATAGATAAATTTCAGATGAGGCTTTTTTGTAATATTACTTCTGTGTACTGTCTTTGTTGTTAAAACTGGCTAGTGTGAGACCTTTTTTATAATTTTATGTTTTGCCTGATAGATTTGTGTAGTGACTCCTTTTAATAATGTTTCATCTATTGTCTTTGTTGTAAAAAGTATATCTGAGCATGTGTATAACTGCTTCCATTCACTGCTGTCTTGGCTATGGTAGTCTGTGGTAATTTGAAAATAAATATATGCCACATATTTTAATCTCGAGTCAGTTGCCTTTTCTCTGCAATTTTTTTTCCTCATTCTGGTAATGACCAAAACCAAAGTTGGATATTTTTACTTTTAGTAAATATAAAGGAGGCAAAACTTGTAAACTGTGATGCTATGTAATACATCATATGAATATCCTTGTCACGATCTTTTTTTTTTACGTAGCTTGTGCAGATTATGTTTATTTCTGGCAAATAACTGTGAAATTCATTAAACTTAAAAAAGTGCTTGAAGTTACGGTACAATCGAAGGAACACTAGTTTCCAACGGTATTGCAGTAGTATGGCCAGCCGACACCGCCGATTCGTAAGTACGGAAGGGCTTTACAGATCGGAATACAGTAGCACTGCATCAACGTCAACCGTACCCCCTCCCTTCCCCCAACCCCCCTCAAAAAAAAAAAAAGGTAAACGAATATGAGGAGCGACGAGTGACAAACTAGCCCTGCTATACATGCAGTCACCCGAATTTCGTAAGGCCCCGGTCGAAACCAGATCGACAGTAATGATCGCAATAGTCCGGCGTCCTTGGTAGCTCATGCATGTTTATCTATGGTATGATTGCCATAGCGTTTCAAGCTCTTTTTAGCGCGGAGGCAGCAGCAATCGCAATTCGCGCTTGTAGTCGTTAAGCTCGTGGAAGACTGCAGGATCTAGAAATTTTCGCGATTATGTGGGGCCGAATATTATGAAGGCATTCTTACGGATTTAATCACTGACAATGACAGTGCTTACAACAATCGTGAGAACCATATGGTTGCATTGTTACTCGTGGAAATAAAGCTGTGTTCTATTTTCTATGTACTCAGTTCTGTGAGCTTTATCCGAAGGTTGAAAACGTTGCCGTCACGTTTAACTCATTCTTTCTTGGTGTTTAACACTTGCTTGGCACTATGCAATGTAAGAATGAATCAGAAACCTGCACTTTCAAATACGCAACGCGAAAGATTGTGCGCTCTGAATGCGCAGAGGGGACACGGCCGTCGTCTGCTAGTTCTCCTTCTTGGTACCCCCTAGGCGGCGCGCGCAGCGCCAAAAGGAGAGAAAGAGAGAAACGTAAAGGGTGAGGAGGAGAGATGGCGCTACCTTTCCAGTATAGAGGGACCTTAGTTTACAACTCCCTGTAACGCCGAATTAGAGCGCAGCTCTTGAGGAGAAGGAGGGAAGGGTACTGGTGGGGGGGGGGGGGGTCAAGTGACCTCGGGGGGCGGGAAGTCACGTGACCTTGGGGGTCACGTGACCTTGTGGGAGTGACGTGACCGTGGGGCGTCACGTGACGTCGGGGGGTCAAGTGACCTGGGGCCACGTGACGATGCCGATGACGTGATCAGTGACGTCACTGATGACGCCATCACTGATGATGACGATGCGGATGCCGGTGACGTCATCAGTGACGTCACTGATGACGTCATCAGTGATGATGACGATGACGATGCGGATGCCGGTGACGTCATCAGTGACGTCACTGATGACGTCATCAGTGGCTATGACGTCAACGGGGGGTCACGTGACCTCGGGGGGCATCCCCAGGTCACGTGACCCCCCCTCGGGGTCACGTGACCTGGGTAACCATCGTGACTCTCGTGAGGGTAACCCTTGTGAGGGCAACTCTCGTGACCCTCGTGAGGGTAACCCTCGTGACCCTCGTGAGGGTAACTCTCGTGACCCTCGTGAGGGTAACTCTCGTGACCCTCGTGAGGGTAACTCTCATAACCCTCGTGACCCTCGTGAGGGTAACCCTCGTGAAGGTAACACTTTTGAGGGTAACTAACCCTCGTAACCCTCGTGAGGGATACGAGGGTAAGTAACCCTCGTGGAGGGTAACCCTCGTGAAGGTAACCCTTTTGAGGGTAACTAACCCTCGTAACCCTCGTGAGGGTTACGAGGGTAAGTAACCCTCGTGAAGGTAACCCTTTTGAGGGTAACTAACCCTCGTAAACCTCGTGAGGGTTACGAGGGTAAGTAACCCTCGTGGCCCTCGTGATCCTCGTGAAGGTAACCCTCATGAGATTAACCCTCGTAACCCTCGTAACCCTCACGAGGGTTACGAGAGTTGCGGTTACGCCAACGCCGACGCCGACGCCGCTCAAGCCGGGAACGGGCCCCTAAGAGCTGCGCTCTAAAATTGAACACGTGCTCAGCACACGAGGCAAGTCAAGGTTGAGGAACATGCAACCAGTCTAAATTAGGGGCCCACATGGCCTAGTACAGCTGATCACATCACGACCGGTTGTTATCGGGCTAACTTTATTGGCGCTGCCTAGAACTTTTCCTTTTCTATGAGTGGAGATATTGGCCCCTATAAAATGCAGCCAGTTGCTAATGATAATGAAGCTTATCATCATCATTCCTTAATCAGAAGGATTACTCCTCTGATAAACGAACATTCTTTCTTTTTGCCAGTGCCGTCAGCTCCGGCCTCAAGCAGGCTGCCTCCCTGTCCGATAAGGAGAGAGATGGCGACGATATGTTCTGGTTCATATGGTGGAAGTTTGGCCGAGTTGGTTGTGCATGTTAACGAAAAATTAAAACAGCGGGGAAAAAAACGGACAAGAAGACAAAGTGTATAAAAAAAAAACACTGACCCTCAACTAATTCATTGGAAGAAAACAGAAATCGGCAAGCATCACGGATCCTCAAAAATCATCAAGTCAAAGCTCCCCGCCCGTGTGAAACCTGATCAAGAAGGGCATCTGTGCCAAATAATGCGATAGGAGGCGACGTGACAAACAATGTGATAGGTGCGCTAGCAAACCCGTTCTTGATAAAAAAAAAATGGAAGGATGGATGGATGGTAATGGCTATACCCTTTGTAACGGGCGGCCGCTTGCGCCACCTAGCCGAACGTTTCGTCATCCCTTCCTTTTTTAAATTTGTATAAATTTTGTTCTAAGACAACCATTTCACCCTTCTAAAGTGGTTCCATTGCTTTTTTTTATCTGTATTTTTACCCCTCCCTAGCTCTTTTCCACGAATCTTTCAATCTCCTCTTAATTACCGCAATACGTTTCCTACCCATTCGTCCATTCATGTCTGCGAATTCCTGTGCCCCCTCCAAATCCATAGACATTAGCCCAAGAGGGTGGGACGAAGCCCCGTGCAACCTAAAATTGCATGTTGTGTAGTTTCCATTTTGCGGTTGCGTATGTCGCATGGAGTGTCTATTTCCTGGAATTTACCGCTGTTTGTTTTCGTTTCTAGCAACCCCCTTCTAACTTGCAACAGTAATGAGCTATCATACAACTGTTCCTTCTTATTTCTTTTTTTTTGTGCCCTATATTGTTAAAGCTGATCTGCCCTGAAGGCTTAACACGAGTGGGGGCGGTGACTTGATGAATTTTTGATGATACCTGATGCTTGTCATTTTGTGGTTTCTTCCAATCAATCAGTTGAGTGTCAGCGCTCTGTTAGTACACTTCGTCGTCTTGTCATCCATCACCTTTAACGCTGTTTTACTTTTCCGTTAAACATGTTCTGAGTCAGTGACGTCACTAGGTTCATCAACCCCCACCCGTGGCGGTGGCAAGCGGTGATGCCCGCCCCCTTGCCCCCCCCCCCCCCCCCCCCCCGCTTTTGTTACGCCACTGTTCTGAGTCGCCTGTTCTGTGGCGTAGGCCCCCATTACCTCGCGCCCGTCCCGTTCTTTGTTGTCTCCCAGAAGGCGGGATGAAGAAAAGTCGGGGGCGCAGGGCGAACACGCTCTTAAATGTACTTTCATCGGGCGCTGTGACGTTGCGTCTCCCTTTGCGACTTCCCTCTCGTGATCGCGCAAACGATCGTTGATGCAGCGCTTTGTTTGGCCGATATAACTGCTCCGCACGAGAGGGACACATGCTGGACCCGTCCTGTCGCGCAGGGGACAAAGGCTCCGAGTGCTTCGTTGCAGACTAGTCTTGGTTTGCATAGGTGTGTTCCCTTGACGACACATCGCGCTCAACTTGAGCGGGCACGAGGACACCACGTTTTGGTACATTACAATCTCTCGAGCTCCCTGCTCTTTCGTTTCCCCTCAGCCGTGACCTGTACCTCGCGCTCCTCAAATGACGAGCAAGCTCACGGCACACTTCCCACGGAACGATAAGCATACCCCCAAGTGCGAGCGTCTTACGTATCTTAATCGATATTCTGCTTTTTCGCCGGAACGTCGACACCTCGGCATTGTGTCGTATCACATCGCATCGCCGACAATCGAACAGCTCGTAAATATAGGTTTGTCACAGAATCGCATCCCTCTAATATTCTCAACTTTCTACCGTACAATCATACTTATCAAGTCCTGCTGGCGCAATCGTTTTCGTGACTGTGACAATAACGCTAACGCAAACATTGAAATTGAAGTGTTGCGAGTGACCACGGAGCAAACTTCTTCAGGGCACTCAGCGCATAACACTTCTCCGGATCAGATGCACCCCGTCACTTTCACACGGAGCCAACGAACGGGTTCGCTCGGCGAACACTCCACCGGCTCCAGGAGCCAAATCAACAAGCCCCACAGAGAGAGATCGCTAGCATTTTCCGAGAGCTACAGTGACTGTGAGTAGGCGATGTAGTTAAGGAAGCAGAGGCAATCCTGGGTGTAGGCTCATAGGCCAGTTTGTCGGGCATCTGCTGGCAGAGCGCGCGCCGAACGCTCGATATCTGCCAAGAGGGGCGGTTCGTTGATAATTCGTATAGTTTCGGAATCGCGCCGAGGAGCCCGCAATGACATCAAGTTAGTTGGCATGCATGCCCAAGAAGCAGTTAGTAAAATGTGAAGGGCCATAAATGCCTGTGAAGCACGTATGAAACCGGTTCAGTGCTCAAAATGTAAACGCCTTACCTTTGGCGCGAAGACGGCCGTCGTTTTTGAACTACGATCCAGCACACGTGGAGTCACCCTTTCGAATGTGCATTGGGATAGGGAGGCGGAACCGCGGAGCCACCAGCTGGCGCTGGCGCCGGGAAGTGAGTGGTGAGCCCCCGAGCCGTTAGCTGCTGTGCATCTGGGAGTACGTCGCCGCGGGTGGTTCGTGAGAGCGTGGCTTTATTTTCGTTTCGTCGAAACTCGTTCTTGTCTTTATTTACGGCTTCACCACACAAGCTGCTGTGCAAAGTAGCAGAACAATTGCTGCCGAAAGCCGGGACTCAAATGGTTTCGAGGTTTCGAGTTATAGACGAGAGGTACGCTGTTTTTTTGTTCTCAACTGGCTTTAGTTTCCGATCAAATGTTTGTGACTACAAAACCTAACTGTTGCAGTGGTAGTGAATAATAATAGTTTTTATTTTTCTGGCAATAGCTGCGATGGTTTAAAGTTCGAAACCAAATGCTATCATTTTCAAATGTTCAAATCACTCGCCGCAAGAAATACCGGTCATTGTCAAATAATTGAGACTTCTATATAATATCGATATTGAGCAGATGTTTACTTCAAAGGATGGTGAACTTGTTGCAGTGAATTACGGCTGTTTATTTCGGATTGGTGTCAGCGATTTACGGGACTGGTAGTGAGAAGTGAAAATGAGCTTATATTTTATTTTCCGGTGAACTGAAGATGGGCGAGGAGCTATCCGTACTGTTTTCCCATTTCGTTTAGCATTCACGCACTCTTACTTCTAGGTCATAAGATTAAACACTAATACAGGTTCATAATGAACCAATGCCATTGAGTTGAGCTTAGGTCTTCTGAGCTTACTGTTTAGTTTCCTCCAATTGCAAGACACCATCGTGGGTCTTTACTTATTCTTACATACTATAAAATCGCATACAAAATTACTGTTAATTTAGCGCCCACGTTTCATCATATTGCATATCATCACCTCCGGGCACCCACTCAAGAGGAGAAAAAAGCAGAGACACACGAGGTTTTAATGTCGCAGTGTTGAACTTGAGGTAACGTTCTTTGAAAGGATCGATACAGCATTATATGCTAGCTATTTTCATACTATCATTTCACGCATATAGAAGGCAGAGCCGTATATTGGGACAGTCTGGCCCACTGGGTGTGGTGACGAATGTTAAAATGTTACAATGTTAAAATATCCTGCCCACCTTGGGCTGGTGGCGAGGTTAAAATATTTTCAAATTCTATAAAGGTTCAACACGCGGAATCCACTCAGCCACACTTCAACGATGCAAGCTATACACTCGCGAAAATATTCCAGCGCATCCATGTCAGCATGGCGCGTGGCCATCCGTGATCTCCTAATAGTATGCAGGCCCAATAACATCATCATATCCAAAGGTGCGCCGCCGTCATTTTCGACGAGAAGATACCCAATTCCGCGCATGCCTAAAGGCAGGTTCTTTTTGAGGGTGCGTTGGAGTATGTACCAAAATAAAATGCTGTCCCAAGATTCTAGAAATACGTGCTCAATTTTGTCTGGTTTCGGACATAAAAAAAAATTGCTCAACCCACGGAACGAACGTTCCCTCCTTTTCCATCCACGCCTCTACGGTTAAAGTTTCAGTGTGCAATTAAAAATATGCTTAACACCAGGTGCAATTCGAATACTTTTAACTCGTTTTAAAACGTCTTGCCCATGACCTGCGCAATACACTCATCTATACAAAGGAACGAGAAAAACAACATCGCAAAGATTGCTACGGAATATTTTACACCACACCACGGTCAAATATTCTAAACAGAACCGGGCTGTCCAAAATCGACATGACATCACCGCTTCTTTGAGGTGGTGATGAATACCTCCTAGCACACTTGCTGAAGAAACCAGAAACTTAGGCGGGGAGTTACCCAGCCTCACTTGGCACAAAGTACGTACAAACGTGGCACTGACATAACAAAGATAAATAAAACAATTACATTTTGGCGCAAAAATACATGAGACAATCCAAGTCCGCCTTCACGAACGCGCCGGAACACGTTGATACGACTGGTTCTTTCCCGGGACAAGTCTCACCAAACACGGCAAGAATAAAACGATACGTTTCCGTCTGGATCCAGATAGTAACTTGAAGGGCAGTGAGGTGAGTCAGCAAAGGGGGTTTGCTTTTCTTATATCCGGCATGGATTTCACGAGGGGCTCATTTCAAAGAGCAAGCGTCTCGACCGGATGGAGAGCGCCGGCGGTGCCTTGAGTAAAGAATACATCTTTTATCAGATATATTACAATAACTCCAATTGAAGCCTATTGAAAAAGGATGAAGACACTGCAGGAAACAACTTGTATATAACATAAACGATACAAAAGCCAAAATTTAAACTGGAGAATAAAATAATAGAAAGGAATCTTTAAAATGCGGTGCAAGTTTTTTTTTAAGCGATGTCGTAAGTGATGGTATTCAATATTATCATTTAGTTGATATGAATGGTGAGGATATACTTGGTACAGTTATATGAGGAAGACTGGGTTAAATATATTTACCTCCAAAAGAATATCAACTATAGAAAGCCGTTTTAAAGTAGCACCTTAGTATTTGCATACATATTCGTACGAGAGGTACATATTAAGGACAGAACACGGACAGCATATGTTCCGACTTTCAACACATGTATATTTATTTGCAGCAGACCTCCGAATTTGCGGCCAGGATGTGGAAAGGATGTAAACGGGGGAGAGGAATGCAGAAAGTCGAAACCATGATCTTGGCCAAAAAAAAATTGTGTGTGTGTGGGTGGGGGGCCCCCCCCCCCCCCCCCCCCACCCACACAAGGAGACACCTTGCAGCAGCGGAACAGAGCGCGGCAAGTGCCGGGAAACGGAAAAGAGAGGGGGAGGGGGGGGGAGACGGAAGAAGGGGCGAATATAACCCTATCATAAACAAACATTGTTCCTGTTGCCAAGGCCATCAGCTCTGGCCTCAGGAAGGCTGCCTCCCTCTCCGCAAAGGAGAGGTATGGCGAAGATACGTCCTGAGCAGACTTGTACATAATTCAACTACTCTACTCAAGTTACTGTAGTTTAACTACATAGTATTTAGTCATTTTCAATTACATTTTATTCCGGTGATTAGTAGTTTACTTAAATTACTTTTTCCGAGCAACTTTTACTCATTGGCAAAGCACTTTTGAATTTTTAGTGGTAGGTTTGCTGGTCAACAAATATTCCTGCACAAAATAGATAGGGTGTTGGAACATCATCTGATATTTGCAAAGAGGGGAAGCATGTGGTATGGGCAGGGGGGGTGGTTTGGGAGGTCCGACACCCTCTAAATTTTACAAGCCCCCCCCCCCCCCCCCCCCAGCAACAACCCTGCTACGAGGCCCGGGGAACGGACAGACACGCCGCAAGTGAGGCCCAGTAAATGAGGGATTAGCGCCGAAGACTGTCATTATTTGTGTCCCGAAGCCCAAAAAGACGACGTATTTATAGGAAGGGTTTGTCTCGCTTCTCCACAACGAAGGAACTGTCGCCCACTACAGGAGGTGCACACAATGCAGCCTCACTCGTAGGAGTCATCAAAATGCAGCACCCGCTCTGAAGCTCAGCAGGTGCTTCCATAGTCTGTGCTGTACTTCAAAGATCGCGTGCTAAAGAACGAGGCAAATGCCTCTTTGCGTTGCCTTTCCTCACGAAATTCAGCATATACAGGCCTTCCAAGATTCGAAGATCGTTCGATAAGCTTAATAAGACCCCCAATGTTTCTACAAAAAAAAAAGAATCTGAATTGGGAAGTTCTTGAAGACACGGTACCTAAAGTACTATTTTAAGGAGGAATTGAAAAATTATTTTCACTTGAAGGAAAATCTCTGAGCACCTACCTGAATTTTACTAAAGTGTGTTCTGGCATATGGCATATCGTCATGTGAACACGGGCTGTTGTCTTTCGAGACGTCATCTGGTCGTTTCTCTGAGTTAAGTAATGGCGGCAATAAGACTGATACAAAGAAGTGCCTTTTAAGTGTATTGCGATAAATAGTTCATCAGCGAGAGTGCAACAACTACTTTGCGGCGACTTGACTTTATCCAATATTTTCCGCAATTTCCGAAAAAAACTGATGCTCCTCTGAGTACCCCTAGAGCAAACCATACCAGTTAAATGAAAGTAAAAAAGAAGGTATGAAAGGGCCTCATGAAAGTTTGTGTTAAAAGTATTTGTACTTTACTTTAAATTTATGTGGTATTTATAGTACTTTACTTCACGTACGTTGCACCCGGTATACTTACTATACCTGAAGCAGTTCACCTCTAATTGTCTTCGTGCTTTACGTCGAGTAATTTTTAGATGTACTTAGCGCAACACTGTAAACAAGCAAACACTGTCTGAAAAGTCAAGCTCAGGCAGTACTAAACATCAAATTAGAAGTTATACATCCTCAGTGCGTTTATGACCAGAAAACAAGAATTACAAAACAATTAATCGCACAGAAGCAGAACCAGCTAATAAAGCATTAATGTGAAAATACACGCTGCTTTATAATTGGCTGGCTGAATTTCGCTCAGGGATACAAATATTTATGTACTTTCTTGTTACTATAAAAATATAAAAGTAACTTCAAAAGTAATTCGCTACTTTGTTACGGTAGTAAGTAATTTACTCAATTACATTCCATTTGAGTAAATCCTACTCTACTCAAATTACTTTTGACGCCAAAACTGTAACTTAAGTCAATTAGTTTCTTTAAGTATGTCATACATGCCTAGTCCTGAGTCGCCTCTTCTATGGCGTAGGAATCTATAACCTCGCGCCCGTACCGTACCATCCTTTGTTGTCTCCCAAAAGACGGGCTGACGAAAAGGCGGGGCGCAGGGCGAACACGGTCTTATATGTACAGTCATCGGATGCTGCGATGCTGCGTCTCCCTTCGCGACTTCCCTCTCGTGTTCACGCAAACGATCGTTGATGCAGCGCCCTGTTTGGCCGATATACTCCACTCCGCACGAGAGGGACACAGACTGGACCCATCCGGTCGTGCAGGGGACGAAGGCTCCAAGTGCGTCTTTGCATACTACTCTTGGTTTGCGTAGGTGTGTTCCATTGAAGACACATCACGCTCCACTTCAGCGGGCACGAGAACACCACGTCTGTGTAGAAGGGGCAAGCTGCTGCCTTTACACGGTGGGCGGTGTTACGATAGTATAAGATTGTGGCGAAATTCTTTGATGACCTCTCCCCCCTTAATGATGACAAAACTCGTTGTCAGGTGCCCAGTATCACAGACGAGCCTCCATCGTGTACCTTTCGGTATATTGGAATATCTCGAGCTCCCCCCTCTTTTGTCCCCCCTCCCGTTGCCGTCTACTTCGCGCTCCTCTAATGACGAGCAAGCTCACGGCACACTTCCCACGGATTAATAAGCATACCCCCAAGTGAGAGAAACTTCTTACCTATCTCGACTGTTTCGCAGGAACGTCGATACCTCGGCACCGTGTCGTATCGCATCACCGACAATCGAACGGCTCGTAACTATAGGCTTGTCACAGCATCGCATCCCTCTAATATTCTCATAACCCCCTACCCTATCTACCATATTTATCAAGTACTGCTGGCGCAATCGTTTTTGTGACTGCGACAGCGCTTAAGCAACTATTGACATTGGAGTGTTGCGAGTGACTACGGATCAAACTTCTCCAGATCATACGCGTCACGCGTCCCGTCACTTTCACACGGAGCCAATCGACTGGTTCGCTCGGCGAGCGCCCTACTGGCTCCAGGAGCCAGATCAACAAGCCGCACCATAGAGAGATCGCCCGCATTCCCCGAGAAGTACTGTGTTTGTGCGTAGGCAGTGTAGTTACAAAATGAAGCAGAGGCAATCGTGGGTGTCGGCTCATAGGCCAGTCTGTCAGGAATCGGCTCGCCGAGTGCGCGCCGAAAGCTCGATATCTGCCAAGAGGGGCGTTTCGTTGACAATTCGTATAGTTTCTTAATCGCGCCGGGGAGCCCGCCAAGACCGCAAAGACCTCAAGTCAGCTCACGTGCATGCCCATGAAGCACGTAATAAAATGTTAATGCCTATAAAGCACGCATGAAGCCAGTTAAATGGCCAAAATGTGAACGCCTTACTTTTCGCGTAAAGATGGCCGTGAGTTTTGAACGAAGATCCAGCAAGCGTGGAGTAGACCACAGGGAAATCTTATTCACAGCACGACCAACTTTTTACATATATACGACCATGCCACCCGAAGCGCTTTTATGGCGAACGCTGTCCCCAGAGCTGACGATTTAGATTCGCGGCGTCCCATATGATGGCGCTACAACACAGATGTTCAAGGGGTGCTAGAAAGGCTTGAGGTAATGGTCTAGTACTCGCCCGCCGCGGTGGCAAATTGTTTATGAATAGTTCGCTTTCAACCCATTATTTAACACGAATTCACCGTTTGAACGACACTACAATCAAAGCACCTCTTAAGATGAATGGAAATAAGAACAGCACAAACTGAGCTATGTTTCACTCTACATGGTGTCGTAAAAAAATCGCATAAATATGCCAATGAACGGGGTGACATGAAATTTTTCACGAGGGGGCCTCTATGTGGTGCCTTTATGATACTACCATTTTTTGAGTGTTGGTGGTTGGTAAAAAGTTAAAGAAAAACACAGCAGCTCCGACTGTGGGTTGCCAAATTACGGTGAAACAGAGTATAGACCGTTTTATCGTGGGTAGCGCCATTTTGAGAGCGAGAGAGAAAAGGGGAAAGGGCTGCCGGCGCTTCCCCCCTTTTTGATTGTGTAGAAAGAGTGAAAGTCCCGGATGAGAGGCTTGGCCGGTGTTGGGCGTCTGCACTGTGCCCCAACTTCGTTCGCGCTTTCTTCTACGTTTCAAACTCCCAAACTTAATTAAAGTCATGGTCTTCGATGAGGACAGTCCCCCGGTCATCGGGACACCATCGCTGGGTGATAGGGTGCACGAATAACGACAGAAAGCGTCGAATACTGTCCGAGGACCTATGTAGCTTGCATGGAATCCGGCAAGGCAAGTACGACTGGAATGTTTTTAAGCTACATTGCTTTCCGCATGACTGGAAATGATGAACCATTCATACATTTTTGCTTGCAATGGGCCTATTTCAACGTAGTCGCTTTTAGTTGTAATCAACAAGCGATACACGAAACGGGAACCTCAATTAACTTTGTAAACGCCCGGAGCTGCTACATATCGTCTTGCTGTGCTGTTTTTATCTTCGTGTCCCTCTTCTTATATCTCCTTGTAAATGAACGACG
The DNA here is from genome assembly GCF_016920785.2 of Ixodes scapularis. NCBI lineage: Eukaryota > Metazoa > Arthropoda > Arachnida > Ixodida > Ixodidae > Ixodes > Ixodes scapularis. The sequence goes on along the minus strand of NW_024609838.1, from coordinate 83,112,950 downwards.
AAGACGCTCTAGATGTAGTTTTATCTAACCGCAGAAAGCCTCGAAGCAGCCACGAATTATTTTACTATTTGATGCAATATTTTGAGTATTCACATCCAATTTCTATCGCTGGCACGTTCGCTGCCGCTGCTCCCCCCGTCGCCACACTGGCGGATGCCATGACTGAAACAAAGAAACGTGCACACTGGGCTCGAAAACGCAGATCGCAACACACGAGACATTCCTGCAGCGACCATCAAGCGCCTCAAAGCACCTTAGTCAACGGAAACAACCCACCAGTGGCGCTTCAAGGAGCGCTTTTGCCGGCTTTCTGGTATCGCGCAGGAGTGTGAACGGTAAATCGTCACGCAAACATATTCTCACAAGCTGCAAATATTTATTTGGCTTAGCAAGTAGAATATACTAACGGCATGTGATTATTGTATACAAGATACCATTTCTCGGCTCTTCGAGACCATTTCCTTAGTCTGAACGGTCGCGCTACGGGCCGCGTCTAGCCGTGCCCTCGATAGACTACGGAGCTGCGTTGTGTCGTCTGCTACTGTACCGCCAACAGGAGAGCGATAGCTCTCTGTGCTCCACAGATGCGTGTTGCGGTATAACTCTGTACGTCTGTCCTGGAGGAAGGCAAAAAGATAGACTCTGTGACCGCTTATGGTCAGAACATCGATTGGGTCAGAACATCCATCGAGTCAAAACATCCAAGAGGTCACGTGACACCAGAGTCAGAACATCCAACAGGTCAAGACATCCATCGAGTCAGACATCCATCCGAGCCTAAACATCCATCGAGTCAAAATGTCTATCGAGTCAGAACATCCATCAGAGTCAAAACATCCATCTGAGTCAAAACATCCATTGAGTAAGAACATCCACCCGAGTCAAAGCATCCATCGGATTCAAAACTATTATTTGAATTGAAAAGAAAATAAAACAATACATATGCATTTTTTTCCAGCTCGAGACTGCGAATTTGGCCAAGTGCCAGTTTCGGGCATACATCTGACCATTTACCTTGGTCAGTGCCCTGGATGTAGGGTCCCTCGTGTTCGTGTCTTATTGTGGTCACATCTCCATAACTATCTAGACAGAACTGGAATCCTTGTAGTTCTTCCATAGAATGAACTGAACAGCACGCATGGGCCAGTTTCCCTGAATAAAACTATTTGAATGCCTCACGATGTCTTGGTGTCTTATTCAACCAAATGACTTTTTGCGAACGATATGCACTACGTTGTGTCTGGTAGAAGTAATCGTGACAAAAATTAGTGTAGAGACACTACGTAGGGTACAAATACCTAAAAAGTTGTAATACATGAAAAAACAAGACTGTAAAAATTGTTCCAATAGTGCTTTCATAATTTAAAAACTACTATTTATATACAATTGAGAAAATCCATGTAGAGTGCTTTGTCCGAGAGTGAGACTAACTTTAAAAAAACAGGAACTAAAGCTACGATTCTCTCGGAATAACGTTACTGATCATGGCAAACGTCTGGGACAAGAGCGTCTTGAAACAGTTTAGAGGCTCAACAGAAAAATGGAAGCAATTGATTGTCGTGGTGAAATTAATTTTTCTGAAGGGCTTACGCTGCATAATTCAGCGACAACAGTATTTTGGTCCCTCGAGCAATCGCGCAGACTCGGAGCCAGCCTATCGCGCGCTCTGCTGCTCCACCCAATACGTAAAAAAAAAGTAAAAAAAAAAAAAAGTTGTTTTAGTTAATGCGGCGAAGCAATATACTTTCAAAACAGAGCCATTCTGTTTTCAAAACTGTTTCACTATCACAAGCTTGAGAGTGCTCTAACTTTTCATGCGAATAATAATATCGGTCTTTCCATTTGGATGATTTTTATCACGTAGCTTTTGGATGAATTGCTAAAATTTGTTACCCCACATGCCTGGAAAAAATAGTCTTTTCTTTCCGAACCTCTTAGGAACGCATTGACATACACCAAGCTAAAATTAAAGAATGGCTGTCACACTGGTTTCTTTAAAGGCGATCTAAATACCTATCATATTTATATGGATTCAAAAGGCCTTGTCTATTGTCTGTGGGTCACGTTGCTGCCACGAATCGCAGAGTAGCGTGCTCTCGAGCTGCACGGGTCAAACGACTGCAATTAAAACTCCACCAAAATGGCGAAGCAGCGTATTTTACCGGTAATGCAAGTAAATTACAATCTTAAACCACGTCGCGTGATCACGTGACATTACCGATCGCCGCTTTCGAGAGCCATTGCCACTGCGCCGTCGTGTCCCACCTGATTTTATTAAGGAGTGGACCAACAAATCACTTTCTTATTTTACGCTCCGTTACGCTACAAGAAAGACACAGGGTCACTGACGAGCGTACACCCCCTGATACGTGGTAAAACAAAAGATAAATTATTTAGGTCCCTTTACATGCCCCTAACGATATTAACTTTTATATTTTGTTTATTTATTTAGAAATAAAAACAACAGACCATGAGTGGTTCAAGCAGGGACCAAAAAAACCACAGCAATCATCTTGCAAAAAAAAGTAATTAACACTGGTAGAGGAAAATTGAAGAAATCGAGATCACAAAATACATATACCCAGGTTTATTGAATAGCCTAAATAACTGACAAGGTCTCAATAAGATAATAAAATCGTAAAGGCAGTTCACAGCTCAAATAATAGTAAAGAAATAAGAACATATTCTCTCCACTTCCGTCAAATACCGAACTCAATTTCGTCCTTCATAAATTATTAACTTTAATCTAGGAGCGTATGCAAACGGTCATTGCTTACCATAACGTCAAAAGTCGTTTACACAACAGCTCTCTCCTTTCAGGCAAAAAACGATAGAATATTCAATTCGTCAAAATATTCATGACAGCCATCCGAGTCAAAACATCCATCGACTCAAAACATCCATCGAGTCAAAACATCCATCCCAGTCTAAACATCCCTGGGGTCAACACATCTATCGAGTCAGAACATCCATCCGAGCCTAAACATCCCTGGGATCAAAACAACCATCGAGTCAGAACATCCATCCGAGTCAAAACATCAGTCGAGTCAGAACATCCACCGAGACAAAACATCCACAAATGGATGTTTTCACTCGATGGATGTTCTGACGCGTTGGATGTTCTCACTCGGAATCCTCTGTGACCCCCTGCTAAGCTAGCAAAAACAAACAGAAGTATACACTCGTTTAAACTGAAAGGATTCCAAAATAGTGGCCAGACATTGGAAAAGCATATGTCACAGAACTTGGTTTGTGAAATGCCATTATTTTTTCGAGCAAGAAATCACCTGCTCAACACTGGGACGACGAAATCGTCACGATTTATTGCGTCAGGCGTATTTGCGCTCAAGAAGAAAAATCTGAACACATCCTTCTCCCAAAGTCCTATGTCGAATAACAAACACTTTTTTAAACATGTATGCACAAATAACTGATTTATTGCAACACTTGTATATACACGTGAATTAAACTACGTCAAACCTCATTTGTGATTAAATCTTGATGTCTACACCAACTACATTCATATTTTTAGGGCTTTATTGAACGATAACTTCAACAATAGTTAATGGAACACGATGGCTCGATCTCACCAAAAACCTCAACGTGCGAAGCTTCCACAGACGGTCGCTTGCGAGTATTCTCAATGTGAGACTTCAGAAGCTTTCGCTTGCCATAGGGAGCTTGCCTTCGTCTACAACACTGCACGGGCCCGGGAAGCGCGGAGCGCGCCGCTGTGGGGAGAGGTTGACTTACAAGATGACGTGTTACGTGATCACGTAAGATGACGCGTAGCGCGATCACGTACGATGACGTGATTTCGTGTAACGAGATCATGTAAGATGACGTGTTTGTGTCACGTGATAACGTAAGATGACGTCAGTTCGTATGAAGGGATCGCGTAAGATGATATTTTCGTGTCACGTTATCACGTAGGTTTACATTATTTCGTGTTACGTGACACGAAGGGGGTGAGGAAGAACCAACGCTCACGCATTTCCATCGGATGAATCCCATTGATCGCTCGACACCAATTTTTTTTTCGTTTTTTGTGTGTTTTTGATTTTGATTACGCGGTTGGGAGCGATTGAAGGCTGATGGTTCACACATTTTCGTTTGACTGCGACTGCAACCCCTTACCACTTACGCCGGCTTACAACCTGAGGTTGCTATGGCTACAGTTACGTCGAGCATAGACATGCCTGAGCTTGAAAGGCACGCGTCGTACTCGAGCGGAACCAAACGCAACTGCGTGTACCAGCCTATAGAGTCCGTTTTGCATTATATTGTGAAGCAGCGCTACACGCTGATTCAAGATTTCGGGCAGCGACGTAAACATGTGTTGGTACCCAAACTGTGTCCAAGGGGCACAGTGGCGATTTATTGTGAAATCGTATTGAAGGCGCGCGAACGTTGGCTGGAAGATGCTCGCATTAGACTCACTTTCGATTTTAATCATTTTGGCAATGACTTTCATTTGTTTCAACACATGAAATGGTGGACTCATAAGCTTAGGTGGACTGAAACTACAGAGTGCACGGTCTTTAGATTACATATGCTTTGTGCATGTGTTTAAATAACTGTTGCCTCTTTTTTATTTGACGCCGTAACAACCGTAATGCGAAAATAAACATATGAACGAGGAAACCTTAGGATACGAGGTGGCACGATGTTATGGAAGTAACGAATATACGACGGATGCCATTTTTCACTTGTCGGACGTTTTACAAGTGGAACGTCGTGTTTATATGCGGTTCAATATAATACAACATGGACAAGGCTTCTACATCTATTGAAGGAGCTTTTTCAGAAGAACTGATGCTACCGCAAAAGCACGAAATTTTCCACTTTGTTTGTGGCGTTTGACGAGCTCGGTGGTTTTACAGAGCTAGGCGGGAGACAAAAGTAGGACCTTGCATTGGCGGCTCTTACGAGCATCGCGATGGTCTACATCGAACATAGAGATCATATAATAATATAGAGGGAACGGCCCAGCATTTTCCCATGCTTTGCAGTCGCCTCGAAATGGCAATGCACGGAAGCAGACATCGTCGGTCCCGGTGAGACAAAATAGCAAGTTTTCCCTGTCATAAACGCAAAAGCTGGTCAAACATCATTCGCAATGATAATACTTAGTGTCCTTTTGTTTTATTTCCGCAGAAACAAGCGGCGCAACTCACTGTATCAGAAAGAACTCACCCTGACGAACAGTTGTACAAAGGCAAAACGTAGATGCAAACCGAGCGCGTTTCGCCTCGTTCTGTATCTCGGGGCCGACGATGTCAGCGCCCGCAATTCCCCACTCTCCGCTGCTGTCTTGGCCCCGCTGACCTCGAACTAGACGCGGTAACCGAAGTCACATTTTTCCCTCACTGCAGGGCAGCCTTCCAAATACATCACGGCTGGAGAATTGCGGTGGGTCGCTAACTCCGCAAAACAAATTTATCACTATACAAAAACATAAATCTCGGGACGCATTGCAATATCCTGAGTCATTACCCACCTTACCAAGCGTTCGACGCATGCGCAATGCAGCGATAACTTTAGTTGACAGGAGGTGATCCTCAGTGCACGAGACTGTTCGTACCCTGCACGCGCAGAGCTCTAGCGAGGCTGTCGCACGCGCAAAAAGACTAAAGTTCCCTCGATGCATTGCGGCAGCGGTGGCGTAGTCAAACTGGCTGGTGAGATCGGCCTATTTCTGGGTTTCTGCTCTCAGCTAACGTTCAAAATTGAGAGTGAAGTCGCACCTGTCGCCATAACAACCATAATGCGCAAAAAGAAATATGCACCAGGAAACGATAAAGTACAAGGTACCATGGTGTTGTGAAAGTAACGAACGTAAAAATTATGTTACGGAATATTTTTGTTTTGCCTCAAGAGAGCGATCCCTTGTGCTTCGCTGGTGTTTTTCGATTAGCTCCGCGGTCCTACGAGGCCATATATATATAGACCATTCCATTTAGCGCTCTCAGGGCGGCGCCATTTTGTTAGACAGCAGCGCCCTCTCCACACATCCGGGAAGTTCGGCAGGTTCGGCGGAGTAAAGCGAGAGAGAGGGCACGCGCCAGACTCTGCTAGCAGACGACAAACCTGGAGGTCGCCGTTCTCGACCATTGGGCTGTACCGGCGGGCTGTACCGAACTTCGAACTCTAGCTCGTGGCTACCGTTATGAAGTGGTTTGCGTTCTTAGAATATTTCTGGCTGGGCCCTAAAATCAGCCTTTAGCGCTCTGTTGTTTTATTTCAGTAAATGATCAAATAGCCTATCTTTGTTCCGTTACTTCAATAGCAGTGGAGTCAGCCGGCAACTCAACCACTGCGTCTATGGCGCCAGGGGAGAGCACGTTTTTATTTATTATTCCACTCATTGTCGCTAAAGGCCTACACCAGTACAAACTTCCTATAGTAAAATAGCTATAGCAACCGGATTTACTTTTCACCGGAGCGACCGGCCACTGTTGCATAGTTTTTTCTTTCTTTTTTTTCATTTGCACGCAAGTAACATTACAATTAGACTCGGTTAGTCTTTTTAAAGAGCATAGCAGTACACATTAAACATCAAAGTCCGCGCATTCGCGCTCGAAATTTCCAAAATGACGCGATTTTAAACCGAGTTTAACGCCAGCCGGATGCTAGGTACAGCCCACTTGGCGGAGCAGACGACGTACGGGGTGAGGGGGGGGGAGGGCATTTTTTCTCTCTTCGCTCTTCCTAGTGAAACGAGGTAGAAATCTGTAACGACTCTTGTTATAAAAAGGGTTGGGTGTGTAACTCAAGTATAAGCAAAAATGTTCAGGAGTTTCTTTTTTTTTTCTCGTTTTCAAAACAGGACCAAGACCCCAGGATTAGTAGGCCACTTCACTAAGCGAAGCTATCGAATGTTTAGGGTGCTTCGTTTTCTGTTCGGCACAAAATGACTCCCCACTTTGAACTTCTTTGTGCTAACTTCGGGAAACTTATAATCCGCAGTGCGAACAAAAACGCCTTATCGGGGTTCCCAAGACATCGCTTTTGACCGCGTTGTAGATTATCATTTGCGTATGTCAGGGTTTGAAAGGAACCGCGATCGTCGAGGCATTTGCTATGCGTCACTGCAAACATAACATATGCACCACCTTCATGAGCGTATCTCGAAAGGGGGTTGATTTGCTACGCCCGGAACGTTTGGCCGCCGTTTCCTCTGCGTGACGTTACCAATCAGCTTTGGAGATAGCGTTCAAGTTCATAGTTCAAGGTCTCGTGGCGGATGACGCAGAGCTAAACTGGCGCTTAGCGGGTTGCGGAAACGATCTGCTGAAACTCCCTATTCTCCTCACTCTATTCTTCAGAACTACCTTTCCCTTCCTGTCCTTTCCATTCTCCCTTCTTTCTTGCCCTAGTCCAGTTTCCCTTACAGAAATGCGTTTCGAAGTCGAAGTAAATAAAAATTGTTGCAGTTCAGGGTCGCCTTCTGGCACTTTGGCTTTTTAGCAACTTCATTATCCGGTATTCAGCATTTCGATGTTTCTTATTTTGATAATACGAATTTTTGAACTCAACAAATCACCTCTATTTACCAAGAGAAAAAAACAAAACATAATTTTCAGGACAAACTTTAATATTCCGAGTTGATAAACATCCGCCGGCGACGAAAATACTAAATTGGTTACAACCGAAAAACTCCGGTGGTTGGAAATATTCGGCCTGGGTAAAACCAAAACACTCCAGTCGGTGACTGTTCCCGCCCTAGCGACTGCTAGTTTCTTTGAAACGCCTCCTCTGTAGAAGTTTGTGAAACATTTTATCTCGTCGATCCTCCATCCTTCCAGTGCCTATTCAGAGGTGGGTGTGGTTCTTGGAAGACAACGCCAACAACATTAGTGTCGTCCGGAACCATTGACCTTAGAAACGCGCCTCTTCGCTTGGGGAACTGAGATGCGTTGATTGTTATTTGATTCTTTTGCCTACTACAGACCATTCAAAAAGTCGTCTTCTGGGTGCCACCAACTTCGTCTACTGGTCTGTGAAACGCGTTCGAGCGTGCACAATACCTCTCTAGGCCGAAAGATTGTACACTGCGTATGCGTTCACAGCTCAAAGACTGAGGCATGTTTCGTCGGTATAGATGCTTCCACGAGAAGAGCGTATGAGATTTGTGGATAGAATTGGAAATTTGAAATGTTCTTGCCCAATCGAATTTTTCTTCCTTGGTTATGAACGCTTTTTAGCGTCATCACGAGACGTTCAACCATAATACACTGGTATTTAAAAAATAAGCACCGAAAATCATGCACCGATTTTTGCTCAAAAATAAACGCCGGAAAAAAACGTACCCTAATCATTACCCATGTCACCTTTTTGGGCAATATGTGAATTTCCAGAAGAACAGCGAGTTATCACCCTCCCCTTACAGAGCAGGCGACCCGTTTTTTCCCGCGTTAGATTGCGGTGACCGCGAACCGTACGGAGGTCACAGGATGTCCGTGAAAAATGTAAAGGAGGCAAAGAATGATCTACTCTGTGCACGCTTCATCCCCAATTTCCACGACCCCAAGTCCGAAGGACGTTTGTGTGAAAGATGACGATAAAATAAAACTTTGCGTCAAAAAAAAAAAAAAAGTTTTTAAAAGAAAGAAAAGTAAAAGCATGCACAACGCATTGACGGACCGCGAGGTTGTGGAACATCTCCCGGTCCGCTTGCGACAGGACGGTTGTCTTCGACCCAAAGCTCCAACGTGAATTTGCCACGTGCGAAAACACGGATACCTGCCCACCGAGAACCAGGAAAGAGAGACACGCACACTGACGCCTCGGCGTGCAGAATGAAACAGGGTGGGGGCTCGGAATAGGGCCGCGGAAGAACACCTTGCACAGTGCCGATCCGGCCGATCTCCGAACGGACGATTTCGCATTTCGTGGACAGCGAGCGCCACCTCACGGGAGAGAGAAGTACCTTAAAAACAACGAAAACAAGCACCGACACCTTGGTTCTTTATATGCGCTGTATTTACGGAACAGATCGACTTACATGAATAATTTTGATATTATTTGATTTCGAAAGAAATTTAAGACATTAAGTGAAATACGTTTTCTGTTTGGATTTAGATAATTTTGGGAATTCGCTCCGAACGCAAGAGCGCCGAATTAGCTGATTTTGAACATTTTCATGATTTTTTAAAAAATACAATTAAATTTATAATAAAACATTTGTTCTACTTAATGTCTCGATAAGGACTCAATGTCTTTAAAGCAAAATGTTCAAGAAGATCCGTGAAGCCGTTATTATGTGAGAAGTTTTCTAAGTTGGAGAAAAACCTCATCTATTCTCTATGGGGTTCTGAGGAGCGCCCCCTCTTAAGCGTCCTCGAGGATTATTGTTTGTTAAGGAAAGCGAAGCACTATTTTACAATCTACTCGATATGGCAGCTACGTAATTGGACACTTTCTGACGGTTTGCGTGCGTAATCGTCATAGTTCCGCCGCGTGCCCCTGTTTACTTCGTTTTTGTCCAGCCCACAGGCACATAAAAGGAATGTTCACCACGTAAAAGAGGCAATAACAGATTTCTATATGTTTAAGAAGTTATATGTGTCAGGATCACATAGTTATTTAAATTAGCTTCAAAATTAGAAATATGTGCAAGGCTATCCCGTATCACTTACAACGTGCCTGTCGAGGACAAAAACGCCGCAAAAGATTGCCAGAACACCTTTCAGATATTTTGGGGGGCACTGCTTTAGGGTGGTCGGCGCTTTATTTATGTTGTGAAATATTAAATTAGTATAATCAAATATATTTCTATAATGATCAATAAATTTTACTTTATAAAGTTCACATAACCGCTTGAGACCGACGCGGAAGGACGATACTTGAAACCACACGAGCTGTGGAGTCTGCGTAAAAGGGTTTTTCTGTTTGTCTGATTGGCAGTGTGAAACATCGGGTTGCAGGGTACGCCAAAAAGGACTCTGTGCTTACATGATAGATTGAAAGTCAAATGCAAGAAATGTTCAAAAAGAGAGAGATAATTAATGTTATTTTTCTAAATAATCCTTTACAGAACGCCTTACTGCAAAAAGAGATGCATAAAGATGCACGCAATGAAATTTATAATTTTACATAAATAGCGCGAAGGACAGGCGTAGATTCCTAAAATCTTTGTATAAATCACATTTCGTCAGCTTGCATGAGCTTCAAACTTCGCTAAATACTGCCTCGGGAGGCTAATGTGATATTCGGTTTCACCTACACTTGCTTTGGGCCCTCACTTTACAGCACTATGCTTGAATAGTCATGCGCTCTAACATTTCTCTAGGCTGCCATATATCATCGCGAGACTGCTATAAATACTGCACAACTTTACAATTAGGACATCTATGGCTAGTGTTGCGAACATCACATTTCACCAGAAAGCTGAATTGTTTAACATGGTATGCACTTGACGTCATCACACTATAGGCTGGTGGTCATTGTGATTTCTACTTGCTGAGAAAATGGAATTCGATGGTGCAAAATGCACGCTGCAGGAAGTTCAAGCTCAGTGAAATTCAAGATTTGAAAGGCACGTCATATTATTCTTAGTGCATCGTCGTGAGGAACGGCGCGAGCGTCTGGCACGACAAAAACGTGTTTTTTGGCAAGAGTGTTTTTTCAAAGTAGTTTCCGGGTTAACGCTTTTTGGTCTGCCACAAAGATGCGGGGAAGAGGAACTTTTACATTCCAGTATGTTTTTAAAACTACCCCCCCCCCCCCACACACACACACACAGACACGCGCACACACACTTTTTTTAGAGGGGAGCTGTTAAAGGATAATTTCCACAGTATCGTGTCCGTCAACAAACAAATAATGACACTAAACTCTGGACAGCTACCGCCCTCTATAAGTGACGACAGCAACCAGACAACCGGCTGGCCGGTTGTCTGGTTGCCGCCGTCACTCATAGATGGCGGCAACCTTTCTAGCCTTTCCACTCTGTCTTGCCGACTTACGGCCGGCCATTCCTTCATACCCACCATAGTACAGCTTCGCTAGTCTTCCTTCTTCATCAGAGTGGGAAGGCTGAACGTATTCCTGAAGAATCGCCTCCTCCGTTTGTGTGTGCTAATTCGACAATTTTATTTGTCACTTGTTAACAGCAACCCTTCATTGCTTTTCTTTTGGACCCCGTGAAGTTTAAAGGGGTCCTAAAACGATATCGGGTTGGAATCTTCATGACTTTTCCGAGGCGTACTGATCCTAGTCTGGTCCAAGTATACTCGCACAGGCCGCCACTGATTCAGACGCTTCTTTGTCACGGTGGAATTGCGAGGGTTAAACGAGACTACTTCTTTTAGTCTTGCCTTCGCAAAGATTCATGTCGTCATTGTGGGACCAAACCCGCCCGCCTGACGACAGTTGAGGGCGGCTCATGGATTGGACAGGAGAACTGCGTGAGCACTGTACATCGGCTCGTAACTATCAATACCTCTGCGGATATACTTGGGTAGTGGCTCGTGTCCAACCACTGCGGTGATGAGAATGGCCGAATTCTTTTAACGTTAATTGGCGGCATAAGATGGGCCCCAGGCCACGTGGCCGCTTCTGGCTCTAAATCGAGGGGATGAAGGATGCTCACATTTCTCTATTTTTTTGTCGACTGCCATTGCGTAGAAAAAAGAGCAAAGCCAAGTTCAATCAGTTATTAACATTAGGGAGTGATCCTGAGTAGTATTTAGTGATGCATGGAAATCTTTTTATAGCTCCTCTAAGCAAAATACAGAGGGGGTCGAAACTTGGGCAGTAACTTGAGAAAGGCGCTTGTGTGAGACTTACAGCGACTGCCAACGTTCGGCTGTCCCTTGTGGGCTTTGCGGCCCGTCACCGCGCAAAAGAACTCGCGCTCCGCGCCCGGCCAGCAACGTGCGCGCGAGCCACGGTCGAGTCTCGGGGCTCGGGAGTCGGTTGACTGCCACCAGAAAGTAAAGGTGTGTTTTTTCGGAGATCTGCCTCGTTGGTCCTTCTCGCGGGTGAGCAGTAGCACCGAACCCTACATCATTTGGCACTCCACGCGAGGCCTACTGCTCGCCCGCGGGTTGGACCGCAGGCTTTTAGCCCGTTTTAGGCGTGTTAGCCTGGGTTTTCTTGCTTTTGCCATCCCCGATAGGCCTACGTGGTCGTTCGACTAGGCCTCGGCCACCGGACGCCATCTTTGCCATCGTGGCTTGGACATTGTGAATAGTGTGCATACTGTAGCATATTAAGTGTTTTTTTTCGTTCTTTTGTGTTCTGTTTTGTTCTGTTTTTGTGTTCGCCTGTTTTTCTGCGGTTGCTTCTGCGATGCAGATCCGCCAAGGAGCCGCCGCAGACCAAGGCGAGACCGGAGGGGTGCCGGACCCGACGTCCATGGACCTGATGGCTCGGGTGGCCAACCTGTGCGACACGGTCGCGCAACGCCTGGTCCTGGCTGACCACGGACCCCAAGGGCAAGGGCCACGACCCCAAGTGCCGGTCCCGTTGTACACGGGTTACGACGACCGGAAGTCCGTGGCCGACTTCCTGGCCGAGCTGGCGGCCTATAAGCTCGCCACGGGAGCCTCGGACGAGTACGTCCTTGCACGGGTTCTGCCCGTGGCGTTCCAAACGAGCGCCGCGCGCTGGTGGCGCATCGTGGCCCCTTTCCTCACCTGGGAAGACTTTCGGCGGAAGTTTCAAGAAGAATTTTTTCCACCTGGGTACCAGTCTCGAGTCCAGCGAGAACTGGAGCGCCGGACCCAGCACCCGGACGAGACCCTCGTCGAATATGTACGGGTGATGCAGGAGCTCTATGACAGAGCCTGCCCAACGACGTCGGAGTCGGACAGGGTTGCTCGGGTGATGCAGCAGAGCCACCCATGATTCCGGCCCTACCTGCATGGCCGCACGTATTCCACCCTGGAGCAACTGGCCCGGGACGCTCACGGCATACAAGAGACGCTCCTGGCCGAGCTGCAGTATCGGCCCCCGCCACCGCCTGAAGAAGCTCTTGAGCCGTCCTGTGCCTGGCGAGCTCCCGGGCCCAGAAGAGGTCCGACTCAGCGCCAAACCCTGGATGGCGCGGTCTGTCCCCCCCGTGCGCTGTACTCCTACGCCTTCGGGCAATGGGAGCGCGGGAGACCACTCGATGGTTCGGACCCCCGGCTACGTGCCCGGCCGGCTGGATCGAGACTACGGCAGGGTGAAAGCCGTTTAAGGTCCTTCCCCCGCAATGCCAACCGGGGCGCCGATCGCTGGTCCAACGAGGGACACCAAGAAGGGCCGCAACGACAAGCGCAGGCAAGCCCAACGCACGGCCCTGACCAGCGCAACTCCGTGCGGTGCTTCGGCTGCGGTCGCCATGGCCACTTCCGGCGTGACTGTCCCGACCTACTGCGCAACAGCCCTGCAGCTTCGGGAAACGAGTACGGCCGGTGGTGTTGACCCCTGAACGCCTGCCGGCCGCGATGACCATGGACAACTCGGCAAAACTTCCATCGGTATGTTGAATTCAGCCTGACCTTGAGCTAATTGAGCCTCGTATGACAGTTACAGTGCTCGGAATAGCTGTGGCAGCGCTGATTGATACCGGTGCGAGTCTGTCGCTTATTGGGGACTACCTGATTGAACGCTGCAAAGAGCAGAAAGCTAACCTGCGCGAGACTAACGTGCGCTTACAGCTAGCGTCAGGACCAGAAATGCTCGCGAGTCAAGCCGTGAGGTTACAGATCGGGTTCAACGAGAAAAAACGGCGTCAGCGCTTCGTTTGCTTACCTGGTCTCACGGTACCGATTATTTTGGGGCGAGATTTCATTTTCGGGGAGAACCTGGTTCTGGACTTTCCGAACAAAGGCTACCGGTTGGGTAGTGACGCGCAACTGATCCCATTTACTAGACGAGAGGATTGTGTCGTCAGTGTCGATAACGTTGGCGCTAGAACGCCTGCTCTGCGACTCCCATGTGCGGTAAGCGATTCTTTGCAGAAGTGTCCTGCTACGGACCAGCAAAAGCGGCGTCTCCAAAGACTCCTTGAGGAGTTTTCGCCGATGTTCACGGAGAACCCCGGCAGAACCGGTGTCCTAAAGCATTCAATTGACACCGGGAATACACGGCCTCTACGCTGCAACCCTCGACCTATCAGCGTACACAAGCAAGCCCTGCTGGACAAGGCGCTCCAAGAGATGATCGACACGGGTGCAGTACGTGAGTCACAGAGCCCTTGGGCCTTCCCGATCGTCCTTGCCCCAAAGAAGGATGGAACGGCTCGGCTTTGCGTCGACTACCGGCGCCTGAATGCGGTAACCGTTCGTGACGCCTACCCGTACCCCTCGATTGAGTCGATCATGTACAACTTGGGAAACGCGAGTTTTTTCACGACTCTTGACTGCAGTCGCGGTTTCCTCCAGATAGAGGTCGAGCCCGCTGACATTGAGAAAACAGCATTCACATGCTACAGAGGGTTGTACGAGTTTGTGCGCATTTCGGCTTGAGCAACTCTCCTGCCACATTCCAGCGTCTTATGGACATTGTGCTTGGAGACGCACGGCACAACTACGCCATGGCATATATGGATGACGTAGTAGTCTTTTCACGCACGTTTGAAGAACATCTTGTGCACCTTCGGACTATTCTCGAACGCATGCGGAATGCTGGTTTGACAGTTCACCCGGGAAAAATGCAACTGGCAACATCTAAGATTAACCTGCTCGGTTTTGTAATCGACGATGGATCGCTTCGCCCTAATGAGGACAAGCTGAGGGCCATAACTGAGTTTCCTCCCCCACATGATGCAAAGAGTTTGCAGAGATTTCTCGGCATGGTTGGATTCTACCGCCAGTTTATTCCCCACTGTGCAGAGATAACGCGGCCTCTGAACGAACTGCTGCGCAAAGGCGTCAAATGGCGTTGGACGGAGGCACAGCAAAATGCTTTCCTTCAACTGTCTAGAGCTATTGCCGAGACAGCATCGTTGAAGCTCCCAGACCTCAACCGTCCGTTTGGGCTGCAAACCGATGCGAGCGGCTACGGTTTAGGTGCTGTGCTGCTTCAAGACTTTGATGGTGTCTTACGACCCGTAGCGTCTGCTAGCCATACGTTGACAGCAGCTCAGCGGAATTACAACGTTTGCGAGCTTGAGTGCCTATAGCCATCATATTCGCCCTGCAGAAATTCAACATGTATCTTGATGGCGCGCGCTTTGTGATCCAGTCGGATAATGCCGCCTTGTCTTGGCTTCAGCGGCTGGAAAATCCGGCAGGACGATTAGCACGCTGGGCACTAACGCTTCAGAAATATGACTACACTATTGTGCACAAACCAGGCTCACAAAACAAAGTTGCAGACGCTTTGTCGCGCGCTCCGCTCGGCGAAGAGCGCGTGCACGAGGATGCCAATGTTGTGGCTACGATAGATGCTGGCTCGCGCTGGGGTACTTTGATTAGCCGAGATGAGCTTCGTGCTGCACAGCAGAACGATGGACTTTGTCGCAGGGTCTCTGAGTGGTTATCTTCACGTGACCGACGTGGCAACAGAGACGCTGACATGGGTTTTGACTCGTACTTGCTGGCCGAAGACGGTCTGCTTCTCCGGTACATACCTCAGATCGACGACGAGGAGGGTGGCTCCACAGACACTCCATTTCGAGCCGTGATACCTCGCCGACTTCGCACGTCCTTCATTAGATACTACCATGACTCTGCTTCGGCTGGTCACAGTAGTGGCTGCAAGACTTTCGAAAAGTTAAGCCGTACTGCAACTTGGCCAGGAATTCGTCAGGACGTGCTGAGGTACGCTCGTTCATGCCCGGTTTGTCAGAAAGCCAAACCGCGCGGTGGTAAGCCCCCTGGTCTAATGCAGCCAGTCGTGAGTCGGTCCCCATGGGAATGCGTTGCTGTCGACGTCATGGGCCCTTTCCCACGCAGTCCGCGTGGCAACCAGTACTTGTTGGTTGTCTCGGATCACTTTAACAAGTGGGTGGAGCTATTTGCATTACGGTCGCTGACGTCCAAAAGAATCTGGTCGTGTCTGATGGAGACGTTCACACGCTTCGGATTTCCGGCGAAATTGATTAGCGACAACGCTACTTACTTTGCCAGCGAAGTGTTCCGAGACTCATGTGCCGCATTGGGCATACAACACAAGCGGACGTCTCCCTATCACCCACAGGCAAACATCACAGAGCGGGTGAACCGAAACCTGAAATCAATGTTAATAGCTCACACCGAACGTCACCCTGACTGGGACGCAACGCTCTCAGAGCTCGCGTTCGCAACACGCACAACCGTTAACCGGTCTACAGGTTTTACGCCAGCTTGCCTTAATTTCGGAAGAGAGCTGACTTTCCCGCTGGAAAACACTTGCACGACCAACAACCGTGGCGCTGCTCGCTCATACGGTCAGTTTGCAGGAAGCCTACGACGCAGACTCAGGGACATCGTTCGTGATGCCCGGGAGAGCTTGGACGCCGCACGGCTTCAGCAGGCTGAGCAGTACAATCGTGACCACCGGGACGTGCAATTCGAAGTTGGTGATCTTGTACTCCGGCGGACACACCCACTTAGTGACGCCTCCAGAGGTTTCACAGCTTCCCTGGCAAACAGGTGGGATGTTCCGTATCGAGTGCGAGACAAGGTCTCACGCCTCACGTACACGCTTGTCCATTGTGAGTCTGGACGACTCGCTGGACCCGTTCATGTCACCAACCTCAAACGGTATTATGAATCGGATGACGAACTTCTCTCGCAGGTGGAGAGTGATGCCGATCTGGGTTATAATTAAAAATAAACTTAATTCTGCGAGGACTCTTTTTGATGTTGGTGACGAAGACGAAGACGAAGACTTAGAAAATGCGCGTTGGATTAGGCTTTGACGAGAACTAGTTTCCGCACCATACAGATTGTGCGCGTAGTTCTGTGCGATATACACCGACAGTGCGCTCGCAAATTTAGCCAGTCTATTGCCGCGCCCAACGTACCGACGCTTTCTTGTAGAAGCCTCTCCAGAAGACAACTGTTGATTCTTTTTTTTTCCTTTCGTTTTTTTCGAACCTTCGACATGTCTCGCTACCGCCTCAACCGTTGCCGGAGGTTCTCTCAACCCCTTCGATGAGCCACGTGGGTTCGGGGACTACGGCAACGCAGTGGGCGGCCGAGGACCCTCTACCGGCCCTAGCTACGCCGCAAGATCAGCAGCCCCGGCTGCGGCTACAACGACGGCTACGGGGCGCAGACCAACGGAGACCAGGACAACAACGAAGGTCCTGCTGACCGTTACGTTGCCAGTCACGGCCCCGGGAATACCCACTCGTCCTCAAGCGGCGGGTCCACACCGCGGGTCTCTGCTAATTGTGTGCGGCCTCAACTTTAACAAGGTGAACGCCGAGAAGCTCTTTGACCTGCTCTGCCTGTACGGCAACGTCGTCAAGATCACTAAAGAACATGAACGGCTGTGTCATGATGCAGATCGGGACTTCATTGGCAACTGCAACAACCGCATCACCAATCCGGAGGCGGCCTCCACGAACCGCATCCGGCCGCCTGCACCGTCACAACCCCCTCCCCATCTACCACCAACAACCAGAGAGGACAGCCACGGAGCCAGAGGACAGAGAAGGGGGGAGGGGGGGGGGAGAGTTTGTGGGCTTTGCGGCCCGTCACCGCGCAAAAGAACTCGCGCTCCGCGCCCGGCCAGCAACGTGCGCGCGAGCCACGGTCGAGTCTCGGGGCTCGGCAGTCGGTTGACTGCCACCAGAAAGTAAAGGTGTGTTTTTTCGGAGATCTGCCTCGTTGGTCCTTCTCGCGGGTGAGCAGTAGCACCGAACCCTACACCCTCTAAGGTCACTAAATTATCGTTTTTTCTAGTTATTCCTTCCGTACACACGTGTAGCTCTATGTAACGTCATATTAATAAGTCGCATTTAGTCATTTCAATACTTCTATTCTCGGGGACATCTTTCGGATGCAGTTCAGCAACAACGAAAGAATGTTTCGGTGCCTCATTAATGTAAAATTGGTCTTGCAACATTTTTTTTGTACTTTCAATAGATACTGTTAAGAAGTAACCCCTCACGCTGATAGCTTGCGAAAACATCCATTAGTTTTCCCCTCCGCGCAATAGCAGATGCAGAAAAAAAAAAAAAAAGAGACGGCTGTCGATCCCCTCCTCAACTCGCCATTTGAACAAGCGGCCACGTGATCTGACGCTAATTTTATGCTGTCAGTGTTCATCATAGTTATGCCCTAGGCGGCTAGGGTTTGGAAAGCAAAAGCTTGGGTTGAGCTTCAGATATTGTTAGAGTAGGGCTATTATATTTAATTGACATGAGCCGTTATCCGAATATTTGGCGATGCTGATTGTCATAGACCCGAGCACTCGACTAAAGGTTGTGAAAATCTTTTACTTCATGGTGTCACTTGACTTTCGGTACAAAATCGTGATGTCATGTTACGTCATGCTGTCAACAAGGTTAATACATCTAGTGACTTCCTCAAACTACATCGAGTTGACGCGGTAAGTCACGTGGCGTCACGAGGTCACGTGACATTACTTGACAACATGGATTGACGCCATGCCGTCACGTGAAAACGTGACACATGGTTAATCAAAGTGCCAATACAAAAGCGCCACGAAAACCCCCATTTACCATACATTGCAATGCTGTATATGACGATTTGATCGATACATAGAGGTATAGCCGCCTGTTTTTTATTTCCATATGTTCATTTTGTGATACTAAAAAAAAAAAAGAAATTACTTTGAACCGTTTTGAACTGGATACCGTTGTATTTTTTCAGTTCGGTTCCGGTTCAGTTCAAAGACGGCGGCGAAGATTTCGGTTCAGTTGAGTTCAGGTTCGGCTAAAATAACGGTTGTGTTCCGGTTTTCGGTTCGGTTCGGTTCCGGTTCGACACCCTTACTGAAGCGTTTGCTTTTTGATGTGGAGTGTGAGTTCAGTCTAAATGTTTGCAGATAGCATTCACTAAATGTTTGCAGATAGCATTCTGTATGTCATGGAATGGCATGTGTTGCATTTTTCATTTGTCTCTTACGGTTCAATAAATGTTCAATTTAACACATTCTAATTGATATAATGAGCTTCACTTAATTAAATACTACTGTGGTTCAGTCCCAAGGCTAGACCACCCCCACTACCACGCTTTTAATTAGGAAACAGATGCGCATAAGGGGACAAATGACAAGCGAAGCGTGTTTCCTGCAATCCTCTGAAACAAACAAAACATGTCACGTGTTATCCAACCAGGAAAGCTCCACGTACTTCGTTTGTGGCAGCCCGTGATGCTTACAATGGTTCAGCCGTGAAGTGCGATGTTTGGGACCACTGCTCGCTCTCTTAGAGTTCGAGAAAGGGGGGTTATGATGTGGCTTGCAAGAAGCTCTTTTGTAATACTTCTTCATAAAGTGAGTTCTGTTCAGTGTGACTCATTATTTATTTATCACGTGCCTCTTATGTGGTGAAGTTGCAATCCCCCTAAGTGAAAAAAGTGTAAATGTGTTCAGTAAACATCAGCTGTAAATCGTATAACAATAATATAAGAATATGAATACCTTTTTATGATTTTTGTACAATTTACAAGTTCTGATATATGTATAGGACACATTCTTATTAAATTTTCAACGGGGCTTGTACTTCATTTCACCTTTCGTCCGAGCGCGGTGGAATCTACCAGCCATCCCAGCCAATCCAGCGTCGAGAGAGCATCTTCACTTTATTTCCATAAAGACCCCTTCGGGAGGGGTATTACATAAGGGGTGGGAGAATATAAAAAAACAATAACTTGAACAATAGGTTGTTACGTTGGATTGATGGTTGACACAGCTTCAGCAAACCTTAATGGGCAGGTGATCGTATAAGCAACATCGCCGGGAAGGCCGTTCAAGTCTGTTGCAGTACGGGGGAAGAAGGAATTGAAAAAAGTGGCAGTTCGAGTGCGGTGACGGGTGACCTGCAATGGGTGACCTGTTCGGAGAGAGACGCGGGCGTGGGGTACAATGTAGGGCGCGTGATGGAGCGGAGAATAGAAAAACTTGGGAAATAGACATAAGCTAGCAGTTTGGCGACGAGAAGAGAGGTCTAAAAGGCCCGATTCAGCTTTTAAGGATGAGATACTAACTTTGTACGAGTAAGATGAGTGGATGAATCTGGTGGCGCGGTTCTGAACCTGTTCGAGTGCATAACTGAGATAGGCTTGGTGCGGGCTCCAGATGGGGGATGCGTATTCCAGCTTTGACCTTACGAGTGATTTGTATGCTATCAGTTTTATGCTTTGAGGAGCGGTACGTAGATGGCGTTTTAGAAATCCTAAACTTTTATTTGCTGATGAGATAATGTTAGTGACATGTGCGCGCCATGATAGGTCGCTACCTAAGGTGACACCAAGATATTTATAGGACTGTACTAGTTCGACGGGAGTGTTAGCAATTGAATAGGGGAAAAGGAAAGGGTTGGTTCGGCGATGAAAGGACATGAGTTTGCATTTTCTAGGATTAAGTGACATGAGCCAGTGGTCGCACCATTCCTGGATGCGGTTGAGGTTTTCCTGTAGATTGATTTGGTCAGAAATGTTAGTAACTGGTTGGTAAATAACGCAGTCATCGGCAAACATACGGATTTGGCAAGTAACGTGTAAGGGTAAATCGTTAATATATATGAGGAAGAGCAGTGGGCCCAAGACGGAGCCCTGGGGAACACCTGATGATACTGGTAGGCAGTTGGAGGACTGGTTATTAACGAGGACGGACTGAGAGCGATTAGTCAAAAATTCCTGTATCCATTTCAAGACGTCAGGGTCTAATCCTAGCCGAGAAAGTTTTAGTAGCAAGCGTCTATGAGGTACTTTGTCGAAGGCTTTTGCAAAGTCCAGGAAGATAGCGTCAGTTTGGCAGTTAGAGTCGAGATAGGTATGCAAGTCGTGGAGAAAGAGAGCTAGTTGAGTTTCGCAGGAGAAGTTCCTGCGAAACCCGTGCTGAGAAGAGTGAAAGAATTGGTTAGAGTCCAGGAAATTCATAACGTGGGTATAAATGACGTGTTCCATGATTTTGCAGGGTACGCTTGTTAAGGAAATGGGTCGATAATTTAATGGAGAGTCCTTGTTGCCTGATTTGAAAACGGGAACGACCTTCCCCGCCTTCCAGTCATCTGGAATGCCGCCTGTGAAAAGTGACTGCGAGAACATAAGTGGGAAAAATGATGAACATACACGGTTACAATTCTTCAAAAATTTCGAGGTGATTTCGTCGACGCCCGCTGATGATGACAACTTGATGTTATCAATAATAGACGAAATACCGGCAGTGGAAAATGAGATGGGGTGCATTTCCGATTCAATAGTTACGATTACGGGTGGGAGTGGTGCGTCGGGCTCTTGAGTAAACACTGATGAGAACGCGATATTAAACATGTTAGCGCACTCACTGTCGCTAAGCACATTCCCCGATTCATCGGCAAGAGTTAAACCGGGAGTCTGCTGAGGGTTTATGACCTGCCAGAACTTTCTTGGGTTATTGATTAATATGTTTGGTTAGTCAATAAGGAAAAATGAGCGCTTGGCTTCAATGATCGCGTTTAAATATGTTTCTTCGGCCTCGTAGTACCTTTCCCACGCGCATGGGTTTGGTTTTGACTTCGCAGAGCGAAAAACACGCTTTTTTTATTTTCCAGCCTCTTAAGGGTTTTAGTGAACCATGGCTTCTGTCGGCTAACACAAAAACTGATTTTAGGAATAAATGTATTTATTAATTCGTTAAACTTGTTCTTGAGTAGTACCCAATTTTCATGGATGGATCGACTTTGATAAGCAGCCTCAAAGTCAGTAAAAAAATTGGTTAAATGATTATTTATCGCTTCACAATTTCCTTTGTTGTAGAGGCGAATTATTTTATATTGAGAAGGGGGCAACGTCGGCGAAAACATAATATCAGCGTGAATGACCTTATGGTCACTAATTTCCCGTAGGTAAGTAATTGACGACATATTGTCAGGACGGTTGGTTATTATCAGGTCCAAGAGACTTGCAGTCTCTTGCGTGACACGTGTTGGCTCAGTTAATATTTGGGACAGGTTAAAATTGAGGCAAACATCGATAAATTCTCTCGTTTCTGCGTCGCTCGTTGTTGTAGGCGCCAGGTTAACCCAATCGACATATGGGTAATTAAAATCGCCAAAAAGAAGTATGTGGGCATTGGGATGTTTTGCATTGAGGTGGCACAGCATATCGTTTAGCTGCCCCGGAAAATCGGGACTATTATGCGGCGGCCTGTAACAGACACCCAACAGCACTGTTTCAGGAGCGGCATGACAGATGAGCCAGAGTATTTCCAGATCGGATGAAGTGTTAATAGTAGTGCATGGTATTTTATAGTTTACGGCAATGAGAACACCTCCCCCGCGAGTACCTTTGCGATCATTACGAAAGAGACGGAAATTTGGCAGGTACGCTAAAACTTCGGAGTCAGTAACATCACTGGTTAGCCAAGTTTCAGTGAGCACAAGTACATTGCATTCAGAAGATAATACAACGCCAGATACGAGTTCGCGCTTCGGAAGAAAGCTGCGTATGTTAGTAAAGATCACCGAAAAAGAAAGATTAGTTCGAGGGGCACGTTGGGGGCGTGTTGTAATTTTCTGTTGACGGTGCGATTGCTATGAGATTTCTTTGACTGATTGGCATGATTCATCGAAAACGTAACGTTTTGAGCCGATGAGCAGTGTTTTGTAGCGCAAAGAAAAGGGAGCAGATTTGCTTCCAGCAAAGGCAAGGAGGTGCTTCCGTGCGTTGCGAACTGAGCGGGAAAAATCTTCGCCCATGCTGAAGTTAGTACCTTTTAGTTTACGGCCATTCGAAAGGATGGCTTCTTTAGTTTTGAAAAAGGAGAAGTTCACTATTATTGGTCGTGGACGCTCGACCGAATGACGCCCGAGGCGGTGGGCACGTTCTATTTCTTTCGAGTCTAATGTTACCTCAAAAAGTTCAGAGCAAAGGCGAATGATTCTTTGTTCGGACTGGGCAAAAGTCTCTGTAGGTGAGGGATCGGGCACACCATAAAATATTAGATTCTTTCGTCGGGATCGATTTTCAGTGTCGTCCACACGGGTCCCAAGGTCAGAGACCTGACGAGCCGCGTGGGCGGCCCTGGTCACCGTGGCCTCCACCTCAGCACGTAGCGTGGAAAGGCCTTGGTAATGACCCTCCAGGTCAGTCATCCGCCTGCCTAGGTCCGATATGGTCCTATCGGTTATCTGCAGCTGACTTTTTAGGCCCTTTACCTCCTCGATGAGTTTAGTTTGACCTGCAAACAGCTTCTGCAATTCGCTTAAAATTTCACTTGAGGTAACAGGACCCGGATTAGTCTCTACATCTCCAGACAACATCAGTAAGCGGCGGATGACTTGAGCACATTCTCTAGCAACGGCAATGCAACACTGCAGGCTCGGCAGCTGTACTAAAAGATAGTTGCTCGATTTCTTAGACGAGCTAACGTATGACAGACTAACCTGCATGGTGTAGGACAGCGGGTTAATGGACCGTGTTGTGGCACAGCCACCG
Organism: Ixodes scapularis; assembly: GCF_016920785.2. Taxonomy (NCBI): domain Eukaryota; kingdom Metazoa; phylum Arthropoda; class Arachnida; order Ixodida; family Ixodidae; genus Ixodes; species Ixodes scapularis. The sequence continues at coordinate 83,089,416 of NW_024609838.1, read as the reverse complement.
AGCCCACATAGTGCAGTCGCCGGATGTTGTTCTTTTATGACTGGCGCGTCTGTTGACGTCGATGACGATGGTGCTTCCCACGATGAACTGGGGATCCACGGATCAGATGACAGCGCCACAAGGTTTAGCGGCGCGTTTGCTGTTGATGACTGCCAATCTCTCGAGCCGTGCGCGTGGCGAAGGGGCGTACTTTCCGTGGTGATAATCCAGGTATCATTCAGGAAGGCTGGAACCATGACGAGGGTGATGAACGAGGTAAGGACCTGCATGGTGTAGGACAGCGGGTTAATGGACCGTGTTGTGGCACAGCCACCGAGCCCACAGAGTGCAGTCGCCGGATGTTGTTCTTTTATGACTGGCGCATCTGTTGACGTCGATGACGATGGTGCTTCCCACGATGAACTGGGGATCCACGGATCAGATGACAGCGCCACAAGGTTTAGCGGCGTGTTTGCTGTTGATGACTGCCAATCTCTCGAGCCGTGCGCGTGGCGAAGGGGCGTACTTTCCGTGGCGATAATCCAAGTATCATTCAGGAAGGCTGGAACCATGACGAGGGTGATGAACGAGGTAAGGACCTGCATGGTGTAGGACAGCGGGTTAATGGACCGTGTTGTGGCACAGCCACCGAGCCCACCATCATGTGACCTTGGACAACCAAAACGTCGCGTGATACTCCCCCGGCGCTGGATTGGCTGGGGTAGCCCAGCATCCACTGGGCCACCACAGCGGGCGCCCTTTCCTTGCCAAGCACCCTTTGCCAATGGTGCTGGGTAAGCACCCACTATTAAGGGTGCTTGTCTGAGCACCCTAAGGGTGTTAGCTCTGGGACAAACTGATTTAAACCTTTAAGGGTGTAAAAACTTTTAATGTGTACATGTCATATCGTGCAATATTATATACATTTCATGTCAATTTGCAAGACCGCACTCGTTCACATAACGCTACACAAGCTATCAATGTACCTAATCAAGAAAAGAACACTTCTTTTACACACTCATAGACAGAAATGAGAAATCTAATATAATTCAAGTAAACATTTCTCGAATAAGGCTAATGGTTCACAATTCACAACACTTTCGGGAAGCTCGTTCAATCTTTCAACTGTTCTAACAAAAATACATACATTTATGTACCATTATTAATTCGCGGAGCTTGCATAGCCCTATTGTGTGCCTTCTTACTGGTGTAGTAACATATGGTTGTAAAAAATGAAATGGGTCCACATTTAGTCAATATTTTGAAAACATATAGAGAAGCTTGTGGGTCGCTACCTGATCGACGCCCGATCGGGACGTGCCTCGCTCGCTCCCCAAGAAGTCACCCACACAGTGCGTGTTCAAAAGAGTTTACTCAAACTCAGGTCGTTGAAGAGCCGCTCGTCGCTGTCGTCCCGATGACCTCCCTGACCGGTCCCTTTCGAAGTCGCCAGCCAAAGACCCGTTCCTTTGTCTCCGTTCCCCTTTTAAGACCTTCCCAAGTCCTTGTCCCGCCGACCGTCCAATCGGGAACCTTGCTGTGAGCCGACCCTCCGACGTCAGCGCTGGGTGAGGGGGCGCTTGCCCCGTTCCTCCCGGAGAGCTCGGACGTTCCGCGACAGGACGGCGACGGAAAACGGGAAGGTCACGGGGAACGAAGGAGCGCCCGACAGTACGGCGGCGGGGACCGGCAAGGTCACGGAGCGCGGAGGAGCCAGGGAGAAGGTCCCCACAAGCTTTAGCCTTGATATCTCCCGGCAGGTGTGAAGAGTTTGGAGACTGAGGTGTTCGAGCATGCTAGTAACGGCGACCCTTCGGCGGTATCTCGAAAGAATGCAGCGAGCAACCTGTCTTTGTATTTTTTTTTTCAATTTTTCGATCCGCTTTTGTCGTTACGGAATCCCCACACCGCGCAGGCATATTCTAGGGTAGGCCGTATAAACGTTGTGTAGGCAGTCATTTTCACCTGACTTGTGGTATGGCCTAGGTTCGCTTTAAAAATCCCAAATTTGTTCGAGCCGTAGTGCACATATTGTCGACGTGGCGATTCCATGTGATAAGGTGGTTAGTTCGGCTAGTTGGTGATGATTATGCAGAGTAAAAATTGCGCACAAATAGAAAAGAACAGTGGAGAGAGAAGAGAGAAGATACAAGCGCCAACTCACAACTCGATGTATTGAAGGAAGAAAAAAGAAAAGCCCGCCGTATAAGCTCGAGCCGAGGCCGCACTGCGGATACCATAGCTCCTAAATACTTAAAGTGATCAACTAGAGCTATGTGATTGTTTCCAACTCGATATGTGTAGAAGAGGATGTTCATTTTGTTGCTAGTGATTCTGGCGGATACACTTTTATCTGGATTAATTTCCATACCCCACTTTTCACACCATTTCTTAAAAGAGTTGACAGACGAGTTTAGGTTTTCTTAATCCGTGGGGTTGCGTACATTAGTATAAAGCAAGAGGTCGTTCGCAAACACTTTACCAGTAAACTGTAAAGTAGTTGCAAACCAGGCCTAAATTCTTCGAAGCTTTTAAGAAAGGCCAAATATAAAATGAAAATAGAAATTATTGAGGCGTTCCACATAAAAAAAAGAAGAGACAAGGCAATGGAGTCAGTGCACCGCCTGTCTGTCTGCTTTAAAGTGAAATGGCGTTTTTGGATTACTGTTTTTAAATGTGCTATCGGCTGGGATGCGGGTTGGGCAATAATGTCTGTTTTTATGCCCCCTGTCGAAAATAGCGGCCAGGCTCTTTAAATTGACCGCAGAAATCGGTTTCTTAACCTATTGCGTTCCGATTTTGTACAGCGTTGGCCACAGATGGTGCATTTTTTGTCTTATTTTTTTAGCGCTCCACCACGCGTTATTGGGTTTTGTATTTGTCGCCCAAAACTAGCCTTTTGTTTACCCGCCAAACATCTATCGCTAGCCTCGCCCAGTGGCGTCACAAGGGGGGTGCGAGGAGGGGGGGGGATCGCCCCGGTTGGAGCGCTCCTGGGGTGTCGCGGCGGGCCACGAGAGGCGGGGCGGGGGGGGGGGGGGGGGCAGAGGGGGGCTTGGGGATTGCGGCGGGCGACGAGCGGGGGAAGGTAGAGGCGGGCATCGAGCGAGGGGGGGGGGGGGGGGTTGGCCACGGGCCACCGCCCCGGGTGCCGCTGACCTTAGAGACGCCACTGGCCTCGTCCCCATTGCGTCGTCATGATAATGTGCCGCCGCACAATGTGGCCGCGAAACGGCGAGAACGAGTGTGGTCGGTTTAGTTAACACGCGTCCCAGTGAGCCTTTTGTTTACCACCAAATATTTACCGTCGGCCGCGTTGCTCGTGTCGCCTTGAAATGAATGTGCCACGCAGGCTGTCGCCACCAAGCGGCGTGAACGAGGGACGTCGGGTGGTGGAACACGCGCCCCAGTGACACAACACCAGGCCGTCCGCCACTGCAGCTCCGAAAAGGGCCGACCCCGCCGCCGTCCTCGGTGAGCGCGGTCGTCTTATCTCGACACCAAACAAAGGCTGGAAAGGGTCACTCTCGGCTTCCGTTTGCGAAAGAGAGGGACGTTCAAATATGCCAATCAGGGACCTGAATGTGCTCCATGGTTTTACTCCGTGAGCAAATAACATTACGCTGTCGCGAGGTTTCAGCGTATCCACTCATACCTCGGCTATGTGGAACTTCGCGGCTTCACACGCAGGAGACGGTCACAATGCCCACTCAAGGGCCAACAAAAGAAATGAGCGGCGGCTATGTTAGCAACGCCATTTTAATACGTTTCACTCTGGTACTAGATTGTTATAGTGGTTATAGTTACCTACAGCTTAAGAGGATGTATCATCAAAACTAAAATAAAATTGGGTGGAATCTTGCCCCACCTATCACGCTTGCTGAAAACTACAAACGAAGGGAAGATTTGCACTCTTGGAAAGTGTAGCACTTTATGGAAGCGCAAAGGGGGACAGCGGGTGTATCTGGGTCGCATGTTAATCCACCCGGCGCCCCCTCTTACGACGCTTCGCGGTGACAGTCTGGATGGCTCACTAAAAATATCAACCGACCTCGCCCACCCGTACACGCCGCTTTACGGCGGTCCGCCGGTATTTTATTTAGAGAAAGCTGAATGCAATGAATAACGTAATTTACCGAGTTTGATTTTCAATTTTATATTACAAGGCTTTATCTTGCTAATAAAATAAAATATTCAGAAAACAACTTTTTAAAGTTTGTTTTAAATGAAAAACTGTAAAAGCAGTCTTCAGTTGCTCTATCTTATAAGTACTTTAGAAAAAAGCAATCTATTGGGAAAGAGGTTTTGTAATCTCAAATTTGCATCCTTTCACTTTTGACAGTTACTTTGTGCTTGTTTGCGAATTGTACCCTGACAAATTAAAACACTATTGTTTAAAAAGTAACGAAAAATCTAATTCATAGCTTAATTAAATTTACATTGGTTTGATAAAGTACAATTTCAAACGTGAAAGTTTGGAATGTCACATTCATAATTACAAGTGAGCAGTAATGCTTCTGAAGGTTTCCAGCTCAACGTAGGCTGTAAAACGAAGGGGAGTAAAAGAGATACACACTAGTGCACTATCAACCATTTACTATAAATCCTTTTCGTCTACACTCATCAATTAAAACGCTGCTTTCACAGGGGTAACTTCTTCGGTGTGATCCCCGAGGGAGAACGTTCACTTGCCCCGCAGGGGGCTCCTGTGAAAGCAGGTGCTTGGTGAGTGATGCCACCACGGACCCCGAGCCCTGCGGGTTCTCCCGCCTACGCCTAGCGCTGAGTGGCTTCCTCGTGTCAGGGAAAAAGGACATCCTGGTGGTTGAGCCGAGCCCGGGGTGGGTTTGGACCCTTCGGGGGCCCCCGGATGAGGCAATAGACCACCTCGGCCCCCGCCTTCTCGTAGACGGGCGCCCTGGCTTGGCCCGAACATAATAATTCAGTCAGTCGCGTTTCCTCTCCTACCCTACCCTTATTCTTCTTTTTCTTATCCTCTTATTTTCTATTTCTCCTTCTTTGGCGGCAAGGGCTAAGCTTGGGTGCCGACATAACTTCCTCTTGATCGACACTTAGTTATAGCATCCTGGCAGCACTGGTAGAGTAACATACTCAGACAAGCTAGACCTAGCTGTTACGACAGGTTACCTATCCCATTGTCGGGTTGCGTGGTGGGTAATGCGCTACGGATGTCGAAGTGTCTGCCCTTCATATGCGTTCAAAGCAAAAGACCTTCCTCGATGAGCCCGTGAAAAGGGTCCGCACCGAAGTACAAGCTACAATGCAGACACCACCTACACGTGTTAGATTTCCAAAGTTTTTGGTTCTTGACTCTGAAATTGATAAAAAGCTCTAGAAATTATCTCCATTCCTTGTCGCAAAAATACTCGAAGGTGTTGTAGGTAAAGGATTTAAACCTAACAAACTGCCATCTGGTGACCTACTTGTAGAAATTGAACTGAGCGAGCTGAGTGCTGGTCTTCTTGCCTTGAATGCTGTAGCTGATCATGAAGTCACGGTCACACCTCACCGCAACCTGAACACAATCCAAGTAGTTATTTCCGAGGATGACCTTATCGATACCTCAGACAGTGAAATAGTTGAAAGCCTTTCTCAGCAAGGAGTCATAGCTGCAAAGTGCATCACCTTGCGTCGTGACGGCCGGGAGAGCAAAACTAACCATGTAGTGTTAAGTTTTCAATCCACCATACTTCTCTAGGCAGTAAAGGCTGGGTACCTGCACTGCAGGGTGCGGCCTTATATACATAACCTTCGGAGGTGCTGCAACTGCAAGAGGTTTCTTCCAGCTCTCGGAGCTGCCGTGGCAAAGTCACGTGTTCCAAGTGTGGTAAGAGTGTCCACTTAACAGACCCTTGCTCTTATGAAGCCCACTGTGTCAAGTGTGATGATCTGCACCCGGCATATACGTCGTGCAAATTCGTCTGCTGCTTGCGCATCTCCTGCGTTTGTTTACCCCTCAAATGCGCCCACGTGCGTTTGCTTCCCCCTACCTCGACCAATAACGGGGTGAGCTTGGCTGCCTCGTCATCGCGCCATGCCTACGCGTTCTCTATGTTGTCCTCTGATTGCGTGCCCCTCTTTGTCGTACGATGCGCAAAAGACGCATTTTAGAACACTTGCTCGCCGTATTGCTGCGTGAATGATTCTACGTTCATCTAGAAAGTTCGCATACACTCTTACCCCGAGCGTAAAAGGCAAGGAGACCAGAATAACCTTGCCTAGTTAGTCTCGCCCTAGCTCTTCCCCGAACATTCTAGGGCGAATATTCGAGATGACGAGAGCATAGTAGGTATTGTCACGAATGAAGGTGACGAGAGGATGCACAGAAAACTAAAAATAAAGGTCTATGCCAAACAAAATAAAGAATAAACGTCGAGGCAGCAGAAAAGCGGGCGGGGATTTGGCGGCGTAACAGCAAGCGAGAGCAAGACTGACACGGCAAGGCCAGGGCCAGATCGCTGCGTAGTCTGCGTCGGCATCGCAAAAATTCGGCCCAGAAAGTTCGAGTATCGAGCGTTCGGGGTGAGAATGAACAGGCACTTTCGAAAATATGAATATAAGACAAAATGGTAAAAGTTACGCCCGAGTAGGAATATACACAAATCTTCTAGAATTTCGCGATCGGGCACTGCTTGCTCGGCTCTGCGCGCGTCATTATCTCCACCCCCTTGAAAAGTCCATTGTCCCGGTTCAACGCGCAAAGAAAAACAAATGGCTAAGCAAATAAGGTGAGACGTAATTAACATGCAGCGTCACAATCCAAACGCTGGTAGGACGGCTTGAGTCAAACTACTTGGACCACTTCGAGTCGTGGCTGGCAGAGTCCTGGCGATCGGAGTCCATAGTAGAGCTCCTCGTAGTTCAAGCCCCCAAAGCGACGAATTACCCTGTAGGGCCCAAAGTAAGGTTTTAAGAATTTCTCTCTGAGGCCGCGGCGGCGAATGGGCGTCCACTCGCATGCCCTGTCTCCGGGCTGATGGCACAGAGACCTGTGGCACAGCAGAATATACATCGAGCGGAATTGAACACTTCCCGCCAATTTACAAATAAAAAAAAATGCACGTGCGCACTTGGATAGGCTTTTATCTGGATGCAAGTTTGTGATCATTACCTGTAGCCTGAAGCTCATGAGTTAACTTACTGTGAAGCACCCTATTGAAGATCTTCGATAAATGAATAAAAACTGCATCTATTTGACCTATATTGTTAATCACTTCCGCGAAATCATGCACTATATCACTCAGCTGTGGGACCGTAAAAACAGAAGCTCTAGACCCATGCTGATGACAAAAAACATAGGTTATTTTCTTCCATGTAAGTTTTTATGTCTTTACTTAAAGGGACGGTGCAACAATTTTATGATTAAAAGAATTTGCATCTCGTCATTTTTACGTTGTTTATCGTTTCCCGGAGAATAGAAAAAACACCTCCTTCATTAAAAATGCCGCGATTTCGCTGCATAATCGCAAAGCAAAAGTCGAGCTTTTTCTCCCAACTGCAGCCCCAAGTGGCAACCGAAGGAACTACGGCGAAAAGATTACGTGACCTCGCTCGGCTCTAAGCTGCAGCCTAACGCCCGCTAATGTCAGCAGACAGAGGGAGAGGAAGCGTCCTCCGGGATAGCACACGGGTACCTACACGGCACTCCGAAAGACGTCACTAGGAGGGGGATCAGGTGTGACCCTGAAGGCTGGGGGTGAGTTGAGGGGTGCCCGAAATGCCAATATTTATCTTTTTTTTACGCAGCAACTAGGCCACGCAGGCGAAATCGGCTTTCTGTTCTTTACTTCAGAAGTGTCAGAGGGCAACTTCCAGGAATCTTTGACCGAAGTCCGGAAATCGTTGCACCCCCCCTTTAATACGTGTTTCAATAGTTTACAGCATGTCGAGGTAAGCGAAATAGGACGACAGTTGTTCAAATGTGGCTTGTTTTCAGCTTTTGGATGTTGGAATAACTTTGGCAACTAGCCAGTCCGTCGGCACTTGACAGTGCAGAAGAGATAGAAATATTTTGTGATCCATTCTGCGAATCTTTTTTGAGAAAACAGTTACTTATCCTAACCGGCCCTGGTGCTTTTTTAGTATAATTTATTAAATGCCCGCTCCAGTTGGAAAGGGTGCACCGACAGAACTGCGACGAGCTGGCGGTTCTGCGCGTCCGTCGCTGCTCGAGAACGCCTTTTGTGTGCTGGAACACTTAGTTGACCTTCATCCCTTCAGGCATGAGTTATGCAATTCATAGTCGCTAACGACCTTCTCCACTATTGCCATCAGCCAATGCACTTTAATGGTCAGATGTGTGGCTTACTTCTGTCGGCATTTTTGACGGTTTTTAATGTGTCTCTGGCTAATGCAGAGAGATACCTGTATTTGAGACACTCAACTGTGGACTGATCCCTGCGTGATGAGAGGTGGGGGCACCGTAAAATTGTTTCCAGAAAGTTTGCTGTAGATTTATAGGCATGTCATATTGTCACGAATGACAAGTGATGAGGCGATAATAACTGACGAAACTAAACGTTTAATGAGGGCGAACTTGTGCCAAAAATGAAAGGGTACAGAAGATAATACCAAAGCGTCGCGGGCGTCGAAGTTGGCGTAACAGCAGAGTCGAACGCTGGGGCGGAGCAGCTTTTGTACACGCGTGGGCTTATGGAGCATCTGGCGTAGAACGTTCGGCGCGTAGAACATTCTAACCTCGAATCAACAAGACGGTTCTCGAATTTACCGGAACATCACATTCTAGTGTCAACAAAAATGTGTAGCCGCGGCCAGGAATCCAACCCTGGCCTTCTGCGTGAAAGGCAAGCGCGATAATCGTTAGGCCACGGGCGCGCTGCCTATTAGATCAGCTGCGCTCGCGGCAATATATTGGTTTTGAAGGTCCATTAAGCAAATAGATATTGCCTTTACTTCCTCAATAGCAGATGACACATAGGTCGACGACCGCAGAAGAGAGCTTCTCTTGGTCACTTCGGGCATCGCAGTTTTCAGAAGAAATATGACACACGGCTTTGATACTTCCCCGAACCGCACATCATGGCATTTCAGCTCATATTGGCCGCAATAATGATGACCAGGAAATGCCCGCGCTGACTAAGCTGAGGTTGTATGTGCCTACGAGCAGACACAGCTTCTAACTTTCCCGTCATACGGTCTCTGCTTGTCCTCTTGTGGCCCAGACGACCTCTTGAGTTTTTTCACTTGATCCCCTGGCTGCTGACCGCCCTTGTCTTGGTTGTGAAGCCCTATAAGCTTGCCTTCACTCATGGGTGGCTCTCAGTTGTCTCTTTACTTCTTTGAGGAACCATCATGCTGGAACAAGGAAGTAATAACATACAGTGAGTGTACAAAGTTGCATGTACCTTTCACTTATAGAATACACAAGTAATAATTGTGTACCTTACTGTGCGCCATGTTTGGCAGAGATAGACGACGTCTAGGGTTGGACCCATATTGAACGGCGGGTTTCGAGACGTTTCCGTGCTCACAAGGAATTCTGACATGACATGAACTGTGTGAATATCAGAAACTGACATATATATACGATACGCTATTTCTAGAGGTGACTCTGCGTTCAATTTCTTCAACGGTACACCGGGCTCTAGATCCATTCAGATATGTGTACCTTGTCAACTTCTTTGCTTGCATGTAAATATAATAACTGATAAATTGACTTTTTAGAGCGGCGCCGACTTAATTTTGTTTTTCTAAGTGTGCAATTTGTTGCTAGCTTTCTTTTATTATTATTTTGCAGAAGTGCAAGACGCAAGTTCGTTCGTGTGCAACCGGATTTGCCACGGAACTTTTTATTTTCCGAGTAAAGCGGTGTGAATCTTTTGTTCCGTGTAAGTTACCCGGATATTATGAAGCGTGAACAAGTAATCACGTTCGAGTCGCGTCTTCCAGTCATGTCGTATAGCGCACGGACGCACGTAACGCGCACTAGCCAATAACGTTAATCTTGCTACGCCTGTGCACTCCATTGGAGAAAAACACATTCGTGTCTGGTGTTGCACGGAGGGTATACCATGAACACAATAAATTATGTATGCGGCTACCTGTAATGAACTTGGAACAGATTCCCAATCAGGTCAAATAAATGGATTGGTCGGTTTCTGCCCAAGGAGGCCCCTCTGGGACAATTTTGCATCGCGATTCGGAAACGCACGTCAAATTAAAACACCAAGCGAGGCTAACTGAAAGGGAAATAAATGCCCCTTAGAAATAGATATTCGCCTAGCGATCACCGACAACGGAACCGCTGAACTCTAAAAACATGGCTTCGGAGAAGCGGGCCGCAGGGCAGTGAACTCTTGAAGGCCAATTGAGCTAATGGGCCTAACGGTGGTTAACGGCCACTGCTATTTTTGTCTTACTATACAAAACCATGATGGTTCCGCGCGGTTACGAATGTTTTCTAAAACTAATAACGTAAGTATAAGGAATTCGTACAATTGGGACATTTTAAATAAATCAAATAACAAAGAAAAAAAAAGGAGCTATAGTTCCCCATACTGCTCTCGGGCGCTGTCAACGCCCGATCACCGGAAGTGGCCTTGAGTGGGACCACCGTATACCATTTTACTGTAAGTGGGACTAGAGTGGTCATGGAGAGCCACCATGAAAGGGTGGGAAGAGACATAAAAGCTACGGAAAGGCCAGAGCCTCGGAAGGCTTATGAAACGATGGGAAGGCTTACATGGCCTGGCACGTGGGACACGAAGCAGGCGGCCCGGGACCGAGCGGGCACACCGAATAGAGGAAGACGCGTCAGACCATCTCGGAGTTGGAATGATACTGGTTCTTTTCACAATATCTACACGCATTCATGGCACACCTGGATAATAATTTAATTACAGTAGCTCAATTACTGTTATTTAATTACTTTATAATTTGTAATGGTAACTTACTACGTTCGGCTAAAAGGAATTGTAATTGTAATTTATTTACCTTCTAGCGTCAGTAATGGAAAAATTTCAAGCGCAATGACAATTACTTTTGCAAGACTGCCGCGCCGACGGAACGTCTCTGAAAGCCTCAGCACTCGCACAAGCGTCCTAGCGCTTGACGACACACTCGCGCACACAGACATGTACTCACACACACGCACAAGAAGAATAGTGTTGCGTTTGTTGTTTTGCTGCTCATACCTGCGGGCTAAGGAACAATCCTCTTTCGAGCCTACCTCATCGGCGCCGCTTGGCGCCGTCTGTAGTGTGAGCAGAAAACAATAGCTTAAACATGCCAAAATATAGAAAGAAACAAAATTGAGCTTCAGCTTTTAGCCGAGGTTGGGGATTTTAGTTGTCTACGAAGTTATTTTTCTTCTTTTAAGTTTTTTACGTCCCTCTTGCATTTCTGTCGCATATCTGTTTTGTTGTATTATTCTAAAGTTTATTTCCTGTTGGTTTTACTTCGGGTATTAGTTGCATAAGTATTTTTGAGATTGACCTCGCATCTGTGAATATACTCACCATTGATTCGGCAGCCCCAATTCAGTTCTTGTATATTTCTGAGCCAATATAATTTCCACTCAATGTAAATAATTTACACTAACACAAAACGTTTACTTGTCAAATGTGGGTCAAGCCAGTTTTATTTTAGCGATCTGGCGTTTTCGAGCATATAAACTAATTCATTATTTATTGAAAATGTAAGAGCCTAGAACTGCATTACCCCATACGGTCAAGTTCTATCAATAATTTAACAAAATTCACAAGAGAAAAGTACAATACGTGAACAGCGATCGTTGAGCCTCCTCAAACATTGGGCAAGGAATGAACAAATGCGCTGCATTCTAAACATCTCGTTTAAATTTATATTTTCCAGGTCGGGTCGCTCCCAGAAATACGTAATTGCACAGTAATTTGTAGTTGAAATAAATTACCTTTCATGTAGTAGTAATTGTAATAAATCACCTTTCATGTATGAGTAATTGTAATAAAACGACATTTGGAGCAAAGGAATTGTAATTCTAATTAAACTGTATTTTGAAAGTAATTTACCCATATATGAGACACGGCGCGTGCCGCAGAAAGGATCATGGCGCCATCTTGTTTTAACAACACACACTATCCATCAAGGCGCCATCTGATGTACAGATAGCGTACTACAACACTACAGGCGCCACTGGGTGTGATATCATTCTGGTTGACTCCACGCTAGCTGGATCTTCGTTCAAAACCCACGGCCGTCTTCGCGTGAAAGGTAAAGCGTTTACATTTTGACCATTCAAGCGGTTTCATACGTGCTTTATAGGCATTATCATTTTATTACGTGCTTTGCGGGCTCCTCGGCGCGATTCCGAAACTATAAGAATTATCAACGAAACGCCCGTCCTCATGGTAGATATCGTGCTTTCGGCGCGCGCTCTGCGATCGGATTCCCGACAGACTGGCCTATGAGCCTACACCCAGGGTTGCCTCCCCTTCCTTTTCCAACTACGTCGTCTGCACACACACACGCCGTAGCTCTCGAGAAATGCGAACGATCTCTCTGCGTGCGGCGTGTTGATCTGAATCCTGAAGCCGGCGAAGCGCTCGCTGAGCGAACCGGTCCGTTGGCTCCGTGTCAAAAAGACGGGGCGGGTGACACGTCTGATCCGGAGAGCTTTTTTTTATGCGTGCTCCGGAGAAGTTTGATCCCCGTAGTCACTCGCAAAACTTCAATTTCAATGTTTGCGTTAGCCTTGTTGTCACAGTCACGAAAACCATTGCGCCAGCAGTACTTCATAGACATAGATACGGTTGAAAGTTATGGTAATATCAGAGGGATGCGATGCTGTGACTATCGGCCTTGAGTGGGCCGATAAGATTGGACAACTCGGTTAAGTAAGAGTATTAAAGAAGGGAAAGCAAAGGAAGTGTTTCGCGGTCAGTGGCATTGTATCGCACCTTTGCTACCTTGGTTCATTTCATGTTGTAATTTATAGCCGAAAGGGGCAAGGGATAGGCACGTGGCAATGACGCGTACATATATGATAGCTTGTCTGCCTTGATCAGATATGACCCGTCTTCCTCAAAGGTTATTCGCCGCCGAGCTCAGTGGCTCGATACGCCTCGCATGTCGCCTCATTCTCGAGTTCTGCGCATGAGAAAGAAGACGCGAAGGCGGGAGAGGAGGTTATGGACGATTCTGACTAAGCGCCGCCCTCGCACATGTCAGGAGGGGGGCTTGGGGTGAACAAACGTCGGCGCCGGTAATGGCGGCCGTTACGTATGGGCGACCCAGGTTTCGCTGACCCCAGTGACGCCGCTGACTCAGAACATGTTTAGCGAAAAAGTAAAACAGCGCCGAATATAACGGAGGACAAGAAGACTAAGTGTATAAACAGCGCTGACTCTCCACTGGTTGATTGAGAGAAAACACAAATCGACGCGCATCACGGATCCTCAAAAATACATCAAATCACTGTACCTGCACGCGTCAAACCTCCTCAAGAATGCCAAACGCTTTTTTTTTTGCTTCGAAATATAAAAAAAGCTTTTAAAATTTCTGTAGTCATTTGCTGACTGTGTTCTCCGAAAATACTCGTTTTTTTTTTTTTATCAAGAAACGTGCTTGCAACCGCACCTATCACAGTGTACATCAGTTCGCCTTCTATAGCATTATGTGACAGAGTTGGCATTCTCTAGCAGCTAGGTTTAACACGTGCGGGGAGCGGTGACTTGATGATTTTTGAGGATCCGTGATGCTTGTCGATTTGTGTTTCATTCAAATAAATCAGTTCAGAGTCAGTGCTTTTTTTATGCACTTCGTCTTCTTGTTTTGTTTTTTTTTGCGCTGTTTTACTTTTTGGTTAAACGTGTACAACCAACACGCCCAAATTTCCACCATATGACTCACAACATATCGCCGCCGTCTCTCTCCTTATCGGAGAGGGAGGCGGAGCTGACGGCCCTGGCAGCAAGAAGGAGTGTTAGTTTATCGGCGGGTAAACCCCTCTGATAAACGAATGGTAATGATAAACTTCGTTATCTGTAGTAACCGGCTGCATTTTAGAGTGGACAATATCTCCATTTATCGAAAAAGAAAAGTTCCAAGCAGCGGCAATATGGTTCGCCTGATAACAACCGGTCGTACTATCGTGGACAATATGAGCTGAAACAGCGCTCCGGCCTGTGCACGGTACTACCTGCGCCGCCTGTCGCATCGCTCCCGAAACACGGCGGACGCTGAGGCCGAGATAAATTATCACTTGCGCTCACTGCGCCACTGCGCTCTTCCGGCCGTTTGCTAGCCCAATGTTCACGTCTTCAGCTACCATGAATTTCAGTTTAATTCAAGAAATCGCCGAAGTGGAAAATGTGCTGTCACGCTCGTATCTCCTCGAGGAGCGCTGCCTGACGAAGCTGCCTTGGCCCCTAAAAGGAGCCGATCTGAATATCATCGAAAACATTTGGAGGCGCATCAAGGTAGCTATGTCACGGTGTCCCCTCCACCGCGCCACTGCCTACAAATTGTGGAAAGCAATGGGAGGTGAGTGGGAGTGGCTTCGGGGCTGAGCCAGACTTCGTGGCCGCGCTCTATGATTTCTTACCAGACAGGATGAGAGCCGTGGTCCGGAGTCAAGGGAGAATGACGCGGTATTAAATTATTTTGCAAGTTTTACTGCACCTCGGGACCCCTGAACTGGACTTCTGCCGATTGGAACAAAGCTTGATCTTACGGTTGTGGCACCCTGTTTGACGCCGTTAACCACGCATACTTTTGAGGGGTGCCTCCTTCATCCCGATCTTCTTGTATAGTGCAGTTGAACTTCCACGTCGACTATTAATCTTTTGTGTCTGACAATGTCCTCTGCAAATATTTTTTCGATTAAGTTTCAATCTCCTTCTCTTGACAAACATATGACTGTTTTTCCCACCTTATTAAGGCTAAAAATTCGTAAACAAAAAACTGGTGTCTCCTTAGCAACTTGTTTTGCTTGAAACAAACATGTGAGCCCAGTAATGAAGAAATAATATTTTTATACCTTTTCATACTAATCAAGGTTACAAAACCTTCTCAGTAACTTGTATGCTTACCGTTTTTTGAACATATGTGATCAGTGAAAGGGAAAAAAAGAATAAATACATTGGAGCCGGACTAAATCCGGCATACAGATTTTGGCCTCTATTTTACGATGTCCCCTTTGAAGCATGCACCTATAATCAAACAAAAACAGCCTGCAGCGTATTTTGATATGACTTTCAAAAACGGTAATCGCAGTTGAAATTTAGTACACTTCAATATTTTTTCTTCACCAGTCAGCGTTTTTTCTACGGGATTTTACGCGATACAGTAAAGTAAATCAATCCCAAAAGGGGAACGACAAGTGTAATCTTTTGTTCCCCCCGCCGCCCTACTCTACATGCCCGCTGTCGCGCCCACCCTCTCGCTTGCAGACAGCCGGAAGAGCGCAGTGGCGCAGCGAGCGCAAGTGAGAAAATATCCCGGATTCAGGGTGCGCCATGTGTGCGCAGCAAGGCGACAGGCGGCGCAGGTAGTACCGTCCGCCGGCCGGAGCGCTGTTTCAGCTCATATTGTGCGCGATAGTACGTGATCAGCTGTTTTAGGCCATGTGGTCCCCAAATTTAGTCTGGCTGCATTCCTTTCAACCCTGACTTGTGTTGTGTGCTGTGCTTGTGTTCAATGTTTTTTTTTTGTGTTTTTTTTTTATCACACGGGTTATTTTGCCGAATATAAGCACCCAAAGGAACTAAATATTTTCTGGAAGACTGTGTGCATGCCTTTATGTAAATGCATTGTCCTGCATGTTCAGGTGCGAAGTTTAACGTTAATGTAGTTTTTAGGACGGACTTCCGTTTAGACAGGCTTACTCCGTTTTCCTTCAGACGTGAGCGATGTTGCGGGAAAAAACACAGAGATCCCTCAGTCTCCTGTGTCACAGAGGTAGTCTACAAGATCCCCTTTGACTGTGGATTGTGTTATGTTGGTCAGACGGGCCGTTGTTTGAATGACCGACTTGGGGAGCATAAAAGGTGTGTAAAAAATTTGGCGCAGAATTCTGAATTGGTTAATCATGTTAGTTCTTGTAATTTTTGTTCCCCTCTTTGGGAAAAGACTTCTGTGTTGTGTAACGAAAAAGAATTGTTTAGAAGGCTAATTAAGGAGACTTTATGCATTCGCGAGCGGGAGAATTGTGTCAGCCAGCCGTCCTTGGTGATCACTGATCGAATGAAAGAGTTTCTGCTTGTTTGACGGAAGCTTTGCAAACCTTGAAAAAGGCGGGGGGGGGGGGGGGGGGGGGGGGACCGGGAAGCGTTTGCTTCGAGTAAGAAATTTGGGGATTAGGCTTTAGCGGTTTGGAGGTCACCATGTGTGGTGACCGTGGGGTTGTTGTTGTTCGAGTGGTCGGCGCCCTTTCCGGGGTTTGTTGGAGCCGGGGAGTGGCTTAGGCCGTCTGGGGTGAACGCGTTGGCCGTCTTGTTTTTGCTTTTGAGTTTTTGTTGCCCTTTCTCTTTTCCTTTTGTGTAAAAGTCTATTTATTGGTATGCTTCTATCAATAAAACTTCAGCTGCGTTTGAGATTTTGTTGTGTTCGTCCGTTTTTTTATCGTTCCCCATCTCAGGGTTTACAAGATGACGGTTAAATTTAGGTGAAGTTTGATCGAATTGCTACTGGTTTGCATATAATTAGAAAGTACCTTGACCTGACCGTTTCAGGGCTTTTCGATGAACCGTTCAACCAGTCCAACGGATGTTTCATAAGTTGCGACAGATAATGAGTAATACAGGTAGTACCGTGAGTACCACAGCACTGAGAAAAGGATATATTCACGGCGTAAAAGAATTGGGCAATGTTTTCAGTAACATTTGCAGCACACTTCGCGAATTTATTTTTAGATAAATTCATGAAAACGTAGTTGGAAACTGAGGAATTTAGTTTTCCATTCATGAGATGCAGACTTCGAACTTTTAATCGAAACTTTCTCATTTTTCGAACTCGAAAAAATTCGAAATATTTGATTTTCCGAACTTGAATTTGGAATGAATTCAGAATGGGAAACGCAAAGTCGAGTGCTGGCGAAAGCGTGCGATACCCTAGTTACACGGGCGCTCTCAACTGCCATTGAGTGAGCGACAGTTGACTCAATCGCGATCAGCCGGAGTTACATGGCGCCGCCATCTGTCATCGAGCCGCTAATGACAGTCGAGTTGAACTGAGCGTGAGTACCTCAGTTGAATACCCCCATCAATTCAACGGAGCTCCTTCAAGATGGCGATCACAAATTCCGGTGCGAGCACGTCAGCAGCGTCCGCGAGAGGAAACGGCGGCCAAAAGTGCTTGATTTGGATGCGCGATACCAACGCTGACCCTCACATTCCTCTGGGAAGATAACCTCGCCTCTCTTTGCGGAGCGAAGCGAAATGCGGCCATCCTTCGCCCGCATCACCCAATTTCTCAACTCGGCAGTCGCGAGCGCCGACGTTGAGCCAGTCGAGCTTTTCATGGTGAGGCAAGTGAAGCTCAAGTTAGAAAATCTTGGCCAGATCTACCGGTATGTAACACTTCTGACGTGAGCAAGTAAACTAGCGAGCATTTCAGTTCCTGGAAGGGTATTATCAATGTGTTGTTTCGCTGTCTGCGTTTGTTTCGACCTCGTTTGTTTTCAGGTCCACTTTAAAACAAGATTGTTTGGTATTGTTTGCTATGCAAGCTCGCAATTACAACGAAAAAACGTGTTGATACTTTTTCACTTTGTAAAATATTCTTATCTTTCAAAATATCTTTTTCGTTAGTGTTGGTCACGTGACGTGTATCCCAACTGGGTTCGGAAAGCCTGTGAAAGTGTACCGTCGAATAACTCACTCGGGATGAATGTCATTTGAAAAGTTCTGTCATTGACTCACTGACAGTTGAGTGCGCCCGTGTAACTAAGGTATGAGCCATTCAAGAAGCTCACGGTCAGGTCCTTATCTACTACACGCAGGGGGGGAACGGCTGCGCCATTTGCGTTATTTTGCGCCAGACGCTTGTGTCTACGCCATCCTGCGCCATGTTGCAGAAACTGCGCCCCAACCAATACCTCGCGCTATTATGCGCCACATCGCAAAACGTGCGCAAAAAAAAAAAAAAATTATTTTGTCTTGGTTTCGGTTTTTATCGACTCGATGGGCAACAATGAGGGCGTTTAGCCTGGTCGGCCTTGCAATGCTTTGTTGTGTTTATTCCCCCTGTCTATCCCGAGTCGGAAGCGCGCGAAAAAACTCGGATTCTAAGCGTTACACCACCTGCGACTGGATTGTTATTCTTCAACCATAAGCGGTAGGGCAAATCGGCCGAGGTGAGGTCGAGTCGTTAAGCGTCAGATTGCATGAGGCTCTGCGGCCCGGGATCCGGACGTCATCCAGTCGAAAGCAAATGAGTAAAATATTCCTTTTAGTACTTCATCGTTAGGAGCTCGAAGCGCATTCTCGCAAGATAGATCGTGATTTGATAGAACTGAAACGCGGTACGATCCGAAACCTTGCAGGCCAGCAGCACTACTTATCTGCTCGGCGTACTTTAACCTTGCTCCTGCTTATCGCTTCAAATACGATAACTTCGTTAATCGTAGTCTGCGGCTTCGATACGAGTTGCACAATAGGATAAACTCGAAATTTGTTGCCCTGTTTCTTCGTGCAACTACACGTCCGTTGTTTACGCACGTCACGTGGTTCGCACATATAATTACTATGTCGAGCACGTGTGGGTTGTGCGATAAGCAGTGCTAGCTGGTTTGCATCTTGATCATCTGAGAGCCACTCAGAAAATATCAAGGACGCTATCTTCAGAAACATACAGTAGTTGCTTTTTGATTCTTATTAAGGCTCACAAAGTTTCAAGTTTTCGCATCTTTTACACTGCTATCCCATTTACATAGGCCCCTAACCACTCATGTTCATCTTCGCTGCTAAGCAGAATTGAAATTGTTCCCGTGCTTGTCTAAGACACAAGCCGAAGGGCAATGCAAACTGATATGAGCTGCTCCTAACCTGCTCCGGAATGTAGTTTTAGCTGCTCCCAACCTCTTCCAAAACAGCTGAACAGCTGTTTTGGAGTGTGAAATATAAAAAGGCTAGAATGGCCTTGCCTAGTTAGTCTTGCCCTAGCCCACTCCTTAACGTCCTAGGTCGTATATTCGAGCTCCCGCCTGTACAGGGGTGAAACTAATGAAATGTACTTGGGAGCAGCCACTGGAGCAGCTGAAACATTTCAGCTGCCCCCGTGGCTTTGCGCTAAACCACCGAAGGCATCCTTCTCGAAGCGCCGACACCGTGTTCATTACGGCTATTACGCGACAGTAGAAGCGACGGCAGCCAGCCGTCTTTCTTCGTCGACGTTCGCGTAGTGGTTCTGCCAACCTACGGAGCCTCAGGGCGGCTGCATTTTCCCCGAGGCAGGATAATTATCCGAGGCGAACCCTTTCGCGACCACCGAAATAAAAGTCTTCTTGCTTTATTGAACTTAGCCTCTGTTTGCCGTTAGAAACGACGAATCTCTCCGACGCCGACCCGGCCGCGTTTAGTTGCTTCCCCACGCGGATTAAAACCATGGGGCGACTCCGGTGCCCGTGATTGGCCTTTTTTGAGGCACGATACGAATGCGCGCACCGCCGGCATGCTAAACGCACGCCCAGTGTTTCACGCGTACATAAATTCATCCTCGGGTATAGAGATGCCGTCTCGAGAGATTTGCTCGCTCGCTCGCTGGCTGCTTGCTTGTTTGGGCTTGCGGCCCTATCGGGAACCGACGGCGCTATCTTCGCATTTTTACTTCTACACGTGGATTAGACCCGAGGGACTTTTATCGCTCCACCACGCGGGCTGGGTTTTGTTTTCGTCGCCCAAACTAGCTTTTTGTTTACCCGCCAAATATCCATCCCCAGCTACGCCCCTATCGAGTCGCCTTGTAATGTGCCACCATACAGTGTCGCCGCGGCGGCAGTGTGCAGCGGCACATTACAAGGCGTCGCCCTTTGCTGCTGCTTTTTTGACAAGTGTGCTCTTTTTTAATTTCCTGCACAGGTTCGCCCTCCTTTAAATTAGTTCATTCCGTTTTCTCCTTTTTCATCGTCTGTCATTCGTGCCATTTTTGGTGGAGGTACGGGGTAACTCAGCCCATGAAGCGTGCCCCTCCCAGGCCTCGCAGCAGCAAGCGACGGAGTGTAGGTGTAACAGCGGGCTATCGTGAGAGAGAATCAGCTAATGAATCGGCAATGCGACGTTCGGCTCCTTCCCTACTATGCTTGTCATCTCAAATATTCGATCTAGTATGTTCGGGAAAGAGCTAGGGCAAGCTGACTATACTTCGTTTTACCCTAAGTCCAGAAGCAGCAGACGCTACGAGCTGAGGCCATCAACCAGAGAGCGTCAAAAGCGCACCATCATGGTGTTCGTCATAATTCTGTGCGTATTCTATCATCGCTGAGCCAATCATAAAAAGAAAAGGCCCAGTAACTAGCGCTTTCGACGCTCCTTGATTGCTTTCATTACCTCGAAGTATCGGCGGCGTCTGGACTTAAGCTGAAATGAAGTATAGGCAAGGTCATTCTGGCCTCCTTTCCTTTTGCACTAGGGGTAAGAGTGTACGTGAATCTCTCAGACGAACGGAGAAACGTATCTTCTGGATCACGCAGGCGGCAATATCTTGAAATATTGGGTTTTATCTAAAAGGAAGCGCAATGAATATAATTCATTATCGCTTGTATTATCAGAGGTATGAATGTACGTCTTTATTCCTTCTTTATAATTGCAAATATGTTGTTTAAATGTCATACTTTAAACCACCTATATATGTTCAAAAGATCTTCATGTTTTTATATTTCTTCATAACGCTTTATTAAAAATCATTCATAAAAAGTTGGATACATCTTGAACCGTCATTATTGTATAATAATAATAATAGCATTAATAATAATAATAATAATAATCTTTATTTTCGGGTGCCCAAAAAATATCCGGAGGTCTTCAATTTGGTACACAAAAACGAGTAAACGCCAAATTAACACAAAACCAATAAAGCACATCACAGAAAGGTAGCGATCCCTTGCAATGGCTTGTGGTCAATAGAAAAGTCACTGGATATTTCAATACCTGGATTGTCAAAGCGATTGAACAACGATTTCATGCGTGGCAAGGGTGACGATCATAGTAGTGCAAAACTATGAATTATACTCTCGATAGTATCGATAGTCGCCAGAAATCTGACTATCGATTGTAAAAAAACTAATGATAGTACTATCGATAGCCGACTATCGAAAGACAATCGATAGTCAACTGTCAAACAACTGTCGATAGTACTCTCGATAGTTTTGCCACACTATCGATAGTTTTCGAAAAACTATTGATAGTATCGATAGTGAGTTTATCGATAGTTTTGCATGACTAGAAGATATGCAGATGGTATTGACATAGAAATTAGAGTGATTCCCAGTCAAACGGAAGGGTGCATGAGTATTAACATTGTATAAATGCGAATCATTACCTGTAATTCCATTTACTATCTTGGGCAAAAATATCAAGTCGCGTTCTGTTTGCTTGTCAACCAATGTCCTCATCAAGAACTTATCTAGAAGAAAGTTGTAATAAAAGTAAAAGCGGCACTGTAGATGGCGGTCGTAACCGATGCTTATTAAAGGTTTTCGCCCACTTTCAATTTTTGTTGAATGCGCTTCTGAAAAACAGTTCCAAGCTACAAAATCAAATTGAAGCGTTGACCTAACAAGAGAGCAAAACAAACGAATAATACAGGCCGGGTTTTTAAATTGCTTCGTGGTGCGGGATATTAGTTCGAGCATCTTTGTCGCACTGCCAACAATAGACGACACATGCAATCTAAACGTCAGTTCATTATCCGTCCTCACGCCAAGGTCTCTTAGAACAGAGGCGCGCTTGATTGAAATTTATTTGAATACATAATCTTTATGTGATGCATTACGACGTCTGCACAAAGACCAGACATTTGTTTTGAGAGGATTCAGTGACAGGCAATTCACTTTACACCACTGAACCATGCGCGACTCATCATTCTGTAAAGTTTCGCAGTCGACACGAGTATGAACATTCATAGAAAGCTTAATGGCCCCTGCAATCGACAGCTCGGCATTTTCAACATATGACGCTAAAGCATTTACGAAGATAAAAACAAGGGGGCCAAGAATAGACGCTTGGGGAGCGCCTGAATAGGGAAAAATGTTCTTGAGCGACCGGTATTCATTCGAACACGGTCAGGACATGATAGGTAACTTGGAAACCATTTGCACAACTCTATACAACGACCATCAAAATAATTTCTGCAAGAGCAACTCATGCTTTACTTTATAAAATGCGTTTCACATATCAAAATATGAACAATTAATTTGACCTCTGTTTATAACAACAGCGGCAGAGAAGTTAAAAAAATGTGCACAAACTAGTTTCAACTGACCGTCCCTTCAGCAAACCGTGTTGGCAAGATGCACATTTTTGGCGGAAGTAAAAGTTAATTTAGTTATGCATAACGCGTTCAACACCGTAGAAATTTCAGGCAATAAAGATGTGAGGCGATAGTTATTAGTAACAGAAGCGTCGCCACCTTTGAAAATAGGTACAATGAGCGCGTTATTCCAAAGCGATGGAAAAACACCAAAACTAAGAGAGCTTAAAGATGTGCTTCAAAATAGGTAAAATCAATTCGCCACAACCCTTAATAATGAAAGATAGATTGGAATCAGCCCCAGTAGATAATTTTGCTTTTAGTTTCTTTATAGCTTCAGCGATTTCTTCGATATGTACTCCAACGCCAGACAAAGAGTTATGGCAGTTGATTTTAATATTCGTAGGCTGAACTGCTTACCGAACGGTGGAGCAACAGTAAACTAAAGTTATCGGCAAACATATCTGCAACCTCTACAGGGGCGGAAACATATATATTGTCATGTGAGCGGTCGCGTAGGCAAACAATTCGGCTAGTATCGCGAGTGTCCTGGTTAGCAAACCTTCAAGAATCTTCTAGGCTTCGGTTAAAGCTACGCTCTATTCGGTCAACGTTTAAGCGCGTATCTTTCAGGTTCAACCTTTTAGGTACAGCACGATACATGCTAGACTGAGTATACCATAAAGCATTGCGAGTTCGTTTACAGTCTGAAAGTGATCTTTACGCAAGCAATTTTATAAATATTTGGAAAACCATCCGGGATAAATTGAAGGCTTGAAAATCTGCTAAGGCACAAAAGTCTCAGTCGCATCAACGAGGCAGAGGGGCTTAGAGCAATAAACTGGCAGCTGAAAGTGACCCCCAACAGGCCGGCGCCATGTTGCATATTTTTCACCACTAGACGCGTGACCTTATAGTTTTACGTCCATGTTTTAACAAAGCACCGCGATCAGATAATTGGTTATTGATATTTATTATCAGTACTTGACGAGGTAAGTTTCGTTTGTTTTAAGTCCAAATTGTGGTCTTACGACAAAAAACTCGGGCAGCTTCGCAATGGCTCCGCTAGTTGCCGTCAGCCGCGGCGCTGTATTTTGGGTTTCTATCGGAGCTAGACGCTGATCTCTGGGGCTAACAGTATTGAAAAGTTGTTTATCATGTTTTTTTGCAGCGATCGCAATACAAATCTAGGCTCAGTTTTGCGTGAAAGCCTGAGATTTTGGTAAGGTCAGGTGTCTAGTGGTCAAAAGTGTACAACATGGTGGCAGTCAAGGGGGGGTCACTTTTGTCTGGTGAGCGAGATACCAGTTTATCGCTCCGAGCCCATCTACCTCCTTGAATTGTGTATTTAACAATCGACGAAGACGTCTTAGTCACCGTTTCCTTGTCGGTTATTGCAAGAAGCCCACTCCCATGAAAGTGTTTTGAAGTATCTCTACATGCTCAGATAATCTCCTAGGGCATAGTTGTAAGTAGAGTAAGCACGGGATATTAGCTTTTTTCGTGGAAGTAGAAGTTAACCTCCAATTTTGAGCGAAACAAATCTATTCACACTAAGGAATCTCTAACAGGGGTCACAAAATCCACTGATATGTTAGATAAAACAAGGTTGAAAACCTTTCTAGCGCTATTCGTAATTGGGTTAAGTTGATCAGGGCCACCGTAGTTCAGGAACGACAGTCACCATGAAGCCTTATTTGGTGTTATAGGGTTTCAGCAATTAAGAAACCTCATCGGCCAGTCTACTTTTGGAAGATTAAAATCTCCATATAGCTGTACTCCGCGCTATGAAAAAAAGTATTTGTTTACTAAGTTTCTCAAAGAGTTCTATACATGTTACTTCATCGGAAAGTTGTGGAAAATAATAGTTTCCAACTAGATAGTTAAAGTCATCGCCTGCCTAAATCTCTACCGAGACACACTCATAATATGATTCCAGGTCAAAACGAGGGTGTGACGAAAGAAATGTCTCGGTAGCAATTAAAACGCCAACTTCCGGCGATACACTCTGTAGTTAGGCGTAAAATAGTTGGAGTCGGGTATCGCATAACAAAACCAAGTTTCTGCGAGGAGAAAACATCAAACTTCGTTGTCACGATGTTTGGCAGGAACTCGTCGGCCTCCGTTTGCAGGCCCCTCACGTTTTGATAGCAGACACTAAGCGTTGCAGCCATTCTCGCGTGTTACTGTTTCATCATTTCGAACACGCGCATTGTCGAGCCGACCGAAAAACTGGTGGAAGATACTGCCCTCTGGCTAAACTTAGGGTTTGTTGAGAGCTGCAACCACTGTCTCATCGCAAACATATCGGTTTGTTGGCAATTTTTTTTTGTGAAAGCTTAGAGAAACTAAAGTCTCACTGAATATATTCCTCGATTTAAAGGTAACTTTCAACACTTGTTTTTCAAGTGTTTTTCATATTTGAAACTAATTTTATAGATGGCAAATTTCTCAAATTTTTCATTATTTTACCGTATACCACATTTTTCTTAGCTTGAAGAAATCTTTTCCAAATGCATTTTTTTCTTCGTAATTTTGTGTTTAGGTATATATAATTTTTGACCTAAGTTTTGTGTCTGAATCTAAAAATTTTCCATCTTGGTAACATTTACCCAGTTCTATGTACAACATATTTCTCTTTATCTTTTAATATTCATATACGTTTTTTTTGTAGAATTTATTGGAGCTAATGGAAGGTCATTTCGACAATTATGTAGTTGTTTTACATATTTAAAATCAACCTCAAGAGTGTATTTATAATCTTATGCTAAAAATGGGTTATCTGATGAGGATGTTGAGATATGTCACAGTCCATGAATTCGATACGATCATATGGCAATCTTTGAGGTAAAGCACATTTATATAAGTTATTCGCATCGAAGTACATTAAGTAGTTTGAGGGCTTAATTTTCAGAGCTCTATTACATCTGTCATTGCTCCTCTAATTCCTTCTTGTATCATAAAAAATCATCAATATTTGAAATCATTTATGTTTAATATTTGTCGGCTTTAACATGGAACCCAAAACTAATCCTGGAGTTGTAAAGCATCAACGTTCACCTGATTCCTGTTTTCAGTTTTCAAATATATCTGCAAGAAAAAAAACATCTTGCTTAAGATATAGGTCAGAGTATTCTACTAAAGGTTTTCAGTACGTTTTATAAAGCGCTAATCCTCTTATATTTTTATCTATTTTATCTACAGTTATCTTGCTTATAAGTGTATTTTCGTGGGAAATTCAGTTTATTTATATATTTCAAATAAATCAATGTATACATATAGGAATATAACTTTTTGTAGCAGTATGCTATCTCTAAGGTCGTTATTGGTCTTTCTTATGTTATTTCTAAACGAGTTTTAAACAAACCCATTTAAGCATGTGTTCATAAACTGTCTAAAAATGTTATTCAAATTCTTCGACTATTCTAGAGAAGGATATGTATTTTTCTTTGTTTGGAACAAGCTAAAAAAATGGTATCATGTTCGAAGCTCTTTTTTTACAAATAGATGTCACAATCCTAACCAGATAAGTTATGAAAATAAACTGGAATAAATATTGAGGAATTATAATCACATCTGTTATATGCTGGACCTTCTCCAGTGCTATGAACCCAGTTATCTTTGACCTGTCCTAAGCATATATAGCACTTATCAGCATGTCTTACTTGGACTGCGTCAATCATGTAATTCTTCCTTCAGTACGCTATGATTTTTTTGGCAATGCTTTTAATCTTGTCGCGAAACCTTTGCTGCATTTTCATCCTAATAAACATACAGCGGGAAATTTACATTATCGCTGAGACTGACAACGTAAAATTCTAAAACTGGATGGAACTTTCTGTTGATAACCTTTGTATTTTCTCCAGCATTCTCTTGTAGTAGTACTAAAACTGACTCAATGTCAAGATATACTGCACTTAAAAGTCTAAGTTTACGAAAATATTATCGAAATTCAATGCTACGATATTCTTAAAATTCAATTCTGTCTAATAACCTTTTGTTACAAATTTCTTTATGATTATCCAAAATCTTTTGCATTGAAGTTTCATAAAGACATCTTTATTCTGTATATAATTCATTATGACCATGTTTGAGTGTTCAACGGAGACTATATCCTTCATTCAAGAGTATTGAGTTTTTTTTAGCTTCTTCGAAAATAGGTTTGCTTTCTCCTTTTAATAATTATATATGTTAATAATATAAAGAACGCACATATCAATTTTACAATGATCCACAGAATTGTGTTATTCAACTTCAAGCCCATTTAACATTTTCTTATTCAGCCTTTCAAACTGGAATTTTTACACGACACAGGAAATGTGATAGCATCAAATTTTAATTCATTATGATATATCTTATATTTGGAAATTATATACACATCATGGCTAGCTGGATGTAATAGAGATGGTACAGTCCAAATGAACAAAAATTGTCTGTATTTTGAACATTTATAACTTCGTGTTTAGTTGGTGCAGTTTGATAGAAATATGTATGATGCACCCCTTATAGCTTGAAATTTAGTGATTGCCATTTCTATTCCAAATACATTTCGAACGTTCCAACCAGTCTTTTGTAATTCACCGGCTTGTCTTCCTGGAATATATTTGTGAATATTTTCATATCACTCAAAATTTCAATATTTAGGATATTGTCACAGTTGAAGGCAACGAGACGATGAATGATGAACTGAAATGAAGAATTCATAGGCGAACTTGTTCCAAAAAAATAAAGAATGAGCTTCGTGACAGCATAAAAGCGGGCGGCGATTTGGCGGTGTAACAGCAAGCGAGAGCGAGAATGAGTCATCGAGGTCACGCGCAGCTCCCTACCTAGTGTGAGTCGGCATCTCGAAAATTCGGCCCAGAAGGTTCAAATGTTGAGCGCTGGGGGTGAGAATGAGTAGGCACTTTCGAGAACAAGAAAGTAGAACGAAATGATAAAAGTTACTTTTGCGAGTAAGAGTGAGCACGAATCTTCTAAAAATCCGTGACCGAGCGTTGATTGCTCAGCCCCCCGCGCGCGGCATTATCCCACCTTTAAAAGTGCATCGTCTAGATGCAACGCGAAAGGGAACAAAAATGGCTCAGAAAAAAAGGAGGCAGCATCTCCATGTGGTGAGTGATGTTGATTGGTGCGAAGCTCTGGTGGTGCTGATGATACTGATTTTATTGTTCATAAGTAGTGCTGATGGAGCTGATTTTTTTATTGCTCATAGGTAGTGCTGAGTTCCGGGTTCCGTTTCGACTTCATTATTACTGCTTTATGATCGGTGAAATGCAGAGCCAGTGATTCTAGTGGATGAGCTTGGATCCGCTAGAAGCCGTGGGAACGCGTCTCCACCGCTTAAGTCAACGGCCCATGTCAGAACGAAAATGTGTAGTATGGATCGTGGTTATATACGCAGTTGAGTACTTGACCGCAGCGCCCTCTCGTCTATAATCCTTGAGCCAACGCATGCAAGGTTTAACGCGATTATATGCGCATTTGACCGCAGCGCCCTGTCGTGTATAGACGTTGAGCATCTACATGCAACGTTGGAGTGTAGCGTAGTGATGAATACGTCTGCCTCGTAAGCATGCGGTCCTGAGTTTTAACCCCCGTGCGGGCGTACGTTTTTTTTTTTGTTTTTTTTTTTTTAAAGTGGGCCGATCCCGGAGGCAGTGCAATCGATGTGAACACGGACGCAAGACGGATGGACAAGGCTAAATCCTAAGGAGCTTCGCACCTAAAAATACGCTGAGACGAAATAAACGTGCCGCGTCACAGTCGTAACGCGCGGAAAACGGCTTGAGTCGAACGACGTGCACCACTTCGGGTCGTGGCTGACGGCGTCCTGATGGTAAAATTCCGTCAGGGTGCACCTCGTAGTTCATGTCCCCAAGGCGGCGAAGGACCTTGTAGGGTCCGAAATAGCGTTTTAATATTTTTCGCGCTTAGGCTACGGCGGCAAATGGACGTCCACATCCACACAATGTCTCCGGGCTGGAACTGTATAGGTCGCGAGGACGAAGGTTGTATTGGCCAGCTTCGACACGTTGTTGGTCCTTTATCCGAAGGCGGGCTAGCTGGCGTACCCCTTCAGCCCGTTGGGTGACCAGCTGGGCGCCGTTGGTGCAGTCGTTCGTCGGGACTTGGGGCAGCTTGGCGTCGAGCATCGTCGCCACTTTTCTGCCGTGCACCAGCTAAAAACGTGTACACCAGTGGTTTTTTGAAAGGCCGTGTTGTGCGCAAACGTGATGTAGGGCAACCAATCATCCCACGTTTATGTTCCACGCCCACGTACACCAATCTCATGTCGGCGGTGGTCTTGTTTAATTGCTACGTCATCCCGTTGGTCTGGGGGTAGTATGCCGTGGTTCGACTGTGGTCGATGTGGCTCAGACGGAGTATCTCTTGCGTCAGTTGGGCCATGAACGATGTGCCTCGGTCCTTAATCAGGACTTGGAGAACGCCGTGTCGGAAGCCGATGGACTCAAAAAAGAACTTGGCTAGTTTGTCAGCGGTTCCCAAAGGGCTTGCGTTTTTTCATGGCGTACCGGGTGAGACAATCCGTTGCCATGATTATCCAACAGTTTCCCTGCATCAACGGCTAAAAGGTCCAAGTAGATCTATTCCAATTTGCTGGAACGGTGTAGTAGGGGGTGCGATCGGCTTTAGGAGGCCTGCCAGCTTCGTCGGTGGTGTTTTCCGTCGCTGACACCCATGGCATGATCGTGTGTAGAGGTGGACAGTCTTCGGGAGATTGGGGCAGTAGTACTTCTCTCGACTCCTTGCGAGAGACCTGCTAGCTAAGGTTACTAGATGCCGGGTTCTCGCGGCAGGCTTGAATCTTCTTGAAGGCTTGTAGGGATTACCAGAAGGCACGTCGAGTTGCTGTCCTCGAAGTTTTCTTTGTAGAAAATGCCTTGCCGGACGGCGGATTTTGGCAGGTCAGGTGAGAAGGCTCGGAGAAACGTACCCCCTCGTCCCTCCTAAAGGTCGATCAATGCGCGCAGCTCAGGATCGTCCCGTTGGAGCGGTGCCATGCCGTTAACTTACACTGCGCCAAGAAAGCGATCGTGTTGTCTTTAGCGCAGCCGCTAGCTGACTCGACGGGGACTCTGAACAGGCAATCGGCGTCGTTGTGTTTTCGTCCTGACTTGTAGAATACGGTCACCTCGTACCATGGTCACCTCGCAGTCGTATGCTCCATCGTGCGAGGCGTCCCCATGGGAACTTTAGGCTCGCTAACCAGCATAACGAGGCCTCATTCACACAGCCATTTTTGCTCCGTCCCGGCGAGAGCGCCGGGCGGCGTGCCCGCCGGGAAGAGTGTCTTTGGACCGGTTCCATAGAAAAATGGTCAATGGTCAGCTATAGAAAATCCTTTGTATGACCGGCTGTAGAAACTCAAACTCAAACTCTGTATTTCTCTCCGTTTGGAGAGGGGAGACAGAAAAAAAAACCAACTCAGTTGTTGCTTGACGAGCCTCTGCCTCCCCACAGCAGCGAAAGAGGACAGCATCTACATAGAAATATTTTTTCACCATCACACTTATAGCACAAAAATAAACAACGTTAGATGGGGGAGGGGGGAAGGACAAAAATAATCGATTTAGCCAAGTTTACAAATTCCAGTGGCACTCTCTCACAAACATGGAACGTACATTTTTTTTTGGTTTCATTCAAAACTTCTACATTCAACTCACTCAGGCGATCTAAAAAACGAGGTACTATATATTTCAATGTATGATTTCCGTAGTTCGTTCTGGAGTGCAGCGCTAACCGTGCGTCTGCAGACCTAGTTTTATAGGTAACCTCCCTCATCCTAAGGTTGGAAATGGATATGAATATATTTTCTTTTGTGCAAAAATATCTTTTCAATGCAAGAAACAGTTTATAATAATACTGATCAGGAATCTGTACAATATTCAATATAATAAATAATGGACTAGTATGACTATTATACTCAGTTTTACATATAGTACGAACCTCTTTCTTTTGTAGAGTATGCAGCAGTTTTATGCTTGTAGTGGTCGTATTTCCCCATACTAAGAAGCAATAATTATATTTTGAGTAGAAGAGGGAATTATATATAAGAAGCATAACAGAAATCGGGATGATATGGCGATATTTGTACATAATACCTACAACTCTTGATAATTTTTGACATGTCTGTTGTACAGTTTCGTCCCATGACATGTATTGATTAAATATAATTCCTAGAACTTTTACGCTTTCAACTATATCTATACAGTGTGTTCCAAGAGAAAGAATGGACGTATAGAAACAGTTTGTATTTCGTGATCTAAATAATACGGCTTTTGTCTTACTGCCATTTATTTTTTAATGAGTGTGAATTTGTCCAGGCATTTAACTTTTCCAAAAAAAATATTTGCGGCACTTATAATCTGGTCAGTATCATTACCTGAAAAAAATATACTGGTATCATCAGCGTAAATAATGAGACTCACATTTTGATCAATATTTACGATGTCATTGATGTATAGATCAAAAAGAAGTGGTCCCAAAATGCTCCCTTGCGGTACGCCGGCAGTCTGTTTTCTAAGATCCGATTGTTTTTTTATTTATTTCAACACACTGGTACCGATAACTAAGATAACTTCTAATCATATCTAGAGCAACGCCACGAATGCCATAGATATGCAGCTTTTGAAGTGACGTGTCATGATTAATACGGTCGAACGCCTTTGAAAAATCTATGAATACTCCGAGTGTTAATACATTTTTTTCAATATTGTTTAAAATTAATTCCTTTTGTTTTAACAAGGCAAGTTCGGTAGAGAAACCCCTTCTAAATCCGTATTGACAGGGCGTTAAAATAGAAAGCTTTTCGCAGAAACTGTACAGCCTGTGATGTATTATTTTTTCTAGAGCTTTTGAAAATATCGGCAAGACAGAAATTGGTCTATAATTTTCGAGGTTGTTTTTATCTCCAGCTTTATATAGCACAGATGCCTTCGCTACCTGCATTTTTTTGCGGATAAAAGTTCCGTTCTCGATTGCTAGATTAAAAATATATGTTAAACACGGAACAATCCGCCCCAAAACATACTTGATAGGTTTAATTTGAAAATCATGTATATCGGAGCTCTTACTATTTTTTAAGCTTTGGAAAAGAGAAAATACTTCATGTTCGTCAGTTGAAGACAGAAACATGCTATGTGAAACCTTCTGGACATACGTAACGGCATCCGCACAGTGTACACTCTGGAAAAGTGTAGCAAAATGATCACTAAACTATTTGGCCAAAGCAACCCCTTTTACAACGATGCCTTCGATTTTTATTTCCGTTACTTTATCCGCATGCCACCTTTGTTTTGTTAACTCCTTAACTTTCTTCCATACTACCTCGGTTCTCTTGTCATATTTAAATAAATTATTGAAATACACGCGTTTAGCCTGCCTTAAAGTTTTTGTTAATTGATTTCTAAGTTTCTTAAGTGCAACCAAGATGTTAACATCTTTAGTGTGCACGAATCTGTGGTAGAGATTATTTTTCTTATTTATCTTTTTTTTTATTTCGGGTGTAACCCAGGGTTTACGAGTCTTTCGAGGAACCCTATGCAATTCATAAGGAAAGCAGCGGTTATATATTTTAAACCTTTCAAGAAAACAATCAAATGCTTCGTCAGCAGACACGCTAGACAGTCGCACTCCAGACTTCGGAACTTATCTGTTGTTCAAAAAGATCAAGGTTTTTAGCGCTTATATTCCTAAAATAAATCTGATCACATAGTTTTTTTTTAGCTGTAGTCTACATTTGCAAGCATATATATTGGAAGGTGGTCACTAATAGTTTCCCAACCACTCCAGCAATTACGTCCGTTTCTGAAATATTTGTTAAAAATAAATCCAACAACGCCGTATTTCGGGGTGAAATGCGAGTAGGCTGGGATATGATGTTGAAGAGTCCGTATGACTGGTATAAAGTCAGCAGTTCAGTTTTATGTGAGGACGACGCAAGCATATCTATGTTAAAATCACCTCCAAAACAGACAGTCAATTTGTTTGCACCAAGAAACTTAAAATACATGTTGAGAAACTCAAGAAAGGAGGATATATTACCACTTGCCGGGTGATAGACAACAGAAAAAGCGGTTTTTGCATGTTGTAAAGTTAGTATTTTATAATCACTTGTAATAGCTGTAAAGTCACTTATAAGTCTGCACTCAATACCTCTTTTTACATGTATACATACTCCACCTCCTACTTTATTGGTTCTGTTTGCACTAAATATTTCGTAATTCTCAAGCCTATCTACTTCTTCGATATTTTATACCATGTTTCACTGAGCGTAATAACACCAAAAAGAAAATTAAAACCATCCAGAAATATGTTTAAGTCATCAAATTTATTCCGTATCGATTGCACATTTAGGTGAAAGAAAGTGGCGCCTTTGGTTGCTTCTTGAAAACAAATTCGATTTCACTTCTTAAAGAAAGAGTCTTGTCATTCATAGTAAAAGAAAGAAAAAAAAACTACCAGCAGCGAAAAACTACACAAGTGTTTGCAAGTCATCTAGAGTTTTCACTACATGTGTTTGCGCCCCATCCTTTTCCCTTACCAGTACTTTTCCATGTTTGTACCAAACGTATTGGTACCGTCTTGCCTTTGCGCATTCTTTCGTTTCCCAAAGAAGTCTTTTATCCTGGTTTGTTAAGTTTTCCAAGATGTACGCTTTGCTACGAAGTCGCTTTAAGTTCACTCGTTTCTCGAGCCGCAGATCCCGAGTTGCTTGATTTGAAAACCGAACCAAAATTCCGGGTGTCTTATGAGTGCGCGAGGGTAGCCGATGCATGACCATGATTTGATCTGCTGTCAAGTCGGGCACTTCCAGTTGCTTTGCAATGTCATTTATCTTATCGAAAAGGTTTTTCTGTTCGCTTATGGGGATCCTGTGTATTTCAAGGTTTTGCCTGCGGCTCTTACATTCAAGGTCGTGAACTTTTTGTTTGTTGGTTCCGGTGTTGGTTCCGCTTTTTCCATTTGCGTCACCCTTTTCTTTAAGTTTTTTATTCCCCGTCGTGTTCATCCATTTGCTTTAGCACTGCATCATATTTCGCCGACATGTGCTGAAGTGATTGTTCCATGGCATCCACTGTTTCTTTTAAGTTTAATAGGGTGTCTAGTTTGGCGTTCATGCTGACCAGCATTGCAGCTACATCTAGATCTTTGTTTCGTTCGGTGCCCTGACTGCCTCGAGACTTGGCTGTTTTACATGTCTGGGAGCGCCAGGTTTTACGTGAAGCAACACGTGACTCTTCCGGAACGCCAGAACAAGTGCCTATATGGTAAGAGTACTGGCACTCTAAGCATGTGATCTGCGAGCCTTTTTCCGGAAAATTGGCCCAATGGACCTTTTCCGAGAAGCGTTCTGCGCACGGGCGAGCGCCCGATGCCAAGCGGCGGAAGTCGGAACGAAAAATCGAGGAAAATTCGGAAGGAGGCTGTATATCAGCGAGTAGAACACGTAACTGCAGCATATATATAATTGTGTTACACAAAAAAAGCACGTCGACGAAAAGGAAAACACGACGTTTCGGTGGACGCCACGGATGCCCCTCTTTCAAGTTGCGTTGGGCAGGCGCCACTGCTCAGAGAGCGAAGAAACTGGTAGCGTAGCTCCCATTATCGATTGGTAGCGCAGGTAGGTCACTTCCTCGATTTTTAGTTCGTGCAGCCACCGCCTGGTGCCGTCGGTATGTGGAAAAGGTCCATTAGCTGTAGCCGCTTCTATGGCTGTCTACAACCTCTCGTATTGTCTCCCCTATGGCTGTTTATAGCTTTTTTCAATGGAATGCTATAGAATTGTGTATGGTTTACTCTATGAGTCTTTTTAGAAAGGATGCCGTCTATACCCAGGCAGCACCGAGTTCTGGGCCAAAACTTGGCTTGCGTCTGGCAGTTTAGGGCATTAAAAAGCCCGAAGAAGCCAAAGTAGTGCCAAACCTGACCTCCCTTGGCAACAGTCTGGGTATCTTGGCCCTAATTCGCCAAACAAGTGCCAAACTTAGGCTTCGCTGCCGAGTTGTTCGGTTATTATCTGGCATCTTCCGGCCTAAATCGCCTAACAAATGCCAGATTTAGGCTTACTGCCCGTTAGTTCGGCAGATCTTTGGCATTTTTGGGCCAAAATCGCCAAACTAATGCCAAAGTTAGGCTTCACTTTTTGATAGTTCGGCTATCACCTGGCACATTCGGGCCAAAATCGCCACAGATGTGCCAGAGTTAGGCTTACTACCTTGTAGTTCGGCAGAGCTTTGGCATTTTTGGGCCAAAATCGCCAAACTAATACCAAAGTTAGGCTTCACTTTTTGACAGTTCGGCTGTCACCAGGCACATTCGGGCCAAAATCGCCACAGGTGTGCCAGAGTTAGGCTTACTATACCTTGTAGTTCGGCAGAGCTTTGGCATTTTCGGGCCAAAATCGCCAAACTAATGCCAAAGTTAGGCTTCACTTTTTGACAGTTCGGCTGTCACCTAGCACATTCGGGCCAAAATCGCCACAGATGTGCCAGAGTTAGGCTTACTACCTTGTAGTTCGGTTGAGATCTGGCATCTTTGGGCCCAAGTCGCCAAGCGAGTGCCCAAGTTAGGCTTCGCTTCCCGATAGTTTGGCTGTGATCTGGCAGCGACGGGCCAAAGCTGCCAAACAAATGCCAGAAGTAGGCTTACTGCCTTGGAGTTCGGCTGATGAGGTATTTGATGTACGCGGGTGGTCTTCATCTTAATTAAATAGAAATCAAGTTTTATTCGGCTGGCAACTTTATCTTATTTTGGTTGTCTCTTGATTTCTGCAGTCCAAAGGTTGGCTGAATGTTTTGACGCGGCTGGAGCAGGCTTTGCAAACGCAAATTGTGCCAGATGTTTTACTCGCGCGTAGGCACACAAGCCAATATCGGGACGTGCCGTGAGACTGGTTCGACATTATGGCGCGTTCACGCCAGCGACGCGATCTAGTCGCGCCATAACTTTCATCGCAAAAGCGACCATCGCGGGCAAAAAG
Organism: Ixodes scapularis; assembly: GCF_016920785.2. Taxonomy (NCBI): domain Eukaryota; kingdom Metazoa; phylum Arthropoda; class Arachnida; order Ixodida; family Ixodidae; genus Ixodes; species Ixodes scapularis. The sequence continues at coordinate 83,054,003 of NW_024609838.1, read as the reverse complement.
TGACGGGTTTTGAGCAGTCGCTTGCTGACCCGACGTTTTGCGATGCACTCTAGTCGCGGAGAGGCCGAGCCAACCAACGGCGTTCGGAGCGAGAGTTTTTGAGACGCGACTCGCCAACGAAGGCATTGGACTCGCTCATCGCGCACGCCAAATTGACCAACTAATTACTTTTTTTTTCTTTTTTTTTTTGCGATGCGATTTAGTTGGATCGCGCGACTGCTATCCCCGGTGTGAATCCGCCTTTACAGAAAGTGCTGTGCGCACGTCTCAACAAGATATATCATTATTGAGGGGTGTCCAAACAGGACACTACAAAACGCACGACTCCTACAAATCGTGAAAATTGAAGCGGACGCGCCCGCTTCAAGCCCGCTTCAATTTTCACGATTTGTCGGAGTCGTGTCCTGTTTGGACACCCCTTTAGGCGGCGCATTGCAAAAGCGAGCGTGGCTCTGTGCGTGTCTTGCATCGTGATTGAGCACTGTCAAATCCTAGCGATAACGAAGTGCGGAAACGACCGTGGCTCTATGGCGCGGTTCCCGCATCACACTTGGGGGATGGAAATGAAATCCCGGAAATTGTACTATTTGAGTGTGTTGATACTTTTTAAACATTAAAAAGTGGAGACACAAAAGGGACGATAAAGTCAGGACAATCTTTGAACTTTAAAGGCCGCTGTACAAACGGGACGTTCTGCAGAGAAGAACCTTCTGTCCCGAAGCTGGGGGACGGGGAGGGAAAGGTCAAGCGTTGGATGAAAAGAGGTTTAGAGAATGGGATTAGCCTCGGGGCGAGCCATCCTCTCGAGAGGGAGTGGGGACGGAACAAAGCTGCCGTGGGGTTTCGGCTAAAAGGTGGAAGAAAGTTAAGCTTGTCAAACGGCGACCTCGGATCCGAGGACGGGCACGCCAGAGAATTTGCAAATAGCTGCTTGATTAGCCGGACGACCCAGTGCGGTCTACTGGTTCTAGAAGGTGACTCGGAAGAAGAAAACTCGTTTTGGTCGAAAACTCTAAAAGCATTCTGGACGTGAACTCTTGCCACAAATAAAAATAACACATGCATGAAAAACTGCGAAGGCACCTAAGCTTTCGCCTATGATGTGGGAATGCGTGAGCATTACAGGGAGAGTTATGTTGGCGCAACTTGCAATAAAGAAAGAAAAAAAAAAGTTATGTTGGCGCAACGAATAGCGCGCTAGTTTCACGATCAAGAGGGCCTAGCTTCGAAACCGGGCAGGGGATGGTTTTTTTTCTCGTGTTATTTTTTGTTTTCGTTTTTTTTTTGGTCACGTGACAAGAAAAATCACATGAACAGAATTTTTTTTTGGCCAAGTCACCTGAGGTTTTTTTTCTAATTTCTCCTTTTCTTCAGTCTTTCTTTCTTTCTTTCTTTCTTTTTCCTTTTTTTCGGTTTACGCTTCCTATCGCAAAACACTATGCACCTATTTCGCGTTACATTGGCGTTAGCCAAATCGTTTTATTTATGGCAGGGAATTCTGCCGTACGTATCTTATGTTACTATTACCAACCCTGGATTTCGTCCGGCAACCAGTTTGGGAATGACGACGCCAAATTTGTGTTATAATTTCTTTGAGGTCTAAGGCCTCGTTATCCGTCGGTCTCTAAGATTGGCTCTTCAAGTATCTTTTGGGAAAGGGTTCGCTGCAGAACCCAGGGATCCTGGGTTCGAGCCCCACCCCTGCCCGTTTCGATCTGGATGAGCATCGTACCGGCGTGCGGTCGTGTAGCACTACTGCGTGATGCACGTTAAAGACCCCAGGCTAGCGGCTGTACCGCACTGGCTAAATTTCTCATCTACAGCTGGGAGACTCGTCGCCCCTGTGAGGCAGACCAAGTTCTAGGCTGTATAATCACACACACAACCAAATTTTTTTTGGGAAAGGGTTGACGACAGGCATTTTTAAGGAGCACGTGCGTCGACCAGAGTGAACATTGCTGAAGCGCCTCTAGTGTGATTTTGGCCGTAAATAACTGGAGGCCCCGGGCAAACCAACCCAATGGAGAAAAGTATCTACCTTTCTGGTTTCATAGAGAGTTATGAAAGTCAGAAGGGACGAATCCTACCGGCTTGCAAACGCAATCGTGTTGATAATAGCGCAAAGGAGTTTGTATGACTCTCTCTGGCGGTGCGCAGAGGGTAAAGGCACGGAGGTAATATATGCTTTTGCCCAGTCACCTCGCGAACGGTTGGGTATTGGCTGCAGAGATCCATTTCGCGTTGTTTCATTACGGGATTATATCTTGATTCCTTTGTTCCTAGTTTCACAGACGGAACGAAATCGCTTTTGTCATGTGGTGTCACGGCGGGAAGACAGAAATCAATCACTGTACCGAAATTAGACGCTTGTGCTCGTTCTATAGCGCTTCTAAAAACCGTGCGATCACGGCTGTGTATCGTCAACATTGCATAAACTGCCGTTACTTGTACTCGTATTGCATCGTGAGGGAACGACTATGACTGGGTAAACAGAAATAGGGAGAATGGGTGCGTGTGATTTGTTGAAGTTCGAATCAACAAATCGAGCTTCAACGAATGCGATAGTATTGCATTCACTCAACCAGCTATATGAGTTTTCAGATCCTTCCAAGTATGCGATTCGTGTTCTGCCAGTGGTACCTCAGTTAGATTAAAAAACAAAATCCACGTTAAAAAAAAAAAAAAAAAAAAATTACGGTGACTCGAGTTGCTTCCGCGCCGAATCATGTTTCACGTAAGCGTAATTTTGGGTTCGATGCACGACGAGGGGTCTTCAATTATAAAAATATTTTGATTACGATTATTTGCGGCGCTAAAAATTTGAAAGCCAAGCAGTGAAGACGATGGTGTTCTTATAAATATTATATACATTTTATTTTACACTGTTTGAATACGCTGCCGTCGTTATGTCCTTGAATTATTGGCTAGCTTGTGGCGGACAGCGAAGTCTTGCAGGACCATTATGATAGGACCTACACTAAACCTGCCGCGCTTCGAAAAATGTTAGTCCAATGCATACCAGCTTGTTCAAGGCGGGCGAAGCGTTACGCATCCGGCAAAGCGCATTAAATCGCTGCCCGCGACGTTTTTTCTTTTTTATTTTTATTTATTTATTTATTTATTTATTTATTTATTTATTTTTTTTTTTTTTGTGCAGCGAGATAATCTTTAGTCAAGCAGCACGCCCCCTCTACGGCGGGTTATGCCGGATTAACGGAGGCGTCTCCTAATCCATTCTCCGCGTTGGCCCCTCGGGGGAGGGCGGTGAAGGGAGGAAAGGAGGGCAGGAGAGGAGGAAACGCAAAAAAAAGTGGAAAGAGCGAACTTTATTTTCGGCTTCAACCTCGAAACCCGCCCGCTCCGTGGGAGTACCGGAAAGAGAAATCTTGGCGGAAGGAGAGGAAGCGAAGGAAGTGTACGCGATCCCCCTGTCCTGCGGGACCATGTACATCGGGCAAACGGGGCGATGCCTCAACGACCGACTCCGAGAACATCAAATAAACCCCGAAAGTGCTGCTTCGGAGTCCAAGCACCCGATCGTCATTCACGGGAGAAAATGTCCCGGTTGCGCTCCTAATTTTTGTAATAACAAAAACGGCTTGACATAACAAAAATAACAATTTAATTAAACGTTGCGCCTCCAATGCGGGAGGCATCTTCAGTAGAGCACAGAGCGAGTGAGAGTCGCACAAAAAAGTTCGGCTATTTAGGCATAAAGTTTGTGTACACGTCCGGCAGGGGGCCACGGTTCTTGTTTACCAGCGATGAATCACTTCCGCGTTTGTCGTTCTGGATGAACCAAGATTCCAGCAGCTTCCTCGGTTCCCACCTTTTATCCCCCTCCAAGGTCGATGCCTTGTCAATGTCAAATTGGTGTCCTGACGTCCATGCGGGTCGACGAGTTCGGACTTGAAGCCGAACGCTGACAGGCTAGGCAAGGCGACAAGGTCACCGGCAGAAGCGGCCTTTCCTTTTATGCGTTGTTGATGCCCCTTCGACCTCGCCTTTTGCAAATCCTCCCCACCTGGTTTTGCGTCTTCGTGTGGCTGTCAGCGAGCTCGACAGCCGCTTTAAGCAAATCAAAAGGATGAAGCGAAACGCGTGACTCAGCATGACCTCTCTACATAGGACGCGTAGGACAAAAACGTTTGGACGAAAATTTGTCACGTGACTTTCTCTGTCACGCTGATGGGATCTCCGGGGCTGTCGTTTTCGCCGTTTGCCTAGTTATAGAAATAAGCAGGCCACGTAGGTCCGGTTTTCGAACCGGGCTCTTCAGTGTTCTGTTGCTTTCGTGCGTTGCAGACGCGGCCGTGTTTTTTCGTCGTAAACGGTCGGAATACGTCCATGCCAATTTTTCGGTAACAGTCATTTTTTGCACCGGAGTTCGTGGAATACTTGTGATGTGTTTGTTGGCCACGCTTCGACAAAAACTGCTCTTCGCCGACGACGAGACGTCAGTTGAATGTGCGCAACCTTCTTCCTCGAATGTGTTTGTGGGGTGCCTGAGTTGGATTATGCATCTATCAAGGATTACATGATATCGCTCTTTTATTAGTAAGTGCGCTGCCAGCATGATTCTGATAGTCGTCCTGCTTTCCTTTCATTCTCCGCGGTTTTACGTGTGATGAGTTTTGCTTGGCATGAGGACAGTGTTAATTGTATTTTATAATTTGCTTTTCGTTTTACAGAGAAGTGTGACCTTTGTAAATATGTTGAGAATACACTGTGTGTAATGATAGTTGTTTAATAAACTTCTGGGAGCGATCGAAAAAAATTTGTTTGTCGGTATAAGTGATTGGATATGCAACAAATGACATGCAACGTACACATACTTGCACGACGTTCGGCCAATACGAAGCAGACGCATCGTAGAGTTTTCGACAATATTACTTGAACGCTAGGCCGGGGCGAAACAGCTGTACGGCAATACCTGCCGGGTATCAAACGGTGGTGCAAAACTGGACAGTTGAGCGATATTGGAACCGACTTTCGGCCGGCACTGGCACGATACTGCAAAGTATTGCCGTGCTGCTTGGGAACGGAGGTGATGACATCTTACTATCGTGCTTCCAACGCTTATTTATTTTATTTCTCTTCTGGGACGCGTAAAAGAGCACTTCTGTGACACACCAGAGATATTCGAAACTTGGGCTGGCCTCTCGGTTTTCTTTACCACTTTTGGCACTTACTTGGCACTTCAGTGGGTAGCCAGGAAAGAACCAAACTTCGGCATGCCCCGAATCGACAAATTAAGATTTACTGCGGCAGTTATGGCTCAAGTCTGGCACTTACTTTGGCACAACTGTGGCGGACCAGAGAAACGCCAAACTCGGCGAGGCTGAAATACCGAAATTAGGCGTTGCTTTGGTAGTTATGGCTCAAGTATGGCACACTTCGGCACTCCTGTGGCGTATCAGAGAAACGCCAAATTTTGGCGTGTCCGAAATACCCAAATTAGGCGTTGCTCTGGCAGTTATGGCTGAATTATTGCATCAACTTTGGCGCTCCTCTGGCGGACCAGAGAAACGCCAAACCTTAGCACGTCCCAAATACCGAAATGAGGCGTTGCTCTGGCAGCTATGGCTGAAGTATGGCACCAACTTTGGCGCTCCTCTGACGGACCAGAGAAACGCCAAACCTTGGCATGCCCCGAATTCCCAGTTTAGGTTTTATTATGGCAGTTATGGCTCAAATCTGGCACCAACTTTAGCGCTCCTCTGGCGGACCAGAGCAACGCCGCACTTTGGCATGTCCAAAATACCCAAATTGGGCATCGCTCTGGCAGTTATAGCTCTAGTATTGCACTACTTCGGCAATCCTGTGGCGGACCCGAGAAAAGCCAAACTTTGGCACGTCCCAAATACCGAAATTAGGCGTTGCTCTGGCAGTTATGGCTGAAGTATGGCACCAACTTTGGCGCTCCTCTGGCGGACCAGAGAAACGCCAAACCTTGGCACGACCCAAATACCGAAATTAGGCGTTGCTCTGGCAGTTATGGCTGAAGTATGGCACCAACTTTGGCGCTCCTCTGGCAGACCAGAGAAATGCCAAACCTTGGCACGCCCCGAATTCCCAAATTAGGATTTACTATGGCAGTTATGGCTCAAGTATGGCTCCAACTTTGGCACTCCTCTGGCGTACCGGAGAAGAGCCAAACTTTGGCATGCCATAGGATCGCCCAACTAAGGCTATAGTTAGGCACCGTACTTTGGCACTGATGAATGCCATGGTGCAAAAACCTAACTGCGCCAAAGTTGGGCCCTTATGTTTGCCAGACCTTTGCCCAAGTTGGGCATTCCTCTGGCGTGCTACCTGGGTAGCTTCTTTAGCCGTTTATAGCTTCTTGTAAGGTCTGCCATATAGATCTCTGCGCTTATTCTATGGATCTTTTTAGACACCGTGCTATAACAGTCTATGGATTTTCCTATGGTTTCTTTTGCCATCTACTGCTCCCTCTATGGTTTAATGTAGCTTCTTCTATAGCTCGTCCTATGGGTTTCTTTACCATCGTGCTATAGTTGCTTGTAGTTTTCCTTTTTATCGCAATCGTATGAAATGTGAAATAATTTATATGTTGTCACTGTACATCTTAAAAGAACAACCTTGTATTTAGATATAAACGAAGGTTGGACATATCAAACTCATTTAAGGCGTTTCGAACTGTATCAACCCATTTAAAACATGGAGCAAACCCTTCAACAACAAAAAAGCACTCACCCAGGTGTTTGCAAAAGGGCAGGCAAACAGACACAAAGACGACAACCGTTGCTGATTTCAGGCCCGCGCTATTTCCGGCATGCGGCAGTGCCGTGGCACGTCATCTCAGCTTGCAAATGTCGGAAAGGGCCCGTCTTTCAAGATTTCTAGGGAACGGTTGTCGTCTGCCCAGTTAAGCGAATTCGAAACTAAAGGGTACACAGAGAGCTGGTCAGAAATTGAGTCCGCCGAAACCAGTGGCCGGGATGGTGTAATCGGTGAAGGCGTCGCCCCGGACAGGCAAAGGTTGCGGGTTCAATCCCCGCTCCTGGCCCAATTTTTCGCCAGCTCTCTTTCCCTTTCCCTAACTTTAATGCAAAAAATTCAATAATCACCTTCTCCCCTCTGCGTTCACAATACTACTACGGCTGCACTTGTCGATCTTTACTCATTCCCATTATATATATATATCCGAGGCGGCACGCCAATGGTGGTCCGACATTGGCCTAACATTGCAAAGACACGGCCTCAATATCGGACAATATTCGAAGCGCTACCCTACCTAACGCTGGCCCAGTCATTGGTGCCAATATTGGTCCAATGTTCAGCCATCGTCACTGCCAATGTTGCCCGCATCATTGGTGCCAATGTTGGGCCATTGCTAAACCATGGTTCCAGCCAATGGTGGTCCTACATTGGCAAAGACCGGCGTAATATTGGACAATACTGAAGCACTACCCGATCCAATGTTGGCCGTGATTGGTGCTGATGTTGGGCCATTGTTGCACTCGCCCAGCTGTTTACAAATGCACTCACCAAGCTATTTGCAAAAAGGAAGGCAAAGAGACACAAGGGATTGTTTTGAAATCTCCTAGAAATTTATTACACACAGTTTATTCTGTAGACAAGTACAAACTAAGGAATTTGAAATATGTGAAGAGGTACAACTCAGCTGTTATACAACTGAGAATATTGCAAAGCAAACAATAGCCGATGTAACTCTTGGGTAGTGTCCAGTCTCCCGGCAGTTGGCAGAATTTTTTCCCCGAAGCTCTAACGGTGTAGTCGCCCCTCATTGGCGGCACAATTGGTTCGTCGAACGACGTTTCATCGACAAATCGTTTCATCAACACGCGAGGTTTAATGAAAAAAAGTCAAAATAGCTTCTTTTATTTTTTTGCAGACTCAGCAACTTACGTAGCACGAGAACGTTCTTAGAACATTCCGGAAATGTTCAAAAGAACAAAGGCAACAATCTTGGAATGTTGAAAATTTACACTAGGATATTCTATCAACGTTGTCAGAATGTGGCACATGCACTTATCGCTACATTTGGGGAATGTTTTTTTAGGGGACATTCTTAGAACGTTCTGAGAACGACATAGAACATAACCAGGACATCCAATCAACATTAATATATCCTAAGAAGGTTCTAAGAATGTGCTCAGAACAACCTAAAAACTTCTGCAACTTCCTTGGTGATGAATCCAAGAATGACCAACAACAAATGCAAAAAGGAGCACAGCACGCGCAACACGGAATGCGCATCCGGTGTAATCTATGAAATTCCGCTTTCTTGCGGGCGAGTATACATTGGTGAGACTGGACGTTGTTTCAACCTGAGGGCACGTGAACACTTTCTGTCGATAAAAAACAACACAGGCGGAAATCTGCCAGTTCATTCTTTGAAATGCGGTTGTCATCCTGATTTGCAAAGGACACGTGTTCTCGCAAGACCAAATGGGGCAACGGAGAGAAAATTCGTAGAAGCCTACTTCATTAAAAAGAAAGGTCACGACTGCATAAGCATGCAATCTCTTTCGCTATCACACAAAGAATTTTCTTTTTTGGATGGTCATGTTTAAACCTTATTTCGCCGCAAACTGATTGCTGCTGTTATATATACTGGTGTGCCTGCGCCAAACAAGCAGTTGGAAGTCTGCGCTCCGTGTGTCGTACTCGTTTCTACCTCTGTCCTCGTCCTTTGCGCAGTTCATTTATTTCTACAAATGCTATTATCGCTAGTTGGACTATTTTTCCCGAAGAAAATTGTGATTTTGCGATAAAATAACCGTCTTTCCCGCTCTCTTTGCTGGTACGCAATATCTCTGTCGCCTGTCGCCTGTCGAGTTTTCAGTTACATTTGTTGACCACGAAGATATTTATTTCAAAGGCTGAATACACATGACATATCCCATAAACAAATTCACCTTTCATGGAAGTTTGCTTTTTACTCTTCTTAGTCTGCGAGGAGGCGGCCGTCACTCTAGAAAAAACCTGTAGTACGAACATATATATTACGCGAAAGAAATGGCAAGGCCGTGTTCATTTTGATATGTGATTATATTGTCGAAATTCAACTAATTTTATGTAGTTCGCCCTTTTACTGCAATATTTTCGAGTTGTATTTACTAATGATTTTTACTCTGAACAAGAAAACAAAATATCGATACAATCACTCTTCAGTGTGCCGTTGTTAGAACGACCAATTTTCAGCTCTCTGGGTAGAGCTCAAAGTTCAGAAAAATACCCACCTATTTTTTTTTGCCTACTGCTGTGATGTTCAAGTTCCCTTCACTCGAGATAAATATGCGGTGTTGTAACGTTGTGTCCACATGCGGAAGTATTTGAGTGTATTTTAGAGCTGCAGGGAAAGCGTACAAAAAAGAAGAAAAAGAAAAGCGAGCCAGTCTATAGACCGACACACTGTTTACAAACACGTCCGCGTTTGCCCAGACCAGGTGTGGGCACTGCGCGTGCGCAGAAACCGAATTCGCGTCAAGTGAAGCGTCTGCGCATGCGCAGTGCCGTCTACAGCGCCACCGCAGCTGCGTGACGTCAGGGCCGCGTGTTGGTCCATAGCCCGCCCCCTTCCGAGCTCATATCCAGCGTGCCAGACTAATCCCTGTTGTTTTGGAATGAAGCAGAGAACCATGAAAAGTTCCAAAGGTTGTGTCCGGGTGCCGGTAAGCGCATTAGCACTCGTGCGAGAAGGACGTGAAAAGCAAGGAGGAAAAAAGAGCAGGAAAGGGGAGGAGGAAAAAATGAGAGGAGGCAGAATCTTCTGCCACGCTGAGAAACTTTTCGATCGCCCTTCTTTAAACATTAGTGGAAGTTAATCGGCTCCAGATCACGTGGCCTCTGGTGGCTGCGAGTTGAGAGGGTGAGCGCTGTTGTGTTGATGGTCTAGTCGTTAATGTTCTAGTTGGCGTTGTAAAGGCCCTGTCACACTGAAGCAACACGACGGCAACAGCAACACAACACGTTGTCCAACAGTCGGGCAACTTGTTGCTGGCTCCCCATGTTGTCCGACAAACCCGTCACATCGCGGCAACAGCACGACAACATGGACGACAACTAAAATGTTGCCTCGGTATGACAGCTTTCGGCAACAAAAACAGCAGCAACTTGTGTCGGACAACGTGTGTTGCCCTCATCGCTGGCTGAGCGAATTTTAGGCCGGCAACACGACAACATAGATAGCTTCGATGGTAGAGCTAGTCCCCTATCAATAACGTGTTAGTTAAATAAAGGCTTGGAAAATGTTATTTAACAATAATTACGGCTGGCGTGCAGCTAAAATATTTTCGAGTAATGTTTTTGCTGCGTAGTTACGGAAAGCGATTTTTGAAATGGTCACAGCTAAACGTTCAGACTAGTTTTGAAATTAGTATTGCCGAGAGACCAGCTCACATTACTGATAGTAAAATAAACTGACATGCCTACTCACCCGCTGATGAAGTATGATAAAAATAATCAAGAAAACCAAAGATTAAAAAACCTAAGCATTAAAACGACCATTCTGATCATGATTGTTGATGCTTGGAACTTGGAAACAGCCACTACCAGACCCCTGATTTGTTTTCAAAATACCCGGGACGTTTTGGGGGAACGAAGCGATCATATAGCAGGCGGTAGGCAAGTAGACAGCGTTGAAAAATATTTATTCCACCAATTGTTATGAAGGCCGAATGTGTCGGTGTCGCAGTTTTGAAGCACTGTCAGTTCAGCTCAACACCACGCTACAAAAGACGCTTTGGGGTACTGCCGGCCCTACCTCAATTTTCCAGTAGACATATGAATTGCATGAAAGAACCGGACAAAAACACTTCATATGCTGGCGTAAATCCCGAAAATATATCAGCGATGTCACTTTCCTCAGTTAGGGCTATCTGCTTTGTCAGCGAATGAAGAACATTTTGATAAAATAAAGAGCGGAAAATAATCTCCGCGTCAAGTTTTCTAATCGCAGTCACTGGTTGATGTCGTACCGTGGTAATTCCTGGCCCTTCGAACGCACTTGCACTTTGTAGAGTCATATTTCCAGCGATTCCGCGTCGCACACGAACGTAGGTAAACAATCAAGATGGCGGAGTGTTCCCCGTGTTGTCCTCGCCGTCAGCGCGGTGTGGCAGGGTTGTCGGACAACAAATCTGGCAACACGGTTGCCGGGCGGTAGCAACATGTTGCCCGACTGTTGTTGTTGCCACGACTTTCCCGTTTTGCCGGATAGAGTTGTCCAACTGTTGCCTCAGTGTGACAGGGCCTTAAAGGGCAACTCCGCTTAATTTAAAAAATTTTGAGATAGTGGCCGATTTTGCTTTTTGAAGCACTCAAAAAATCCCCAATCTTTTGTTTCGCGAAAAATAAAATATTTTTCGTGTAATTTTAGTCTAGCCATGATCACAAACTGAAACCGAAACCGTGGCAAAGCCGGACAACATTGTATATTCGGCATCACTAAGCATGTACACCCACGTGATATACAAGGGGAAGAAGGAGCTCTCCTCTTATCAGGATCCTCCTTTGTGCCTCCTGGATTAGCACAGGCGTCGCTATTCTCCTCCCAGAAGGTTATAGAAGATTAACCTGTCACTCAAAATTCTTACAAAAGCAGCTTCCCTCTCCTCCTTTTACTTGGTGTTCAAAAGTATGCGATGTAACACAAGCCGCGCTCAACGAGGCGATCGGCTTATCAGTAGTATCAATAGTCGAGCGCCGGGCCGGCCGAGCGCGTCACTCACGTCTTTCACGGCGCTAGCGCCACCCGTGCTCTCACCAAAAAAGAAAACAAAATTGAAAAAAAAAAAGAAGAAGAAGCTTTACATGTTTGATGACGTCGCGGACGTGCCGGGAGAAGGAATTTGGAGGAAGCGGAAATGCAGCCGGGCAGTGTTGTCTGGCCCGCACGTCTCATCCAAAACCAGCGGATTCGTGCTTGTCAAACTTTGACCGGCGATTTTAATGAACCTCTAGGCGGAATTCCGTCGTAATATTTGCCATGGGGGTTTTGTAGATGATAACAAAGAGAACTGTATAGTTTTGCACTACTGGAAAAGGAGCGGAGTTGCCCTTTAAGGCGCCCGTCGTCGACGTTGCGAAATCATCGAAAAAGATCGCCAGCTGCTCGCAGGGGCCAGCTGCGTGCGAAACACAGACGTTACTGAGCCCCAGCTAGGCCACACAGTTAACAACCCGTTTAATATATGGGGTTTTTGTAGTACGCGATGCCCATTGCAAGCGTCCTCTGGAAGACAAATGGCCTATAACGAAATGTCGTTGTAGCACTGTGGATGCCAAAAGCTCGTGCAGAAAGAAGCGCTTTTACACGCACTGGAGCAGAAAAGAAACACAATCCTTCGAAACTAGGTCAGTTGTCTATTTTGTTCCAAAAAGCTTTTGTTCGTACACCCTACGTTGCATGAACGCGACGCTGATACCCAACGGTTTCGCCGTGACATCGCCGCTATCGCTTTGTATACTGTAAATTTGCACAGAAGTGCGAATTTTTTTTTTTTGCGTATTTTTTTCTGCGATTGCTATTATGTGGAGAAAGAAAATACTACGAGAGCTTTGTAGGTTGTGACTGTCGGGGGATATTTCTAAGCGGTATCTACTGGAAGTACAAAACTTGTTGCATCTCCCCTTTAAACTGCAGCTAAATGCTCGCTTATCTTTTCGCAGCTCTGGTTTTCTAGCTTTTCCAGTGAATCTCACGGCGTCGTTTTTACAGGACGCATATCCTGGTGTGACCACTAGATCACGTGGAACTCGGAGCGCGCATCCGGAGCAATCTGGTTAACGGCACTGCCATGGCGTCCTCTGCGTCCACTTCGACGGCGTCCATCGAGCCTGCTGTGCACACCAACTCGACTGGCGGCAACATGGATAAGTGTTCCGCGGCCGCTTCTCGGTCCCTAACCCATCCAACGGTGAACATCATAAAAATGAGTAATGGCGTCGTCAAGACGACGCATGGTGGATATGGGTTCACGCGTTCCACATATGGTTGCAATGTGGCCACTTTTCGATGCGACCTTCTCGAGTGCGGTGCAACCTTGAAAACATATTACACCAATGGCCGATACCACGTGAAGAATGCCGAGCCTCACGACGAAGAGTTGCACGTGCGGGGTTTTCGTCGTCCTCCTGGAGGCGGTGATCGGACCCCGTCCATTCCGGGAGAAGGTGGAAAACGCAAGGCGCCCTCCTGCGCGGACAAGGTAAAGAGGTGGCGCCTTTCCTGAATGCTCCTTGTAATATACAGGGTGTTTCACGAAAATTGGGCAAATTCGATACTGCGAAAACTACGCGTCGCAACAACAACAAAAAAAAAAGGCTTCTGTCGTTTTGTCCCTGGGCCAGGGGCTTACTTAGGAAAAGTATTAAAGTCCGGGATAATTAGGGTGTTAATTGGTTTTGCGTAATTTATTTTTTAATATTGTGTTTAAGGACATGATTTCAATTAAAAAATTGCTCAGCATCATCAAAAAACACTAAATCAACAAATCACAGAACGATAGAGGGAAGCGAAGCATTTTGGGGCTCTCTGAAAAACCGCACCAATTCGACAGGTTCTTAAGTTTCGGTTTGCAATCGGACCACATCTCGACTCTGAGAGCATCGCGCCCCATGGAGAGATAGTGCAACCTGCCTTTAATGCGCTGCGTGAGGACAGCGCAGCAGAGGTTGATTGCACCATTTCTCCACGGGGCGCGGTGCCATCGGGGTCGAGATGCGCTCCGATTGCAAGCCGAAACTTAAAAACCCGTCGAATTTGTACGGTTTTTCAGAAAGCCGTAAAATGCTTCGCGTGCCTTCTATCGTTCTGCAATTTGTTAATTTAGTGTTTTTCAATGATATGGAGCAGTTTTGTTAATCAAAACCATGTCCTTAATCACAATATTAAAAAATTAATTACGCAAAGATAATTAAGAATCTGTTTATCCTAGACTTTAATAGTTTTCTTAAATAGGCTTCTGGGCCAGGACCAAAACGACACAAGCGTTTTTTTTTGTGACGTGTAGTTTTCGCTATATCAAATATGTCAATTTTTTGTGAAAACACCCTGTAGATCCTTTTTAAGATTCCACAAGGCAGCATTGGCGGTCTCCATTGCTTGGACACGATGCGCGTGATTGGACCCGAGTTGACGCCGAACTCTGAAGTCACCCTCATGTCCAATCTATGCTCAGAGTATGTCAGCAAGCAATGGCAGACAGGCGTTGTCGCCGACTTTGGAGGAGGGTCTAGCGTGGAACAGAAAACATCGCAAAACAAACATTTCTTATTCCAGATACATATGGTTGAAACTTAATATTGTACGGATTATAGTCTTTTGCGTACGCTTCTGCGCAGCACGTTTATATCACTAGAAGAGGGTCTACGAGGGTCTACGAGCGGAATCATAAAACGATTTCTTCACTTCGGTTGTTTGGTCAAAGGAACCCATACAAAAATGGTCTATGGTCGTCTATGAAAAATTGTATGGCAGGCTATCTCCCCCTATGGCCTTCTATGTCGGCCATAGAAATTCATAAATGCAGCTACAGCCAAGTATAGAAAAACCTATCACCCTGTGTCTAAAGCCTGGGAATTATTAATGTTTCTTTACCCGCCTTAAGAAAGTTCTATGGCCCCGTGAACTGTGAACCATTAAAGTTTCTTTACCCCCTATAGAAAATGCTATGGCCCCGAGTCTAAAAACTGGGCCCCAATAAATGTTCTTTACCCGCCTATAGAAAATGCTATGGCCCGAGTCTAAAGGCTGGGAACCAATAAATTATTTTTACCCGTCTATAGAAAATTTTATGGCCCTTACTCTAAAGACTAGAAACCAATCAATTTTCTTTACACGCCTATAGAAAATTATTGCGTGGCGTGTGTCTTGCGAGAATCACGCCGTACGTGCCCACTTCGCTTCGAGATCGCGGTTTTTTTTATGGTGGATGAAACCTTGCTGCTGCGATAAGTACAGGTGGCGATTTATCACTGGCAGGGAAGGTACGACCACTTTCTTCGCGTTGCTTGCTGCATGACAAGTAGACATTGTAATCCTGGAGCGAGGGAACAAAAAAAAAAAAAAAGACAGACACCAAACTATATTTACCCTTCTACCCTGTGGGAACCCTCTCCCTGGCTCCTCCGCTCTCCGTGACCTTGCCGGTCCCCGCCGCCTTTCTGTCGGGCGCTCCTTCGTTCCCTGTGACCTTCCCGTTTCCAGTCGCCGTCCTGTCGCGGAACGTCCGAGCTCTCCGGGAGGAACGGGGCAAGCGCCCCCTCACCCAGCGCTGACGTCGGAGGGTCGGCTCGCAGCAAGGTTCCCGATTGGACGGTCGGCCGGACAAGGACTTGGGAAGGTCTTAAAAGGGGGAACGGAGACAAAGGAAGAGGGCTTGGGCGGCCGACGAGACAAGGGACCGGTCATGGAGGCGAGCTCGGACGGCGCTGGACGCTGGCGCAGGGAGTGCGGGCACTACGTCTAGTGGCGGACTCGACAAACGGACCGGACAGCGACCCTGGACGACGACGTCCCCATGACGCGGTGTGGACGACCACCGCTGGGACTCGGAGAAGCTGCTCGGGCAGCGGACTCTCCCCCGGCCTCGCTGATGACCGTCCCCCGATCCCGAAACCCCCCAAGGCAATGAGTGAGTGAATAAACCCTTTTGTCGAGAGCGAAGCATTGCAGTGTCATATTCATCCGGAGACAGGGTTTGTGGGAATCGGAGCTAGAAGATGCCCGCATAAACTGGCGCCGCAACGTGGGGCCTGATTTTTGATCAGGCACGCATTCCGATTCCTAACCTGTTTCCGGTTGAATTGGGGCACTGTTTCGCGCTCTTTTTGGGGGTCATCTTTGTCGCGGGAGCGCCGCACGAAGATTCGTTGCGGGAGCGCCGCACGGAGGCCCTGACATTATCGCCTGTCTGACTAGGAGGCGCGGTTTTTGACCGCTGTTTTAAGGGATTAACCCTTTTCCCCAGCTTGTCAGTAATTCGCCTATCCCCCGTTACGAGAAGCGCTTTGAGTGTTTGCTGTTCAGCGCACCGTTCGATGCTGGCAGGTTGATCCTGCTACGCAAGAGCGCTGTGTGCGTCGAAATTACCGCACCCCTCGAGGCATGTAGCGTCGGGCGTCACCCGACCTACGCCTCCGGCCGTCCACGTCTGCTGGGAAAGATGCCGGCTCACGCTTCGGGGGATGTGACGCGCCTAACCGCCTTTGTTCGCGTATCAATGTAATGGTTTGTAACGCTTGTTACGGATCGGACGCGTTAAAGAGGCATCGCTTTGGGTGGAGAACGCTCCCATTGCGGATGGCGGTTGCATGGACTGTGTTTGGAAATTATTCCCGCATTGCATTTTGTCCGGGAGGAGACTAGCGTCTCGGTTTGACCGCATGCTAGCTCCCAGTTGGCCTTGCTTGAGCTGTCGGCGCGGTTTTGAGCGTCGTTAGTTGACAGCGTTTTAAGGTACGGATGCGCTCTTGTGGTTCCGACCAAGATCGCTTTGAACGAGTACCTTGTGGCCAGAGGCTACATTTAGGGGCTGAGCCCACTAAATCGTGCCGGGTACGCGATGTCCGGTGCGTAGACATCGGAATCCCGAAAACCACCGAGTTTCCGTTTTCACTTTATCAGTGGCTGTGCGTGTGTAATGCTCCTTGGAGTCCAGTGTGACGCGATGGGCATGACCCGTGCGTATCTGGTTGTAGAGTCGTGAGGTTGATCCCGTTTGATTGTGCGCACAGTTGGTTCCGGATCCTCACACCGCCATATCGATGGTTGAGCCTCGAGGCGGGAGTTACTCTTTATTTCGTTTTCTCCGTCTCCGGAGGAGCGGCGGCCAGCGCGCGCTTTGCGCTGCCGCCGGATACGGCTCTCGGCCGCGGTTGGGTTCGCGTTGGGACGCGAGGGCGTAGAGAGCGTAATTGGTCGTGCAGAGACCTGGGTTAGAGATAAATTATAAATTTAGGGGAGAAAAGACAGCTAGGTGAGGAAAAAGCTGGGCTCGTGCAGTGAAAACCTGCACGAGGCGAGTGGCGGTCTTGCGATGATGTGACGAGTTGTTCATAGTTTTATCCTGTACAGATGCGCGGTTGGCCCGGGAAAACGTACGGTTCACGTCGGCGGGTACGTGCCCGGGAAGCCTAGAAATTATGGCAGCGGCATGGCCGTCGGCGGCCTATAACTGTTGTGCGTTGGGTCAGCCCGTCGCTGTACTAACTGCAGCCTTTGCATGAATGGGTAGCGGGTGTTGGAATGCGGCGGTAAATGCTGTAGACACTTCGACGCTGCGGAAACTGTTTATGCGGAGCAAACATAGTTTATTAGCTCGTCCATTTCCAAGACCGGCCGGTTAGATTATTTCGCATTTCGGTATCGCGCTCGTTGTGTGGAAGTTGAAAGGTGCGTGTGTGGGATACATACATTGTTCGAACCCTGCCTGTCCTCACAGTCGCAAGAAGACTTTTCAGTCATGCGGCGTGTTGACTTGGCTGGGGGCGAGCTTTGTGCGCAACCTACTGCGTTTGTATGCGGACACGTTGCTCGATTCGAGAACGTCGAAGAGTCGCGAGACGCGTGGACGGCGTACCTTTATTGCTCCATCCCGGCCGGCCTTGACATCAGCTGGAAGACTTTTTAGTTATGCGGTGTCGGGGTTCGGCCGGTGGAGAACTCTAACGTGCTTCGATGCGCTTGTCGCGGTTGTCAAGCCCGTGCGGGGTTCGGTGCGGGCCGCCGTTACGCGCTCGTCGCTCCTGTTGGGTGGTCACCTCCGAGCGGTGAAGCGGTAACGTCTGGTAGATGCCCAGACGTTACGGACATAGCTTTGTAAATAGGCTGTCCAATTAGATCTGCTGTTCGCACGATCCAGGTACTGTTCCCTTTGTACTGGTGTAAGTGGCCGGTACCACGGAACAACGGCCTCTCAGTAAGGTGATTACCCCTTCTGATGAAGGCGTGCTGCGCAGCTTGGCTGTAGGGTGTTTGTAGCTCGGGTAGCGTGAACGCCGAGTGCATGAGTGCCCGTCATGGGTTGTTGGCAGCGTGTTTTTTCGAGTCGCACCTCGCGAACGGGACTGGATTTGTGACGGTTTCTGTTTTACGGAAGGTTATTCTTAGTTTTTGAGGTTTTGTGCGTTCTTCGCGAGTGTGTTGGAGATTAATATTGTTGTCAGAGGTGTGCGGTTCTGACGCTCTGGTAGATTGCTTACTGTTTTAAAAGAATGCGGTTGAGTTTGATAGGAGCAAATGTTGTATAGTTGGCGTATGTACGATTTGAGCATACAATGAGTGCTCATACTTTTTAGTTAAGGAATAGTTTTCCTCTTATGTACCCCTTGAACGTGTAGCGTGACGTTCTTGATGATTGCCTGCCCGTTAGTATTGAAACGAAAAGTTTTGTTTTTATTTGGTGGCATGTCCAACGATCGAAAGATTTTGGTTTCGTCGCGCTGTCTGATATAGCGTGCCGGTATTCGTTTTTGCGCGATTCGCTGTCTGCTACATTAGGGACGGAAGCGAACTTTAAGAGCCGGCGTGTTATGTGTGCCTGAGTGCCCGTCCGTGTTGTGAGCTGTGGTGCTCCGGACCAGTTCGTGGACCGTGCTCCGTCGGTGACGAGCTTCCCAGTGAATGGACGTTCACCGCTGACCTGCTTGGTTTGATGCCATCATCATCATCGAGGGTGCTCGTCGTCATCGGTGACACTCAGCTGAACGAGCTCCCTGCCAAGGGTCCTGGGGACCACGCATCCTCAAGCCCCCCGGGGTCCGAGCCTTGAGGGAGGGGAGGTGTGGGAACCCTCTCCCTGGCTCCTCCGCTCTCCGTGACCTTGCCGGTCCCCGCCGCCTTTCTGTCGGGCGCTCCTTCGTTCCCTGTGACCTTCCCGTTTCCAGTCGCCGTCCTGTCGCGGAACGTCCGAGCTCTCCGGGAGGAACGGGGCAAGCGCCCCCTCACCCAGCGCTGACGTCGGAGGGTCGGCTCGCAGCAAGGTTCCCGATTGGACGGTCGGCGGGACAAGGACTTGGGAAGGTCTTAAGAGGGGGACGGAGACAAAGGAAGAGAGCTTGGGCGGCCGACGAAACAAGGGACCGGTCATGGAGGCGAGCTCGGACGGCGCTGGACGCTGGCGCAGGGAGTGCGGGCACTACGTCGAGTGGCGGACTCGACAAACGGACCGGACAGCGACCCTGGACGACGACGTCCCCATGACGCGGTGTGGACGACCACCGCTGGGACTCGGAGAAGCTGCTCGGGCAGCGGACTCTCCCCCGGCCTCGCTGATGACCGTCCCCCGATCCCGAAACCCCCCAAGGCAATGAGTGAGTGAATAAACCCTTTTGTCGAGAGCGAAGCATTGCAGTGTCATATTCATCCGGAGACAGGGTTTGTGGGAATCGGAGCTAGAAGATGCCCGCAACCCTTAACCAGCTCGCCTGCTTACTTGCTTTAACTTTAATGACAAGTAGGGCGCACGGAAAATGCATCGTCGTAATCTTGTTTTTTTTTTTTTTTTTTTGCGGGATTATTTAGCTGTTAAGATCGCGGCTTTCTTCGGGTCAACCCTTTCTTTAGGTTCCTGCCCCCGTCACCTCCGCGAGAAACGTATACTCTTGAATTAAAGAGCACGTACTATGAAACGAAAGATAATCCGTGCGGCGTTTATTTAAGTTCTGACTAAAGCAGAACAGCATATCCAGTCGAAAAGAGAGCACTGAAAGGCGACGAGCGACTGCTTCCGACACACGTTTTCGTCCGCCAACATCGAGACTCCTACCGGCTTGCGGGAACACGCGTTTATCAAGAAACATGGCCCCGCACAGGAAATGACACCGAAATGACGATTCAGCGAAGGAACGAAGCAATCGATCCGGAAAACAAGGTCAACTGTTCATTCCGGAAGAGTCCACTTTGAAGAAAGGGTCGTACAGACATCCCATTCTGGATTGAACCATGGTTAAAATCGCTAAAAAGACGTACGCAAGATGGAAGACAAACACGGGCGCTTCTATCTTGAATACGTCTTTTTAGCGCTTTTAACCATGGTTCAATATAGTCAACACCAACTAGCCCAACAACAAGCTCTTTTACATTCCATTCTGGTTGCGGGGCGAAGTGGGGGAGGGAGGGCGGATCCGAGGGCTTCAAGGAACCGATGATTCACTACAGCCGACGGTTCACCGCTGTTTTTTTAGCTTGCGCTGCGCTGTATCTCCTGCCACATATCAAATAGTGCAATCCCCCCCTCCCCCCCCCCCCCCTCAAAAAAAAAAACAAAAAAAACTGGCATTTTTTTGGCAGCCGAGTTGCTCTTTTATCGCGCGGTTCCTCTTGCGTCGCGATACGAGCGCGGCTGTAGTGCGTGACCAAGCCAACCCGACGTGAACAACATGGATCTCAAGTCTACTCGTCGCAAACGTACTGGACATACTGCTGCAACGGAAAAAAAGTAGCACACGTGGCCGATGACCGGAGCGGCAAAATCGAGACGCGCGGCGCTATTGTTCCTGAGCTCGCCGATACCGAGAGTGCCGGTCACGTTGCATGTTTCAACGCGGTGGTGGTCGCCAGAAAATGGAGGGATAAGATAGCTGTTAAAAGGCGGGCTTAGGATGGGCTGCTTTGTGCCCCGCGTTGAAATATGCAACGTGACTGACACTCTCGGTATCGGCGAGCTCAGGAACAACAGCGCCGCTTGTCGCAGTTTTGTCGCTCCGGTCGCCGGTCACTTCTGCTACTGTTTCCCCCTTGCAGCTCTGCTTATAAAAGAAGCAAAGATGAACATAAGCACTGGATAATAAATTGAAATTTTATCTATAGAGCGACATGAGTAGAAGATCAATAACAACTGCTATGCAAGCCTTTAAATTTAGCTTGAAAGTGTCGCGTTGGGTAAGCTCTCGCAGCGCTATATTCTAGACCGGGTTGCAAACATTCTACTAAAACATAAAAACGTAGTTCCCCTACAATATATAGTTTTTTTACTTAACTGATTTGTTTAAAAAGAAGCCGTGAAAGTTACACGAATGCCGATTGTAGAGGTGAGTTATACCGCCAGGGGGACATAGTATTGAGGGTTACTCGTAACGATCAGTCGGCGAATAATTTATAAATCGTTAATCAACTTTTATATTATTACAAATAGATATATGGTTCCAAATATAAACTTGCTCAGCGTCATCGAAAACCATTAAATCAACTCTTTTTAGACGGATATAGCGCAGGGGCAGCATATTACGACGTTCCGTAAAAACACTGAATTTGAACGCGTTTCTAGGTTTCGATTTCTTATCAGAGCGCATCTCTGCGCCCGCGGTCCTGCTCCCCAGTGGCTGAGACGCGCAACACACGTGCGCCTAACTTTTCTCCATTCTACGAGGAAGGCGAGGGGGTGGCTTCGCGCCGCGACCACCGGGGGGCAGGAGCGCGGGAGCGAAGATGCGCTCCGATAAGAAAGCGAAGCCTAGAAACACGTCAAAACTGAGCGCCTTTTAGAGCGCCGTAAAATGCTACCCCCTCGTTATATCATCCTAAAAATAGTTGATTTAGTGGTGTTATGATGAAGCTGAGCAAGTTTCTAATTGGAACGATATGTCTATTTTTATTAATGAAAAACCTAATT
The DNA here is from genome assembly GCF_016920785.2 of Ixodes scapularis. Lineage (NCBI taxonomy): Eukaryota > Metazoa > Arthropoda > Arachnida > Ixodida > Ixodidae > Ixodes > Ixodes scapularis. The sequence goes on along the minus strand of NW_024609838.1, from coordinate 83,032,395 downwards.
AACGATTTTTAATCAATTAGTTGACGGATGGTTACGATTAGCCCCCTATACTTTGTGTTCCCAGCCGTATAACTCAACTGCAGAAACCGCTTTAGTATAACTTCACCGCGTTTTTTAAACAAATCTGTGAATTAAAAAAAAACTGTATAGCGGAGGCCATAACGGATTGCGTATGGAGTTGCGGGAGTGACTACACGATCTACTAAGCGAGTGGGACAAGATTGTCCCGGTGAGAATCGTCCCAGTCAAAATGGTCCCGTACAAAATGGTCCGGGACATAATCGTACCAAGCGCCAACCCGGACAAAATGGTCCAAGGTGAATTAATCGAGATTTTTGAGCGCTCATAATAGGACAAAATGGTTTGGTACTTTGAAATTTATTTCGACAAATGTTCGAGGATAATATCAACATTTTCAATATAATGATTTGAACAAAGTTTAAATCCCTTTTATTTATACCATGTAGCTCCGTTTCTCAAAGGTTCTTGATTCCTACCGATCATTACACGTGTGTAATCAAAATAATTCTATCGTCAGAGCCTGTTTTCAAATTAGCGCTATCGAGCTTCAAAACGATATCCGGAATGAAAATCATTATCATACAAGTACTACAGGTTCTTGACGTGGTTTTCTAAAAATGAACCTGTCGTACCACCGCGATCTATTTTTCAGAAACAACATAGCTCTGTCGGAACAATGTATATTAAAGAAATCAAAAATTTATTTAACAAGTAGGAGCGTATTTATTGCATAGACCGCTTAAAAGACAAGAAGATGACGCTGCTGAAGCGGAGGCGTAATAGAAAAATGTATTCACATAACCCACACCCCTAAAAACGTCGTTCAAGGGACGGAGCCCATGCACCTACTGTATGCACAGAGTTACAAGCCGCTGCTGCATCTCTTTGTAAATTCTTTTTATCCTCTTCTTTGGTGGATGTCCGGCCATTTCCTGTGTCACAACCGTAGCGACAGGGGCTTGTTGAGACTGCAGAGCGTCGATCGCCCTCCAAATGGTGGGACGGCAGTACCCAGCCATGCTTGAAAACTTCCTGTTCCACGCTTCCGCGAGGTTGTTTGTCCTGGGGTCGCCGGTCATCTTTGCAACGTGCATGTTCCAAATCCTCGGAGGAAATATAGGTGCACATCTTCGGAGTCTCACAGTTCCATTCCTAGTGAGAACTCTGCGAAACGTACCGGTGACATAGGTACTATCGAAGTAATTAAGCGAATCTTCCGCTTCTGGAGGAGCTTTATTTCGCAAAAAACCAATGCCACGCGCGTTGTCGTCCAAAGGGAGGAATGGCATTCCATTCATCATGCCAACAAACAGGCGAAAGACGTCGCTCTCCTTATAAAGGAACACTAGAGACAGCTCTTGAATTTTTCGCCATGTGCTTTGGCGAAAATGAAAATAGCACCCTCTTGTGGTGACGTCTTCTCCGAACACAGCACTTGCAAAGTTCATAGCAGCAGTTTTGATGTCGGCGATGACAAGACCTGGATTTGGTAATGATCCAGTAGGGGCTTTTGAAGCGGCAACCACGGCGTTCAGTAGTTCCTCGTATGAGTCTTGGGTTTTGTTGTTCATAAAAGCGTAAATCACTGGCACTGCGGTTTCTCCCAAAGCGACGTGTCGAACTTAGAGCTGCAGGCACAACCTCGGAGCCATGGCGAAATTCCTATTCATAAGCAAAGTATTGCTTTGACAAAACAACCGTAAGCACTCCGCTGTGGCAAAAGCGACGATCCTCGAACGAGCTTGGGGTCCGTTATCGTAGATCACGGATGGCTCAGGTGGCAATCCTGATGTTGTCTTGCACACACCACCAAGGACTAGGTCGTTGAGGCTGGCTGGTGTTGACGGATACACAGAACTCCTCTGGCGACGGATGTCTCTCTTCCGGATTTCTTCGGATGGCTCTTGCGGACTCTTGCGGATGCCTGGGCGCAGATTGGACTTCGAGGCCCGTTCGTCTCTATTGCAGTTTTTTTCAAGGCTGCCCGAAACTCCGCTATTTCCGTCAGCGCTGGATCTGGAGGGTGCGCATGAGGAACAGAGAGTCGTGGATCTTGATTGCTTCCGTCTGTGATGCAGCCTTTCGTTCGTTCCACGCAGCGCCATGGAATGCCGGAGGAGACCGCCTTTTGTCTCGTGTACTCAAATCCCTCTAAAAGCAGCTTCGAGCCCTTCTTATTGGTGTCGCCGAGCTCTATACCTAGGGAAAAAAAAGAGAATATTTAAAGCGCAATTAAAAACCAGACTCATAACCACCTCTGTGTCAAAATTATTAGGGCGGACAGGACGACGTTTCAAAACCAGGAATGATAAAGCACAAAGTGCACCTTGAAAACAACGAAAGCGTTCTTTGAAACAATCTTAATGAACATCCATTGTGTTATTTTGTCTATCAAGTTTAAAAACACTGGACACAAAAAGCCAAAACTTTTTGTGTCCAGTGTTTAAGGCTTTATAAATGTTTAGCAAATTCAGTAACGTTTTACTGTTGATAGTATTTTCTGCATTGCGCCCGGAATGTTCGTCGAAATCGAAAAAGTAAATATTTTGCGATTTTTGTGGCGCAATTAAAAAAATATATATAATCATTCTCGATTTTCTTTGAATTTCACCCGATCGGCCCTTAATGCAGCAGGTAATTACAAATCTGCAAGAACATATTGCATTATTTTGTTAAAAAAAAAAAAAAGTGTAACCAGGTTGTGGCCGCATCAGTTACCGCTGGGGTGTTTCTGTCTTAACGACTAGTGGTACACGAACGACGCATACGACAGTATCCGTACTTGGTCATATTAATGCTCAGGTGCCATGAAGCACTCTAGAAATAACACACGAGCTTGTTTTCATCGCTAATGTGGCTGATACTGCCAATGAGTACTGAACTTTACGGCGCGTCCGATAGTTATTAGGGTGTTATACTTGGCTGGTTAGATACTCATCTTGCTACCTTTTCAGATTAGTACTTTAATGTGAGTACTTGACTGACAAAATATGATCCGTCGTTCTATGAACCGCTAGTACCGAGCGATGTTACGGAAGTCTTTGGTCCGACTGATATAGGGCGCGGCTTGAACGGAAGGTTAAGCTGGTGGTATAATATTGCATTGTAACGCATTGCGTAGCTGGACTCCAAGCCGGAGCATAATTGAAGACGGCGGAGGAAAACGGGTGTTCCTTGATGCAGACTTACCGACAAAAAAAGCTCGAGGTACACCTAAGCACTTCTTATGAGTTGTGAATGCGAAAGGATGCAAGCCGCTCATCCGCTCGCTTTTTCGCCTGCTGCGTCTTTTCGTCGCCGGTCAGCGCGCGTGCTCCCGTGGGCACGCTGAGCTTGGATGCTCCGTGTTAACGGCGCGCTGATGGATACGCAGCGCCATGAGGTGAGCGGTCGTGGAAACTGTCGAGCGCAGCGGCCTATGGGAGTCCCCGTCGACGCGCGCCAGCCAATGGAACCGAAGGCGAAATCCATCAGCTTAACTCTGCTCCTATTGGCATCGCTGAAACTATAGTCAGTTGCAAGCTAAGAAAAAACCGGAAATGCCTCTCAGAGGAAAATGTAATCCTACGCCGAGAAACGCCAGCCAATCGTTTTCATGACGTCACGATTCCGTGGACCAATCGCGATCCTTTTGAAAAAAAAAAAAAAAAAGCTCAACATGGCTGCTGGCCTTAGCAACGCGACGCTAGTTTCTCGTGACAATTATTCTGCTTTTTTGCACCGTGTTTTACGTGCCGGAGGTTACGCCACGAAATCTTAATGGTATCGGCTTGCGTTTGCAGCAGTTTTTTCGCGACAACGTGAGAATCCAGCGACGCTATCGCCAACGAAAATTTCGAAGCGGGAGCGAGGTTAGCGCTGCTGAGAGATGAGTAGACGGTATGTTAGACAGTATCTTGGACAGAAAATGAATTGGGAAAACGGTACATTGGACATTACTTTCTTTCTTTACTAAACAGCTATTTCGTTGACAAAAACGTGTTCTAACTTATTTAAATGTCCTGAATGAATTAAATAAATATTGTAGTAGTTTAAGACACGTTTCCTGAAGGAAGAAAAAGCAACGATGCTAGCGAACTACTTTCTCGACGGCGGAGGCACTTCAGATGGGCGCAATGCGCTTGTGGGTGGAGCTAAAAGATTGTTCTCAGGTTGCATCCGACTATAGGAGCCGTTTTCGCGCATGAAACTGATGATGTCGGCTCACTCCGCGGGACAGTTAATGCTCGCATTCATAAGTGGTAGCGCCCCCCCCCCCCCCCCCTCACCCCAAGTGAGGCCGAAGGTTATATCCCAGCGCGCAACTGCGATCGTATTTCACTGACTCGAGGCGGCGATGCGCGACACCGGCGGCGTCCCCTTCGCGGTGTAAACATCACCGGCAGGGCGTATGGCGTTGGTAAACAAACACCAGAGTCATTCCTCCCGCGGCGGTGCAACAGCCCCACCCCACAGAAGAACAAATACGGAGAACGGAGGAGGCGAGGCGTGGTAGATGCAAGGTTTGTGAAGAGCATGTTAGTGCAGTGCTTGCATACTCCAAAACGGGCAAGCTGGATTGCTCTAGGCAAAGCCCGAATGAGGAAGATGTGCGCGTGAAATTCAATGGAGAGACCAAACGGGTTCCAACACGCTTCATGACCCGGTCCCTGCGCGAAACCAAGTTCTACGGCCTTGACTTGAGGTGGTGCTGGTCCTCCCCCTCCATCTCCCCTCTCTCTCAACCTACCTCTAACTCCTTACATTTTCCTCTCTCCCTCTTCCCATCCCCTTCCATTCTTCTACGGAGTCCTCCCTCCCTCTTCCTCCTTGGTCATGTGACACAGCAATTCAGTTTCCTCGCAAAATTGAGCGGCGAATTATACTCCCTGTAACATCGATTCCCTCTCCCATTTTTTCTCTTTTCTTAACCCTCCCCCTTTACGAAATCTCCTCGCCCTTCTAGAGTGTCCTTTCCACCTCTTCATCTGCCTCCCATTCCCATCCATCCCTCTCCCCTCCACTATACCTTTTCCCCCTATAGTGCCCTTCCTCCCCCCTGTCTCCCCACTTGCCGTTCTTCCCCACCCCTGCTCACCTGACACATTAATTCAGTTTCCTCAAACTTTTAGAAAGTAAGTTCTTTACTACCGTAACGACTTTCCAAACATATGAGACAATCGCTCCTAGAAACAGCATTCCATGGAGTATAGGACTTTAAATGTTAATCGCTGCCAATTTCTTGTTCGTCTTAACATTGCGTAAAGTCAATGCTTTGCCTAACGGCACGAGATTCCAGCTTAGCGAGAGATAATTTCCGGAGTCGGACTTTTCGGGAATTGGAGACGGACGGGTTGCCAGCCTCGGGAGGTAGCAATAAATGTAAATGACAGCCATCCGCGTAAAGCTGAGGATCTAGCACCAGAACTTCGTAAGGAGTGAACGCTATGGCCGCCTCGGGGTATCCACAGCATAGCCTTTGGTATTGGAGGCAGTTACCAAAATCACGAAAGAAAGGCAGCCATGCAGATATGCGTTCTGCCCAAAACAAGCGCCATATTGCAGGATTCTTTGGTGTCAACTCTATCACTAAAGAAAAAACGTCCCCCAGGACGAACATTGTCGGTACCTATTTTTGCGTGCATTTTGTCTTAACGACTTGTTTTAGTAACGAAAATATTGAGTACAAAAAGTAAAAAGAAAAAAAAAGAACACGATAAATTTGCACGATGTCAAATGTTCCGACGGGTGGACGCATGTTTGGTTGCCCTTAATTTCTAGTTCGCAGACAACTTCCCAGACGGTGCTCGTTACTGGAAAAATGACAAACTCTTGATTAGAAAGAGATGGGAACGGGAATTAGATTCTTCGGTATAAAGCCTTGAAAAATGCCCGTAGAACAGGGACACATAGGGCTGTCCTTTCAGAAAACGATTCACTATAACTTCTGTTGTGAACGATCCCGCTTTGCGTGCGTGCCTATATTGAAAGAATTGAAAAAGAAACGCCGGAAATTATGTGTACAGACCACCGTGGTACAGACAGAACCGGTTGTAGCAGACGACGGAGAATGTCCAGAGCGCTACTTTGCCTCTTTCGAAAACTTCACTGTCAAGGCTCGCTCACACTTGCGGAAAGCTCTCTTGCGGTCGACCGACGTAGTTCGAGGAAAAAAGTGACCGCCTTTTACACTTGTTGCCGCCCGCCGTTTTCCCGCGGAACCGGTGTCTTGTGGATACCAGAGAAGGAAGCCTCGAGCGGCGTGCGAAAAACCGCTTTCGCAGCCAGCATTTCATCGCTGCGCGTTATAATATAGCTAACAACCCACAGTGCCCAGAGGGAAGTGCCCAACATTCTCTCGGCGATACGAGAATGCCATAATAAAATATTGCGCAAACCGGAGATAGCGCGGGTACGTACCGCTAGCGCCAATTTTACTCCAGAGATCCACTTTGTGGGCACTGGTTTCGTTCTTCAGATGCGTTCTCTCGAAGAGCGTTGAATAATTCTGTAATACTGCTTAGTATTTCTTCCGACACAACCTTAAAACGAGATGGCGCCACTTGCACGATTTGGGAACTCCGACAATTTTTGCGGCAACCCGGACAACTAGGGCAATTCTGCTAGGATGTGACGTCAGTAAACGTAATTTTCTTCTCGCGTTCCGATTGGCTGCAGTGGCACGGGAACCAGTTCCGCGCGGGAAAAATCGGTCCCGTACCAATAGAGCCGTCGAATATTCCATCAGCGGCGAGCCTATTTCGCCGCTCGGCGTCTAATTCTCCGTGGGTTCGCCCGCGGATCCGCAAGTGTGAACGAGCCATCACGCGGTCGATGCCACGGTGACAGGGAGGAGCGTAGAAGACATTGCGCGTAGCCTTTTATACACCATATGAAAAATGGGGTGCCATCTAGCGTGCGTGTGATTAATTATAGAGTTTGCGCCATATTAGGGGTCCCCGGAAGAGCCCTTCGCAAGGCGTCTTCGATAAATGCCGTGCGATTACCTGGATAGCCCGTTTGTTTGCTTCAGGAACGGGTCTTGGCAACATCGTTGCTGGGAATTCCTTTTCCACAATCTTGTCACCATCTTTCTTTTCTCCGTTGTACCAAAGCTAAATAGAAATTCATTGAATGCACAAATACATTGTCCTAAAATCGGGAAAACAGAGTTGATTGCAGATTTTCTGCGTCCACAGATGGCAGAATTCCTCCAATATGGCGACTCCGTATGGCACGATGATGGTAGCTTGCAGGAATATTATGTACAGCCTATTACGTTGGGCTTCGTGGCATAGCGCGGAGATCGCATTAGTGGCCCTCCGTTAACCTTTAATTAAAATTCGGTGTGTTTTTGTGTGCCAACTGGCCTTCATTTTTGCCGCCTATCCTCCTGTCCAGCCCCGGAAGACCATCAAGGGCGGCGCACAGGTCCCGGCGAAGAAGTCCACAGGCCGCCCCCTATGCGTAGGCAGCGCGTTCAGCCACAGGCCGCACAAGCAAGGCACGCCGCCAGGGAAGGCTGAAGGCGCAGCGGGCGACAACAGCAAGTGAGCCGCCCCTTCGTTTCGTTCTGACTGTTGTTGCTGTCTCTAATCCTCTCGAGAATATAACTCGCCGGGGAGTAAAACTCGTGGCAGCTCCAAATATGTGAACCGACCTCGCTCACTCAGCTGAAATGTGTCCCAGTTGACGCTGCGATCCGATGTAGCGAATCAAGCAGCGACAAAAGTGCATCGGCACGGCACTCCTACTCCCTGGGGGGGAAATATACTGTCATCGGCTAAAAGGGAATGCGTCTGATCGCTGCCCACGTCGGAAGGTGGCGCCACAAGCTAATGGCGTCGCTAACTTGGTCGTCTGCAAATACGCCCAAAGTTGACTTGGCAAGATTTTTACTCTCATTTTCGTTTTGCAGGAGTACACACCTTGAAGTTTTACGAGGTAAAACTGGCTTGCTCGGTGCACTTTCATTGTTAGTTTGGGGTTTCTATGTCCATTTGCCAAATTTTCCGTGACGTTTTTATACGTCGGCTCGGCTGTAGCCACCCTATAGTAACAGTGAGCTTCAGTAGATCGTTTTGCCATTTACGCTACGCTATCCGCACTCCACTAGGACCTCCGCTAAATCTACCTTAGCGGAGCAACGTTTTCGTTTTAGTAGCGCATTTGCATGCAATCTTCGCAACTCGCTACCGGACTATAACGTTTCGAGAGCTAAAGCAACGCCACTCGCGACTTTTTGAGACTCTAAAGCTTTCGTAAAGTAAAATTTTGTCGAGAAATTTGTAGTAGTCGCCTACTAATATGTCACTATATATATACCTCGTGTCCCAAATAGCGGGCAGGCTTTTTAGATCGACCGCGAAAATCGCTTTCTTAATCCATCGCGTTGCGATTTTGTACACCGTTGGCCACAGGTGGTGCATTTTTTCTATGGAATTCGCAAAGAGCGAGCTTACCCGAGGAAAAAAGTAAAAAAAGAAAAAGTCTTAACTCCTATGGAGACGCAGCGAAGCCACCGGTCTTCAAACCGTAGGGCGCCCTGTGTTTTGAAGACCGGTGGCTTCGCTGCGTTTCCATAGGAGTTAAGACTTTTTCTTCTTTTACTTTTTCCTCCGGTAAGCTCGCTCTTTGCGAATTTTATAGAAACAATGCACCACCTGTGGCCAACGCTGTACAAAATCGGAACGCGATAGGTTAAGAAAGCGATGTTTGCGGTCGATTTAAAAAGCCTGGCCGCTATTTGGGGCACAGTGTAATATTTATTCTTTGGTTGATTAAAGTGGTAATCTTTGCTTCTTTTAGAATTAGACCTAACTGATAGTCTAGCTCAGGGGTGGCCGAGCTAAGGCTCGCGAGCCGCATGCGGCTCTTCGCGTGTTAAAGTGCGGCTCGCCGCTCCCTCCCCCCTCCCCCCCTCCTCCCCCTCCCCTCCCGGTCACACGAGCACTTCCCCCAAAAGAGAAATGGAACGCGTTTTAAATCGAAAGACAGGTTGCAGTTTGGTTGTTTCGTGCTACTGCTACCTTACGTACTTTTAACTCGGATGCATTGAAAGTACTTCAATATTCATTTTTTGCTCGAAACAAGTTTACCCGCTTGCCCCCCCCCTCCCCTTACACCCCCCCCCCCCCCCGCGGCTCTTGGAAGTTTCGTGGTTTCGTTTGCGGCTCTCAGGCCGGGTCAGTCTGGCCACCCCTGGTCTAGCTGGTCAAGGCACTTCTTTATTTATTCTTTATTCCGAGATTACCCCGCAGTGCCCGAGGGCGTTACAGCAGGGGGGGGGGGGGGGTGTTACGTTTCTTCGTTAAGATGATTAAATGTAGCGAGTTCGTTAAGAAGGAAGGGTTTATGTACAATATTTACATGTTCGTTTCAGTTGCTGCCGGAGTCACCATCGATTCCTCCGTTCTTGTCGTCGTCGTCTATATTTTTGTCGTTACATCTTCTTCTTTTTGCAATAATTATACAACAAACTCCCCCGAAAATGAGCACAAGCTCATTCTTACAGTTCCAGGGGATATAATAACTGTATCGGCTGGCAAAGTTCACGACCACTGGGTGTAATTATTCTGCAAGACCGCACCTTGCCGTCCCTTCCTGGGAATGTCTCGTTGACCCTGCAGAGTTTCCACATGTGTCGCGGTAGTCTATTGTCGTTGAGAAGGACCAGGTCACCGGTTTGTATACATCTTGAATTGCTTTGTTTAGCGATGTGGGCTGACCTCAGTTCTAGCAAATATTCTGATCTCCATCTTCTCCAAAATTGATTCATAACTGTGTTTCGATATTTCCAACCTCGCGCCAAGTTTTCGGGGCTTGCTTGATCTTCTTCTGGCATTTGATGGGGGGGAAGGCTGGTCAATTTGTGTCCCACCAGAAAGTGTGCTGGAGTGAGAGCCTCTCGTTCTTTTGCATCGGTGGAAATGAAAGTCACCGGGCGGGAGTTGACTACGGCTTCTACCTCCGTGAGGACAGTTGTCAGTTCTTCGAAATTCAGACTACTGCGGCCTAGAACCTTACGCAGCGAAACCTTGACTGACCTCACTAGTCTCTCCCAAACCCACCCCACCCGGCAGCTCTCGCTATGATCGTTTTCCATTTAATTCTATGGTTTGCAAAGTACGTTTGCATTTCCTCCCCTTCTATCGATTCAAACAATCTCTGGATGTCTTTGGCTGCTCTTTTGAACGTTGAGGCATTGTCGGAATAAATCGTTTTTGGGATACCTCTGCGTGCCACGAATCGTGTGAATGCCAATAAAAAGGCTGTTGTCGTTAGGTCGCTCACCAGTTCGAGGTACACAGCACGTGTCACGGCACAGGTAAACAGGACGATGTAAACCTTGTAGCTTCCGCAGTCACGTCGACAGATGAGCGGCCCAGCAAAATCCACCCCTGTTTTTTCAAACGGTTCGCACCTTAATACTCGGTCAGCCGGTAGTGGAGCTACAGGCTCGGAGGCTGGTGCACAAGTTTGCCTTTGGCAAGTTATACAGCGACGTATGACCTTTCTTACGGCTTGCCTTCCCCTTAGAACCCAATAGGTTTCACGTATTTGCGTCAACCTGTCTTCAACTCCGGCGTGCAGTAGTCAACGATGTTCTTCAGCGATGAGAAGGAAGGTGAATCGGTGGTCTGCAGGTAAAATAATTGGATGTTTCACTTCTTCTTCGTTGTCGCTAAATTGCAATCGGCCACCAACTCTTACTATCCCATCACAGTCTATATTTGGGTTAAGCATCTTGATTTTTGAAGTCTTCTCAACTTGTCGTTGGTCCCGCAAGAGTTTGATTTCCATTGAAAAGGTGTCATTCTGTGTTGTTTTTATCCAGAATTTTTCAGCTTCTATAATTTCCTCGCTCGTTAGGAGACCACTTCGTTGGCCTTGTTGTTTTACGTTGTTTATAAACCGTTTTATCCACGCCGTCACCCGAATCAACTTGATAAATGAACTGTAGTCTTCCAAGCTCACCAGTTGATTATCTTGAGGTACTGTGAGTTGTATAATAGTCTCTTTCTTTTCTTCCGCGAGGTATTCATTGCCTTCTGGTTTGCCCTGAATTTGACTCGGCCATGATGTTTCGGAGCGATGCAACCAGATTGGTCCATTCCACCATGTCTTGCTCTGTACTAGAGACTTTGACATAAGTCCCCGTGTTAGGAGGTCTGCTGGATTTTCTGTACCAGGGCAATGCCTCCAGTTCCTTGGTTCCGTCAGAGCTTGGATTTCCGTGACTCGATTTGCTACGAATAGCTTCCACCGGGTTGTTGAACCACGAATCCAATACAGGACAATCGTAGAGTCCGTCCACAGATATACTGGAAGTCCTTCTAGCTTCAACTTGCTCGTGAGGAACTGCGTTAGTCGAGCGCCTATTAATGCCCCCATGAGCACTAGTCGCGGAAAGGTCAACCGTTTGAGGGGTGCCACTCTCGATTTTGCCATTATTAGAGCCACCCTCTTCCCATTTTGTTCTTTCGATGTCAGGTATGCTACAGCTCCATATGCTCTTGTACTTGCGTCACAGAAGACATGTAACGCCTTTTCTGTTTTGTCCTTGGAGAAGTCGAGAGCAATGAGTCTTGGGACCGCGATGTTTTTTAGTGCAGTGAGGTCTTTACACCATGCGTCCCACTCTTCGTAAAGGTCAGCAGGTAATGTCTCATCCCAATCAACTCCTCGCTCCCATAGCTGCTGAAATAAAATTTTTACTGCGATTATTGCAGGAGCCAGTAGTCCCATTGGATCGAAAATGCGAGATGACGCTTGCAACACAAAGCGTTTGCTGTCCTCTCTTGAGCACAGAAAGTTGATGAGAGAAGTGAGATCGACTTTGATCATGTCCGTCCGTGTTTCCCAACCGACACCTAAAACTTTCGTTGGACCAACCAGTTCGATTAGTTCCTCTTGGGCGGAACTTTCTTTCGTCAATTCCTCTAATAATATTGGACTATTTGACTTCCACTTCCGAAGCTTCATTCCTGCCCTCTGCATTATTTCCCTTGCTTCTCTGCAGAGGACTTCTGCTTCTTTCAAATTTTCCGCGCCCGTTATCAAGTCATCAACATATAGGTCGTCCTTTAAAATCTTCGTGGTTTGAGGAAATTCTTCTTCCATTAGATTTAAATGGTGTCTCAGCGTGGCCGCGAGGAGAAACGTACTTGATGTTGCTCCAAAGGGAACTCTGGTCATTCTCCACGTTACTACCTGTGGTAGTTGATGTCCTTGTTTGGGTGTACTGTCATACCACAAGAAACGTAATGCGTCTCTGTCTTGCTCCGCCAAGGTGACTTGCAAAAATTCCTTCTCGATGTCAGCTGTTACTGCGATGTTGTGTGTACGAAACGCGATCAGTACATCGATCAAGTCAGGGTTTAAGTTTGTTCCGCTGGACAAGACGTCGTTCAGAGAAAGTTCCCCAGCGGTGCTAGAAGACGCGTCAAACACAACCCTTAACTTTGTTGTTTGTCGATCTTGTCGTACAACCGCTTGATGTGGCATGTAATATACGGGATTTTCGGCTTCCTTTGTATTTACGACCTTTTCTGCGAAGCCATTTACAAAGTATTCCCGAATGGTGGTGTCGTAGTCCATCATAAACGCTCTGTTTTTCATGAGGCGTGCGGTTAACGACCTAAGTCTTCTTTTTGCATTCTCCTTGTTGTCGTTCAGCTCTTCAACTTGATCATTCCATGGCAGAGGAACTTCATAACGTCCTTCTTTATATTTTACTTTGCTCTCAAATTCTTCGAACTGTAGATTTCCTTTGGTCGGCGACTCTTTTGCAGTTATCCCAATGTGTTCCAGTTCCCAGAATGACCGCAGCTGTGCAGATATGTCAGTTATGTCAGCTGTAGTCACTTTCAATACTCCTGTAATCGATGAGTATATAGCAGTAGACGAAGTTGAAGGCACGGGACCTTGTAGAGTCCAGCCAAAGATAGTGTCGACGGCCATCAGCCCTTTTTCCAAGCGCTTTACACTTCCACTTACTACTTCCCAGTAATAGTCAGCTCCGATTAGAAGGCTGATGCCTTTCTCACATTCGTTGTTGCTGAAAGCGCTATCCGCAATGAGCATGTCTTCAGGTATGCTCAGCGCTACCTCTGGTGGTGCGGCAATGATGTCGGCACAAATCTGTGGGACCTCTAAAGCTTCAATGCGTACGTCTTTTCTGCTGTATTGATTGCGCAGCCATAGTTCAACTCTTCGACATGTTCTTGGAGCAGTTGCTGCGCCTTCTCCAAAGGTAAATATGTTCAAGTCTTCTTCTCCGAGAACCTTCAGGTGAAGTTTCTCCGCGATGTCCTTTCTAACAAAAGTGCGTTGACTTCCACCGTCAATCAGGAGCCGAACGAACGCACGGTCTCTTTCTCCTTCGGCCCACGCTTTTGCTGTTTGTAGAAGCACTTGGCAAGGCCCTCTGTTTTCCTTATCAGTTGCTTTTGAAGAGGACTGGAGCACATTTCCGGTAGGGACTGCTTTGTTACTTCTTATTAAAGGCTTGTTCAGAGTTTGCTTTTCCAATGCATTGTAAAGGGCCACCCACACTAGCGAGAAAACGCGCGTGGCACGCCGATCGCGGCAAGTAACAAAATGTCGCCGAAGCACAGTCAGCGCCACGAGCGCGTGCAGAGACACGCCCTTTATCTTGCCGCTTAACCGATTTATCGGCGCGCCGGGCGCGTTTTCTCGCTAGTGTGGGTGGCCCTTAATTCGGGTCGCACATCGTTGTTGCATGTCTTCTGGAACAATTATCACACTTTAGCCACCTTGCGCTTTTGCAATTCTTCGCACAATGGTTAGGTTTAGTGCATCGAAAGCAACGATTGTTATCTTTCAGGACTTCTTTTTTTCGGTCCAGGGGCATGCGCACCGAACAGTTGGCAGTTATATGGTCAGCTGATCCGCAGAACAGGCACTGGTTTTCGTTGGTGTTCGTTCCTGTCGCGAACATAGCTGTCGAAGGTGGATATCGTCTCGGTCGTTCGTTCCTCCCAGTTGAAGAACTGGCCATACTGACAGTTGGTTGGACTCTTTGGTTTCCATGCTGAGCCCGCTCTCGACTTTCGATTTCGCTTTTCAAGAAGTTCAAAAACTGTTTTAGTTCGTTGCCTTCGTTTGTCGCTTCCGGTGTTGTTTCTCGATGATATTCTAGTTCGAGGTCTGATGGCACAGCCTTTCGCAGGACTGTTAGTAGGAGTGTCCCGTAGGTGTTTGAAGAGACACCAAGCGCCTCAAGGCTTCGGACTCCTGTCTCAACTTCGTCATACAACAACCTGAGCTTCTCCACGTTGTGAGAGTTACTGACTGTTCTCACTGCCAGTAATCGTGACATGTGTTCTTCTGCGATGAGCTCTTTTTTCCCGAATCTTGTTTTCAGGAGGTCCAGTGCAACGGTGTAGTTTTCACCTGTCAGTTGTAACCCCTCGATTGCTGTAGCAGCTTCAGCTGTAAGGTAACTTTTCAGGTACTTAAACTTGTCAATTTCAGACAGAGAGACGTTTTGGTTGATTGTAGCGTCAAACTGGTCCCAGAAACCTTGCCATGACCGTATGTCACCCGTAAATTTTGCAATTTCCAGCTTTGGAAGTTTGACCGTTGCGTGTTCTTGACTGATAGGCCGTGGTGGTCTTGAACTTGCGCCTGGCATTGAGGTGTCCAACGTCATGTTAGTCATTCGTTCATGCTCTTTTAGTTTCCGTAGGACTTTTGTTTTCGTTGAGCTAATTCTTTCGGCGTAGCCTTCTGCGTTTACCATCTCCTGTTCCAGCGTGTCATCGATGATGGCTCTCTCAATCTGGTCGTCGATTTCTTTTAACGCAGATTCTTTGAGTGTCAAGATGTTAAGCCTTTCTTCCAGCTCCCCGATGGACGTTGGTTCCATGCCTAGAAGAGTGACGATTTCGGAAATGATCCTGGTGGTCGCCGATCGAATCACAGTTCGTCTTCTTTTAAGTTGTTCGATGGCGGCTGGCGTTAGTTGAACCATTTTCGTTGAGGTAAGTCCACTCGGGTGAATCGTTGGGTTTTACGATGGATGTTCCAAGTCTTTTTTTGCCTTTCCTTGACTCGGCTATTCCCGGGTTTCGGCACCAAATTTATGTTACGTTTCTTCGTTAAGAGGATTAAATGTAGCGAGTTCGTTAAGAAGGAAGGGTTTATGTACAATATTTACATGTTCGTTCCAGTTGCTGCCGGAGTCACCATCGATTCCTCCGTTCTCGTCTCGTCGTCTATATTTTTTTCGTTACATCTTCTTCTTTTTGCAATAATTATACAACAGGGGGTTACAATGCTGAAAAAAAACTCATCTTAATTTTCACTGCACACTTGCAGCTCCGACAGCCCATTCCACTCTCGTATCGTTTTAACAAAAAAGAGTTGGCGTACATGCTCGTCCTGGCGTGGTGCTCTCTAATTTTGAAAGCATGATCGTTCCGTTTAGAAATATAATATGGTTCTTTTAAGTAACTTTCACTGCTAATTCCAGTTTTATTTTTAAATATGAAAAACAGAAACTTTAAACACAATTTTTGACGGCGGGCTGAGAGAGGTTCCAAACTCAGTTCGGTCTTCATTTGAGTACAGCTGTCTCGCCGCCCGTACAGTCCCAAAACAAACCTTGCAGCTCTGTGTTGTATTTTTTCAAGTTTGTCTATTAATATTTTTCGTTCCGGGTCCCAGATGGCACAGGCATATTCGAAAATCGGCCTAAAACATGTTAAATACGCGGTTTCTTTTAAGTTAGGGAGTGAACATTTTAGGCTTTGGTGAATAATGGCTTCGTTGAATAAATCCAAGTAGAGACAGTCGCGTGAAGTAGCCATCTCTCAGACGCCCCCGGCGTGTTGTGTTCGTGCTTCTCGCTGAATCACGATGTGCCAACTGCCGGAGAGATGGTTGCTCTGACTCGCCGCACTCGACAGTTCGACACTCTGGCTTCCGACGCGTCGTTCCGCTCAGCTCCGCCCAGTTCTGGGTATCCTTCTACTGGATGGACGTATGAATTCTAATGGCGGTATATATAACGGGCGATAGCTTGCGCCACCTAGACTATAAACCAAAAAAATACTATTCCTCCCCTCGCCCTTTGTGGCTTTTCGGACCTAAAATATATTATATTGCATTAAAATATATGTATGTCTGAACATTCTACGTGACGTTACTTCTTTACTCAACATGAGTTAATCACGATGGACCGCATCGGACCTTAGGAGCCATCCCAGCGAGTCGAAACACTGCGTACAAATCACGGGACTGCGCACCCTGCGGAAGGCTGCATTTCTTCAGAATTTCACGTGACATTCACACGGCATTAAGATGGCTCGAAGCGTCCGCTGATGTCCATCGTGAGGTACAAAGGAGTATATTCGTGTCTCAACGGTCTCGATAGGCCCCAGAAGGCCTAGTTGCTATGGACGCGTGAAATCAGCATCTCGTTTTGTGCTCTCGGAAAAACTCGATGGCGTCCCTTTCCTTCACAACGACGTGCGGCGTGACGCGTCGAGCACCGCCACATCCGCTTCCCCGGGCCACGTAGCACCTCCTCTCCCGATCGCTCCGAAAGGCACGTGACAACGTGACGTTCGCCCTGTCTATGCTGCCATTGGCTGCAGTTCTCTGAAAGTCGGACAGCAGTGTGGCGAATATCTGGCAGGTTTGTAGCATGCCGTTGCCGGACAAAACCAACATCACCTAGACAGAAGGCCTACGCACCGTCATCACAGTCAGATCGGTCGAGGGATGAGATAGGGCACGAGTGTTGTGTCAGTGTTCGTCTGGGGCTCGTGTTCAATCAGAGTGTGGAAGGTCGGACTCGGGCCCAAAAGCCGAGTTAGCGCCATCCGACTCTGTTTCTAGGTGGGGCTGACAGAGCCCCGTCCGACGCTCCACTGCTACTAAAAAAAACTCGCCTCCGAACGACGTTCCGACAGTTCGCACGTCGGATCGGACAGTTCTGACACGCGACTTGCCGACATCGTGCCCTACATGGGGGTCTCCAGATGGCGCTTCAAGCGACAGTTGTCAGGTTTAAAGAGACACTGACAGGGTATTAATGCTCGTCGAAGTTTTAATACGAAAGCACTGACTGTCCCAAGGAGCGAAACCGGCGTTGTCTCTAACCTTTGTCTGTAACCGTCTGTAACAGAAAAACGGCACCTAAATTCCCATTTTCAATAAATTATAAAGAAAATCACAGCAACGCAATGCTTCGTCACGGAAGCCGTCGTGAAGCCGGCGTGTGCGCTCAAGGTCAAAGCGGGCGAGCTTCAGAAATAAAACACAAAGAAAAGCACAGCAACGCAATGCTTCGTCACGGAAGCCGTCGCGAAGCCGATAGGGTTCACCGCAGCTGCGCAGTGGGAAAGGGTGATGCCAACGTCGAAAGGGAGACGTGGCACGCTTCTTGGAGGAAATGCGCTTCGTGTAGGAACGTTTTAGGATTCCCACACTTAAACTGTCTTAAATGTCTCTGCCAAAGTTTCTTTTCTTGGTTATTTATTAGAGCCCAACTACGAAAAACAAAATTGGCGGCTCAAAATTTGTTTTCTTTCCACCCGAGAACAGCCGGTCGAGTATTGGCCGTGTTCAGTCGTGCTTTCTTTTTCTTCCACGTAACGTGGCACTTAAACTATCAGTACAAAATATATCTAAAGTTGTGGATCATCTCTGTACATTAAATGACCCCCCCCCCCCCCCACGACATTCAATATCGTAAATAAAAACGAATTAGAAACCCGTTTTTGTGGCCTCCAAGAAACTGCAAATACGGTGATCGAAATAAAAAAAAAAACACGCAGAGATGACAGGAAGTAAATGTACTGCGTCATTCTCTACATGGCGAACTACCGCGGGTATGAGGATGCGATGGTGGCGCACGTCGGGCGTACGTTGCCACCAAGTTGGGCCATTACTACGGCACTGTCGTTCGTGGCACCAGCCATTCGATCTTGAAGCTTAGAACATCGAACGGAAAGCATATTGGTGCGAAACAATTGCACGATTAACGACGGTGCACGCAACTTCGTCGTCGTCTGCTTCACACGGCGGAGTAGCGGAGACAAAGAAAACACCCTCAGGTGTAACCACGTGACTTCCAACAAATAACGCTCTCCTCTACAGTCCTCGCTCCTCGGTAAACATCGTCCATGTGATGCGGCCATGAGCTTCGGTGCTCAGGTTTCAGTTCGGGTTTCGAGCAGTTGAAGTATTTGGCTTTATCTAATATATACGTGACTCTGTAGCCTCCTCGCAACATATTAAATCGTTTTTAAAAACATTGGGGGCGTGTCAGTGTCTCTTCAGGGAAAAAAAACTGGAAAAAGTATACCCCTTCCTCTCCCCTAAGGGAGTTTTACAGCTGAGTTTATCCCATTACACTGTCTGTGGCATAGCGGTCACACCATGTCATTTGTTTTGCCCCTGCAGGATGCAAACGTCGTCTTTTTTTTGTTTTGCAATGGGCGCCAACAGGAGGCGATCAAGTTGTCTCGTGCAACCTGTCTATTCGCAACTCCAATTCACTATAGGTGGCGCCACTCGTTTATATTTTTTTTTAAAATGGCGGTTATGGTAAGGATCGGAGGTGCGTAGAGGTATACCAGTTGCTGAGGCTGTTTAGTGTGCTGGCTGCACTTAGCGACACAAAATATTCCTCTTTGTACGAGAAAGCTGGGGTCTTATGAGAGAAGGTTACCACTTTATTATTAAAACAACAACTGTGTTCAATGTTTTTTTGTGTGTTTGTTTTACGCCAGGAGGCACGTTTTACCTCTGGAACAAAACCGAAGCTAACCTCGGTTTTGGACTTAATTTATCCATATAATTGTTAATTTCGGATCTTTTCATAGCTCGAGAGGTGTCTCACAGAGTAATTATCCAGCTAAAGTAATTGACCGCGGAAATTTTATTTTTTTGACATAAGTGTGCGATCTAGGCGCATAAAATATTTTGGAGTTCAGTGTCCTTTTAAAGACAGCTTCTTTTGCACATGTTACAGGTAACATAGAATGTTATATTTGTTGATTAAATCTGTGCTGGTATTTGTGTGTCCTTGCTGCCTTTTCTCACTCAGATAACTTGCATGTGAAATATTAAACTGCGTGCCTTTTAATGGGTATTGGGGTACTTAGATGATTAATTGCTTTCACATTATTCCCAGCACAAGAAGAACAAAATCAATCCAAATTTTACACAATATCGCCTCCGGTCATGAAGTTAGAATATGTTCTCAAAATGTATAAGTTAGGAAACGCTGGTCTTAATATAAAAACCCAAACACCGAATCCGAGTCAGATTGCAGGAGTGAGTGTGTGTGTGTGAGTGTCTATGTTTTTAAAGCAAGGCGTGACGCATCGATTTTTATATTGCATCCAGTGTTTGACTGTTTGTATATCTTGATAGCGATCTCAGAGTTATGGAGATGCTAAAAGAACAAAAAAATGAGACCGTTCTGGAAATACTTATATGGTTTAATGACGTATTTCTGTTATCGCAGCATTTATTGGGGGTCCGCATTGCCGTTCTTTACATAAATAAGAATATATGAATTTAGTAGTGCTTGAAAAATGCAGTTTCTTAAACTCTAATATAATTTGTTGCAGAGTACCGAATTTCAAACGCGCGAAAAATTATGGCTATCAAAAGTGTCTGCAAACTATCATCACTGGTGCTAATTGCAGCATTTTTAATTCAGAAGTTATGAAGTAAAAATTAATTAAAATCAATATAACGTTTTAGCTAATTTAAGAAATTCATGTAAAATTGCATTAATTATGGGAACAGCACATGATGCTATCAAAGTCGCGATTATGTACAATCGGCAAAACTTACGAAATCACCGCCCATCCTTTCAAACCAACCACCCCCCCTCCCCCCCCCCCCCCCCAAAAAAAAAAGGGTTTTCGTGGTTTTGTTTACTGCAAAACTTTGCAGAACGTTTCGTCTCTTTCATTTTTACGCAAGGTCCTTTAGCCAAGCTGAGCCTTTCCAGTTTAAAGAAACGCCTTCGCGCTTGCACGTCTCCTCACTGCAGCACGCTTCGTTAGTCCTGGAAACCGTTGGAACAAAAGTGACTTTTAGTATTGCGTATAGGAGCGAACGCAAGCACATTGTGTTTGCGGTAGCGTTACGTGTTTCGCACTGCGCGTGCGCGGAGCCCAACATTGCAGTCTTAGATTGACGCTTGGCAACGGCTGGCATGCGGAGCACTCAAGTCTAACGTAAACGTACAGCGATTGCCTTTGCTTATATACGCAATACTAAAACTTTCTAGGAAAGTACAATCCCCTACCGGCTGCAGCGCTACATTGGGACAATGCAAACTGCCGCTTGCATTCAGAAATGTCGTTTCGTTAGCCATGATCGCGAGCAGTTTCGCCGTGCCCGCTGAGAAGGAGAATAGGGCGACCCTCACTAGAGCGCTTCCCGTTTCTGCCGCGGGAGGGTGAGCATCGAGCTGGAGACGCGAATACTACAATAAACTGAAGGAGAGGAAGATAGAGCGTCCAGTGGCGTCAAAGAGCCGATCTCTGATTGAAAGGGCAATGAATGCACGCAAAGTCTAGCTACCTTTCTCTCTGCCCCCTGGCTCCTTCCTATCAGAGCGTCGTCTGCTCGTCGTTCAGGGTTGGATGTTGGAATTCAGGACGTCGGCGTGCGGCGTTTGAAAGCCAGACCTTGCGGAAGAAGCAGACGACGCTCTTGCTACTTCTGATTGGATGGAAATTGGGGGTGGAGACAAAGGCAGTTAGCCTTTTCGTCTACCCACTATACTCGCAATCAGAGCTCGGCACTCGGACGTGTTCACACGCTCTCATCTCCTCCTCTCCTACTGCTTCTCTCCGTATAGCCGACGTTATAAGATCACCTCGGTCGTGGAACTCTCGCGGAAAGGAGTACCAACTCTTTCTCCTGCTCAAGTCCGCCACCCGTCGCTTGAAGCACTATCTTGAGCAGGGCCGTCTGAAACACGCGGCCAACAGGCATCCCGCGGCTACAAGCCCCGTTCACATCTCCGAGTACAGCAAATGGCTTATGCCACAAGAGCCTCATGCTGTCGATTCCTACATTTCCCCTAATTGTTGGTTTGTTTTCAGTTTTCTTTCCACCTGTTTCTTATGTTAATCTCCTGTACGATGATTTCACTACTAGGCTACAAGCACGTGTGTCTTGCGGAAGGACACACCTCGGATGCATAAACTTTTACGCAGCAGGAGTAACTGCCAAACCTCATCAGCTTCAGCATATAACCTTCGCTGCTGCATGCCGTAAGTTAAAATGACGGTTACATAGTGAAAATAGTCTAAATTCAATGAAAACAATTTCGGCTAATGTAAGAAATTAATGTAAGATTGCTTTAATTGTGGGTAAAGCGTATGATACTATCAAAGTCGCGACTTTGGACGATGGGCAATACTTCCAAAGCCGCCGCCAATCCTTCCGGACTGAACCCCACCCCCCCCCCCCCCCCGGCCCCCCTCGCCGCCCATAAAAAAGTCTTTCTTTTTCTATTTTTTTTTATTTCCAGAACGTTTTAGAACATTTGGTTTGTTCTATTTTTACGCGCCGTCGTTGTGCCAAGCTCAGCCTTTCCAGTTCGAAGGAACGCCTGCCCGCTTGTACTTCTCCTCACTGCAGCACGCTTCGATTGTTCGAAACTCGAGGAATTATTTTTAGGTCATGAATAAGAGGCCAGAAAATAGTTTAATCGCGAGCTTTAATCCTTATAATGGTCTTAAAAATTTACAAAATAACAAAATCTTTCGCACAGAGATATTTTTTTTTTCATGACGCTGAACTTGAATAATTTACGAGTGAGGTGAACGACAGGGCAACTCCTCTCGTTCAATTAAAAATACCAGCACGTTCTCCGAGCAGCGCCATTTTAATTTTCCTTGCCTCATCATATATTATCAAAAAGGGTCACATAAACTATTCAAAGCTAAATATGTCACTTGAGAAATGCCGAGTTAACGAGCAGCACACAGTACGAAATCAATTTATGATCCCTGGCGGACAGAAGTTGCTATGCAAGGTGGACCTTCAGGGCTATTGTTCTTTCCTCAAGAATTACCCCCCCCCTCCCCCCCCTCTGTTGTCCCTTT
The DNA here is from genome assembly GCF_016920785.2 of Ixodes scapularis. NCBI lineage: Eukaryota > Metazoa > Arthropoda > Arachnida > Ixodida > Ixodidae > Ixodes > Ixodes scapularis. The sequence goes on along the minus strand of NW_024609838.1, from coordinate 83,010,280 downwards.
ACTTTTCGTGAGTCAGAAGTTTGGCCCAAAAACTCCGAAAAGATGAAGACCCTAGATCTAGAGGCTGCTTTTCAAAACAATACTTTTTGGAGACGCGGCGGCGAAGCGCCATCTAGACGCTGTACTTCAAACCTTGTGTAACATGTTATTACCATAGTGGCCATCCCACCAAAAACGGTGGCGCGTCAAATGACGGGAGGAGGACCGTTAGAGAGAGGGGAGTGCTGCTCGCGGAAGCAGCATCTGTGGGCAGTTTCGCAACTATGTTGACCTAATAACCGATCATGATGTAGAAAACCCGAGACTGTGGTAAAAGCAGAGAAACTTGGTCGAAGAAGAAAGACAGGGAAAAAGTACGTCTCAAACTCAGCTACTGTGTTCATTTCCTCAATGTCTTATATATTGTGAGGGTGATAAAAAGTGATTTAATGGCGTAGATGATTGACTGCCATACACTCAGCAATGCTCTGAGTAGCCACTGAACCGAGCCAAGTGCACGCGCTTGACAATCCAACACTTCCCCCGGCGGTGGAAGGGCCGGCCACCGGCACTGGCGTTTTAGAGGTGGGGTGCATTGTAACGTTTCATTCGTGATATATGAACAATATCACGTGATTTGGTGCGATGATCTCGGGGAGGTGCGATGGGCTCTATTTCGTAGGATGTAGAAGAGATGCGGCGAAGTATACGAAATGGGCCGACGTATTTGTGGAGCAACTTTTCGCATTTTCCTTGCTTACGAATTGGTGTGGCGAGAATAACTTGATCGCCAACTTCGTACGTGGTGTCGTTGTGAGTCTCGTCGTGTCGAAGCTGTTGTTGCTGCTGAGATTGAAGGGTTGTGAGACGCACCACTCGTCTAGCATCGTCGGCACGGCCGGCAACCTCTGAAGGATAAGACGACATCGGAGAATCAGGCACAAAGGGCAATACGGTGTCAAGAGTGGTGGCGGGTTGACGGGCAAAAAGCAGATAAAACGGCGAGAAGCCCGTCGTGGCCTGACGCGCGGTATCGTATGCGAAGGTAATGTATGGAACAATAACGCCCCATTGTGTTTGATTTTCTGCAACGTATATGGACATCATTTGCGACAGCGTGCGGTTGAATCGTTCTGTTAACCCATTCGTTTGCGGGTGATAGGCGCTGGTTAGTTTGTGAACTGTGTTGCATAGGCGGAGGAGCTCGTCGAGAAGTTTAGCAATAAATGGGGTGCCCCGATCACTTATTATTGCCTGAGGAGCTCCATGTCGTAGGAGGATCTGGTGGAGAAAAAAGTTCGCAGCCTCTTGAGCTGTGGCGGCTGGGACACAAGCTGTCTCGGCGTACCGGGTTAAGCAATCCACGGCGACAATTATCTACCGCTTATTGGTTGCAGACATGGGGAAGGGACCCAAGAAGTCAATTCCAATTTTTTTGGAATGGTCGATCGGGCGGTGTAATGGACTGAAGAGGGCCGGATGACTGCGTGGTGCGTGTCTTGTGCATCTGACAGGGGTGGCATGTCCGAATGTACTTATTGATGGTGCGAAACATGCCTTGCCAAAAGTAGCTGGCACGCACCCGGAAGTAGGTTTTTTCAAAGCCGAGGTGTCCTGCAATAGGGTCGTCGTGGTGAGCTCACACAATGTCTTGTTGGAGGTTTCGAGGGACAACAAGCAGCCAGGTCCGTCCATGTGGCTCGTAGTTTCTACTGTATAGGATCCCATCGCGAAGAGTGAAAAGGCGAGCTCGGTGTTGTGTACGCTTTGCGGCGGAACAAGGGATCCCCATCAAGCAATCAATTAAAGGTTTCAAAGTGGTATCGGATGCTTGGGCAGATCCGATGTCGATAGTATCCAATACAGTGATGGGAGACACGGGGCCAGTAGGGGCTTCAGGTGAGGGGTCGCAGGGCAACGGACAACGTGAAAGGCCATCTGCATCAAGGTGCCGCTTTCCGGATTTGTATAAAACAGTGGAACTGTAATCCTGAAGCTTCAGGGACCAGCGTCCAAGGCGGCCAGTCGACCGCCTTGGACGCTGGTCCCTGAAGTCCAAGGACGCTGGTCCTTGGACTTCAGGGACCAGCGTCCTTGGAAAATTCCAAGGACGCTGGTCCTTGGAATTTTAAAGTGTGTACCATATAGGTATGGTCTAAATTTCAAGATCGCCCAAATGAGCGCTAGGCATTCACGTTCTGTGATACTGTAATTTCGCTCACACTTGCTGAGAGTTCGGCTGGCGTACGCAATAACGCGAGGACTGCCATTTACATTCTGGGCGAGGACAGCTCCGATTCCATATCCACTAGCGTCCGTTCGGATTTCTGTCTCTGCCCCCTGTATAAAATGACCAAGAATCGGAACCGATATCAAGGCATGTTTGAGAGCCTGGAATGCTGCTGCTTGTGTTGAGCCCCATCGAAATGTGACGCCGTTCTTCAGCAGCAAGTTAAGTGGTTCGGCGAGATCGGAGAAACGGGGTATAAATTTGCGAAAGTAGGTGCAAAGTCCTAGAAAAGCGCGGATATCTGTCTGGTTTTTGGGTATGGGGAAGTCGGAGACAGCTTGAACTTTGCCTGGGTCTGGGCGGATCCCTTCGGAACTGACGAGGTGGCCCAGCACTTTGAGTTCCTGAGCTGCAAACTTGCACTTTTTAGAGTTCAATTGCAAATTAGCGGCACGGAAGCAGTTTGAAACCTGGCGAAGACGGCGTAGGTGGTCTGAGAACGTTGCGGAAAAAACGATGACGTCGTCGAGATAACAGAGGCAGGTGTTCCAGGTTAGGCCGCGGAGTATGGTGTCCATCATTCTTTCGAACGTCGCTGGAGCATTACATAGTCCGAAAGGCATCACGTTAAATTGGAAAAGACCGTCCGGGGTGACAAATGCTGTCTTCGGTTTATCCGTTTCAGCTACCGGGATTTGCCAATAACCGCTACGTAGGTCTAATGAAGAAAAGAAGGACGAGCCTTGAAGTGCATCCAGCATATTATCGATGCGAGGGAGGGGATAAACGTCCTTTTTGGTGACCTTGTTCAGGCGCCGGTAGTCAATACAGAAACGCCATGAACCGTTTTTTTTTTTCACCAAAACCACAGGAGACGACCAAGGGCTTGTTGAGGGTTGTATAATGTCGCTCTTTAGCATATCGGTCACGTGGTCTTGGATCACTTTACGTTCTGTAAGGGATATACGATATGGACGGCTCTTTATAGGAGTTGCCTGGCCTGTGTCGATCTGATGGTGCACTTCCGATGTCTTTGAAAGCGGTGATCGGTTGAAATCAAATAAATCACTATATGTCTGCAGGAGATCGTCCAGAGCGTTCCGTTGGTCTGTATGCAAAATGGTGTCAATCATCCGCGTCGTTAGGGCGGTGGAGCACACATTCTTTGAACTTGATGGCGGTATAGGAATGGAATTGTCATTTAACAAAGTACTGTAAATTTCGTGCTGGTAAGTTCGAATGATCGCGATTGCAGTTCCTCTAGGTAAAATAATTGGAATGGCTGAGGCATTTGTAAGGTACAAATTAACATTGTTTCCAATGACGGCTACGGTGGAGTAGGGTACAAGCAAGCCTTTCTGCGTGAAGCTGGTAGGCAGCGGCTCAACAAGTCCGTAAGTGTCTTGAAAATGCATATTTGACGTGAGTGTTACGGCACGAGCAGTCAATGGAGGCAGGTTTATATCAGTTGTAGTTCGGAGGAGAACGGGATGCGAGTCAGGATTATCTTCGATATCAGAACAGTTCAAATGGAGTTGGCGCTCGCCGCAGTCGATTACGGCATCCGTTGATGCCAAGAAGTCCCAGCCTAGTATTACATCGGCAACGCAGCTGGAGAGAACTGTAAAGACGACAATGTAACGATTTTCACCAATGATCACGGAGAAGGTTGAACATCCGAGAGGTTGAACCAAGTCTCCATTCCCCATACGTATATAGCGTCCGGGTGCTGGCGTCATCACTTTTCGCAAACGTCGGCGAAAACTCTCAGAAATACATGATTTGGCGGCACCAGTGTCGACAAGGGCTATCAGGTTTTGTCCATGAATTTCAACGGCAACAGTAGTGGGGCCATCAGTCGGAGGGTTTATATAGCAATTTGTTACTGCAGCCTGACCTCCTGGGGCGACGCAGGCTGCTGGCTTCAGTTTGACGTCTGGTGGGTTGGAGCGGCGACGTTGAGGGGCGACACCGAACGCGGTCGTCTAAGATACGGAGACGGAGATCGGCTTCGGCGGCTGTCGCGATGTGAGAAGGGGGCTTGACTTTGAGGCTGGTTGTCAAAAGGGCGAGCGTCGTCATCAGTAAAGTAGCGTGGGCGAGGTTCAGGGAAGCGTCTATACTCGTTGGCATTCGATTGTCGGCGGCAATATCGGGCGATATGACCGGGTGTGCAACAGTAGAAACAAATGGGTCTGTGGTCTTCAGTCCTCCAAATGTCGCACTTTCGGCGAGGGGTCTGTGGTCTCGACGTGAGGGGGGATTGATGCTGTAGGTAAAAGTGTTGCGGGTCGTGTGGCATTGAGCATACCAGTGCAGGTGCGGGCGGCGCAGCGGTGCATGTCGGGGTCGCTGGTGTAAATGAACTCAACGCAGCGCGGAGTTCGTCGTGCACAACTTTCTGCACGCTGTGCGTTTGGGGACGAGGTTGGGGAGTGTCGGCAGACGCACGGAACTGGTCTAAAAATGATCGCAATTCTTCGCGAATAATATTGCGAATCAGCGTCGGTAGATCCAGATTAGAAACAGAGGCAATAGAGACTTCTGGTAGGCGATCAAGGGGAAGCTTTGAGATGCGGGCGCTCTGTAGTTCCTCATATGTCTTGCACTCGGTGATGAGTTGTTGAACCGTTGTAGGCGATTTGGGAGCGACGATGGCGAAGAGGTCGTGTGAGAGCCCCTTTAACAAGTGCCGGATGCGATCTTCCTCTGTCATTTGAGGATCGACTCTACCGCAGAGACGGAGAACGTCCTCGATGTAGCAGGTGGAAGACTCTGCAGTGGACTGAAATCGGTGAGCGAGTTTAGCTTTCGCCTGCTGCTTGTGGTGTTCAGGTTTTCCAAATGCGTCTGAGAAGGCGGCTGTGAAAGCGTCCCACGAGTTCATTTGATCTTCATGATTGTCAAACCACTGCAATGCAGTGCCCGTCAAATAAAACACTGCATTGGCCAGTTTGAAGCTGTCATCCCAGTGATTGTGATGACTGGCCCTTTCGTAACTCTTGAGCCAATCAGTTACGTCCATGTCGGGTGAGCCACTGAAAAGAGGAGGGTCCCTTTGTCGGTTCTTGATGCGCGGTGCTGACGGTGTTGAACCAGCAGATAGTTGCCCGTTGGAACCACTGGCAGATGGTTGGCCGTTGGAATTGCCTCTCTCTTGGGACATGGCCGGAAGAAGGTGTCTATTTCGCAACTCCAGGATGGGGTTATGGAGCGGAGAGGTCGAGGAACTTAAAGCACCTCCACCACCTGTGAGGGTGATAAAAAGTGATTTAATGGCGTAGATGATTGACTGCCATACACTGAGCAATGCTCTGAGTAGCCACTAAACCGAGCCAAGTGCACGCGCTTGACAATCTTCTCTCGGCCCCTCGTCGTCTTCTATCCAACAATATCCAGAACCTAACTACCGACCACCGACGTCACAACGGTGGTTAGGTTGTGGATATATAAGACATTGAGGAAATAAACACAGTAGCTGAGTTTAAGACGTGCTTTTCCGCTATCTTCCTTCTTCGACCAAGTTTCTCTGCTTTTACCACAGTCTCGGGTTTTCTACATCATGATCAATATTAACCAGCTCGCCTGTGCACTCACTCTTTTTTCATTGACCTAACAACGTTGATATAACCCTGATATTGTTTCTTATTTTGCCTTCGTGATTTTCGTTGTTCCAGGATGAAAAGTGCCAAAGGGAGTGGCGCAGGCAACCTGGTCGATAGTCGGGCAGCGGCGGTTCGGCAAAGTCCCGTCCACTTCCAGCATCCCAGGGGCTTGAACGAACCAGGGACTTCTCGTTACTCATCCGATGACGAATGGGCCGAAGAAAATATTCTCCCGCCACCTACTCCACCTGCGATGCCTGACCACGCCGACACTGTCCAAAATGACGCCGATGACGGAGCCCACAGTTGTTGTATTTCGTCCGACAACTCCATGAACGGGGACGTCGGAGGGAAGCCCATTGCCGCCAAACACGAACCAGGCGACGTGAATTCTTGGGACGCGAAGGCAGGCGGCAAGGAATCACTCGATCCTCCAATACGTATTGCTTCGTACGAGAGCATAAGAAACGATAGGAGCGCCGCCGACGATTCGGTTGGAATGGGTTTGGGCCGCACGCAAATCGTCTTGAATATGAAGCTGGAAACTGGGGATCTGCCCGACAAAGAACTGAAGGAAAGCGTGTGTCTTCTGCTACAGGCCGAGGCCAAATTGGTGGCTTTGCAACAACAGAGTGAAGCTTTGCGAACTGAGCTTTTAAGAAAGGAGCTTAATTTTAACACGGCCGAGAACAAAATCAGTGAGGGTGCAGCCTTCGGTGATTTTAGTAGTACTTAGTAGGTTTGTACTGTTCCCTTTGCGGAGGCTTTTTTCGAACAGCCCTTGCAAACGGAAGTAACACTTTCTCCTCTCAGCATCTCCCAGCGGTTGCACGGTGTCACTTTCGAGCCAAGGTTTTTCCACGAGCCAGCAGCCGCCGGTGTGCGCGAGCACGCACAACGAAATTGAAGACAAGATCGAGCATTTAAAGATGACAATGAAATGTATCGGCTCCGTAGAACAGGATAATAAAGAAAGGCTTTTCATCTCCACAACAGAGATCTATGTACTTCTTGGACAAATTAATCGCCTACCTTTTACTCTAGACCCCAGTGTGAAGATGAAAAGCCTTTCTTTATTTTCCTTTTGGACGAAGCCCTCACATTTTGCTGCCATCTTAAGCGTGAATGGTGGACCATGGCGTCAATTTCGTTGCGTGTGTTCGTACACACCGGCGGCTCCTGTCTCGCATAAAAACCGTGTTGCACCTAAAATGGACACTGAAATATTTAGTTCAGCATCCCTTTGATAAGCGATGCTTCAAAATATCGATACTTGAGCCATATTGCTGCTTAAAGAATTGTTGTCAGTTAACAGGGGGTCAGTTGCCTTTACACGTGGCGAATTGTTGTTGCCGTCCTAACTTTAGCAACGTTCAAATCAATACACCAATCTCACCGGCCAGTTTGACTACGCTACCGCTGCCGGAATGCATCGAGGGAACTTTAGTCCTTCTGCGCGTGCGACAACCTCGCTGGAGCTCTGCGCGTACAGGGCACGAGCAGTCTCGTGCACTGCCGATTGCCCCCTGTGAACTAAAGTTATGGCTGCCTCGCGCATGCGTGGAACGCTTGGTGAGATCGGTCTATTGGGGGAACCGATAAAACAGCACGCGAATCGCTCTAGGGTTTTGAAATAAACTTCTCTAGCACATCATCTACAAGCATCTTATCAGTTTCCTGGTTTCTTGTGATTATTTCAACCACACACAGCACGCCTTCCGCAAGCAACTTTCATGTGAGACCCAGCTGCTGTTTCTTACTAATGACCTTTTTCAAAATCTCGACTCCGGCTTTCTTACTAATGCTGTCTTCCCTGATTTCGCCAAGGCTGTCGACAAGGTCCCTCACACTCGCCTTCTGTTCAAACTCTCTTCCTTAAAATTAGATCCTCTCGTTCTAAAATGGATCGAATATTTTTTTAGCTACCATTCTCAATTTGTTTTCGCTAACGACTCGCCCTCCTCCTTAGCTCCAGTATCCTCCGGCGTCCCGCAAGGCTCTGTACTTGGCCTTTTACTCTTTCTAATATATTAATGACCTTCAACTTTCTTTTGCAGTTCGCCCTTTTGCTCATTATTGCGTTATATATAGACTAATACAATCTCCCGACGACAACCTGCCACTGCAGAGCGACATTAACGAAATTTCCGACTGCTGCCGTACTTGGCAAATGTCCCTAAATATTAATAAATGCATGCATGTATGTTTTACGCACTCGTCCTCCCCCCACGTAACAACATTAACACTAAATGACTCTGACCTCCAGGCCACTACCGAATATAACTATCTTGGTCTTTATTTAACTAATAATTTATCCTTGAATAATCATGTTAATAAGATCATATCCTCAGCTAATCGCTCTCGTGGTTATATTCGGCGTAATTTCAAGACGACCCTTTCTAACCTCAAAGGACTTCTCTATATTACTTTCGTTCGCCCTGAACTAGAATAAGCTTCATCTATCTGGCATCCCCACCTTTCATTTCTCACCAATGCAATAGAAGCAGTCCAAAACCGTGCAGCTCGTTTCATTCTTTCCGATTACTCCCGTTTTTCCAGTGTCACTGAAATGAAATCTCAACCCTCCCTAAACTTTCTCTTCGCCGCAAAATTTCCAGCCTTTCCATCCTGCATAAAGAATATTACTTTCTCTTTTTAAATCAGTCTCTCCTTAGCCCACCCAACTATGTTTCTTCAAGACTGGACCACATATGCAAGATTGCCCGACCCAAGACCAAATCTACAGCCCACCAGCATTCATTTCTACCCGAAACTATTGTGGACTGGAATGGCCTTCCCGATAACATCGTCACCATCGCAGATAACACCAAGTTTCGCCTCGAACTTAACCACCACTCCCCTCTGTAATGCCCCTCGGGGCCCTGAGGGTATTTGTAAATAAATAAATAAATAAGTAGATTGATCATACGGGCGGGCAGGTTGGTTATACTGCTGAACGAAGTTTCGAACCTATTAACCGGTGTAGTTTAACATGCACTCGTATGAACCTACTCAAATTTCAAACTTTTATTTGTTATTACGAGGGGCCCACATATCTTTATATGTTTCCCTATTGGCGTAATTATTTTTGGTATCTGATTTTTAGAGGGCAGCTCTTAGGCGCCCGCTTCCGGCTTGAGCGGCGTCGGCGTCGGCGTAACCGCAAGACTCCCCCCCCCCCCCCCCCCCGAGGACCTCGGGTTCCTTCGGGAAGACCTCAGGAGGACCTCGGGAGGACCTCGAGTACCTTCGACGACCTCGGGAAGACCTCGGGTTCCTTCGAGAGGACCTCGGGTACCTTCGGCGACCTCGGAGATGGGGGGGGGTCACGTGACCCCCTTCCCCCCGAGGTCACGTGACCCCCCCCCCCGCCCTCGAGGTTACGTGAACCCCCGCCCCCCAAGGTCACGTGCCCCCCCCTCGAGGTTACGTCACCCCCCCCCCCGAGGTCACGTGACCCCCCAAGTCAAGTGAGCCCCCTCCCAAGGAAGCTTGGCCGGCTTCGAACCAGAGACCTTTCGTGTAGTAGCCTGACGCGGTACTTGTCCGCCAAAGTTAAATAATTATTTAATTAATTAAGAGGGGGACGAGGGTAGAGGATGAGGAGATGAGGGGAGGAGGTTGAAGGATGAGGGCAGGAGGAGGAGGTGAAGGAGAAGGACGGGGAGAGGAGGAGGTCGAAGGATGAGGGGAGGAGGAGGGGTATACCCTCCCCTCAGTACCCTTCCCTCCTCCTCCTTAAGAGCTGCGCTCTAATTCGGCGTTACGGGGAGTTGTAAGCGGCTTTTACCTTTTTTTCTTTCCATTTATTTTCTCCTCTGCACTAGGCCGTCTTTTCGTGCACTTCAGGGAAGCAATAAAGTTCGGTGCGCCAGCGACATCCGGGCTTCGAGCTACACAACAAACTGCCGATATTAATCTTAGAGCATCGACTCTACTAGTACTGCTCATTATGCACCCATGCCACGGTGTAAGTCTGAGAACTAATTACTAGGACTGATCAATGCGCGAATTCAAGAGTCGGTGATGAGCTATATCACCAAGGCAGCCTCATTGATGCGCCGGCCATATTTTGAGCTTACCTACTAGTTCTCTAAAAAAAATCGCGATTTGGAGCCAACGGATGCATCACCATCGGAATGTATGACTGCCAGCATCGAGATGTTGATCATTCAACAGACGCCATCATGCACACCTGATTCTTCTGTGCAATCCGTCTCTGCCCAGCGCCTTCCAGTTTCTGCTGCGACTCACCCAAATGACTTGGGGATCTACGTTGGAAAGTCGGTAAGTGTAACTAATGTTTTTTTTTTTCTTTTTTGTTTACAGCCGGCTGTTACAGGCAGGCGCTAGAGCCGGGCGTTAAAGCTGGCGTTTACAGTCCAACTTTACAAAATTTAATTAAAGTCTATTTAAAACACGTTTTCTGTTCCTGAAGAATTCTATTAGGTCAGCAGTTTTAAACCTATTCGGGAGTGTGAACCAGATAGCCCACCCCCGAAGGGTTGAGGGCCCACACGGGTCAGAGGGAGGGAGAGGTATTTTTCAGAAAAAAACTCGCATTAGCAGCGACCTATACATTTGAAGCTTTATGATGCGTGAATTGCAGTACCTATATTGAAGCAGCGTCCACGGGGCCCACCAGGATTTCTAATACGTTTAGAAAACTTCAAAAATGTTTAAAATATTCTTTATTCAATCGAATCTAGTCTTGTGCTCTCTAAAACATGGTTGGATATGTTCTTCGAAGTTTTCTAGAGGTCCTTACTTAGCCTTCAAGAATTCATATAGTGTGTAAGAGATCCGTTATTGTCTTATGAGAAACCTGGTGGGCCTGTCTCAACCCTTTCTGTGAAACCACAGCGCCCACTAAAATAATTTTAATGGGTGTGTGAGACAGATCACGTGACCCTTCATGTTATATGCGTCGAGGAATCGTTTGATCATTTAGTATTTAACGGCGGCAACAAGTTTTTGAACTGAGATGTTCTCCTTTCCCAATTTTGTCCTGGCCTTGGTTTGCGCGGCCCCATCGTTGTTTTTGTGTGTTATATTCATGAGTTTCACGGGCTAGACTAGAAACGCTCAAGGACGCCAAGTTCTCGCTCACGAGGGATAGAGCTAGGGTACGTGGGGAAAATGGGAGGGGTTGTTTTTGCTGCTTCTTTGAAGAGAACCTGTTTCAGTCAGCCGAATAACACCCTTCTTCAAAGCTGGTCGCCATGTTTGTTCTCCTTCAATGGGCGCTAGCTAAATGCGCAACAACGAGCTGACGAGCCGACGCTCAGTGTCAGCTTGTTGGCCCATGCTTGGGACTTATCTTCCAGAGCGTCTGGGTGTGCAGATCAAGAAAACGGTCTCGTTTTGATGCACATTTCTAGTCCACTCATTGACAACCTTTCCTTGCTTCATCAATGACCAAGTATGCGAGGCACTGAGTGACTGCTCGCATATGTTAGTGACAGTGGTATCCGAAACTTCAGTATTGTCGCTGCAGATAGTCCTCACCCTCACACCAAAGCAGTTTGTGGTTTGCGTTACCATGGAATGGTTTGGTGTATTGCAATTCCCTAGAAATGCCAATATTTAGTTTGGTGCGCTTTGCGGCTAAAGAAGATATGTGAAGTGTCATGTATTGATAAACACGCTACCCTGACGTCAGCAACATGACGTCATCGCCCTGATAGCAGCGGCTATATAAAGAGAGTACGTAACGAATAAACCTTCTTCTTGGTCGATTCGCTACGACATGAGTCTGGTCTCCGTATCTCGGCCACGATAGAACAACTGGCGACCAAGATGGGATTTCACGGCGGCATCGGCGGCAGCTCGGCACAGCGGCCAGTCAAGTAACAACGCAGCATCGCGGAAGCCAGGAGCAAGCGTCACGGAAACGACGGAGGACGGAGAGGGCAAGATCAACAGAACAGATAAGTGCACTGTTTCGACCGACATTATGTCAACGCCTCATCCTCAGCAACGCCTAGGAGGCATGTCTGAGTTCAACCCAAAGAGCGACAACATTAGGTCGTACTTCGAGAGGTTTGAACATCTTGTTGACATTAACGAAGTACCCGCGGCGAAAAAGCTGAAGTTGTTCTTGAACGTGGTGGGTGGTCAGGCTTACGAGGAGCTCAAGAAAATTCTGGTTCCACAGAAGCCCACCGACAAAACTTTTGAGCAAGTGCGGGAGTTGCTAGAAGACCACTTTAGTCCGGAGTATTCCGTAATTGCCGAACGCTGCAAATTCAACATGCGAATGCAACAGGAAGGTGAAAGCGTGAAGGATTTTATGACAGAATTGAAGCACCTAGCACGCAACTGTGAATTCAAGGCATTTCTGAATGAAGCTTTGAGAGACCGCCTGGTAGCAGGCTTACGCGACGAAGAGACTCGGAGAATATTGTTTGCTACGGAGGGTGTGACTTTTGAAGGCGCATGTAAACTAGCTCTTGAAAAGGAACTCGCATCGCGGCAAACCAGCGAGCTGCGTACAGCAGAAGCGAGACCGACAGAAGTTCACGCTATCAGCGGCAGCACATACGGGAAAACGCGCGTCACGATCAAAGAACAAAGAAAAAGAAAACAAGCAGGAAACGCACACGTCACGATTAAAGAAGAAAGGCGCATCAAAGACGAATCGCGGTTGTTATCGCTGTGGGAAATCCCACGCGCCTGACCGATGCTGGTATCGAAATACGAAATGCCGGGCGTGCGCAAAGACGGGACATTTGGAAGCAATGTGCCAGAAAAAAGAACCGGCGTCTGATAAACTATGTTGATACGTCAGACGATGACTCCGAAACATCGCAAGTTTATCACGTCGTGCTCTGTGCAGCAAGCGACAAGCGTGGGTACAAGGTTTCTGTAAACATTGAAGGGAAGCCGATCTCTATGGTGCTGGACACGGGCGCAGCAGTTACGCTGATTCCTGAAAGCATCTTCGAGGCGAACTTCGCGGAAGTCGCATGTACTAAAGGTTTATTCGTAACGGCTGCGAGTACTCCATGGTCTTAGAAACACAACAAAGTGGCGACGAGGAATCAACCTAGACCTGATCTACCAGGGCAAGAATCGACCGAACCAGGTACTGTGCATCATGGACGACCTATCGCGTTCGATTGGACCTTATGAGGAAGGAACAAGCTGGGACGAGTACGAGGAACGCCTTCAAGAGTATTTCGAGTTGCAAAAAGAAAACATCAAGACCAATCGGATGAAAGTTTCTGTTTTGATCACTGCCATCGGACAGAAGACTTACTCCAGACTTCGGGATCTTTCGTCTCCTGAGCAACCGAGCAAGAGGACTTATGAAGAGCTCGTACAACTCCTAAGTCGATTCTACTCGCCTAAGCGGTTAGTGATAGCCGAGCGCTTCAAATTTGGAAAGCGGGATCAAAGATCAGGTGAACCTTTAACCACGTATTTGGCAGAACTAAGACGGCTGGCGGAGACCTGTCAATTTGGAGACAAACTCGAGGAGCAACTGCGCGACCGATTTGTTTGTGGTCTCAATCACACGATGGCCCAGAAGCAGTGCTTGACAATTGAAAATCTGACTCTGACACGAGCTGTGGAATTAGTAGCGGGATTGGAAGCGGCTGAGCATCAAATGAAAATTCTCAAGGATGCGCGCGCCACCGCTGAAGACGAGGTGAAACAACTAGCAAGTACAAGCGCTGCCTGCTGGCGTTGTCTCAAAACCAACCACACTCCTCAAGATTGCCGCTACAAGGGCTACGACTGTGACGCATGTGGACAAAAGGGTCACCTGCGGAAAGCCTGCAAAAACAGCAGCGTGCAACAAAGAGGGAAAACGTCAAATCAGCGTGGAAAAGGCAAACGCAAGGGACCAGCCAAGAAAGGAAAAGGAGCGGTGCAACAGTTGAAAAAGGAAGAGAGAGCGGACGAATATTTAGTCCTGCGAACAAACGCGGAAATACTGACTGTACCACCCCTCAAGAAAAGCGTCTTTATTAATGAAGTGACTCTGGAGATGGAGGTGGACACCGGAGCTACGGTGACAGTGATTCCAAAGCGGCTGCAAGGAAAACTGAAGATTCGCACGCTGGAGCCTTTCAGGACCAAGCTTCGCACTTGCTCAGGACAAAGCTTGAACGTCTGTGGTACTGCGGATGTCCAGGTCACAAGCAATCAGAAGACCTGGACGCTGCCACTAGTCGTGATTAATGCAGAGGTGCCACCACTGTTGGGAAGAAATTGGATACAAGTCCTGGACGAGACATGGATGCCAGCACTCCAGGTGAATACTGTGAAAGATGCGCATTGCTTAGAAGGCATCCTGGCCGAGTGTCAAGAACTTTTCAAAGAGGAACTAGGGTGCTTCAAAGGAGTTGAAGTCAATCTGCAGCTGAAGCCAGACGCCCAACCAAAGTTCATGAAAAGCCGGAAAGTTCCCTATGCACTCCAGCATCTGATCGAAACACAGTTAGATGACATGGTAAAAAGAGACGTCATCGAGCCAATAAACTACAGTGAATGGGCAACGCCTACAGTCAACATCCCAAAAGGAGAAAAAGAGGTCCGGATCTGTGGCGACTACAAGCTCACGGTAAATCCACAACTTGAAGTGGACCAGTACACTCTGCCAACAGCCAGTGACTTGTTCACGACTTTGAACGGTGGGCAGAAGTTCACTAAGTTGGATTTAAGACACGCCTACGAGCAACTGGTGTTGAATGAGAAGTCTCGCCAGTACGTCACCATACACACGCATAAGGGACTCTACAGATACAAGCGTCTACCTTATGGAATCGCCTCCGCCCCTGCTATCTTCCAGAAACAAATGGAGATACTATTGGGAGGGATTCCAGGTGTCTGCGTGTTCCTGGACGACGTTTTGGTAACCGCAGAGGACGATACAACGCACTTAGAGAGACTGCACGAAGTACTAACGCGCATGAAGGATCGTGGACTTCGGCTAGCGAAAAAGAAGTGCCTGTTCATGAAAGACAAGGTGGACTACCTGGGACATACAGTTAGCGGTTCTGGAATAAGCACAATGAGGAAAAAGGTCCAGGCTGTACAGGAAGCACCGGTTCCCAAGAATGTGAGCGAGCTACGATCGTTCTTGGGACTTGTAAACTACTACGGACGTTTCGTGCCCAAGTTGTCTACGATTCTAAAGCCGCTGACGCTTCTGCTGCATGAAGACATGCCGTGGAACTGGTCACCAGAGTGCGACAGGAGATTCCAGGAACTCAAGGGAATCTTGAGCAGAGCCCCAGTGTTGGCTCACTATGATCCAGAGCTACCACTGATTTTGTCTTGCGACGCTTCCCCAGTAGGAGTTGGAGCCGTGTTAGCGCACGTGTATCCGGACAAGACAGAGCGTCCTATTGCTTATGCATCAAGGACACTTGCTCGAGCAGAGGAAAATTATGCTCAACTGGAGAAGGAAGCTCTAGCGATCGTCTTTGGAGTGAAGAGATTCCATGACTACATATATGGACGTAACTTCATCTTGGTAACCGACAACAAGCCGTTGGCAACCATCCTTGGACCCAAGAAAGGCATTCCAACAATAGCAGCTGCAAGATTGCAACGTTGGGCAATGCTTTTGTCAGCATACCAATATACAATGGTCTGCAAGAAATCAGAAGACAATCTCAACGCCGATGCCCTATCTCGCCTGCCAATTGATGGACAAGAAGAAAAGGTGAACGACTATGCCACAAGTTTTTACATGGGACAGCTAGACCTGTGTCCAGTAGACACGAAGACCCTGCAGGAGGCAGGAGAGAAAGACCAACAGTACACCAAGGCACTGAAATTCACTCAAACCGGATGGCCTGAGAACGTAAGTCCAGATATGGAAGTATACTTCAAGAGGAAGTTGGAACTTACGGTGGAGGAAGAATGCTTATTGTGGGGGCGAAGAGTTGTTATTCCAGAGGCATGCCGAGAAAGAGTACTGCACGAGCTTCATGCGGTACATGACGGCATTGTGCGCATGAAGAGTCTGGCAAGACTGCATGCTTGGTGGCCCAACATAGACAATGACATTGTCAGAACAGTCGAAGAGTGTTCTCTGTGTCAGAAGTTTCGGAACCAACCAGTTCAGGAGTATTTCCACTGGCCGACACCCGAACAACCCTGGGAAAGACTGCATATTGATTTTGCTGGCCCGTTCCTAGGGGAAAGGTTTCTAGTTGTCACCGACGCCTTTTCTAAGTGGCTAGAAGTGGAAATAATGTCAGCACGATTGCGGAGAAAGTCGTGGAAGCTTTGCGGAAGTTGTTCGCACTGCATGGACTACCGCGAACTATTGTCTCGGACAATGGACCACCCTTTCATTCTGAGGTTTTCGAAGAATTTTTGAGGGGAAATGGAATCCAACACAAGTTTTGTGCTCCGTTTCATCCCGCAACGAATGGTGCAGCCGAACGAGCAGTACAAGTGCTCAAGCAAGGACTGCGGAAACAGACCGAAGGGTCATTACAAACGAAGCTTTCCCGAGTTCTGATGGCTTATCGTTGCACACCACACACATCCACTGGTTTCGCACCATCAGAACTGTTGTTCAAGCGGAGATTTAGAACGAGATTGGATCTACTTCACCCAGAGAAGTTATCGGAGTTTCAAGCTCAGAAAGAACCGAAAAGGAAGTTTGAAGAGGGAGACGGGGTTTCGGTGCGAGACTACCGAAAGGCAAAGAGAAGTTGGATTCCAGGCACGATTCTGAAGTGTCTTGGGAGAGCGCACTACAAGGTCAAGGTGCCCAACGGAGTTTGGAAACGACACGTCAACCAACTTCTTCGCCGACCAAGCCAAGTTGCAGGCACCGGGGAATCCGAGTCAGATACTCTGTTCAATCCCGAACCGGAGGAAAGTACATCAGCGAAACGTGGGAAAGCAGATTTAGAAGCAACTGTCCCTTCTCCGGGTGCCCGAACAACGTCTGAAAGCGCTGAACGCCGATACCCCTCGAGAGCACGCAAGCCGGTGTCTCGGTACGGACTGTGATTAGTCTGAGGGAGTGTTGTGTCCAGAAGTAGACACACGGAACGACGAGGAAGAACTGAGCTCGAGCGACCGACGCGAGCCAGCGAGCCAGCCGAACGCTGCCGTCTGCCGATACCGGAATCACCTTGATTGTAAATAGTTGTTCTATATGTACTAAAGGTTTATTCGTAACGGCTGCGAGTACTCCATGGTCTTAGAAACACAACACAAACCAACAAAGGTTTCTTTGAGAACATACACTGGAGAACCTTTGAAGATAAAAGGAAAGGCAGCTGTCAACGTAGAGCACAACGGACGCAGCGCAACGCTTCCTCTTTTCGTGGTAGGACTGGTTAGAAGAGTTGCAACTTGATTGGAAGGCCGTCTGTGCAGTAACAGAGGAAGACAAAGTCAAGTCTCTAAAGGAGAAGTTTCCAGAAGTCTTCCGTAGCACACCTGGAGTTGTGTCCAACTACGAGGCAAAGGTCGTCCTAAAAGCGAACAGCACACCAGTGTAGTGCAAAGCGAGGCCTATACCATTCGCAACCAAAGAAGCCGTTGCGGCAGAGCTACGCAGGTTAGAAAACGACGGCATCGTGAAACGAGTGACCCACAGTGACTGGGCGACTCCTGTAGTCGTTCCCAAGCGCGGCGGAGGAATAAGGCTCTGCAGAGACTATAAGGTGACCATAAACCAAGTACTAAAGACTGATTGCTACCCGCTACCGCTGCCGGAAGACCTCTACTCCATGCTTGCTGGTGGCAAGGTCTTTTGCGTTTTGGACTTGTCCTCCGCTTTCCAGCAGGTGCCACTAAATGCAGAAGCCAAGCCTCTGCTCACGATTAACACGCACTTGGGACTCTTTGAATATCAGAGACTTCCGTTTGGAATCTCCAGTGCACCCGCAATCTTCCAGGCACTGATGGACAAGGTCCTGGAAAGCATCCCTAACGTAGGATGCTACATAGACGACGTTATAGTCACGGGCGGTAGCAAGCAAGACTGCTACAACACAGTGACAAAAGTTTTGCGACGGCTAAAAGACTATAACATCACGCTCAAGGAAGAAAAGTGTGAATTCTTTCGCGACTCAGTTGTTTACTTGGGTCACAAGGTTTCGGCCGAAGGCATCTATCGGACATCGACAAAAATCAAGGCAATCCGAGACGCACCCGCGCCAACAAACATCACAGAACTGAGAGCCTATCTGGGACTTTTGAAATTCTACGCCAAGTTCTCAAGAAAATTTGCAACGGTGGTCGAGCCCCTCTACTCACTGCTGAAGGAAAAGCAAAAATGGCACTGGTCAAAACAGTGCAGGAAAGCTTTCGAAGCCACGAAAGACGTGATCATCAACAGCGATGCGCTCACATTCTTTGACGCAACCAAGCCCATCGGTCTCAGCTGTGATTCATCTGCGTACGGTCTGGGAGCTGTGATTTTTCATGAAACGCAGGACGGAAGTGAAAGGCCGATAGCGTTTGCCTCCCGCACTCTCACAAGCAGTGAACGTAACTATGCGCAAGGAAAGAAGGAAGCGCTTGCTATTATTTTTGGTCTGAAACGATTTCACCGGTATTTGTATGGACGTAGCTTCAGTCTGTACACTGATCACCAACCTCTGGTTGGCATTCTAGGACAGGGCAAACCAATTCCGACACTAGCAGCCGCTAGAATCCAAAGATATGCTGTAACACTTTCCGCATATCAGTACAAGCTCAAGTTCCGGAACGGCCACAACATGCAAGTTGCGGATGCGTTATCACGGCTACCAATAGCGGCGAAAGACAAGGATGACGATCCAGAATGTCTAGCTGTTTTCGACGCAATGCCGCTCACCGCCCAACAAGTGGCGAGGGAAACAAAGCGTGATTTGGTCCTCACGGCAGTTATCAACTACACGCCCTCGGGGTGGCCAAGAAAGTATCCCGAAGAAATGCATGCCTTCTTCGTGCGTAGGGACGAGCTGTCAGTGGAAGGAGGATGTTTGACTTGGGGACATCGGGTCATCATTCCCAAGACCTTGCAAGCACACGTGCTCACTCTACTACACGAAGTCCGCCCAGGTAGACTCGGATGAAAATGTTAGCCCGGTCTTACGTTTGGTGGCCTCTTTTCGACAAGGAAGTGGAAGACATGGTTCGCCTTTGTCGTATTTGCCAAAGCGTCCTCCCAGCGAAAACTCCCGGTCCACTGCAGCTGTGGCCCTATCCGACCAGAGTGTGGCAACGCGTTCACGCGGACTACGCAGTAAAAGATGGAGTTAACCTGCTCGTACTGGTCGACGCTTACTCCAAGTGGATCGAAGTTTTTTTGCATGAGTAAAACGACAAGTGCGCAGACAGCCCAGAAATTAGACACACTCTTTGCAGCCTACGGCTATCCGGAGGAACTTATCAATCAATCAATCAATCAGTTTATTAAGTCACAAACAATTACATTTGGGATAGGGGGCTGGAAAAAAGCTGCGTACTCGCAGCTTGACAAAGTCCAGCGCCCCCCAAAACCAAGCAGCAGTGATGGGGGCACAGCTAGGTTACAGAAATTCTAAATATACAACTCTTATACAATAACCACAGAAGAAGAAACACAAGAAAAACAGTTCGATATTATAATATTCTTTGACTTGTCTGATAGTTTATGGAGCGTATGTCAATATCTCAGGATGCCAGCTTATTTAACATAACCGCCAATCTGTAGTTAAATCTCTGCAATCCAAAATTGGTCCTGGAAGGGGGAACACGCCAATGAGGAGGGTCACGTAATGAATATGTTACTTCGTTTCTCACCAGGTTTCCAAGATTTAAAATAACTTTGATGTTTTGTTTTACTGATCGTTGATACATGTAAATTAGTCTCCAGGGATACAAGTAGGAAATGTCGACGACCTGATGTTTCAAAAACAGGGGAAGGGTATGATAATCACGAGGAACATTTTCGATAGCTCTAAGCGCCTTTTTCTGCAACAGTCGCAGCTTATTGACATTTCGCATAGTGGTCGCATAACTGACAACGGCCCACAGTTTACCTCGGACGAGTTTCATGAGTTCCTGCAACACCGTGGTATCAGGCATACGAGGACACCTCCCTACCACGCTGCATCGAACGGAGCCGCTGAAAGACTGGTGCGAACCACAAAGACAGCGCTGCTCAAGCAAGTCTTTTTGCGACAACTCAGCAGGAGTGAAGCGCACAACACAACAGCGCCTTAACGATTTCTTGTTGTCGTACAGGTGCACGCCAAACTCAGTGACGGCAAAGACTCCAGCGGAGCTCTTCCTAAAGCGAGTGCCTCGCATAAAGTTGTCTCTGCTCAAGCCATGATTCGCAGGTGATATGGCAGACCGTCAACAAAGGAGCGCCGACCAACTCAACCAGCAAAGAGGGCCAGCGGAGTTCTTCTGCGTCAATGAGAAGGTTTACGTCAAAACAACGCGAGGCGAAGCCGAATCATGGCAGGAGGGAATCGTCGAACAAGTCGTCAGCCCCGCCACGTACCTCGTCAGAGTAAAAGACGACGTGCGATTCACCCATGCTGACCATTTGCGGAAAGGATGGTGTATTGCACCGAGACCACCTTTTACACCAGGTCAACACGTTACAGCGATCCCGGACAGCCGACCCGATGATCAACGCAACCCTTGGAAGAACAGCCAGCCAACAGAGGCCAGTTCTGCAGTGGAAGAGCTGCACGACCGTGCCCTATCATCAGCACAAGAACCCCAACTTCTCAACAAGGGATCACCGTACTCCGATGGCCAAGCCGAAAGCAAGAGGAGGTCATCACCAGCAACCTCATTTCAAGGCGTTGCAGACTCCGATGGGGCTCAGGAAACCGCTCCAGGAAACGCCGGAGAAGCGACGTCCACCGCCGGAAGGGTTCAAGTGAAGCACCGGCACCGCGGCGAAGCAACCGCACCCGGCGACCTCCCGACAAGTACCAAGCCGATGATTACAGAGCGAAGGCCAAGTAGCCTAGATTAATTTGCAAACCTTTGTTTTGTTAAGGGGGGAAGAGTCTCATGTATTGATAAACACGCTACCCTGGCGTCAGCAACATGACGTCATCGCCCTGATAGCAGCGGCTATTTAAAGAGAGTACGTAACGAATAAACCTTCTTCTTGTTCGATTCGCTACGACATGAGTCTGGTCTCCGTATCTCGGCCACGATAGACGATGTCTCGTCTTTTTCCTGAAGGTAGTACCATGTAAGCTGCTTTGCATGAGCCACTTGGAAACTGTTTCGACTCTTCTGAAGCACTTGTAATTGACCTTACCTGTTGTGTCCCGTCTAATGCTGAGATGTAATAAGTCCACTGAACCAAGTTTTACTAATGATCAAAGACATTCGGTGGAAAGTTTGAATGGCTTTATTTGTTTCCTCGAAATATACTATGTTTCATACATAATATATGATGCTGGCAAAGTTACTTTCACCAGTAGGCAACTTAGTCTACACTCCGTTTCACGATAACTGGGCGAACTGTGAAGGCCACGGCTCCTGCGACCCAGGAAGAACGTGGGAGCGAGGCATGTGGTAGCACTCCACGGGAGCGTTCTTGTCACCGTGCCAAATGCAAGGACCAGCCGCCAGAACCGTCTGGTTCTTGCATTTGGTCCTTGCAACTCCTTTGATGTGCAACTGTTTGTGAATAATGCGAAATGTACAAAGACGACGTATCTCACTCCACCGAGCGCCAAGGCGCGGTTCTGCGGGGGCCAACGCTGCGGGAGATCGGCCTTTGAAAGCTCGACAGCCCGCTCAGCTCGCCGAAGAGGGCTGTAGCTGATCTTCGATGCTTCACGGAAACATTGAGACACTTGCTAGCGAAAAGGGGTCTCCGTCAAGAGGTATAAAGGCTCACTCGCGTCGCACATCACCGTGCTGACGTTGGAGGGGCTTACGTCAAGATACGATCGCCGGAGACCGGGATGCATATTAGTGCTTTGTATACTCCCAGGGTAAATTCGTTTGCGTCAAACGAAGTAACGCACACATTAAAGTATTTCCTGCTCTTTTTTTTTTTTTTTTTGTATGCTGTTTTTTGTTGAAGCACTAGCAGTAGATTTTCGAGCGCCAAAGAAAGGCTTTCCGCAATGGCCGCGGAGAAAGGACGACACCGCTTTATTTACCCCCGTCAGTTCTCGAGCTCCCGCCTGAAACCATCCTCTAATCAGAGCACGGCGAAGTGACTTCACGGCACCGGCCTGCGCGAAAGAGCAGACGGCTTTCCCTCCGTATAAAAGCGCGTTATGAAATAAATTGTGTTAGCCGAGTTTGAACAGCTGGTCTTCTGGCACCTTTCGTTAATAACTTCTAATGCTTCTTCAAGTTTCTGTCCTTGTCTCAGGGATTAAAAACCGCGATTAACCTGTGTCAGGTTTCTAGTGTTTTCGCGTTTCGTAGTAACCACTATATGTGAACGGCGCAAATGATAGGGGGATATTTTCCCGCTCGTATACTTTACTAAATACCTTGCACACGACAGCCTTCACTTTTGTAACCGCCTTGTAGGACACCGAACAAAGGTCACCTAGTTCAGGTGCTTCCCCACAGTTTAAAGTCGTGTAAATCCTACTAGTCTTTTCCCACAGTGATTTCGGCTTCTACATTTTTTGCTGTGTTATGATCTAAATATTGGAATAACAACACAAAATCACTCATAAACATATATATATTCACAGGTTCATAATAAAAAAAACTGCTATATTAATCGGAGGAAGCGCGTTTTATTTCTGCGCGGTCCCTTGTAATAACACCGACACGTTCAATTTTCAGTGTTTTGTAACGGCTAGCGTGCCCTTTCTTTCCCCGCCGTGGGCTTTCTTAGTAGACGCTTGGCACAGTAACATGTTTCGCGCTGGTGTCCGTGCCAGCGCACCGTGACATCGCTCCTTATCTAAAATTCCAGTAGCGCTTTCGAAGAGTATAGTTTTAAAAACGCCGTGCGGGCATTTTTTTCGCCTATCTTAATTGTAGGATTGTTTCGAAACTCTTCGCAGGCCTTTCTTCACAATTATGACTCGCATTTCCTCGTTTTATTTTTTTCATCTTTACTTCCTCTCTAAACAAATCGCTCTTTGAGGAGTAATTATTGCCACTCTGTTTCCCTAGCACTTGTAAGCTACTCTTGAGTGCGTCCTTCGATACAACCTCACTCAAAAACATTGTGTTCTGTTCCACATCTACCAACAAACTTTTCTTTTCACTTTGAGTCTTCCAAGAGTACAATCCCGTAAGCAGCCTCGTCAAGCTGCATTTCTGCAGCTTTTTTCTCCGGCCTTCCATTCACCACATCTACTTGGGGTGAAGAATGAATGTTCGTATCGTATCGTATAACATCGTTATATCGGATGTCTTTTCTGTGACGTGTTGTTTACGCCTCGAGTTCATCGCCCACGCGTTTCGACTGACGTGTACGTTCTTAAGCCCCTGCGCATTCTCGACAGAGCTGTATATGCGAGAGTCACGTATGGACGATACCCCCGGTTTCGGATCTCTCTTGTGTTCGCAGTTGGAGGCTACCTGTTGGCGTCCCCTCAATAAAGGGTGTGGCCACCTAAATGGGTTTGGTGCTTGCATATGACAGTGGTCCCCAAAAGACATAAGCGTGACATGATAGTTACAGCATAAGAAAAATACCTCAAAAGGAACATTAAACCGATCTAAACGTGCATGGCTGGGCCCTGGAAATAATTATAGTTAATAGATTTAGTGCATTTCATTTCGTCGCCAACGTCTTCCAACCCATACTCCAAAACATTCCATTCAAAATAACCGTACCGGCACCGCCGATAGGCGTCATATTTCGTATCGCCCGCGCAGTTTGTACAAAACTAAAGTCTCGAAGGAATATAACCAACCCATCTGTGAAAAAATATGAGCGAACATCTTGAAAAAAACATTTCGTCTTTCAGCAGTTAGTATGCGGATAAATGCAGTCACCTGCTAGTCTGTGAAAAAAATTACAGAAAGTCATCAACCTATCAAGACTGGCCGTAACAGCCTGAACCACCGTCCCCCAACTCCGCCGTACTGACAAAGAATGTCCAGCCATAGTCCCGAACGCGTGACCATTACAAAATTCATACAGCGTTCTAAACATGCTCTTTACCGTATCAATTACGCTCGGTCTGCTCCTAAACTATTGAGCTTGGTATTCTACAACACAAAACTGTCGAGGTCTTGCTGCTCGATGTCATGGCCATGAAATTGCCCTTGCCTTCTTCGATCCGCAACCCCTTGTACACTAAGGGATGCTACTTGCACAGGCCTTTCAAGGGAGACCATAGCCTAGCAGTACCAGAAGATGCATATTCGCTTACCTTCGTGCTTTCCATCCTACTGGGCGGCATGTTCACATACGAGCTGACTGGAACTATATTTCGGTTTGCAGATGCAGCACAGCCTGTGGCTGGTTGGTAACGCGACTTGTCCCCGCGCCCACCTTCAATGCCCGCTCGAGTTTGCGCGGCCGTCATGATTGATAAGCTTCCGTGGAGTCGTCGTGCCGGAGTTTCACTGAGCTCCACTCGGTGTCAATCGCTGTTGCGGCGAGGTTTTTGTCAGGCGCCAGATTCACACTTTCTCGAAACTTCCATTTCCGACCTCGGCGGGCGCTCAACTGCGAAATCAGGAGGTGCAGAAGACTGCGCCGTCGGTGCAGGGGAGCTCACCTGCGACGACACAGTGGACAGCGCATCGTTCATGTTTTTCTTTTTTTTTTTGTGCCGGACTGCTTTTTAGCACCACTTTCAGGCTCAGTTGCTCTTTCCATCTCTTCCTCAATTATCATGACCTCACTATACTCCTCGGTAGCCTCTCGGCCGAATGCTCAAGGGTACGAACAGGCACAACAGGCCCGCTCGTGCCCATACGCTCGGCACTCCGTACGGCTAGGAGCACGACAGTCCGGATTGATATGGCCAGTCCTACAGCAGCGGAGTCACAGTGTAGCCCGTCCATGCACCACCGCGATCACCGTGCCACTGGCCGAGGCGAATCTGGTATGGAAGACGCTCGAATTTGATGCCTTCCCGGAGCTACAGGAGTAACAGTCGGATAGGAGAATAAACTACGTTGGAGCCTCGCACCTTCCACTGCTCTTGCGTCACTTCCTTGACTATACCGTATTCCCTGAAGACCTTTTGTACGGCGTCGTTCGAGATGTCAAACGCCACCCAGTACAGATTGAAACGGAGCTCCCGCCGGAATGGGTCAACAATGAGGCATGGTCGGCCCTTGACAGCGAGTCGCTCTGCCATGATCAGAATCTGCTTAGCACAGTCCGTCTTCACGTCTAGCAGCCAGGCGTGGGGCATTTGATACGCCCCTAGTCTGGTTACTTCCCCTGTGACTCATGTCTGATTGAGCGGACGCCGAAAATGCTCGACGCGTTACGGTCATCCTGTGATATCGTCATGCGGAATCATCAAGCATTTCCTCTCATCAGCTGTTGGCAAGAGAGGTAGAATCATTGGATAGTCCTTGGGCACGAAAGGTACATAATCACTACGGCCGGTGTTGTCCGTTATTGCAGCTCGCACACGGCCGACTCTGCGCCCGCTCGTATGGTCAGTCGGAAACAAAATGAAAGAGCTGCGCCACAGTGTTAACCCGCTTTATACTTATGGTTGGGTTGTACCCGATGCTTACCGCCCGTAGTCTCAGAAAAAATACAGGCAAATTAATATTAACAGAACGTCGTCGTAGCACTGTAAATGTCAAGAGCTCACGACGGAAAACGTCCTTTCACGCGCCCCGGATAAAAAAAAAAAAAAAGAAAAGAAACGAAAGTGTTCGAAACAAAGTGGTCAAACATCTATCTTCTCTGCACTTTTTTGTTCACGCTCTCCAGGCTGCGTGAACAAGACGCCGATGCCCAGCCACTTCGCCGTGACGTGTCGCAGTTATCGCTGTGAGTGTACTGCGAATGTACTGCGAATCGAAGGGTGAAACACATGTGAACCGAAGTCACGTTGCTTCGCGCCGCTTAGCGGCGTAACCATGACAACGGTTGTTGTCATTGATGGTTTCTACACTTACGCCGCGCGGCGGCGCGCTGCGCTGTGATTTTGACTCACATGCATTTCACGCTTTTCACAGCACTGCTCATGTTCATTTGTTTCTTTACTCTAGTGCGTTCTAGCCAAGAGGGATCGTTGTTGTCAACCCCTAAATGATCACATGCAAAGTCGTATAACTAATTCCGAAATTGTCGTGCCACGTTTTATTAACAAAAACTAAAGTAATATTTCAGCAACGACAATAACCTTCCGAGAGAAGTTCGTAGACTTCGGCGGTGCATGCTTAAAATATACCTAGGGTTAAACGCATTTTCTTTTCGTGAAGATTTTTGAACCTTATAGCTTAACAGGCGCAATTTGTAACTGCATGTTTCTGGTATACGTAGAACGTGGGCATTCCATTCGCCCTTTAAACAGAAAAAATCTTTTTCCACGCAAGACAGGTGTGTGAGAATATTTTTTTTTATTACGTTGACAATAGCTATTGTGCTTTAGCAGCTGATTGACAGGTTCAATAAAAAGAACAGAAGAGCTTGCCTTAGGAATTGTATTGTTATAAACACCGAGCACTATACCCAGATATATACCTTGTTCGAACGTATCCGTATATTTGAAATTGAAGAGGCAATGATTGTCCTTGTCTTCTTGGGATTACCGCTCTTATCCCATGGCGATACTATTTTACCTAAAGAGAGCGGAGGAGATTATCCTGATGCCAACGAGGTAAGAAAATGCCATATATGTACGGTGATGTCTCTTTAATGTGGACACCTCTGTTCCCCTAAAAACTCGTTCATTATGTGAGTTGTCCATAATAACGAGACAATAATGTATGCATTTTCCCAGATTGCCCCCGAAAATGGTGTACAGAAAGAGGGCTACCAACGTTAACGTGGTTCATATTAACGAGACATGACTGTAACCCGTTTATAGCGACGCAATAAGCACAGAGGTTTTGTAGTAGCTTGCACCGTAGTACATGAAGGTTCATATGTGCAGATGTATGCCGTTCGAAGACTCACTTTGTAGAGGGAATCTCGCGTCGCAAGTGGCCGCTAAATTAACCGCAGCCGCATCACCGCGACAGTAAATTTAAACACACATTGTGTTTTTGGGCGGTATTTTATGCGAAAAGTGTTACGCCCGAGTGTGATACAAAATCGTTACACTCAAGCCGAGGCAAGGAAAAGGATACACCACCCATAGTCGGCAATGCGTAACAATGCAAAAAAAAAGCATTCTTAGTCGCGATAAATCCTACGAACTAATGATCTGGCGAAAGTATAACAACAAACGACATCTACGAAGCAGCTTAGTGGGAACCGAAGTCTGAAGCATGCTTTCAAGAAGAGGAATCTCACAATGCAGCAGTCCAGCGAGGCGGAAAACAAACAAACGAAAAATCAGGTAGTTGCTTACCCAGAAAAGAGATGCAATTTGGCGTTATAGCACGCCAAAAGCACCCCGCTGGACTGCGCCTTTCCGTCAGCCGTCGCACGTATACATTAAACATCTTTGAGCGAACGCAACCGCGAATACATTCACTTGGGTCAGTCATTAAAATAGATTTAATCAAACTTGAACACAGTGATAAATTCACCATGCGCCGTTTGGAGGACATTGTCCTTGTGCCGACTAATACCTACACGCGACGATTGTCGAAAAGTTTAAGCCGGTTCGGTTTCTTAAACGCTCATGCAGATTTCGTCCAGGGCGCTAAAAAAAGAGATGAGCTGGAGTTATAGCTTGCCACACGCACCTTGCTGAACCGCTTGGTTCCTGATCAATTCAATGTGCTACGATCGCATTCATGTAACCCAACCCAGGTGCGTTAGTACCTCAGTGAATTGAATTAGCCCATCGTATCAGCCCACAGAAATGCCGCGATTTACAATTTACGCGTAGTGAATCGGATCTAGTCCCATCCCCTAGAGGGGATGGTTTGATATTTTCAAGGCGCATCACGATCTCTATGTTGACCATGCTGAATCCAATTAGGTGCTCACACGAACAATAACTGACTTGTTCTGGTATGCTGAGAGGGCGTGCAGAAGGACCAACATAGCGACAACAAACGAAGGAACTGCCCGCAACATTCTCAGCTTCAAGGAAAGTTGCCGAGAAGTCAAACAAAAAGCAAGCGAAGCAACACTTGCTATCACTTTAGCTCCTCCAAAGTGCTCCAAATTGTTTCAAAATTTAAACTTCCGTGACTGCCAACAAGCTGAGAATACTAAGCGATAGACAGGTAACTTGGGTAGCGCTGTAGTCACTTAACACGAGGTGCCATCCAACAGGCTTTCGATTTACGCTTTACGCAACAATGAAATAAATACAATTGAATCAACACTGAGTGTGGCCATGTAACTCACTTCAAGTTAGTTATACGGCAATATAGACGTACGTAAAGAGCACGTGGCAAGATGTCAGAATAAATCACTTAGGCCCGCTTCAGACCGGGCGATTTTCCCAGCAATTTTAGTGTTGCTGGCGAGTGTTTCCCTAGCTTTCCTTAGACCCTCGCGCTGTAACACCAGTTGCTGGGATCGGGCCCGGCTCGAAAGGGACGAGCAACTGGGACAACTCAGAGACGTTTGAAGCAGCAGCAGCCTACCAGGGACGCGATATCTTCACGTGACACCCCTGTGGTGTTGATGATGACAACTAAAACCTTGGTTCTGGTTTAAAATGAATCGTTTTTGGGAAGAAAGTGTTTCAAAAAGGAGTCCGTAATTTCAACGCCAATTAAAGATATAACAACGCACTTGTAGAGCATACCTGTTCGCCTAAATATTGCAATAAAATAAAATTTACTGATCAGCGGCAAATCGAAGCAACACTTTCCTTTAAAATGGTCTGTCTTTTATAGACCTCAGAAGCCCTTTAGTACTTAGTTCTTTGAGTGATACATAAGATTTTGAACCGTTTCATCCAAAGCATTGCGCTACACTTTGTTTGAACATCAGTTACTTATAATACTCACTTTAATCAGCGATTTTTCTTTCTAGGTCTCCGGTCTGTTTTTGGAGGATAATTCATTTCGATTCCAGTCCCAGTCTGGTATAGAGATATCCGATTTTCTAGAGATTTAGGAGTTATATTTGAGATATAAAGTCGTAAATCATAATGGCAAAGGTTCATCCAACGTCAAGGCTCATGTATATGTTTAGCGGTAGCTCTTTCCCTTTCAGAAATGTACATCCGAAGCTTGTATCTAAAATTGCATGAGTTGACAAAAACTGTACACATGGTTCAATCTTTATTAGAAGATATGTGGTGACATTTTGGATCGTGCCCTTGATTGAAACTTGCTTGCTTACATCGAGAATACCGTGTACAAGAAGGCTCCCGAGTTAAGGTTCTCCATCGAGAGGCCTGAAAACAACGTACAGCAGTATTTCGACCGCCAGCTCAAAATAGTCCCAGGGTTTTGTTGGAGGTGTGGAAAGACAAAGGGCATACCAGTACTTTATTTTGATAGTTGCCGTTCAAAGCACGTAAACGCAGGTTTAGTTTGAATACTGATAAATAACGCGCTCCAAAAGTCTTATTTCCGCATGATTGAAACATCCATTCGGATTATGTTTTCCCAGTTTAAGGCACTAAGATGCTCTTGGGATTTCTTGTCCCAACAGCTTTTGTATTGTTTATTCGGGCAAGAAAATAAAAAAAGGAATCCCGAACAAAAAAGTTTGTAATTATATAGTTTTTTTGTTTTTTTTTTCATTAGGAATCTCACAACTTGAATCAATTGGCGGGAAGTTTGGTTTACGCGTGGCTTTTCGCACAAATATTAACTTCGAACATTTGACTAAATTCAATTCAGCTTAAAGAGGTGACATGAAGAAACACAGGGACAAATATGACGCATTTGTTTCCGGTGCAGTCTACAAGGTCCCATTTGATTGTGGGATATGCTACAAAGGTCAAACAAAAAGTTGCATTTATTATAAGCTGGGCGAACAGAAACGATATTTCACCTTTAGGCGTGTAATAATGTCCTACAATTGTGGAAATAAACAACCACATTATTAACAAAAAAAGTGACCACAATCGCCTGTTGAAGAAATCAAACACGATTACCAGACATGGAAATGCTGTAGATAAGCCGTCATTTCTTTGGTATGAGAATATAAGCAATTTAGGAATCTCCAGTTTTTGTGGTGTGTGATGTTATTTTCGTAGTGATCTTAGAAGTTTGTGATCTCACCGCATGAGCTCTCTTCATTTAAGGTGACAGAACAACACAAATACAACATAAAAACTGAAAATACACTAGTTATACAAAAACATACAACGCAACAACAAAACTTTGAAATAAAAGCGATTGACGCAATAAACCTCATTAAACCAATAAACATAATATAAGAAATATATTTTCGGTTGTTTCCTGAAGGTCTGCAGAAGGATGTAAGTTCCAATATATCAAATATGTCAGTATAAACGTTGCGGAGGTTGGTACTTTGACAAATGAATAGCTCTGTTCTGGTTATAGATTCTACAAAACGTGTGTCTAAAATTGTAGTATGTAGCGCAGTATATGAGGAAAAACAATATTAAGGTGTCGGCTAATTTTTAAAAATTAAATTTTGACTTTTGCTGGGTTTATAAATCCTCAACATTCAGCATACAATTTGGTTCAAATTAGGAAAAAGCATGATCAAAGCTCGGTAAGTTCTGAACAAACCGCACGCCTTACCAAAAGTTCAGACTTGTAATATCAGATTTATATGTAACCCCTAACAAAAGCAATAATGTAGACGCGAATGAACATTATCGAAATGAAGCTGACATTTTGGCTACAAATGAAGTAATTTTCAATACCTATTTTGTATACATACAGATTGCGCGATACTACGTTTCAGGCGACATAAATGAAGCGTCCACCGAAGGCTTTCATGAAACTGGACTCCTAAATACCTGTAATCATAAATGCACTTTAATGATTGTGACTGAAATATCATCAAGCTAGTATGATTGGTGGTTTTATTATTTGAAGAATAAAACAACATATTTTGTTTCGTTGATATTGTTTACCTGAGACATAGTTTGAGAAGAGAGCGGCGACAGCTATGAAAGGAGGAGACTTCTGAGAAGCGAGACGAACTGCCTATTCATTCTAGTAGTCTAAGACTAGAGGTACGAGGTGCCAGATGCTCATATATATATATAACTATCTTTTAAAATTTATGAGACCTTCTCCCGACAAATTTTGGCAGCATTTATCCCAATCAAAGGGAACAGTGACTAACATTGTAGAAAACTATTATATCATAACAGATATAGGTCTGATTGCTTTATAGTTTAACCTTTATTATCGATCTGTGTTTACGGGGAATGATGGTCACCTTCCCGTATTCCACGTTTCTGATAGTTACCTTGCCGTAGGAAACATAAAATAAATATAAAGGCCTGTTTAACTTGTTACTTCATATTGATGATAAAAAGCCCACAGGACAAGACGAGATACCAATTATGTTGTTAAAAAAATACGCAGAGTAGTGTTCCCATCACCTCGAGATAGTTTTCACCGTCTCACTCAGCAAAGGTGTTCTGTTCATGCGGAACATTGATTCCGCCTATTTCAACTGCGCGATACAACAAATGTAGGTAAAATACCTTTTTGCGAAATTCAGACTGGCCACTTTGACCACTATCATCCTCATCTAAAAAATGGCACATCTGCTGTACTAATGGCGGCCTTCTGTTTATTGATAAAGGAACACTTTGAAGATGCATCTAAGGAGAGGATTCGAGGCCTACGCAATCGAGACATTAGCACGTTGCGAAGCAGGAACTGAATCAAAAAGCTGTAGCGTTCATTTCAATAACTTGGGCCCAGTTAGTCTGTTAGTAGCCCAGAATTGACTTCGAATCCCCTTCATGTACGGAAGTTCATCAAGACTTCTTTCTATCTGGGTTGGCGCTTCGTTCTGACTGGTTGCATTTTTGTGGCCATCGACACTGAAAGAGATGATCGAGAAGAATTGTACAGTGATGAGCACATTCTCGTTCGCGGTTGACTTGCTAAACTGACGGTGCAAGATAAAGTACTGCACCCTACAGGTTTATTGTCGCCATTAGAACGGCAAAAGTTGAACCGCCATTTTGAGCCCCCAGATTGCACTGAATTTTGGAAAAAAAGTCTATTACAGACCAATTTCACTTACCAGCACACGCTGTAAAACTTTGGAGCATAAAATAGTTAACTAGTTGTTGAACTACATAGAGAGTATTAACATTCTGGGTAAAAATTAATATGGCTTCAGACGGGGAATTTTATTCGAATACGCAGCTGAGAGAAGTCTTCCATGACCTTAGCATTAACACAGATGAGGGAGGGAAGACGGATGTCGTATTTTTATATTTCACAAAAGATTTCAATCGATTGTCAGATTATACAAGCTTATTCAGATACTAAAGAACAACCAGATTATAAATTGGTTAGAAGCATATTTATCAGATCTAGAAATGTTGGTTTCTTTAAACGAAGTAACAACTGACCCATTGACAGTAGTATCCCGTGTTCCCCAGGGCTCAGTGCTTGGTATCCTTCTTTTCATTATTTTATATCCGTGACATCGGTCACGGTTTCGATTCTACGATAACTTTCAAACCACTTCGCGGATGACACGCTAATTTATTGTAATATTTTTTCTATACATCACCAACAAGGTCTGCACAGACATTTGCGTAAGTTAGCGACGTGGTGTGATCGGTGGCAGATGGATTTGAATATGAAGAATATATGAACGTAACACGCAACAAACAACACTAGCGTATAGATATAATGTTGAAGGTCTTCCACCTAATGAAGTAACCGAGTATACGTACTTAGTGGTCACCCTCACATTACACTTTAGCCGGAACTTCCATGTTGAGCAGGTAATTTTAGAAGGCATTTAAAAAAAATCGGGATACTTAGAAAAAAGTTGGGACATGCGAGTCGGGAAGTTGAATTAGCTGCTTATAAATCTTTGATCCTGCCAACCATTGAATATGCGAGCCCTGTGTGGGAACCAATCATCGGTCAAAACATCTATAGTCTAGAGAGAATCCAAAACAAAGCTGTTCGATTTATTTATGATAGTTAAAGATCAACAGATTCTGTCTCCGTACTCAAGGCCCGAGCAACTTTAACCGGCATAAAATACAGAATGGAAATGAGTAGAATGAAACGTTTTTTATATAATCCAAGAGCACTACAGGATAGACGCTTGAAGATATATTTTCCTCTTTGAAACTATGCCGAGGAGAACGCAACACAATCAAAATGGGAAACCAAGTTGGTATAGAACAGATAGTTTTAAGCACTCTTTTTTGTCAGATCTTTGGAATAACCTTCCTAGATGTACAGTCAACTGTACTGATGCGATTTCGTTTCCAAAAGAGTTTGTAAACCTTAAGCATGTATAAATTACATGACTCTGTGTGTCTAATATGTACCACTCGTGCATTGGCCTCACGGCTGGTAGTATGTATAACTAAATAAAAATAGATAAATATAAACATAAAATTTACAAGAAGCTGATTGGCATCACGCCATTTGAGTAGATATTTTAAATACATTTATGAGAAAAAAAAAAACGCATCTCCACGTGGTGAATGATATTGATTGGGGCGAAGCTATGGTGGTGCTTGTCTGCGTAGACGCTGAGCTGCAGCATGCCGAGCCTTTCGTTCGTTTTCATCCATGTCACGCTGCGGTCAAATGCTCAAATCCGTATATAACCACGTTCCATACTACACATTCTCTTTCTGACATGGATCAAAACGAACGAAAGGCTCGGCATGCTGCGGCTCACCGTCTACTCAGACAAGCACCACCAGAGCTTCGCCCCAATCAACATTATGCACCACGTGGAGGTTCGGTTTTTTTTTTTGCCCTACACGAGCACGGGAGCACGTGATCACGTGGTCGTGAGCACGTGAGCCCACGATCAGGACACGTGCACCCGACGGCGGACGGATATACGGACATGGCTAGCCCCTAAGGAGCTTCGCCCCTAAAATCAGATATAATATTGCGGGGATCGTGGCCACGACGGGACCAGAAATGGGCCTGCGGGGCCACAGTGAGAAGAACAGGACGGCACGAAGCAGAGCTTGGGCAGCGAGCTCGTGGGTGGTCAGCGACGGAACGGTAAAGGACAAGGCGCTGCCTCCGGGTCGTTCAACTGTGACACAGTAGATCTTCCGTACATTGCGTTGTGTGTTCTCCTCCCCAGCGGTCGAGGCGGGGCCTGATCGGACGGTGGCTAAAGTAGACACCCACAAGATTTTACAGCGAAGCTGTCTATGGCTCGGTTCCGGCAGATCGTCTCCAGGGTCAGACCATGCGTAGACCGACAATTTTGTACAGTTAATGCTGCAGACGCCGGCGCCGCACGCGCGCCCCTTCTCCCCGCGCGTTGTCTATCTTCCCTTGACATTGCGCAATGCCGCGCGCTCTTCGGCGGCCACCTGCCGAAGATCGTGCCCCTGTCCTTATCAGTTGGACATCAGACTTCACATGGCTCTCACCCGTGTTGTACCTTCCGAAGAGGAGCAGCGGGAGTACGAGGAGCGTCGGCGCGCCCAGAAGCGAGAATGACCACACCGCCAACCTGAAACCGCCGTTGCCGCTGCTGCCAGCCCGACATAGCGTATCCAACCAGAGTGCCAGATCAATACCACCTAAAGCACAAGGCCTGCGCGTTTCCACCTCTAAACGTCATCACTAGTAGATTCCCTCAGCGCCCCCTAGCTAGCCCGGATGAGCACCATCGTCTGCTACATCGGCTGAAATATCGTCTGCTCCATCGTCTGCTTCAGTGGTTTGTGTAGCAGATAATGAAAATGATGCTCACGCCGAGTGTCTGTTTCTGTAGCATACGATGAAGTTGGACACTCACGTGGAATGTCAAATGCGTGAGTGAAATGCCTTACTGCTGTGCGAGCGGCACTGGACGTCATTTGTGAGTGCGCTGTTTGTACTCCGGGTCGCTGCTTTGAAGCGTTCTTCGGCAGAACGAGCGCGCGCGCTAGAAATGCACCTCTCAAAGCCAGGAGCCCGTGTTAGCTCGCGCTCCTGGCTGAGGGAGTGTTCGTATGCAGGTTGCAAGTGAACTGGGAGCTCGCTCAGCTCGCTCTTCGCAGTCGCGCGCAGAGCTGTGGCTTCCAGTGAATTCGACGTAGTTGGGACGCGGCCCCTACTCTCGTGAAGCTTCGGGCTGTTTGCCGCTTGGAGCGGGTCGGGGATCTACTAACGAAACGTCATACGGAGGCCTTGTTTTCTAGGTGGTATTGACCATTTCCGCTGGATTTCCCTCTTCACGGGAAGGAAGGGCTCTTAATTTTTTTTAAATAAGCGAAACAAATTCGAGTCATCCGCGCAGATAACAACGCCTGAAATGTGAGGGATGGATACAATATTCGTAATATAGAAAAGAAACAACACAGGTCCCAGCGAGGGTCCTTGTGGAACACCTTATAGTATATATTCAGTGTCAAAATCTGTATTATTAATTACTACAAACTCTGCCCGGTTCGTGAGATAGTTGCGTAACAATTCGAAAGAAACGAGCTTTAGTTCAGCTTGTTCGTGCCAGAGCCTTATATTGGGAGAGTTTGACCATTCATTCGCCTGAATAGTGTAGCATCTCGTGGCCAATCACAAGCCGCGAAACAGCACCCAGCGGTGGTCGTGAGCTCTATAAATGTGACTCCACCAATAGACCTATTGCTATATTACCCAAGCATCAAGGAGAATGCAGGGATTGGTGTTCCACGCTCCGCACGTGCTGGCGTCAGCAGTAGCAACTTTCCTAAAGAAAACACCTAAAACAAATGGCATCTTGCACGCGCGTTCGTCAACGCTTTCTTTTGGTTGTTTACTTCATATACACTCCGTGCGACGCGACCGGCGCGCCGCCGCGCGGCCGGTAGCGAAGGTAGGTCGTGAGAACCCCAGAGAAAACGAAACCGAAACCACGCCGCGTACATTGGTACGCACTGAAGTCGGAGTGGTGCGGTTGCGCTGGATTCACAGCATTCACAGCTGTGCTGCGTCATTAAGTGCTTCAATAGTTATGCGTCGTATCTCGCGGAGACAAAGTTTCACAGTTTTTCACCTCGCCGATGTTTTGTGGGACAGCGACAACGATGGAGCCGTGCCGTACGACGCGAGAAATTTGGTCTCCCGATCATGCCTGCCACTGTGTCCTCACGGCTGACATATTCTACACTGCCGCTTTGCGCTCTGCGTTTGTTTTCGTACCAGTAACGCCTGCATGTGTCAGCGCCGATGGGACGAACTGAAATGCCATCCCACACTCGCGGGTATGCAGGAGGAATGCCCTCCAAAAAAGTTTCGTCCTCATCGTACGTGTCGATGATATTTCCGGACAAGTGTATGGCACGCAATCTGTACTTCATGAAGAAAGATTCGAACGGTAAAAAAGTAACAAATATAAATCTAAAGAAAACAACAATGAAACTCGGAATCACTGGAGAATCGACGTTTGTATATGGAAGTTTATATGGTGTGCTTTCTTTCTTGATCAGCCTCCTTTTGGATGTGGAAACGCTGACACCCTGAGTTCTGTAGACAACAATTTTTTTTCTCGGCTTTAGAGCCACCTATCGCAAAGTGGTTCGAACTGGAAGTACCGTCCACTGGTCTCTTTTTACCTGTAAAGTGTGCACCTCCCACGATGAGTGATATTATCTTGACAGCCTTTGACGGTCAAAACTGGTTCCCATTTAGTTACGCCGCCCAAACTAAATTTCCACCTGGTTTCGCTATGCCAACTCTTTTTGTTATAATAAGTGTTGTGCCAAGTGACGGTCATGTCAAAGTACCTGTGCGCCGAAAATCAGCACCTCGCACAACAGGTTATTACACAACAGCTGACCGCAAAAGCCCTTGGCTGCCAAACCGTGTGTTGGCCGACATCTTTGTTTTCTCGGCTTTGGAACCACCTTCCGTAAAGTTGTTTCAATTGGAAGTAGAGTCCACCAGTCCCTTCCTACCTGTAAAGTCTCCACCTCCCACAATCAGTGGTATTATCTTGACAGCCTTTTCATGGTCAAAACCGGTTCCCATTAAGTTACGCCGCCCAAACCAAATTTTCACCTGGTTTCCCTACGCCACCTTTTTCTTTTGTATAATAAGTGCTGTGTCATGTTACTGTCAAGTCCAAGCACCTGTGTGCCCAAATCTGCACTTTGCACAGCCCGCTATAACACAACATTTTGAGTCCAATATTGGATTTCTTTATTCGTTAGAAGTAATAACTTTCCCACCTGTTGTCTTAAAGAAACTTGGCACACTTCGTGCACAAACTTAGTGAACATCTCACTCGCCTCCAAATATCATCATTCCAGCAGTCCTAGGTTTACAGCGACGAGCGAAACAAATTTCCCACTGAGAGCAATTATGGTGGCGGCCGTCTCGCTTTTCGGAAAATTCCTCAAGCCCCTTTTTCGATCGCAACTAAAAAAAATACTTCTAATAACGACTCAAACTAAATATATAAGAAGCGGAGAACAGCTAAATGCCCGTCTTAAATCTGCCCCAGCACTCATGCAACGTCATCCTCACCTTATCGGCTTAAAAAGCAAACGTTCCGTCCGTGCGCGCTTCCGCCGCCACAGCTTGGCATGCAAAAAGACGCCGCAGGCTGCTGAACGCGCCTCGCAGTCGAACGCCAGCTCCTCCGCTAGCGGCGCTGCGCGCGTTTTTCAAAGCGCCCCCTATAGTTCCCGCACGGAGTGTATACGGGAAAGGCGTGCGTGTATGGCGCGTGGAACACCAATCCTTGCGTTCTCCTTGATGCTTGGGTAATATTGCAAATGGTCTATTTAAGTTGTTTTAGCGTCGCTACAGTAGAAAGGTATAACTCTTGGTGACTGAAAACTAGGCGTGTTTGAGCTTTTCGTCATGTCCATATTCATCTGTGGAATAAAAGAACACGCGTTTCAAACCAGAGCAAATAGCGTATTTGCGATCATTGTTCCTGCGAAATTGAACGCTTCTATTTCACGCTTTAAATGTCCTTTTCATTATTAAAATTGGGTTGTGTGTATGTTTATACAGCCTAGAACTTGGCCTGCCTCAAATGGTCACGTGTCTCCCGGCTGTAGACGAAAAATCTAACCACTGCAGTACAACCGCTAGCCTGGGGCCTTTAACGTGCACCACGCAGTAGTGATACACGACCGCACGCCGTACAACGCTTTACCAGATCGAAACGGGCAGGGGTGGGAATCGAACCAAGGATCCTGGGTTCTACAGCGCGAGCTGTCGCTCCACCTGCTCCGAGCTGGTGCGCGCTAGTGCACTCGGCCACCGATGCCCCTCGTTTACAACAGTGTGACGTTAAAGTCTGCTGATTTGTCGACGCTGTGTCGCTCTTTCAGTTTACGCTCGTACCGCGGGGGGAAATATCCGCGCTGCCGACGGCTTTTGCTCTATAATAGGGAAAACTATACCAGGGCCTGTCAAACTTATGAGAAAAGAATGTAAATGGAAAAAGGGTCAGACATACCGCTCGACTACCAACGTGGTTTATTACTTCTTCCTCTTTTTGAGCCTTGAGTTTGTATTTTTTTTTCTTTTTTGTTGTTGTTAAACGCCAGTAAAAACACACAACCTATATCGTATTACCTAACTTAACTTAAATTTGAATCACCCGCTCTTCACCGAAACATAAAACACCGCAAACATAAACATACATTTTTGTATTGAACTTGATCGAAGGTTCGCTGACTGACGCTGCTTCGTTTTCTTCTATGGCTATGGTCTTGATGATCCCTCGTACATACTGGTTCTTATAAATATAGAGCAAACGCCAATCAATCCCTTATAGATCGAAGGATCCCTACGACCTTTTGGGGATTGGTTGACGTTTGTTCTTCATAACGTTTAGCCCAGCCAGGCAGATGTCTCCCGAAATGTTCACCTTCATATACTGGTTCTTGTGCTTTGCGATGATGCTGAACTTGGTACTGCAGTCACAGTTGCGGCAGTGGGTTGGTAGATAACCTATGATTGTTCCTTTTAAAGATGCTGCGTGTTCTCTTGTCCTGTCATTAGTACATCTCTCAGTTAGGCCAATGTAACACTTGCCACACAATAAGAGAATATGATATACAACCCCCTTTTCAGATGAGGAATATCGTGTCCTGTGAGAAATGTTGCAGGTTTTCATGTGGTTGATGTCCTGGTTTACCTTACGCAAGACTGAAAATGCTTTGTTGGGTGCAGAGCACACAACCTTAACGTCCAGCGCCGCAGCTATCTTTTAATTGGTGCGTTATTCCATGGATGTAGGGTACTATCGCGATATTTTGTTTAGCTTTTATCTTCTGTGTTCCTCCTGCGCCCGATGCTTTGCACTTTAGTTTTGTGTAGATGTGTTCACACACGCTGTCCAAGAGACCATTCGGATATCCATAAAGAAGTTGAACAAAGGGGATAAAGGACAAACACAAATCTCCAAAAACAGCTAGGCGACTTGTGCGCGTCCGAAAAAACAATCCGCCTGGTCCTAATACCAAACGAGGGATCTCTTCATTTCCACTGGAGCGCTCTACCAACTGAGCTAACCAGGAGTTAGGTGTGATGTGAGTAGAGCAAACGGGTTTTATCAGCTGCCACCAGTCTAACACCAACAAGGGTGAACGGCTTGCATTTTTAAGGTTATCAATGATCATGTAATTGAATGCAAACGTTTGATACCACGGCAATGCGGATTTTTTCGGTTGCGCACAAGTCACCCAGCGATGTTAGGATATTTGTGTTTGTCCTTCGTCATCCTTCTTCTTCTTCTCCATTGATTTTTTCTTCCTTATTGTCCAGCTCGTTTCCACATTTTTATTTAACTTCATTATAAAGTATCTTCCCGTCCCACCGGCACCGACCCCCATGTCGGCTTTTCTGCGACACGAGCTTCTTGAAGCTTTCCCTTTAAAAAAGGAATGCTGCGGTACGTGTTCTTTTACCGCGGAGCTGTTAAGGGCTAGGTTCCCCAGTATCGTGTGCGGTATCAAACGCATGTCGACACAAACCTACCTGAAGAGCTTCCTCCATCTATAAGCGACGGCGGCAAGCACAACACAAGTCTGGTTGCCGCCGTCGCTCATAGATGGCGGTAACCTTTCCAGCTATCATAGAAGAATGTATAGTTGGGCGCGTTGGTGGGATTTCATTGCAGGAAAAAGTGCGAAAAACAGACGACGACGAAGAAGAAGCACACGTAAGAAGCGCAGCCTGTGTTTCTTCGTCCTCGTCTGTTTTTGCGCACTGTTTCCTACGTTCTTATCGGTTTCGGTTTGGACTCAGGATGGGTCGGCCGCGCGCTCTTTCGGGGAAAGAAGACAGGCTGCGGAAGGAGCGGCGACGTATGCTGCAACGCCAATGGGTCCGCAACCGCCGCAAAGCCGCTGTCGTCTCCACTTCAACTGCGCCCAGCGCTTCAGATTCCCTTGCCAAAGAAGAGCACATCGCTTGCCTGTGAAGCCTCCGCCGAAAATACAACCAGCGATGTAAAGGGCGCCGGCGGGCCAACGCCACGGACGACGATCGTGCGAGGGAGACCAAGCGCAAGCGCGAGGTCCGGCAACTGCGCTCCACGCCGGCCGAACAGTTCCCGGGTGCGACGTCGAGGTTCCGGAGGGAGTTCGGGGAGAACCCGTTTGGCGTCACGTGCACCGCGTGCGACCGACTCTGGTTCGCCGGAGACGTATCCACGATCGGCGGCGTGTCGGAAGAAAAGAAGAGCGAACCGGGCGCTTGTGCGTTGCAGCAGTGATTCGAGTACAGCTCCGCTGGTCTTCCTTCTTCACGAAAGTAGAAGAACGCTTTTGGGTTCGTTTTTCCTACTCATCATATTAGCCTCGTGATCCACCTAGATGTGGCGCTACTCTCGCGCTATCATCATCATCAAAGCGGGGATAGAATTATGGCCGCCCCATAGGCTCTCCACGTTCAGCCGCGAGACAGTGTAAATTCTCGCGTTTATTTTTTCGGCTAATATCGGTAAAAAGGCAATTTTAAGGAAAAATGGTGCGCTACGGTTCATTGCTTCTGTGAAGATCGAATCGTGTTGCCAGCGTATGGCTTAATTTTAAGTAATCACACGTGTGGATGCGTCGCCTGCTCTAGGCAGACGACGCATCCATGCATGGATCGCATGCATGGATGCGATGCATGCGATGGATTCATGCATGGATGGATGACTGGAAGCGTGGATCACCGCGACGGATGCCTGTCTCCGGGTGAACTGCACTATTTATATTAAATATTTGTTTCTTTTTAAAAAAAGATGCATCTGTTCATCATCGTGGGAATTGAACAAAACAATGAATTCTAACCCGGATAATATAATACATGGTGTACTCTGGGTTATGATATTGCAAGTTGTATGTTTTTTTTATTATTATTTTTTTATTTTACCTCTTACAGGTATATAAATGTTTAGCATTAAGAAAAGTTGGGGCTGTCTTAAAAATTACCGTACTATACAGTCCTGCTCAGCCAAGTTTTCTCTTTATTTTGCCATGGTATGGCTAAGTTTCTCGGAGTCAGAAAAAATCAACTACGTTGCTATGAAGATGAACTGCCTCCTCTAGTTACAATCCGTAAACTGTTTGTTGGCAGGAAAACTGAAACAAGTGAAACCAACTCTTCTGATATATCTGCCGCGAGTGGAACAAACGGTGGTAACCGAGCAACGCAGTAGCGTGCATGTTATTAGATGCTTTTCTCGGTAATGTGAGTTCACACGCTTCAATTTGCCTGCATATGCCAAGAGGCTAATATTATATATTTCTGGCTAAATAATCTTCTACTCTAACATAGCAGAGTCTGCTACATCAACAAACGGCCCGCAGTACGACACAGCATCTGCTGCAGCGACGCTCTCTTACTAATGAGGGCCAGCGACTCCCGCGATTCTTTTCGATCTCCTTCTGCCCTCAGCTAACGCATATCGGGACTGGGCAGTTCATCAAATCACCTTAGATTATTCAAGTGATGCTTTAATTGCGATGCTTTTTTTTTTTGCCATTTAATCGAAATTTTGCGCTGAAGATAAGAAAAAAGTAAAATAAAATGCGGGCTTTAATATTTTTTACGTGTTTATTTCTTTTAGTACACTTGTAAACCACTTCAGCCTGCTTTCGATTGTCATCGAGGTTGATTATACCGTTTAAATAATAACTTAAAAATGACTTCTCTTTAAAGGGCTTTCATTGTTGATGTTTCTGCAGGCGTCACAAAATAAAAGTTTAAAATGGGAATGAAGTATGCGGTTTATGACATAACAAAAATAGTAAAAAAAAAGAAATATTTTAACGTCATTCATGCAATATAACCGGTCAACAAACGACTAACGGATTTATCAACTGGAGTCCATAAAAGGGCAGCCATCAGACGGGTTAATTTTTTAGTCAAACTGTAGCTCCCACCAACATTCAATGTTTTATGAAAGCAACGGTTTGTGCGAGATTACAAACATAAAAGGGACCAGTGGTTCTATACAAGCCAAAACACTACGATTAGGGAAGCTTCCGACTTAATATTAATCGCCTCGCTGAATTTTCACGCACGTGAAACGGTACAACACAACCTTTCGTAGAAAAAAAGGGCAATAGAAACAACAAACGTTTAATGAGGAGAGCTCAGTTCAGACGGAAACGGGCTTGCGTCGTCGAGATCCATGCTTCTGAAAGCGCACCCGTAACAGACGACGCACGGCGGTCGGTATCACCACTTTCGCCTAGTTCCAATTTCGACCGCAGGGTGGCTACACGGTTTGATCTCGAATATAATAGTAAAAAAAGCTAGTTCATTTTTCAGTTTCTTCAGGTGCTTAAATTGACATGATTTCACAATTTGTACAGATATGTAAATACTTTTGCAGGTTATGAAGAAACTACCTGAAACGTACATGCTTCAGTCAGTTTTAAATTTTGCTAACTTAACCTGTGGTTATCAAAAGTTCTACAATCGGACAAAACGAAACAAAACTTTCGGAATGTATGCTTTTTTTCACCTCTACATGGACGGCCATTTGTGAGTACTAAATGCATTTATATTTAAAAAAAAATCTGTATCATTCGTATGTTACAAACAAATCGGAGATTTAACGTGTTTAATTTGCAGCCATTATCAACCGTACTATGTGAAAAATGTGACCAACTACACAGTTCATATGGGCACCCATCGAAGTAAGCCGAAATATTTCCTATGAAACCTCATTTTCTAAATCTAGGCAAAAATCTCATAAAAAACAGCGTTCGTTTTTTTTTTTTTTTTTTTTTTAATAAGATGTATATTTACTTATGAGTTCACTTAGTTTTACTTATTCAGGGAGTTTGTAGGAAATCACGTAGCTTTTATAGCTATATCAGCACCGAGTTAGGGTAAATCGCTAATATTTATGAGCGATCATTCATTTTGGAATTCAATCGTTACTTAAAGGCCGCTGTACAAACGGGACGTTCTGCAGGGAAGAACCTTCTCTCCCGAAGCTGGAGACGGGGAGGGAAAGGGCCAGCGTTGGGTGGAAAGGGCGTCTAAAGAATGGGGATTAGCCCTGGGACGAGCCATCCTCTCGAGCGTGAGTGGGGACTAAACAAAGCTGCCGTGGGTAGGGAGCCTTCATGTGCGCTTTGCTGGGGGTTCCGGCTACCAGGTGGAAGATAAGCTTGTCAAACGGCGACCTCGGATGCGAGGACAGGCACGTCAGAGAATTTGAAAATAGCTGCTTGATTAGCCGGAGGACCCAGTGCGGTCTACTGGCTCTAGAAGGCAGATGAAGAAACTAGTTTTGCTCCGAAACTCTAAAAGCATTCTGGAACGTGAACACTTGACACAAATAAAAATAACACATGCATGAAAAACTACGAAGGCACCTAAGCTTTCTCCTATGATGTCAGAATGCGTGAGCATTACAGGCAGAGTTATGTTGGCGCAGAAAAAAATAAGTTATGTTGGCGCAACTAGGCGCAACGAATAGCGCGCTAGTTTCACGATCAAGAGGGCCTATCTTCGAAACCGGGCAGGGGATGGTTTTTTTCTCGTCTTCTTTTTTTATTTCGCTTATTTTTTTTTGTTCGGTCACGTGACAATAAAAATCACACGAACAGAAATTTTTTTGGCCACGTCACCAGAGTTTTTTTTTTCTTATTTCTCCTATTCTTCTGTCTTTTTTTTCCCCTTTTTTTCGGTTTACGCTCCCTTTTGCAAAACTCTTTGCACCAATTTCGCGTTACTTTGGCGTCAGCCAAATAATTTTATTTATGGAAGGGTATTTTGCCGTACGTATCTTATGTTACTATTACCAACCCTGGCTTGCAATTCGCATAGAGAGTTTCGTCCGGCAACCAGTTTGGGAATGACGAGGCCAAATTTGTGTTATTTTTTTAGGTATAAGCATAATTTCGGCCTCGTTATCCGTCGGTCTCTAAGATTGGCTCGTCAAGTATCTTTTCGGAAAGAGTAGACGACTGGCATTTTTACAGTGCACGTATGTCGACCAGAGTGAACATTGCTGAAGCGCCTCCAGTGTGATTTCGGCCGTAAATAACTGGAGGCCCCGGGCAAACCCACCCTATGTAGAAAAGTATCTACCTTTCTGGTTTCATAGAGAGCTATGAAAGGGACGAATCTCAGCCGAGTCAAACTACCGGCTTGCAAACGCAATCGTGTTGGCAATAGCTCTAAAAAGTTTGTATGACTCTCTATGGCGGTGTGCAGAGGGTAAAGGTACGGAGGTAATATATGCTTTCGCCTAGTCACCTCGCAAACGGTTGGGTATTGGCTACAGAGATCCAATTCGCTTTGTTTTATCACCGGGATTATAGCTTGATTTCTGTGTTCCTAATTTCACAGACAGAACGAAATCGCTTTTCTCGTGTGGCGTCACGGCGGTGAGACAGAAATCAATCAGTGTACCGGAATTCAACGCTTGTGCTCGTTCTATAGCGCTTCTAAAAACCGTGCGATCAC
This sequence comes from Ixodes scapularis, assembly GCF_016920785.2. NCBI lineage: Eukaryota > Metazoa > Arthropoda > Arachnida > Ixodida > Ixodidae > Ixodes > Ixodes scapularis. The sequence goes on along the minus strand of NW_024609838.1, from coordinate 82,965,475 downwards.
GGCTATGCAACGTCAACAATGCATAAACTGCAGTTACTTGTACACTTATTGCATCGTGAGGGAACGACTATGACTGGGTAAACAGGAATAGGGAGAATGGGTGCGTGTGATTTGTTGAAGTTCGAATCAACAAATCAAGCTTCAACGAATGCGATAGTATTGCATTCACTCAACCAGCTATATGAGTTTTCAGACGGTATATACCTTCTAAGTATGCGATTCGTGTTCTGCCAGTGCTATTTCAGCTAAATTAAAAAGCAAAATCCACGTTGAAAAAAAAAAAAGAAGTTTACGGTGACTCGAGCCGCTTCCGCGCAGAATCATGTTTCACGTAAGCGTAATCTTGGGGTCGATGCACGACGAGGGGTCTTCAATCATAAAAATAGTTTGATTACGATTATTGGCAACGCTAAAAATTTGAAAGCCAAGCAGTGAAGACAACGGTGTTCTTATAAATATTATATACATTTTATTTTACACTGTTTGAATACGCTGCCGTCGTTATGTTCTTGAATTATTGGCTAGCTTGTGGCGGACAGGGAAGTCTTGCAGGACCATATGATAGGACCTACACTAAACCTGCCGCGCTGCGAAAAATGTTAGTCCAATGCATACAAGCTTGTTCAAGGCGGACGGAGCGTTTCGCATCCGGCAAAGCGCATTCGGTCGCTGCCCGCGGCGTTTTTCATTTCTTTTTTTTTTTTTTTTTTTCGAGCAGCGAAGTAATTTTTGGTCAAGCAGCAGGCCCCCTCTTCGGCGGGTTAGGCCGGATTAACGGAGGCGTCTCCTAATCCATTCTCCGTGTTGTCCCCTCGGGGAAGGGCGGTAAACAGGGTTGGGGGGGGGGGGGGGGGGCGGTGAAGGAAGGAAAGGAGGGCAGGGGAGGAGGAAACGCAGAAAAACTGGAAAGCGCGAACTGTACGGCGGCCTTTAAGCACCTTTGGTGGTGGTTGCTCCTCCAGTTCGTTCTACTTGTCAAAACACTGGTACAAGTTGTTGTGTTTTTACATCGAACTAATGCTTTTTTTTTAACAAGTGCGTTCTAGCTAGTAATACCCTGCATGTTTTATGAATATAGACCAGAATTCGACGTCCCGGCTTCCATCTTGCCAGAATAGGTTAACTAGTATATGTGCCATCAATATCATTTCAATCTACTATGCAGTCTAAGGTTTTGTCCTAACCTCGAAAGTATAGGTGCGCTTCAATATACAAATTACGAGACTGCCGGTACGCTTCAAAAAGAAAAAAAGAAAAGTATAATAAACAGTTGAACTGGTTAAGATTATGTATACTATTACCCGAAACGCTGCGTTTGAGACTTGGGTGATTTTTGTTTTATTGCCCGTCGTCTCCGGTTAGGATTAAGTGCAATGCTTAAAATGCCGCAGCAATCACTAAAAAATAATCACACGTTTCACGCTATTCGGGTTGTTCGCAATAATCTTTTTTTCGTAATATACTTTGAGTATATGTGTCTGACCATATTTCATTCACTCAATAACAGGAAAATCATATCCACCAACGACTGCACGCGAGATATTATTTTCCAATATGGAGTCGTGCATGGTAATAAAGAACCCCAGATATACTAAAGGTGGGTACAAAAACTAACTTGAGCACAAGTGGCGTAGGTTGACTGTTCGAAACATTGGCACCATCTACCTTTTCTGTATCCACTCTGCATTGCTTCATGCAACTGATTAGCTACCACAAAAATATGATCAGCGTGCAATTTATTAAGTACTTAAATAGACGAATTTCGTTTTCCTGCTACAATTTAGCACTAAAGTTAGTGGGGAATATGAAAAAAAGTGATGGGTTCTCAAATTGCGTCCCCCCACGCAACAGAAAGCAGAGCCCGTCGCCCACACTAAGCAAACAAGATGCACTCTAAGACTTTTGTTCTGCGTGCGAAATCCTGTAAATGCACTAGACAGTGATTTCCTCACAGAAACATAGCCTGGGACTGGGAGGAAAGAAGAAATACGCATACATGTATGGGACAACACACAACGCATTCGAACACAGATAATACTTTATTGAAGACTGATCCCATTTACGAAGGCTGCAGACCTCAGTCGTCGACGAAAATTATTTACAAGGTCAACTTGGCGACACTCTCCCCCAGAAACAACCACAGGATGCATTCCCGGAACCCAACAAGTCACCGTGATAGTACACAACCCCCCCCCCCCCCCCCCCCCCCCCCGCGGCCCCCCGCTCCTCTCAATCTTTCTCGTAGCACCACAGCATAAACACATACACACAAAATACATTTTATACCTGAAAAAGTCCTGACTTGTTTGACTGAGACAACGAAATAAATACCAACACAGTTTTTGCAGAAGGGATACTAACCAACTCTTTTGCGACACGTTCCAACGGATCTGATTTTCCGCTTATAGTCATGATGGAGTTATATTCAGGAGAGCAATTGTTGACACTGTGAAAAAACGATCTCTGAGTTATGCGAACTTCGATGAAACCGCCCACTTGCGTTCTGAAATTCCTTCGCTCTTGCCGATGCCAGACTACCCGATCTGGAAAAAACTGCGTGTCAAAGGTATGTCGCATGCTCAACACCGTTCCTGCACTTAGTTGTAGGATCACTGTGATTTTTGCATGGCCTTCCAGATCACCGGAGAAAGGTGTCACTCTATTAAGATACAAAATCATTTTGTTTTCGTGGTTACTTGCTTCAGGAAAATGCTTTGAGCTTTTTTTTTTTTTTCATTGGGATGAATCTTTTATTTAACTTATGGATAGAAGTGTAAAAAAAAACGGAGAGTTGGGTTTGTCTCATTCTTCTATATAATTCTTCAGAACCTGAAGCCTCTGGTGTCGCGCTTTCGCGCAAGAATATTTTTAATGCGAAAGCATTAACTGTGTCATGTAGCGAGCCGACATCATCAGCTTTGAAGCTGCCGCCAAACGGCGCCTTAAATCTTTTCTCCAGTCAGCTCCCAGCTATGAAGCCACGCGAAAAGCCTAGCCAACCGGCACCAGGGCCCGTTTGCTCGAAGCGCTAACCGCGGCTAAAGTTAGCCGCAGTACCTAGGAGAAAAATTTTGAAATCACCCGACTGGCTCGGTAGGAATGCGGGGAAACATGGCGATGCCCCGGTGAGTGAGCGCCGCTAGCTTTGGAACTAATATGTCGTTGTAGCTGCAATATCGGGCGCGTTAGTCAGCAACGAATGCTGCAGGAGGCTTTCGCTTTACGTCACTTAAATCGCAAGGCATGAGCAGTGCCCTCGCCGCATTTTTTCTAGATAGTCTTTCGATTCTGGCCATCACTAAGACTAAATGAACGCGATAATTGTCGGCACGGCAATGTCCTTGAAAAGCGGATTGCCTTGACTTAATCGTCCAGGTATCGATAGCACACAAGAGCAGACAGCGTCCCAATAGGCCTTTTTCTATATAACCCAAGTATCGGGGAGCACGCTGAAAGTGTGATTCTATGGCCCGCGTACGATGGCCTTCCTCTTATAAAACATTCGAAGTAAATAATCACAATAAGGCTTTGACGAACGCGCGTGCAAGGCAAATTGGTTTTAGACTTTTTGCTTTAGAACAATAAGTACTGCAGACGCCAGCACGTGAAACGCGTGTAACTACACTTGTAGGACGGACCTCGGTGCTTGGAAAATTTCGAAAAAGGTCTATTTTGACGCTGTCTGCTTTTGCGTGCTATCAATACCCGGACGATTGAGTCAAGGCAATCCCCTTTCCAAAAACGTTGCCATGCCGACAATTATCGCGTTCATTTAGGCTTAGGGATGGCCAGCATCGAAATACTATTTTAAAAATGCTGCCAGGTCATTGCTCATGCTTTGCGATTTAAGTGAGGCACGGCAAAGCGAAAGCCTCCTGCACCATTCGTTGCTGACTAACGCGCCCGATAGCGCAGCTACAACGACATATTAGTTTTAAAGCGAGTGGCGCTCACACACCGGTGCACCGCCATGTTTCCCCGCATCCCTACCGAGGCAGTCACGCGATTTCCAAATCCCTCACCCAGTGTCGCGTTCGACCAGTACGGTACACGGAATCAGTGGAGGCAGAGGTCGAGCAAGTAGAATAATAAAACATATATTTACAACGTAAAGAATACTACTGTTATGTACAAGAAAGTAAATCCCAAAAGTCCAACCCTATCGGTCCCCGTGACCCAGTCCCCTGAGTGTCGATCGTCACTTACGACCTTGGAATACTGAAGCCGGGCCAGCTGCGTGTCGTGGTCATCTCTGGGGTGCGATGTCGCTAAATCGGAGTCTTGGAGATCGGTGAGGTTGCTTCGCTACACTGGAGCGTTGCCAGTGGCTGGTGGCCTCGCCTCGGAGCAGAGCGAAGGATGTCCTTCTCCAAGTAGACCTTTTGCTTCTTATCTCTAGACGATGGTTTAAAAGCGCAAAGGACTAAGAAGAGAAGAAGGGGACAGGACAGAGCGCTTACTTACAACTGTCAAATTTAATAGAGCATCTAGAGAAAGACAAGGTGGAAGTGAAAAAGGAGAAAAGAAAAATGAAATAAAATTAAAGTCACTGCTGCTATTAAGAACATATTTGGTTTTAGAAATCGAAACAAAAATATTTTGACTGCAGCTGAAGGCAAAGTACTTGTCACGTAAAAAAACTGTCTATACAGCAAAATGAAAAAATAATAAAAAATTGAATAGTAGGAAAAAAGAAAAAAAACCATTAGGCAGAGCGACCGGCTAAAACGTCTTGAGGTAAAACACCGCTAGAACTGAAGTTCTTTTTGTGTTTCAAGTCTTTAGGGCATACACCGAAGGAACTGAAGTTCTTTCTGTGTTAGGGTCACTGATGGGGCGCTTATACACTTGTCGCCACTAAAAAGGCTCTGCCCTAAGATCAATTGCCAACAGCATCAACAGCAAGAATGCAGTGTAAAACATCGACTCAAGTATGTAGAATGTCAAAGTGGAGTGATATATCAAATACCATTTACTTGCGGCAAAGTGTATGTAGGTCAGTCGGGGCGATGTATCAATACGAGATTAAGAGAACATGCCCAAACGTTGAAATCGGCACCATCGGGACATCTTGCGGTGCATGTCAGAGACTGCAAATGCTCACCAACATTCACCAACACCAAAGTTCTGAAGCGGTTCCGTGACAGAAACATTCGAGAGCTGTACGAGGCTCAAGTCATCCTCACCAGTGGCGACAAGTGTATAAGCGCCCCATCAGTGACCCTAACACAGAAAGAACTTCAGTTCCTTCGGTGTATGCCCTAAAGACTTGAAACACAAAAAGAACTTCAGTTCTAGCGGTGTTTTACCTCAAGACGTTTTAGCCGGTCGCTCTGCCTAATGGTTTTTTTCTTTTTTCCTACTATTCAATTTTTTATTATTTTTTCATTTTGCTGTATAGACAGTTTTTTTACGTGACAAGTACTTTGCCTTCAGCTGCAGTCAAAATATTTTTGTTTCGATTTCTAAAACCAAATATGTTCTTAATAGCAGCAGTGACTTTAATTTTATTTCATTTTTCTTTTCTCCTTTTTCACTTCCACCTTGTCTTTCTCTAGATGCTCTATTAAATTTGACAGTTGTAAGTAAGCGCTCTGTCCTGTCCCCTTCTTCTCTTCTTAGTCCTTTGCGCTTTTAAACCATCGTCTAGATGTTCAACCAACTAGCCCCCCAACTAATTCTGATGCTTCTTATCTCCTCTTCTTCCTTTCCTTCGGCTTGCCTGTAGGCCGCTCGCTTTTCCCTGATTCTTCTTCTTTCTCCCTCACAATCGTGACAATGCCTCCGACGTTCCAGAAATTCATACAATGAATTTTCTTGCTTCTGTTTTCCATTTTCTTGTCCTTTCTCCGTAGGCGATTGTTCGGCAGCTGTCACGTGCACGGCACATCTGGACCAGAGCCGTTTATACTGAGAGAGTTTGGCCTTCTTAAGGAGATTTTGACAGTCTGACAACCACAGCAGCGTAGTCTGACAACCGGGGGATGACTACTTCCGTCCGCCATATTGTGGCTCTGACTCATAGGAACTCTACGCGATTTCTCAGGAATGAACAAGACAAAGAAGTAACGCCATATTGTGTTATCGCGAAATCCGCTTGTTTTAGCGGCCAACAAGCTCCGCCCATCGGCCAAACTCTCTCAGTATAAACGGCTCTGATCTGGACACTTCACTCATAGCGCACTGCTTATCACGCCCAGCGCCCGCGTGCCCAACCGAGTACTAAACCGTCGGTGCGGTACTAGCCCTATTCTATTTCTCAACACCACCCGCACTTGTGTCGCAGCAGGACTTTCTCAACCTCGGAAACGAAGGTACGTGATTTGACCTGCAATTACCCTATACACAACAAAATATAGGATTGTGGACTCTTCAATCCTCAGTCCCTTAATTCGTGTTCAATCATCCCCCAGCAAACACTAAGTTAACCCAAAAAATACTAGGACACACTCCTCCGTGATTATCATCTAAATCTGCTCCCTCGTCTAAATCCGACTCAAGAAATCAGCGCCCACATTATCTCTCCCTTTGATGTACTCCACGTGGAAGCTGTAATCTTGTAGCTTCATGCTCCACCTCATGATACGGTTGTTCGTGTATTTTGCCTTATTAATGAACTCTAGTGGTTGATGATCTGTCTTAATCTGAAAGTTTCGACCGTACAAATAAATCCCAAATCTACCCACCGCCCAAACCAGTGCTAAACATTCCCTTTCTATGATGCGAAGTTCTCCGCCCTACTAAGTTTTCGGCTGGCGTAAGCAACTGGATGTAGCACCCCGTCTCTCTCTTGTAGGAGCACCGCTCCCAAGCTTACGTCTGAAGCGTCAGTCCGCAATGTAAATTCTTTTCCCAAATCCGGAGCCATAGAGATGGGTGGCTCAGCTAGCAACTGCTTCAAGTGAGGGAACGCGGCTTCATGTTCCTCTTCCCACTCCACGTCATTTCGTGCCCCCTTCTTTGTCAGGTCTGTCAGGGGAGCTACGAGCCCTGCGTAGTTGGGTATAAACTCCCTGTAAAATCCCGTCAGTCCGAGAAATGACCTTACTTGTCATTTCGTAGTTGGTCTCGGTGAGTCCTGTATTCTCGTCAGGATCTCTTGTTTCGGAGCAATTAATCCCAACCCTATCCGATGCCCCAAAAAGCTTATCTAGTGAAATCCCATTTCACACTTTTTTGGTTTTATTGCTAGACCGGCAGAGCGCAACCTGTTCAGAACTTCCCTCAGTGTGTCGATGTGTTCTTGCCACGAGTTTGCCGCCACCAGCACGTCGTCAATGTAGTGGTATGCGTCCGGTATACCCTCTAGCAGCTTCCGCATAAACTTCGTGAAAGTTGCTGCTGCGGTTTTCAGACCGAAGGGCATGAACCTAAATTGATACAGCCCACTCGATGATGAAAATGCTGTCTTTTCTTTAGACACTTCATCCATGGGGATCTGCCAATACCCTATGACTAAATCAAGTTTAGAAAATAACTTTTTGCGTCCCACCTTCGCAAAAGTGACGTCTACCCTTGGTATGGGTTCTGCATCTATTTATTTATTTATTTATTTATTTACAATACCCTCAAGGCCATGAGGCGTTAGAGAGGGGAGTGGGTATTACATTATTGTTCAATCACTTCGCGAAATGAGGCGGAATCTTTGATGGCTGCGATGTCACCGGGAAGGCCATTCCAGTCCACAATTGCGTCGGGGAGAAAGGCGTTTTGATGTGCTGTGGAAAAACATCGTGGCCGGGCTATTTTTTTATGATGATCTAGTCTAGAGGACGAATAGGTTGGCGGAGTGAGAAGAGTCTGATGTAGTAGAGGGGAATAATAGACTTTATGCAATAGGCACAGACGAACACCAGTACTTGATCGGACACCAGTACTTGATTCAGTCGCCGGAAATCTATGCAAAACCGGTTCGAACCGTCCGATTTTTTCACCATCACCATAGGTGCGTTATACGGCGAATTTGATCTCTCTACAACGCCCATTCGCAACATCTCCGTTATCTCTTCCTCCACCACCTCGTGTACTTTTAACGGCAATGGGTACTGTTTTATGTGTATTGGTGTATAGGTGGTCAACTTGAGGTCGCACTGGATCATGTTAGTCTCGCCTGGTAGATCTGAGAAGACCTCTCTGTAGTCAGCCGTCAAGTCCAACACTTGGCGTCTTTTCTCCGTGTCCAAAGTGGCCTCAATGACTACATCTTGCTCATCTTGCTGTTTCTTTAGTGGCAGCGTTGGGACATCGTCCCCGTCTCCATCGTCATTGACGTCATCGTCACCGTCGACTTCCACTGCGAAATCGCACCTTAGGGCGACTTGTTTGTGCTCTTCTCTTTCTTCATACTTCTCCAGCATGTTGACATGGAACACTTTTCTCTTACTTCCTATATCCAACTCGTAATCTACCTCGTTTCTTCTGGCAGTGACCTCGAATGGACCCTTCCACTGCATCAGCATTTTGTTGATGTCACTTGGGAAGAGTATTAACGCCTTGTCTTTTGCTCTCATTTCTCGCTTAACACTCTCCTGGTTGTAATGGCCCTAGTATCTTTCTTTAGCACCCTCCAGACAGCGGTGTGCCCTCTCGCACGTCTCCTCGAGCTTAATTCTTAAATCCAGGACGTATCCGTAAGAGGTCTTCATTTCTTGAGTCATTGCCTCATTGGACCATACTTCTCTTAAAATGGTCAACGCTCCTCGTACCCTCCTTCCATACAATAGCTCAAATGGAGAAAATCTTGAGCTAGATTGGGGCACCCCTCGGGAAGCAAAAAGTAGCGCTGGTAAGTACCTGTCCCAATCTCGAAGTCTTTCTTGGCACATTCGCCTGAGCATCTGCTTAATGGTGCCGTTGAACCTTTAACCAGGCATAGGATGGTAAGGGGTTGTCAGGAGGTGCCTCATCGACAACAAACGGATCACCTCCTTCATAATATCCGATGTAAAATTGGATCCTCGATCGCTGAGAATTTCTTCCGGTACGCCGTACCGCGTTAACATGTCCATTAGGGCTTCTGCCACTTCAGGGGTCCCGATTGTGCGCAAAGCCACAGCGTCCGGGTATCTAGTGGCTACATCTACCATGGTCTGTATGTATCGCTTTCCCGAATCTGACTTGGGCGAAATAGGGCCAATGATACCGATGGCTACCCGTTGGAAGGGCGTCGCTATGGTTGGCATTGTGCCCAAGGGCGCTTTCCCTAGTAAAAAAAATTATATGAATTTTTTTCTGATATGTTTATTGGACACCTTTTTCATATCAGAACTTATTATTTCATATCAGTTTCCTATGCCGCATATCAGTTACACTAGGCTAGGTGGCGCTAGGTACCGCCCAATTCATGTGCTGCAAAAATATATTTATTTACTCACGCCACCATGTAGATACATTACGCATACCACTAGCATCAGTTGAACAAATACATTGAGGGCATATACACATACACGGCACAACAAACATGAATACAACAGCACACCCAATAACTACTTCGGAGCTCTGCGTTTCCGCCTTTTATACAGGTCGTTTTGTAAGTACGAAGTTTTTCGGTGACCTCCTACGCAATAAATAATATTTTCAGCGTGTTGGATTTTTTTCAGTAATGTCGTACCTCTGAGAGTATTTAGAACGGCTCAGGGGACGAATCTCCTAATAAAAAGTAAACGCTCATGCCGTAATTATTTGAAAGCCAGTAAATCAAGCCGCTCCACTGCGGTTCCAAGTCACGTGTTTGCTTTCCCGCGCGGCACGTCGTATACTGAAGAAACTTATATGAATTTATTTCTTATATGTTTATTGGACACATTCATATCAGTTGGCAAATGTTGCATATCAGCTCTTATATGTCGCATATCAGTTTTTGGGTATTTCATATCAGTTCTTATATCGCATATCAGTTTTTGGATATTTCATATCAGTTGGCATATGTTGCATATCAGTTCTTATATGTCGCATATTAGTTTTTGGGTATTTCATATCAGTTCTTATATCGCATATCAGTTTTTGGATATTTCATATCAGTTTCATATGTCGCATATCAGTTTTGAGATATTTCATATCAGTTCTTATATAGATTCATATACTTTTTTTCAGTAGGGTTGCCCACTCTTCCTTTGGGCACGGTCAGCTGGCGCACGTGGCACGACCGCACGTATCGGCGAATCTCGCTTTGCATTCCTGGCCAGACGAATTCTTCCGCGACCAGGCCTATCGTATTGTTAATTCCCTGGTGACCCGACATTATGCCATCATGGGCCATGGGGACGACAGTTCTTCTAAACTTTTCGGGAAGAACCAGCTGTTTTGTTTTCCTTCCCGAGCTGAAGGTACAACTCTTGTAAAGCAAATTGTTCTTTAAAAAAACTTCAGCGTCGTTCTGCCACCGTGCCTAGCAGTGACCTTGCCGATGTTACGGAAACATTTCTTGAGGCTTTCGTCATTTCTCTGCTCCGTGAGCATCTCTTCCACTGTTGCCTCTAATGGTGAAACCTGCGGTGCTATCAGTCCGGTTTTCGGTTGTCTTGGTAGATCTTTATTTTTTCCCGCCTCTATCGTGTTCGTAGTGAACATAGGCTCGTTACTGCGCGGCTCAAAGCTTGGTGCGGCCGTTTGCAATGGTTCTGACGAACCCTCTTGAACGTTTTCGACGATACCTTCCCGGCTGTCCTCCTCTCTTTCTCCTGTCGACGTCCGCGCTACCAACCTCCTAGCTGGTCTCATCTCTTCAACCTGATTCCAATTTGGGTCGGGGTCGTTCACGCCTCGCACCAAGGGCACGTTCCCGAGCACTAAGTCGTACAACGGGTTGCTCACGCATCTTGCCATTACTTTTCCCGTAAAGTATGGGGTCCTTAACAGAATGTCCGCTTCCGGAACATACCTCACGGCACGGTGTAATACGACCGTGTTACAACCGGTGTCTCTCAAAACCGTTATTTTGCGGTCACCAAGACGTCCCTCCACCACAGGCATGTTTTCAACCAGAAATTTTGGAGCTCGTCCAACAGCAGCGTTCACCACTGGAATCTTGGCGCCGTCCTGAAGTGTCACGTAGGATTCATCTACCTCGGTACCCCTCCTGTGGTTTGGCGACGTTCATACACAGGACGCCTCAGATCGGTTGTCTAGTGTCGACCCGCAAGTGTTCGCTCGGTGCCCGGTGCGGCCACATTTCCAACAAGTCAAAGTCTTGGACGTGGACGGACGGCTGGGGCAGTTTTCTGCCTTGTGGCCGACCTTGTTGCAGAGAAAGCAGCGGATGGTCTTTCTACTTCCACCCTTGGCCGCTCTCTCTGTGTCTTCCGTGCTCAACTTCTTAGTCAGCTCTTCCACCTTTGGCTTGCTTGCTCCTGTTGGTATCTGGGTTTCCAGATATAAACCGGCTTTGGAAGCTACCTCCTCTAGTGTGTGGCAGTCTCGTTCCCTAGGGAACACCGACAAGCGACTAGAACAGCTCTGTAGAAACCGTTCAACGAGTACTTTGTCCCGGAGGGCCTCAAACGTTCGTTCCACGCCTGCAATCTCTATCCATCGGTCGAAATACCCTGCTAGTCGGGCGGCAAACTGTTTTCTCGCTTCTCCGTCATCGGGTTTTGCTTCTCGAAATCTTTCTCGGTAGCCCTCTTTCGTGTATCGGAATCTCTGCATGAGTGCCAGTTTCACTTTCGAATAATCCAATGCGTCCGCTGGGGACATACGGCCGAATACTGTAAGTGCTTCGCCGGTCAAGCACAGACTTAACATTGTGTCCCATTTTTGCTGGGGCCAATCAAGTCCCACCGCCGTACGTTCGAACCGCTGAAGATATGCATCGAGGTCATCCCGGGCATCGTTTAAATTGGGGAATCAGCTTGTGCGGACTGAAGTGGTGTCGCTGTCCGTTCGTCCCTCCTTCCCTATTTTCCCTACTTCTCTCAGAGGAGGTCCCTGCGGCTTCCTGTACCGCTAATCTAAGTTGCAAAATTTCCCGCTCTTCTCTCGCTCTTCTCTCACTTTCTCTAGTTTAGCGCATTCTAACTCTCGTTCTTGCCAAGCCATCGCTCTTTCCTCCCTTGCGCTAGCCTTTTCGTCTTCTAACCATTTCCTCATCTCGTCTCCTTGGTAGCCTAACTCTTTCCCCACCACCAATAATCGTTCGCTATTGCTACTGCCTCACACGACCCCACCAATCTGTGCACGTTCCGGCCGGCGTGATCAAATTAAGGGCATCCTGGCAAGCTCGCCAAATTGTCGCGTTGGACCAGTACGGTACACTGAATCAGTGGAGGCAGAGGTCGAGCAAGTAGAATAATAATTCATATATTTACAACGTAAAGAACACTACTGTTATGTACAAGAAAGTAAAACCCAAAAGTCCAACCCTATCGGTCCCCGTGACCCAGTCCCCTGAATGTCGATCGTCACTCACGACCTTGGAATACTGAAGCCGGGCCAGCTGCTTGTCGTGGTCCTCTCTGGGGTGCGATGTCGCTAGTTCAGAGTCTTGGAGATCGGTGAGGTTGCTTAGCTACACTGGAGCGTGGCCAGTGGCTGGTGGCCTCGCCTCGGAGCAGAGCCAAGGACGTCCTTCTTCAAGTATACCCTTTGCTTCTTATCTCCTCTTCTTTCTACCCTTCGGCTTGCCTGTAGGCCGCTCGCCTTCCCCTGATTCTTCTCCTTTCTCCTTCACAATCGTGACACCCAGGTACTGCGGCTAAGTTTTGCCGCGGTTAGCGCTTCGAGCAAACGGGCCCTTTAATGGGCCGTGGTTTTCTCGATCCCAAAGGAGCGGAGTAAAGCTGATGGATTTCGGCTTCGGTCCCATTGGCTGGCGAGCGTTGACGAGGCTCCCCTTGGCCGCTGCGTGTCAGTTTCAGCCACCGCCACCCCATGGCGCTGCGTATCCGTCAGCGCGCCGCTAACACGAAACGTCCAACGTCAGAGCGACGAGAAGAGGGCGCGCCCCGCTGTCGACGGAAATACGCTGCAGACGAAATAAGGGAGCGGAAGAATGACGTACTTGCTTTCGTGTTTACAACTCATAAGCGCTTAGGCGCACCTCGTGCTTTTTTTTACTGACTTTCGCCCTAGCTAGCTGACGCCTTTCTACGGTATTCAGCAAGGTTGCGCGGCAAGGCACGCATATCCGGTTATTGCGTTCATAGAAACCATTATGTTTCATCGATTTGGTCTGTTATTTGTCGTACTTCAGTCAGGCTGGCCGCTGCATAAACGTTAAAACGTTTAAAATAAACTAGAGGGGTTTCGTTGAAGTCGCCTAATGAAGAGATTTAAAACAGTTAGAAGAGTGCAACAAAAGTTCTTCTGGAATGAAACTACACTAGAATTGTAAGGAGAGAATCTAATCAGGTTAAACCAGCATTAAATGATACTATAGTATTAATTCTGCAGGAATTTGTGTTAGTGTCTTCTCGGTTGCCTAAGACAAGCAAGCCAAATATGTTTTGCAAGTGTAACTTAAACTTCTTTTCAGCTTTATGGAAGACTGCTTAACATTGACACTTCCCACATCTGCTACAATGCTTAAGAACTTCGTCTATATGGTTGATAAACAATAAAACCTTTGAAATGCAATGTCTAAATAATGATACTTACAAATGTTATTTGGCTGTTAAAACTGCAAAACAATTATGGAACGAGCTGCATTGTGATATTATGAACAGAACAATAATAATGCTGCCTTTAGCTGGAGAGTTTAACGCGTATGGAACTTTAGCTTTCAGTGTATGCGGATCATTTTACGCTTGAATATTCTCATAAAGTGCACGAAGTCTATTGTTACAACTTGTAATCGCGCATTTTTCTTCTGGTCCTGTAGCCGACCTGATTAGGGGAAACCGTATTGATAAATAAATGAATAAATATTTTGTTTTTTGTGCATGCTGTGTTGCGACGAGAAAAGTGCGAGGGATACTAGCGTGGGATCAAGGTCTCTTGCTGGTTTCCGGGCCTGCTTCTTATGAGAAAGGGCTTTCATTGTTTCCATGTAAAAGCGCTGTAGATGTGATCTTGTAAAGAATTATCCGGCTTTGACTGAGGCACCCTGTCCCTAAAAAAGGGTCCTGTCTTCAATAAACTCTAAGGTGTGCCCCAAGACGCTGTGTGCTGTCACTTCCGGTAATGCGTCTTTCTATTCCTTCCCTGTCCCAGGTTAATTTATGTATAAATTTCACCACTTCGCCTTCTCACTTACCTTCTGCTAGTTTCTTTCTCTGGATGCCGTTCTATATTTCCCTATGCATTACAATACTTTTCGAACAATGTGAGCGCACTCACCGGCAGGGTCACTCGCCTCGTCCCGGCCCAAGCGGTCTCGCTATGCTGGTGCCGAGGACCCTTACAGCCGTCCCACACATCAAGTTGGCAGCAATTCTTGCCCACCTCACTTGTTTTCAGCAGTCTATCTATGCTGGAACGCGAACTAAATGATGTAGAAAACTGCACCGGGCACTGATTGGCTATTCTCTCGGGTGACGTGACATGACGTTGAAATGTAGTTTTTTCCTATGCAGTTCGAGTTATGCTCGTAAAATGATGCAGCTGGCTGGGACGTCAAAATGTCGTCCGGTGCACCTTGACGAGGCAGTTTACTGAGCGGTCGAGACAAAGCCGGAGATCGTTCTGCATCGTAAAAGATGGCGACCATAATATATGCATCTCTACTGTTGGGTTCGCCAGCGGATCGAGTTCTTAAAGACCACCGCGATTATTTCGAGACGAGCGATGCGAGGCTTCTGGGTAAATACCGGCTGACTCGCTGGCTGTGCGACCAGCTTCGCGGAAAGCTCCAGCGGTGTCGCGAAGGGCCCCGTGTGCTGACGGTCGAACAACAAGTCCTCGAAGCTCTACGCTTCTACACTGCCGGCGGCTTGCAGGGAACCGTCGGGAGTGACGAAAACGTTGGTGTTTACCAGTACTCTCTGAGTCGCGTACTTGTTGATGTCAACAACGCTATCATCGACTGCCTCGGATCGAAGTAACTGTGTTTCCAGCAAACTCAAGCAGAAAAGGCGCTCACAAAAAGGAAGTTCTTCGATTAATGCAAGTTTGGCGGCGTGATCGATAAATCGATAGATCGATAAAAAACCACGACCGTGATTTTTTTGGATAAAGATCGATAAAAAACCACGACCGTGTTTTCATTAGAGTGCACCCCATATTCGCGATTTTCCTGAGCGAAAAGCCAAGCAACGGTAACAGGCTTAAGTTGAGCTAGTTTGTTTATACTTCAGGTTCTTGCTCCGAGTTGAGGGGATGAGCGATGTTCATACTTCTTGATTTTTTTTTTGTCTACATCCATTGCTTAGAAAGAAAGAGTAAGGCAAATTTGTTTGGTTTATGAACGTTAGAAATGGAATCTGAGTAGAATTTAGCAGAAGTAGAAAAGTCGTTTCATGGGCCCTTAAAGTAAGATCATGATGCCCACTTCACGCTCATTCGAAAACGTACATTCGCGGCAAAGACGCAAAAAGCCTAGAAAGTCTGTATGCACCCGCACTGGCGTTCACTTTAAAGCATCAGACTTGATCTAATAAATACAGCCTGGTTTTTGGTCGAATGAATAAATTGCGCATCACAGAAAGCTGGAACTCCGTTAGAGTGCGACGCTACTGTGGGGAGAAAATGGAAAAGTTTGAGAACATGACGTTACCTGAATCAAAACACACAAAAAAAATCCAATTTGTACTTGAGCCGGAGAACACCCAGAGCCAATGTTTATCAAAGCAAGATCTGAAATGGTGGACGCATGTAGCATTCACGAAGCAGTTACTAAAGTAAGGAAACGATCTTTTTAGCAAGAAAGAATGTACAGTTCTTTTCTTTTGGTGAGATTTTTTTTATCATTACAATAAATGATACATTCGGCGACAATGTTGTATGTCCTTTAGAGAAATACTAGGTTGAGGAAGACTTTGGCTCATATAACTAGTTTGTATTTTCTATTTGTTTCAAGTAATGCCATGCTCTAAATACTCCGAATTCAGTCACCACCGCTGGCACTACGTTTTCGTGGCATTTCAGCTTTCAGCAGTACTTAGCTTGTTTATGCAAGCCCAGAACCCTTGTTTTATTTTTTTTTTTGATACAAACCTGTAGAATGTAGCACAGCCGAATGCAGTTTAATAAAATGGCGTGCACGTCGCACCAAGCGATTCGTGATGTCACCTGGATACTCCCTATAAACAGAGCAAATGGCATATCAACGAATCACAACCCTGCTTACTGCTCTATCACTTAACAAACTCGTCAACCAAATAGAGTTATTATCAGGTGATCTCCTCAATTAAGGAGGTTACCAGAATTTAGCTATGTTTACGTCAGTATTTTACGCAAAGCATAATATATCTAACAGCAATAAATTTATCCAAAATAATTTGGTATAAGCAAATATTATTCGATCTAGTTACTGAAATAGCCTTTGCTAAATTGTTTTTAAAGGGCAAACACCTCTAAGAAAGTGTTTTCGAATAACTTTAGTGTAGCACATTTTTCAACAGCCTTCTCACAAAGTTCAATATATGCAGGCAATTTCATGCCACAGCACGTTGTGTCATGATAAAAATGTAATATTACTAAAATTTAATAGGCTGAAAGAATGAATTTATTGTAGCAAATCCCTTACTGTGTGCGGATGGTACATGGCACTGTTTCCTGTATTGCGGTACCACCCTTGAGCGTTGGACGCTCCGGGAAATACTTTACTAGTGGTGAAGTCTCTACACCCTGCAGAAGTGCAAACGGTCTGGTAGTGACAAATTTTAAAATCAGAAACTTAACGAAGAGATGATGCTAGTGTACGCAACAATAACCTGAAGACTTTGGAGCTTTTTCTATTCAGGAAAGGCATTGGATACTCAAAATTAATAATTCCCGGCGATGTTAAATACGGAAGGTCATTAGGCCCCTTACTATTCTTAATTTATATTAACGACCTACCAGTTAATATGTCATCATCCGTCTGTCTCTATGCCGATGATTGCGTAATATACCGTGAAATCCGAAGTAACCAAGACACGCTCACACTTCAGTCTGATATTAACTCTGTGTCTCGTTGGTGTGAGTTGTGGCTAATGAAACTAAACACTAGTAAATGTAAACACATGAGAGTAACCCGTCAGTTTAGTGAGAGCCCTTCTTACTACCTTGATGGCAACTCCTTGGAACAAGTGTCGTCATACAAGTATCTTGGTGTTAACTTAACTTCTAACCTTTCATGGAAACCCCATATAGAATATGTCACTAATCGTACTAACTGCATGCTGGGTTATTTAAAACGGAATTTTTCTTTAGCACCTGTTTCACTTAAATTGGTCCTCTATAAAACATTAATAAGACCTAAGCTTGAGTATGCAGCATCCATCTGGGATCCCGATCATATTACCCTCATCACTGCTTTAGAATCCATTCAAAATAGATCAGCTCGTTTCATTCTATCGAACTATCACCGCACCGCCAGTGTCTCGTCAATGAAGAATAATTTATCTTTACCATCTCTTTCACTTCGCCGTAAAATTTCACGCTTATGCCTTTTTCATAAAATTTATTTTCATAATCCCCTATTACGCGACCATTTCATAACTCCCCCCTATTACATCTCGCCTCGTGTAGATCACCAGCACAAAGTTGGAGTCCCAAGCTCATTAACCAACACATTTCATTCATCTTTTCTACCACGCACAGCTCAAGAATGGAACCACCTTCCCGGTTTAATTGCTGCCATAACAGACTCTAATCTTTTTCGAAGTGCCATAAATAACCATTTTTGCGCTGATTTCTGACCTGTTTGTTCACTTTTTATTTGTTTTAGTATTGCTGAATTGTTATATTTTCCCTGCCTACGCTCTCCCCCTCTGTAATGCCTTCGGGCCCTGAGGGTACAATAAATAAATAAATAAATAAATAAATAAATAAACAATGCCGAACACTCCGCCCGAACAGAAAGGCCTGCTTACCCGCTAGGCTTTAGTCATTGAAGCGACCGCCTTCCCTTGGCTTGGCATCTCTATAAGTTCCGTGTCTCGAGAGCTATAAAAGTATCCAGTATTTGTCTAATAAAGTATATGAATTTGGTAGCATTGGCTATAGGGGACGTGCGGCAATCGCTTGCTGCTGCTGGCGTCCGAGAGCGGTCCAACGCCTGCACCTCCAGAGTACCAAGGACGCAGTGCTGAAATATCAGCGTCACCTATAGGAGGCCAAATCTGCGGCCAAATATTGAACAGGAGTGCTGCGTCGGCGCTCTGCTGAAACTTGTGTCCTCACTGTCTGAAGACAAGTCCGAACGCTGACGTTCCAAGCAGCACTGATTTGTCATATCATGGATCAATGGTTGGAAATGGTCCTTTGACCAGTGGCCAGACGGTGGCCATTCATCGGCCAATGCTTGGCCGATGACTGATGGCCAATGGTCATTGGCCAATGGCCAGAGAAAGGCAAATCATCAGCCAATGGCCGGTCACTGTCTGGCTATTGGCCAGAGGACCATTTCAAGGAATTGGCCAATGAATGTCCAAATCTGTGCACTTGGGGTAGCGCTCATGTCAGATCCGTGGGCAGCACCGCGTCACTTATTATTACCATGGTATCTTTTTAGAGAAGACAGCAGAGCCACAACTACGCACTCCTCTGCGTCAAGCAGCATCTTGCTTGTGTATGACGTAATTTTGATTGACTCAAGTCACTGTACATATTTACGGCCGTATTCTAAGACGCTACTCAACTCCAACTCCAACTCCACTCCATGGAGTGGAGAAAAAATTATCCACATTCATTCAAGAGGAATTTGCATTTACATACGTCTCGGCGATTCTTCCACGAATGAGTTCCTCGAAATTTCGTACTCCTCTGCAGCTTTGCCGGGGATTTCTACAAACGAGATTATACCTGCATGTTTCGTTTAAAACATAATTTTTGTGCAAAAGATGCACCTATATTTCGGTCACCTTGAAACGAATCTGCTTTACAGGCATTCAATTGGTAGACTTCGAGTTTTGCTTTAGCCAGCGTAAAATATTTAGTCATTTTATCTTAAAAAGATCATAAGCTCTTTCTTGTCCGGTAACGATGTGAGAAAAAGAATAGTGGCCATTTTTTTCTTGCCTGAAATTAACGAGGCATCGGGCATTTGTTGCAGACTTGTCTCTTAGAAGATGTGCTTTGCAGTGAGTTCTTTTTACCGGAGTTTCCTAAGTAGCCCAGTTTTTTTTTTTTTTTTTTTTTTTTATCGTGGGCATCATCCCAAATGCAGCCGTGACACTCATGACAAGTACTGGTGCCTCTTGACGTCTCTACGCCAGCAGAAATACGCGTATTAGTTAGACATTTTGGTGTGAAACCACAGGCATCTGGTACCGAGGAGTTAATGATTGTGATAGTGTCAGTATAAACCATGTGTTCAACATGCTAATTTCAGTGTGGGCTTGAATTGTCATTTCGGTATTTTTTACAGCGGAGCTCTTAGGCGCCCGTTTCCGGCTTGAGCGGCGTCGGCGTCGCCGTCGGCGTACCCGGGGGTGCATTATGGGACGCGTGACGTCACTGATGACGTCATCAGTGACGTCATCGGCATCGTCATTGTCACTGATGACGTCATCGGCATCCGCATCGTCATCGTCATCGTCCCTGATGACATCAGGAGTGACGTCACTAATGACGTCATCGGCATCCCCATCGGCATCGTCACTGGTGACGTCATCAGGGACGTCACCGATGACGTCATCGTCATCGTCACGTGACCCCCGTGAGGTCACGTGGCTCTCATGAGACGACTACGACGCCGCTCGAAGGGAGGAGAAGCAGACAGGATGAGGAGGTGAGGAGGAGCGAGGAGGGATATTCCTTCCCCTCAGCACCCTTCCCCTCGTCCTCCTAAAGAGTTGCGCTCTAATCCGGCGTTACAGGGAGTTGTAAACGGCTTTCATTTTCAACTGTGGGCTGAAACCCTTGTGCATGTCCGCTGAATAGCTGCTGCTAATGAACACATCAAAATTGCTCTCCTGTGTTCTAAACTGGTAGCGTTAAGGAGCTCGTTCCTCAGAAAAGCCACCTTCGACGACGGCAGGACGAGAAAATTATGATTGGTCGATCAGTAATTTATTTGCCTTCAAATAAAAGAACGAAGCATTTTAAGCGGAGCGCGATCGAACCCACGCAACCAGACACGCTACTTGGTAGCGTGTCTGGTTGCGAGCCAGACACGCTACCGAGTAAGCCACGCAAACAAGCTTGCACGGTTTGGGGACGAGCGAGGGTTTATATTTAGCTATCGTGTTCCACCTTCTTTCATTTTTATTGCTTCATGTAAACAAGAAGCCCCGAAAAATATACAAAGCCTATGCACTCACTAGCGTTCGACTACGTTTTCTTAACATCACTCGTTGATACGACCACAAGTTACCATAAAATTCATGCTTCGTATGTCGCCCGCAGAGCTATTCTTTGAATTGGTTGCCATGCCTGGAGCACGGATGTCCCGGCGTCCAGCGATCATAGCTCAACGGCTACGTTCGAGACGCTGTTGCGGATGTTGGGAATGCTAGGGCTACGTCTTTCCCCGACCGGGGTTCAACGTCCCGACGTAAACATAGTCGACATTCTCTGATGGAATGTAGGTTCACTATTTTCTACAGGACCTCGATGCGTATACAGCCCCCTCCGCCAGCCGGGGACACCATGGAGCCCGGCTGCGTGTGGACAGGAAAGACCGCGGATTCCCAGATGGGTATCGTAGCAGTTTAAGGACGCTACACAGGAGAGCAGATTCTCGTTACTTGAGGGAAAGTGGGAAGCACAGAAAAGCTTGTTGAGGAACAGAAAGCAGATAGGGTTTTTCAACGGGCGTTGGGGAAAATTTTGGCAATTTCAGTTAACACAATTAACATCAAACCCAAACACTTCTCGCCTTTTGAATTTTCTTTCTGGCAATTCGGGCATCCAAGAGTGTACCTGAGTACGTCCCGTTTTATCCACGACCCGGTAGCAGCGCGACATGACTTTTAGAAAGTCTTGCTGTCATTACTACCACCAGCCAGAGCGGAGTCTCTGGCCATAAACCTCTTTAGTAGCGAGACAGAGACCTGAAGGGAGTGTATTACTCTCCTGTTCGTCGATTGTAGGAATGTAGCGAAGCAACAAGCCGTCTTCGCCCAGAAAGAATTAATTCCACGCCAGTCGCTGTTCCAGTGGCCGTCGAGGACGCGGCCCTGTTCGGCCAGGGCAATTTCTTTGAAGGCTCAGAAGAATCCGGGTTCTAGAGCCCTCGCAGTCTCACATTTGAAGGGGCGGACGAGTGAGGACCGTGGTCAAGAGCGGGCCGGACATAAGCACGCGGAGGCCAGGTGAATAGAAGATGTCACGAGGCATAGCTTGGGCGGCGAGCTCAAGGGTTGTTTGTTGGTGATGGACCGGTGAAAGCACAAAGCACTGCCTCCGGATAATCCAACTTTGAGACAGGAAATCATTCGTATCTTCTCGCTCCGTATGATGATTCAGCGGACGATTCCTCCGTATCGTCCGCTGAATCATCTCGTTCGCGGCGGTCGAGGCGGGCCTCATCGGGCGTAGGCTGTTGTGGACACCCACATTTTTCATAAAAATAGTCAGAGTGCAGAGTGCTTTTACTACCTTCTGTTGTGTTCTCTTTTCTGCCTTAGTCTCAGGTTTACAATCATGTTCAACATTTTTCATGTTGCAGCAGCATTTCAAAGGATGCTAACGATAAAACTGGGCCAGTTAGCAATGTATACGGTTAGAATAGCTGAATGTAGAAAACACTTCAAAGATACCAGGACACAAAAAGGTTCAAAACGTACTCGAATTCGAAAGTCTTTCTGCCAACTCTAGACAGACTGGCAAACCCTTCTGCTTGTTTACGTAAAAAAAAATATATATATATAAATTGAAGCTGGCCACAAAAACTCTTCAAATCCACCATTTCAGTGCTTTTCAAGCACTGAATTGGTGCATTCAGTTTAAATTGGGTTTTCAATATTTTTAAAGATAACGACCATATATGTATTCATATTTTTTGCCATAACTACGTTTCAGACAAAACATGTGGTATAAACCCGTCTTAGACATCCACGGGAGCGGTTGATTGGAGTACGGAATCTCGACGAATTAGTCTGTGGAGGGCTTGCCGGGAACCGCCTTTAAAGCTAAATAGTTCATGAGTTGAGGTGTGCATTTGTTCTCCGCTCGACTGCGTGGAGTTGGACTTAAGTCGAGTAGAGTTTAAAGGCCAACGTACTACCTCGTTTTTTTTTTTTTTTTTTAGGGGAGATAATTTTTTTTAGCGCTCCTCCTTTCCTAAGCTGCGAGGGGAGCACAGTTGGGGCAAGGTAAAAAGTGTAGACGATATAGGAAAGAAGGAGGCGGGCCAAAGTAGCAAGCGCGAAGTGCACGTCGGTCTTTAAGGACACGCCCGTCAGAGTTCCTCTCAGCCTTGTACCCTCACTCACTCATTTTCGCCCTCTCGCGCACTGGGCGAAAAAAGCGTCGTTAACTCTTCTATACTGCTTTGCACTTCAACCCCGGCCTGCGACGACACTTCGATCTAAAGGAGCCAATCATGGAGCGCCAAAAGTGCAGTGTCATGGCGTTCGTTGATTTAGTTGGTTTGCTATCAGCGGCTAAACGAATCACGCACAAACATGTGCAAGATCGCGGAGCTATTACAAGGCGTGATTGGCTTTAATTGGTTATAACAACGCACTAAGACGACTAGCACCGTGATGATGTACTTTTGCCGCTGCCTGATTGGCTCCATCGAGTCCTAGCATCGGCTGCGGTCCCACTTAGCGCGAAATGGAGAATAGTACTGAGAGGCGGAGTTGGTTCTGCTTCCCCTACTTAGTTTGCGTGGCGTTCGGTAGCATGAGTCGCGAGACTGCTCTTACCCTTCGAGTCCGCCATAGTTCCGAATTTGATGTACCTCAAACATGGCGTCCGAGATTGCGTGTCTCCGTACTTTGTTTTATCTTTTCGTACTTGCAAGCCTTCGCCGGCAATGCCCTGCTATCTCGAGCATCGATGAACGTCTCGCCCGCCTGCCTGTACCACTTGGGCTGCACATCGCGGTCGCCTGCCCCCGTGACGCCGGTTTTGCCGTGGGATGGGCTAAGCCTACTGGGATTAGAAAAACGGCTGCCCTCGAAGCCCGTTCGGCCCGCTCGCTCCAGCAAGCGCCCGTCACCTTGCTCCTCCTCCTCGCCGGAGACGTTCCTCCCAATCCTGGGCCGCGGCCTACTTACCCCCGCTGTGACCGACCGGTCTTCGAGAATGTGGCTGCGCTGCAGTGCGACGGATGCGACTCCTGGCACCATCGCAAGTGTGAGCTGCTGTCACTTAAAGCCTACAGGAGACTCTCCTCTTCATCCACCGAGTGGTACTTCGGAGTCTGTGCACTCCCACCCCTGGATGACGATCTTTCCGCTCCGGCTCCGAGCAGCCAGCCCGCGGACACCGCTCCCCAGCAGCCCGCCTTGTCGCCGGCTCCGGTCGGCCCTTCACCTGGGAGCTCCCGCATCGCAGTGTGGTTTTCAAACGTCCGTTCAGTGAAAAACAAAACACTTGATTTCCAAGCCTTGGTCGAGGCGGATCCAGACACGGTCTTTGGTCTTTGCGAAACGTGGCTCGACCCGTCTGTCCACGACGGTCAGCTCATTGATACCGCCAGGCGCGTCGTCTATAGGAGGGACCGTGCGTCTTATGGGGGTGGTGTATTGATCATGGTGCCCCATCGACTGCCCTGCCGTCGGAGGCGCGACCTAGAGTCAGAGGACCTTGAGGCAGTCTTTGTCGAAGTTACACATCGGAAGGGCAAGATGTTGCTTTGCTGTGTGTACTGTCCACCTAGCACGCGAGCTGCCTCCTACGATCTCTTGGGGCAATCTCTGGCACATGTTGACGTTTCGGCCTACTCCTGTTTCTGCGCTTTTGGAGATTTTAACGCTCACATAGACTGGTCTGACCTCTCTGCACCTGTCCTGCTCAACCCGCACGAAGATGCTCTCCTTGATGTTATGGAAACGTCTGGTTTTGTTCAGGTGTGCGGTGAACCCTCATACATGTCGATCACAGGCAAAGCTTCCTTCTTAGATCTCGTGTTTGTGAGCAACCTTCCCTTCATAACTGACTGTTCCATACAACCGAGCCTGTCTAGGTCCGACCATAACGCAATTCGCTTTTCGAGCCTCTTGACGCTGCCGAAGTCTGGCCATTATTCTAAAATGGTACGGAACCTCTCCAGGATGGACCTACCGCACCTGAACAGCCTCCTACATCTCGCACCCTGGAGTCTGGTCCTCGACACTCCATCTGTAGATGAAGCTTACGACATGTGGCTGGACATCATGAGCGCCATTGAGGCAGATTGTGTGCCTTCCAAGCATCTGTCCGGCCGTCGGAGGACCCCCTGGATCTCCAATGATATTATACGCCTCTCCCAAAAAAGAGGAAACTCTTCAGAAAAGCCAAGAAGACAAATCGTCCAGACGTCCTTGCTGCAGCACGAAGAGCACAACGAGACCTGAAAAAGTTGGTGTATACGGCCCACAAGGAGTACCTGTGCGTGGTCGCCGAGAAAGCTGCGCGCTCTCCCAAGCTTTTCTGGGCATACGTCAAGAGCCAGCGCAGGTCCTCCTTTGTCCCAGAGTTCGAAAGGGACGGCTCGGTTCTCAGTGACCCTAAAACTATTGCTGAGCTGTTCAGTGACCATTTTTCCTCGGTATGGGCTTCCGACGCTGTCCTAGATGTGCCTCTAGCTCTCGGCACTCCCAGTGCCCAATCATCTGACTGTAATGTACCTACCAGACCAGTGATCCCAGAGGACGACACTAAAGAAGCGCTGCGCTGCCTCAACGCTTCCCAAAGTGCAGGACCTGATGGCGTTCACCCTGCATTCCTACGAGCCTGCTCCACCAGATTATGCCCAGTCCTTACTCAGCTTTTTGGCAACTTCCTCTCGGCGGGAAAGTTGCCACGGCAGTGGAAACATGCCGTGGTAACGCCTGTGCACAAAGGTGGCAAGGCGCCGGCTGACACTGCCTCATCATGCCGCCCCATCTCCACGACTTCCGTAGTTTGCAGGACCATGGAGCGTGTAATAAACAGAAAGCTGCTTGCTCACTTCGAACAGCATAATCTACTCACTGTGTGTGAACATGGTTTTCGGCCCGGTCGGAGCTGCGAGTCGGCCTTGGCTGTTCTCGCCAACACTGCCAGTGAGTACCTGGATGGCCGTACCCCCTCTGCGCTTGTTCAGTTGGACTTCCGGCAGGCATTCGACAGAGTAGACCATAAGATCCTCATATGCAAGCTCCGTGCTTTTGGCGTATGTGGCGAACTCCTCAACTGGTTCACAGACTTTCTATGTGAGCGAACTCAGCGCGTTGTGTTCCGTGGTGCAGTGTCTGATACAGTTGGGGTCTTGTCCGGTGTTCCTCAGGGCAGTGTGCTTGGACCCACACTTTTCAACGTCTACATCAATGACATTGTTACATCCCTGTACTGCAAGCCCCTGCTTTATGCAGATGATGTCACTCTTCTGCACGCGATCTCTAGCCTTGCTCACCAACAGCAGCTCCAACATGACCTTGATGCAGCGTCTGCTTGGTCCACTAAGAACAGGCTCCCTCTAAATGTTGCCAAGTGCTCGGCTATGGTGATATCCTGCGCCCGGCAACCCCTGGCCCCTCCTAGTCTTTGCCTTGATGGTGTTGCCCTCAGGTGGACATCAAGCGCAAAGCTGTTGGGTGTCACCCTGGACGCCCAGCTACGTTTCTCCGCTCACGTTGGAGAGGTACTTTCGAGGGCGCGTCGGCAGCTCGGATTTTGTCTCCGTGTAACCAAGGGGGCTGGACCCGAGACCTTAAGACATCTCTTCACTGCACTTGTGCTTCCTCAACTTGAGTATTGCTGCCCCATATAGAGCCCCCACCAGGAACACCTTGTAGCGGCACTGGAGAGCGTCCAGCGTCGGGCCGCGTACGCCACCTTGGTTAGGCGGCACGACACACGCATAGCACGTTACCGGGAAATGCGAACGGGCGATTTACTGCAAGCTGTTGGGTGGAACCCGCTTGCCTTACGGCGAGAGGTGGCCTCCCTACGACTGCTGACCAACCTTTTGATTCTGAACTCAAGCCAGTCTGGCGTTGTGCTGCCTTTAAGGAAAAATCGGACCGGTTCATTGCAGCCTATCTTAGCCAGAACTGAGAGGCATCGCCAGTCTTTTGTTGTGAGGACTGTGACGCACTGGCGATCATTGCCACCTAGCTTCACCCTGTGCCCACCCACGGCACGAGACGAAGTGAAGGACTTCTGCCATAGAGTAACTAGCCATCTCCGTCATTCGCTCACATAGCCTTTGTGCAAGTATCTAGTTTTTTTTTTTTTTTTTTCTTTGAACTTGTATTTGTCAAAAGTATTTTGTTGCTTTTGCTTTCCCCTCCCCCCCCCCTCCCCCCCCCCCCCCTTTAGTTTGGGTGTTTGCAGACCAACTGGTATGGGCCTTCGGCCTTTCTGCTGTACTCCCGACTCTCCTGAGCCAAATAAATGAAATGAAATGAAATGAAATGTTCCTCGCCTTAGTCTTGGTCCTCTTTCAATTTCTCGTGCTCCGAGAGATTGGTGGCCCACATTTTTTTTTATCCTGAAGGTGGCTGGCGTGTTTAGTTATCTAAAGGTAGTGTGGTGTTCGGCCCGCGCAGGGCTTCCAACGATGTGGCTTTGGAACGCAAAGTTAAAAGTGCTCTATTCACAAAATTGGAAAATTGAAAGTTAGCCTAACAATGAATGTTTTTGCTAGTGATGAAATATTATATGTTACTGAACGACCACCCCTTACGATAACGGTTTATTTCTATTCATCTCTGCTTCTTGTTTTTTTTTTCTGTGTAACAGGAACGTTTCATTTCCGGTAAATAATTTGTGGCGCAAATTAGTTACAAGACTTTTGCTACAACGTTTTATAATTACGTGTTAGTTCCGGTAGCTATAGGGAAATGTTAATATTTTATATCTGTGCTTTGTTTTCATGATACGTACGAGCGCAGTCAAATGCATAATTAGATACAATCACGTGCACAATACTTTACGCGCAAGTTACTGGATCGTCTCTATATATTATATGATTAAGCGATCATAGAACACAAAGATAGCCATAAAGAATACCGTAACATTGCGCTTTTGACGTTTGATTGGTCCTATCGGCACGTAGCATAGACCGCGCACACACTTAGTATGTGTGAATAGAAGCCTAGCTATACAGAAGTGCTCGACTGAAATGAAACATTGCATTCAAAATTATCGTACATTGCTCATGAAGTTTATTTGGACACCGGATCGTTGTCTTACCTCATGGGAGCTCTACTCTGGTGGCATTCTAAAAAGTACTGCATGATGCAGCGCTCAATGGGGGGAAGCGGGGGGGGGGGGGGGGGGGGAGCAGTTCGCGAGCAGGGGTGGTGGCTCACTCAAGGGCATAATCGCTGCTGGTCAGGAGACAACATAGCAAAGTTGCCAGCGATGCGATTTTCCCTTTATCCTTGCAGTCAAGGTCAACGGGGAGAAATGTGCTAGTGCCCTTCAGTTGCACTCTACCACCAGAAGCAAGCGTTCCTGGGGAGAGCTATGGTGTCCGGGGAAGTGTAAAAGAAAGAAAAATACGCCAGCCTCACCCCTGAAAAAGCATGCGCAACTGCCAAAATCCAGAAAAAAAGAATAGAAAACCGACCTAAAGAAAAACAAAAGGAAACACGAATTACGTGATAAAAATAAAGAAGAAATCATCAATCACACGCAAAAACAAAAAGAAAAGCAGAAGCATTAAACAGTTACTAGTCCAGTAGTGTGACTGGAGTTTTTTTCTGCGTGGTAGATTTGTTCAGCTGGCCCATTGTAAGATTCGTCTTCATACCGTCGAAACATCGAGTGTTTAGTAATTGCATCATTTAAACCCTTGCTTTGGAACGCCATTCATACACCTTCATATTAAAGGGTGGTGATAAGTATAGACTGGCTGGCCTTCAAAATGTTTGTCGTGTCCACTATCCAGCAAGCGGCCTGCCCCCTAGGGCTGTTCCTTGAAATTACCTGATGGAGCAGTTCCTCGCCCGCCGCCATAATAGATCTTGCATGAAATTAGACCCCGCTTGTGTGTTGAGGTCACTTTTGGTGACCACACTTCAAGCAAATTTTATGAGGCCGACACTTACCCCTAAAAAGAGTACATATATAAAAAAAAGCCTTTTTGCTTCAAATTTCTGCGTTCCAGATGTGAGTTGCCTCGTTCCAGCGTGTACTGATAACATCTATGACAGAGGCGTCGTTTATAAGGGAACTTATGTAAGGCATGCACCACGGAATACCTGTTTTTGTCATATCCATGCTTATTGGCCTGTATATTATTAAACGGTTTTACGATTCAATCGACGTATCACGCTAAAATGTTTAAGGTGTTTTTTTCTATTAAACAAAGAATAACGAAGCAGAGAATAAAATGCAAGTGCTTTACACACGGGATAACACAACAAAACATAAATAACGACTAAACGGTTGCAATAGATTAGGGCAGGACAAAAGCGCGAAACAAATATATCGCAGTATGTTATCAATAATTTCATATAAGTGTATTTCTGTACGGAGATACATTTTAAAAATACATTTGTATCTGATTAGCGAAGTGTATTTACACCGTAACGTTTTATATAGACACTCTGCTAGGCTGAAACGTTTCGTTACGTTTGTTGTCGAAAATTATTTTGTTTTTTAATAAACTGAAAACCACATTTTTGGCGCCGGGGTCCTGCAACAAAATCCCAATATGACGTAAACAGTGGCCTGAACGCGAGCACTATCTGCAAGCGCCACGTTCGGGAAATAATGTATCTTTGTATGTATCAATATTTGTATCCCAAGTTACTTTTTTCCCGTTATTTCAGAAGTATTTCAGGGGTATCCCATTGCGTTAAAACAAGTGTACCTGAATATTCGTGTTTTGTCCATAAAATGCCTGTATCTCAGTATCTGCATGCCGCTATACGTTTTGAAGTACATCTCCCCAGCACTACCATTAAAAGATGCTGAACCGGAAATTCGATTTGAAAAAATTTGGCCGACGAAGCGCGTTGTACGGGTCCCTACAAATTCTGAAACCACACTCATACATCGATTACTTAAACGGATGGCCTTAGTTTTGGAAAGGGGCTCAATCAAGCGAGGACTATGACGTCACAGTCCTCTTGGAACATTTGAACATGAGGCGAAGCGGCCTCGCTTTTGTCCTCCTGGCTTCGGTTAATCATCTCGAGGAAACGAAAAGAAGGGGGAAGGGAATGTCTCGTTGGGGCTCGTCGACTCTGTGCAATCGCGCCATTCATTTTCCCAAAATACGGTTATCCGTTAGAGACATCACTGTATGAGTGTTGTTTTTGGGTTCTGCAGCTTCCCGCCGATTGCTGCAGCCTTGTTTTGCGAGCTTGAAATTTAGCTATAGTATCTTTTTAAGGACGTTTTATGATTTGTTTTGAAGGTAATAAGTTAATAACGATTTTGTTTATTTTTTGGCGAAAGATAGGGGCACATGACCTCAATTTTTTTTTAATTTGGACAATTGCGGCTTTTTTAATACACCAGCGTGCTGCAGTCGTTCTGTATGTTGAAATCCTGGATATACAAACGAAAGATTGCTTTCACGTTTTGTTTGAGCGCAGTATTGAACAAAGCATAAAGTGCAAATCGTTGACGGACAACAGCTGGATGTTATATTTAAAGGTGCTTTTATTTTTCAGCCTGTAACCTGATGGTGAACAGAGAGGGCTTTATGGATCCTCCAATAAGATGCCTGAGAAAATTCGAAGAGCACTGCAAAGGTGCGGTGTTCAACTACACGATTGATGACTGCCCTTACCCGAAGAGCGAGTTGTAAAATTAAATGAACACTGAGGGGCCCGCAAACTTGATTGTTCATATCATATGAGATGTTTTTTGTTTTTTTTTTTGCTGAAAGCTCTTTTTCTGTCTCAAGTCACATCTTTGAACACCACCAATTTTCGAAGCCACGAAATTGTACAGTGCTGCGTTACAACTGCTTTATATGTTTTGCAGTCCTATTGCAGTTGTTCTTGCATAGCTGTGATACCCAAATTGTCATAAAAAGTTTTAGAAATCTGGAACACCATTCGCCTAGGATATATCCTATCCCACCAAATCGTTTTTATAAAAGACGTTTAAAGGACATACAAAGTAAAAAATCATTTTTTAAACAGCTTAGATGAAAAAAGGGACGTCACGAAACGATTTTACCGATAAGAAAAAAAATTAAGAGCTGTATTTACGGCTCTGTACGAATTTGTAGTTGGCGCCCGCGGGCGCCGCGGAAGAGTGGCCCTTATTTACCACGTGACTAGTCTTTCTTGATCACGTGGTGCCTTCCGCTTTTCGGAAGCTTCCTATGGCCTCTAAAAGTAACTTATTCATCTTTGTTTAAGTATAGCAAAAAAACGATGATTAATAAGTAACTTTTAGAGCCCAAAGGAAACTCCTGAAGAAGCGCAAGTAGACGTGATAGACCTGTGCGCCAGTCAGACGACGTCGGCGGCGCCCCGAAGCGGACGAACTTGTGCGGCGGCGGCGACGGCGGAGTGGAGAAACGCGTTGAAGCGGCGTCGTACAATGCTCAGCGTGCGGCGGCCGCGTGACTTTGCGGCGGAGGCGACGCATCGCGGCGGCGCAAAGGCCTACCTCGCGACCAGCGGCGACTCGCGCGGGCGCCAACTACAAATTCGTATAGCGCCGTAAATATAGCTCTAATCTTTTTCCTTCGTTGCAAAATTGTTTTATGATATTCTCTTTCCATCTAAGCTGTTTAAAAAACATGTTTTTTTTCTTTTTCCTTTGCATGTGTCCTTTAAGACGAAGCACGTTTTCTGATTGTGCTTTCACGTGCTTTGGTTTATTTTGACTTCTTAATAATAATCCTTTAGACGAAAGCGTGTACGTCTTTATACCGGTATATACGGGCCCCTAACGGCCACCAGTATTGACAAACAGTCAACAAAGATGCTTATAGACGCTTTACACACGCGCTAAATTACAGCCGCCATTGCTGACCTTCTCTTGTCTTACCGAGATGCCGAGCAACTGAAACGGTAGTTGACGATCCTCTACGAAGGCCGATGCTTTAGAAAAGGACACAGTTGGATCTAATGTGGCAATAACCTGGCCTGCTATGGTAATGATGAAGTGAAGTAAACGAAATGAGAGGAAACAAAAACTGAAGGTCAGTTATGGCGGCGTCCATGCACAGCTGCTGCAAAGCGTCTATACCGGTTTCCAGTACACGTATACGGGTCACCTGGTACACGAGTACAGGTCCCCCGGTGTAAAATGCGCGTCACCCATTATCAGATACCGTCAGCCAACATGGGTTTAGTGAGCACCAATAAAGGGCTCAAGAGCTGGAAAATCGTTCTGTGTAGTTCGCGGCGTGCGGGAAATACAGGGAATGCTTTGCTAGCTATCATTACCATCGTTTGTGACGTAGTCAGGAGGAGAGAGAGCAGACGACGGCGCAGATACCCCCTCTCGTCAGCTCGCTTTATATGTTGTTCGGATAACACGACAAAACTTATTTCACGCAGTGTTTTTTTTTCGTGTGTTTTTTTTTTTTGTGGAGAGATTTTTGTGGTATAAAAGTTTATCATATTTTTCCCTATAGTATTTATCCCGCGTAGTGGTCATGCCAATCAAAACGTTTTGGTGTTTAAATATAAAAGTTCCGGGATGTTTGCATACTGCTGCGTATGGCAGTAGAGAGGCGCTGACTATTGAAGGAAGGGTATGCAGCATTTCACCGGGAGTACAACACCCCCCAGGGTGAACACGATATATTTCTCCTTATTATCTCAAAGAGAGGAAAGTTACAAAATAATGTTTAATCGCCTTTAAAATGGAGGGACAAACCTGAGATCCTCTCGCATGTGTTGTGAGAGCCTAATTCAGAGCGACTTCGTGTACTTTGGTGGTTTCAATGTTTTCGTGATTTTTGGATATTTATTGGCTCCATGTTGATTTATTTTTGCATTTTGTTAACCAGTAAACAATTGTTTCCCCGAGACAACTGGCGGTAATTGGCTGTTTGAGTTGTTTCAGCCACGCGCCTACTTATTCACCGGGTCGGCAAGAAACGTGCGGAGCCACTTTCGCAATTGAAACATGTAATATGACGTAATAGGTAGGTTACAATGCAGCGTCCAAAATATGAGTTAGAGACCTGCAGCGTCGGGCAGTATCGTGATACAAATGTGTGGCGATAGTATTTCAGAAATACATTTCGTATCTGTATGTCTGTATCGCAATACATTTTTTTACCAATATTTCTGTATTCCTGTATCGAAATACATTTGGAATGTTTCTTTGTATCACGATACAATCAAGATGAAATGTATTTCATTACATTTCTGGAGAAATACCTCTCCCGCCTCTTAAAAAAAGAAAAAAAAAACCTTTCGGGCGGCGTTTTCTTTTTTTTTTTTTTTGTGTTTCGACGGCGTTAGGGTTAAGGAGATGCTGGGGCATTGTTACTATGCTGACCAGTGGGAACATCTTCTGCCGCAGATCTCTAGATAGGGATTTCATGAATCATTGTTTGCTGGCATCCAATGCCCGCTGCAAACTTCTCTCTCGCCTTAGTGTACACATTATTAGCGCCGAGATGTTTCGGTGGCGCTCTCTTATGGTTTCCCTCCGTCACGTCACGACTGGGATTTGCCTCGCGGTGACGTCACCAGTTGTTATTCTGGCTACTGTGGTTCTCCTTGGGGCCACTGCCTTTGGGAGTACCACGTTCGCGGCGAGACGCTCTACCGCGAAGCGGGTTCGTACTCGCGTGGCATGCTGCTCGTTGAGCGCAAACAGACACCAGTCACGTTGGTAACGGTGATAAACTGTTTATTTACAATGAAACAAAATAACAACAACACAGCGGCTATAAGCTGGTGAACACCGTCGGTGTGGAGATCGCCCACGGCCGAACGGTCGTTCACAAATGTACAAAGGACGGGGTAAACGCTCACCGGTGCGCCGGAAGGTTCCCCGTTGTCGCCGCCGCCGAATACCAGGAAGAAGAGAGCGGAGATACTGCTGTCCGCTGGTTTTAAGATAACGGCGGGGGCGAAGTGGCCAATCAAGGAGCGACACGTCGATCTCCTTTGTGCGGGGGTTCGTTACGGAAATCGCCCCAAGGGGGGAGAGGAGGAAGCCACTCACAGTGGTAAGCAGCGCCACCTCTCGCTACGCCAGCGCGGCCGCCACGGCGCGCCAAAACGCTGACGCGACTGAATGTTGAGGGATCACAATCCCAACACTCCCCCCTCCTTAGCCAATAGTCACCCGCAAACGGGTGGACCAACACAAACACACAACAAGACTAAAATAATAAAAAAATAGAAGAAAAAGGCGGCTCCAACTACACGGGAAACAACAGCCCGGCTCATAGGTCCATGCTTCAAAAGTTCGTCCAGCGGTCGCTCACCAGCGGCACAGCTCCCAGCGGCAGTCGGTCCGCTCCGTCATCCTGTGACGGTCGCGCACCTAGCGGGTCACCTCCTGAGCGCCCAGGCCGGGGTAGGGCGTCGAGCCCAAAGTGACGATGTCCCACAGCAGTAGTCCGCCGAACGCCCAGACGTTGGACTTGAAGGGGAAACCAGGAGTTGCACGCACTCCGGAGCCATCCACCGCACTGGGAGGGCGCCCTTGAACTTTTGTTGGTAGACGTCCGTCTCGGGGTCTTTAATGCTCCCGGAGAGTCCGAGGTTGGCGACCCGGCAGCCGTGTTCGTTGACGAGCACGTTCCGGACGGCCAGGTCCCTGGGGCCCTTGGACTTGTCACGGGACGAACGGGAACAGCTGGTCCCTGGTCGGCGAGCTTTCCGACCGCGGCGCGGGTCCCGAAGATGATGAGCGGGCCGCCCCTGGCCTGATGTCGATCTTGACGGCCCACGAAAACGACGGGCTGCTGGTTTGGCTCGCGGCCGGCTGGGGTAGCGGGGCCGCCTGACGAGTCACGCGCAGCCGTGGTCCCTGGACGCCGCTGAACTGCCGCAGCCAGGAGACAGCAGCTCACGAACGGCGCGAAGCAAAGCCTGGAGGTCCTCTTCGTAGGTGCGGAACGTACTGCGGTAGAATGTCCACTTGGTCTCCGACCGCTTGTGACGACGCTCGCACCGCGCTCTTGTGTTGACATGTGGCACACGTGAGCGTAGGTGGCAATAACTGACCAATGGCAGTTACGCGTACCCTTTCCCTCGGAAGCCGTGTTTGGGGGATTCAGTAGTGTTGACGATTGGGCTAGTTGGTCATTCATATTAGCGGAAAACAAACAGCGCAAGGACAAGGACAGAGAAGTGTTTCTTTTCTTGGCTTTTGGGCAGGGCAAATTGTGTATTTATACATGTTGTCAGTGCCAATAAAGCTCAGTTGTAAGTCAGCGCTGTGTGTGTCTACCGCCTTCCACTCTGTCCTTGTCCTTGCGCTGTTTGTTTTCCGCTAATATTGGGGGATTCCCCTACGGGTTCATCCGGGAGCGAACGCTGAGGTGACGTATGTAGGTCACTGCTTGCCAGTAAACAATGGTGTCTGGCGCGTTCGCGAAGGCAGCAGGTGTATTGTGCTTTGCACTTCCCTTAATGTGACATTTCGCCACTTAATGGGGCTGCCTCTACGAAAACTTCGGATAATAGTTCCTCCGTCTACGCAGATTGTAGCGAGACGCCTGTTGTTCATCGTCGGCGTTATCTCGCGCTGCGGGTGCATGTTTTTGCGGGGGCTGAGTTTGCTCGTTGGCCCCGTTTTCCCTCTCATAGTAGGGTTTCAGATCGCACACATGTACCGGCCCACCGACTTTTCTTGATTGCAAGTTTGTCAGCTTGTACACGAGTGGGGAGAGAAGTTCCTGCACTCGGTACGGGCCACACCACTTCGGAGCCAAAGCGGCCGAGAAGCCTTTGCTGGCATCACTCAGAACATGGTTGCGTCTGAGGACGAGATCGCCCACTTTGTAGCGGAGATCTCGATGCGAGCGGTCGTACTGAGCTTTTTGTTTCGCTCGCGCTACCCCGAGATTGCGACGCGCCTCTGAGAAGGCTTCCGTCATCCGAGTTTGTAGCTGCCGCGCGTGGTCCGTCTGCGTCGGCTGCGCGTTGTCCACCCCGGCGCTCCCCCCTAGGACACGGTCCATGGGGTTCGGAAGCTCTCTCCCGAATGTGAGGAAAGCGGGGGTGAAACCCGTCGAACGGTTGAGAGTGGTCCGAAGTGCGAACCCGATCTCGGGGATATATGCGTCCCAGTCACGGTGCCTTTCTGCGAAGGCGGCCAGCATTGGTTTGATGTTTCTGTTACATCGCTCCGTGATGTTCGACTGCGGGTGGTACGGCGTGGTTGTTCTGTGCTTTATGCCAAGGGCCTTGCACGCGTCCACGAATACCTTCCCGACGAAGTAGCTCGCTCGATCAGTCAAAAGAGCTACGGGGAACCCAAAAGGGGTGAAAACCTCCATGAGCTTCTCCGTGATCGCTCGGGCTGTCAGCTTACGGAGCGGAAAAAGTTCCGTCCATTTGCTGAAGTGGTCAGTTACAACCAGTAGATACTGGTGTCCTTTAGGGCTCCTCGGTAGGGGGCCGACCACGTCGCAGGCTGCCAGAGACCATGATTGCTGGCTCAAAATCGGTTGCATTAGGCCCGGCGGTTTGCCGCCTCTCGGTTTGAAGCTTTGGCAAGAGTGGCAGGTGCGGGCATAACGGAAAACGTCCCGTTTCATGCCCGGCCAGGTGGCGATGCGACATAACTTAGAGTAAGTCTTGGAGCCGCTCGCGTGTCCGGCCAAGTGCGAGTCGTGATAGTAGCGCAAAACTGCGTTTCTCAGACTGCGGGGTACCACTACCTTGAACGCCTCGTCGGAGTCGTTCTCGGAGGGTATGTACCTCAGCAAGAGCCCGTCATTTCTCAGCAGATATGAATCCTCCGTGCCCGCACCAATACCAGATACGTCCCGGCACTCGGCGCCTACTACAATACCAGTAGTGTTGCGCACGGCGGTCGCACCGCCCGCCTCCACGGCGTCCGACTTTTCCGCGAGTCCGTCGATCACCTTTCGACAAAACGGATCATTCTGCTGGGCTTTCAGAAGCTCTTTGCTGAACCCGATTCCCACGGCGCTCACTGCGTCTAGGTGGTCGATCGTCTCGTCCGGGGTGGTCAGATCTGCTGCCTCCCTTTTGGACTGAGTCACGGCTTCGCCTGACACTGTGAGTGTCAGGCCTGGGTCTTTGCGGAAATCTGTGTGCAGTCTACGGGGGCTCGTGACAATGCGTCCGCCACCACGTTTGTGCTGCCTTTCCGGTACCGCACGACGTAGTCGTATTTTTGCAGCATCAAAGCCCATCTTGCCAAGCGACCAGCGGGTTCGCGAAGTCGAGAGAGCCATATTAGGCTTTGGTGATCTGTTTCGATCACGAAAGTGGTCCCGTCGACATAAATGTCGAAACGCCGGAGTGCAAAGACGATGGCCAAGCACTCTTGTTCGCATGTGCTGTAGTTCCTTTCAGCTGGCGTCAACGAGCGGCTGGCGAAGGCCACCGGTCGGAGTACACCTTCGTGCTGTTGGAGCAGGACCGCGCCCAAGCCAGGATTGCTGGCATCTGTTTGGATCAGAAAGGGCTTGTTCAAGTCGGGTAGCTTGAGTTCAGCTGTGTCCGCGAGCGCTCGGGAGGTGCGGCGAAAGGCCGCTTCCTGCCCGGGACCCCAGCTCCAACTCACGGACTTTCGCAATAGGCGTGTCAGTGGTGCTTGAAGCGTCTCGCAGTTTGGAATGAATTGGCGATAGAAGTTCACCATTCCCAGGTAGCGACGGAGGGAACTCACGTCGGTTGGCGCAGGAAACTCCAGGATTGCCTGTAGTTTGTCGGGGTGTGGCGCAAGGCGCCCGCGATCCAGTTCGAACCCGAGCAAGGCGATGCGGGTTTCGGCTATTTGAGCCTTTTCGGGGTTCAGGGTCATTCCCGCGGCTTTTAGCCGGTCGAGTACGTCCTCGAGATGACGTAGGTGATCTTCGAAGGTGTTGGGGTAGACGACAATGTCGTCGCGTGTTTCCATTTGGCTTCTCCCAGTACTCGGTCGATCAATCGCTGGAACGTCATTGGCGCTCCGCACAGACCGAAGGGCATTCGTGTGAATTCGAAAAGCCCGCGGTGACAACAGAAGGCTGTTTTTGCCTCGTCACCTGGCTCCATCCGAACCTGGAGGTAGCCTCGGCTAGCGTCCAGGGTGGTGAAGTACCGCGCACTGCCCAAGTTGGACAGAATCGAGTCGATGCTCGGTAGCGGGTAGGCGTCTTTTCGTGTGACGTCGTTGAGACGGCGGTAGTCCACGCAAAGACGTGAGCTGCCGTCTTTCTTCGGGACCAGCACCACGGGGAATGCCCAGGGGCTGTTAGATCGCCGGACGACTCCGGTGTCGATCATTTCGTCCAGGGCACGGTCGATGGCTTTTCGTTTAGCCAAGCTTACGGGTCGAGCGTTCTGCCTTCTTGGCAGTTCGTCGCCCGTGTCAATGCGATGTCGCACTTCATTTGTGCAGCCAGGTCGGTCCGTGAACATTGCGTCATAGCGGCGCAACAACGACGACAGTCGGGCTTTTTCTCGCCCTGACACGCTGCATGATTGCGTGAGCAGTGGGTGCGTCATTTCCCTGATGGGGGCGGCGCTCGCTGCCATCGGCGCTGGACTCGGTGTCTTGGGGTCAGTGACCCGGTTTAGGGAGTCCCTCGCTTCCTCTCGACGGCTCGTCGCGTGCGCCAATGGTGGCGTTGGCGGTACGGCCGGGGGTTCGCAGAAGGGTTTCAGGGGTGCAAACGTGCCCTCCCGATAGCGTGCGCTGCTGACGTCGATTACAATGCCTGTTTTGGCAAGGAAGTCTCTGCCCAAAATAATGGGCACCGATAGGCCAGGGAGATGAACGAAGCGTTGTCGTCTTACTCGATTCTCCCATCTCGCGACCAGCCGCGCGGTACCAGCCGAAAGGGCAGTTCCGCAGGCTAGGCGAAAGGCAGTGTTGCATTCTCGGAGTCGGACAGAATTCTGTCGGAGGTGAGTCAACACTTCGTCGCCGAACATCGAAGCGCTTGCTCCGGTGTCGAGGAGTGGCTTGAATGGCTTGCCGGCGATCGTTACAGAAATGAACGGGGCCGGTGTGCCGGTCGGGAAGCCTATTCTGTAGGCGGTTGGTAAAAGAGTGGCCATGGGACCCTCTGATTCTTTGTTAGCCACCGGTTTGTCCGTCCAAGGGCCGTTTACCGGTGGCTTTGCTCATTTCCCGCACGGTGCGATTCCGTGTTCGGCCGCTCCGGGCACTGGCGAGCGAGATGACCGGGGCGATTGCACCGAAAACATCTTCTGTCGTCGTCTCGGCGGAGGTTCCGCCGTGCGTTTTGGTTTTCGCCGGCTCTGTCGTAGCGTGCATCGGCTCGCTGAGATTGGGGGATCCTCGTTTCCTCCTGCCTCGCTGCCTCGTTGGGGCGCGAGTCGGTGGTTCTGAACTGCGGCGTCGGCCGGCTTGTTCGTCTACCGTAGGAGTACGGGTCCAGCGCACGATCTGAGATTGCGTACGTGTCTCGGCCCCGATCTTCCGCATAGTTTGCGGAATCGTAGCGCCTTGGTGCTCGGGATGGCGTGTCCCCGCTCCACGCGCAGCGCGGTTCGAGGGCCGCTGACGCTGGAGGCGGAGGCCGGTACGCACGGGCAGCGAGAATGTCACCCTGAAGGCGCCGGGCCTCGGAGGCGAGCTCGTTCAGGTCGCGGAAACGGCTGCCTCGAAGATACGCAGCGAAAGTCGGGTGGCTTTGGCGTATGACGCGTTCCACTCGCTCTGCATTGGGAGCTGAGGGTTCTGCGAGCTCGAAGAGCTCTTGCATGGCTCGTACGAGCTCCAGCAGGGACTCGTCCGGATGCTGGTTTCGTTGTTCGAGCTCCCGCCGCATCCTTCTCTCGTAGTCGGCGGGAAGGAATTCGCGGCGGAACGCCTCTCGGAAC
Organism: Ixodes scapularis; assembly: GCF_016920785.2. NCBI lineage: Eukaryota > Metazoa > Arthropoda > Arachnida > Ixodida > Ixodidae > Ixodes > Ixodes scapularis. Next base: position 82,926,392 of record NW_024609838.1, on the reverse strand, counting down.
TGATCGAGCGTTCCGGGTTGGTCACCGACAAGTCGGAACCAGCGGGCGGCTTCGTCGACGAGCGCGATCGGCAGAATGCGCTCAAGTATTTCACGATCGGACATTCCCATCGCGCGTTGGTACTTCCGTAAATCGCCAAGGAAGTCCGTAGCGCTCGCTGTGTCTGCGTAACCCCGATAAGTCGGGACGGGAATTCGGACCGGCGGTCGTTGGGCCGGTGGTGCGAGTGTTGTCGTTCGCAAGGCACCTGTCAGACTCTCAGTTACACGTGCCGCGTTTTCGAGCAAGGTGTGATAAGGCGCCGCAGCGGTTTCTCCGTGGGGAGACCGGTAGTCTTCGTTTTGTGCCGGCGGCGGAGCACGTGCGTTCAGGGAAGATCCGGGAGCGATAGCGCCCGTCCGCAATGGCGTCGGAACCACGCTCGGCTCCAGGGTTGCGCCGTAGGGCGCTTCTCGTTGGAGGGTTGGCATTTCGGCTTCCCGTTGAAGTGGGGGCCGCGCGAATGCGTCGGCCGCGGTCGCCAGCGTGAGCAAGTCCGAGAAGTCGGTCTGCATCGTCACGGTAAGCGCTGGTCGCGCGAGGACTCGTCACTCGGCAGCAGTCGCCACACACAGACGTACCGGAATTCTGATCGTCAGCCCTTTTGTTGGGCGCCAAATTGTGGTTCTCCTTGGGGCCACTGCCTTTGGGAGTACCACGTTCGCGGCGAGACGCTCTACCGCGAAGCGGGTTCGTACTCGCGTGGCATGCTGCTCGTTGAGCGCAAACAGACACCAGTCACGTTGGTAACGGTGATAAACTGTTTATTTACAATGAAACAAAATAACAACAACACAGCGGCTATAAGCTGGTTAACGCCGTCGGTGTGGAGATCGCCCACGGCCGAACGGTCGTTCACAAATGTACAAAGGACGGGGTAAACGCTCACCGGTGCGCCGGAAGGTTTCCCTTTGTCGACGCCGCCGAATCCCAGGAAGAAGAGAGCGGAGATACTGCTGTCCGCTGGTTTTAAGATAACGGCGGGGGCGAAGTGGCCAATCAAGGAGCGACACGTCGATCTCCTTTGTGCGGGGGTTCGTTACGGAAATCGCCCCAAGGGGGGAGAGGAGGAAGCCACTCACAGTGGTAAGCAGCGCCACCTCTCGCTACGCCAGCGCGGCCGCCATGGCGCGCCAAAACGCTGACGCGCCAGAATGTTGAGGGATCACAATCCCCACACTACTTACGATCGCGGGCGACGACGAGTTCGATGGTGTGTTTCAAAAGCGCAGTAGAAGCTAGGAGCCATTTCAATCCGAAACTAACACCGTCAAAGTTGACGGTCTGACGGTGCTCATATGCCCATGGTTTGGCCAATTGTTGAAAGCTGACCACAGCGACGCTTTTGGCCGCACACATCACTAATACCCAGCGGGCAAAGCTGAGTCACAATCCGCTGCAGCACGAGCCTGGCGGTGCTTTACTTGAAATAGTAGGATGACTCACTCAGTGAAGTTGAACACATATGCGAATGCGTCTGCGCCCATAACATTGCACGGCTCAAGGGCACCTCATCAGTCGACGTGAACTTGACCCGCTGCTCTGGTGATGGGATACCCAACATGGTTAAAATTGCTTACAAATAGAAAGGAACAGTGAAGAGGGAAGAGAGAAGAGACAACCGCAAACTCACAACTTGATGTATTGAAGGAAGAAAAAGGAGCAGCCCTCGGTATCAGCTCGAGCCGAGGCCACACTCGCACGGGCCCCAAACACGCGGAGGACACACACCATTAACCACACTCAAACGGCTGTAGAAAGGTGATTTCCTTGTCGGTTGAAGCCACAGGAGGATGGCTGACAAAACGCTCACCTAAGCGGAGTGTACGAAAAGTTTCAAACATTTCCCGAGTGTATTTTTTGGTGAATGTGCCAATTATCGAGGTTTTTTTGTGAACAAGGTGCACACTTACACGCTTGACAATGCAGAGGTAGGTGACCGCTCACCGTTGAATTTAAGAGAAAGGTTGTGCTCGCTTAACCGGTCATTAATACACCGTTCTGTTTTTCCTACGTAGGATCTACCACAGAAAAGGGGAATGCTATAAACTGCTCTGGTTGAACAGGGCACGTAAGGGCGGACGTGCTTTATTGTGGTACCTGTGTTTTGTAATATTTTCTGCTTTTCCTCAAATTTTAGAACAAATTTGACCCATTTTTTGGAGGTCTGACATCACTAAGGGGACTCGGTACCTATTGGTTACCTGTTTGAGATTGTGAGATATTCTGTGTCTATACGGAACCACCACCACTCTTTCTTTGTCGATATTTCGGGCAGCTTCTTCATATCCTTTTACTTTTTTTATCAGAGTTCCTAGCACCTCACTTGGCACCTGCGCTGGAAACCCAGACGCTGTAAGCCTCTCAATTTGAGCATTAAAACTGCTTTTGATGGTGTGGAGGCATGACTTCTTTAAGGCTGAAGTAAGGCAGTGACGAGCTATGTCTCTTTTTACGACTTTAGAGTGCGAGGACGTATAGTGCAGTAAATTTTTTTTAGAACGGGGTGAAAATGACCAGCACAGGTAGTTTGTTTGCAAAGATAGGGAAAGGTCTAAAAATTCCAACACACCTTCCTTAGGGGTTCCACAGGTAAAAATAAGTACCAAGGACAAAGGAACTGTTCAATCACAGTGTTTTCAGCGTGAACGTTCAAGAGCTTTTTTACTCGCTTCCCCATGAACATGTACTTGCCTGTCATGCATTGAGTCCCGCGGTGAGCTTTCGTTCCGGAACTCAAGTGGTGCACCTTTAGAAAGTTTTCTTAAGATGCTGCATTTCTACCTTGATTCGACATTCATTGGGCGGCAAATGTTTTTTTTTTTTTTTGCAAACGTCGGGAGTTTGGATAGGCTCTTGCGTTGCACCGGTCCTTAGTGATATTTTTTCTTGCAGGTGTCGACCGCGCCATTAAGACGGCCATAGCGTCTATGACAGCTCTTCACGTGTTTAGGTATGCAGATGATTTTCTGCTAGCGTACAGAAAGACATTGGACAATAATGTAATTAGTAGCATCATGGATATATTCCACAAGTGCGGTTCAGGACTTATTTTTACCTGTGAAACTCCTACACTCTCAGAAAAAAAGGAGCCAAATGAGCAAAAAAGGGTTCTTTTCGCTAAACAAGAACCGATTTCGGGGAAGATCCTTTAGAAGCGTGCTTTCTCAACCAAAAGCACCCCTCGCAAAGTAAAAAAAGAAATGCAGAGCTAGTTTCCGGCCTGGAGAGAGCGAAAAGGCTTCTTGTTGCAGCCAGGAAAGGGATAAAGCGATCTTTGGAAAAAGGAGGTCACTTAAATCTTCTACCGGATAGAGGGACACAATGACCAGGCTCGAAAGGCTTTGCACGCGAGAAATCGGGTGCGCCATTCTGTGGAAACAAAGCTGCCCGTGCGAGCTGTCAAGTCCTTGAAAGCTTAGAGAGGTGGAATGCCGTAGTTATTTACCAAGTCGCGTTGTGTTATTTACCAAACCGAGATAATCTTCGCCTCGGACCACAGATGAAACAGGCTTCGATGCCTTTGACTCCCGGGCCACCTGCTTCGGCGGTTTGAACACTGGCGTTCGTTTGCAAGCGTAACTGCTCGCCGTGTTTTATTTAGTAAGAAATGTTAGTATAAAGCTACTCTTAGGTACTCATTTGTATAAACCAAACGGGTCATTGAATTAAAGCTTATTTGAAGAAATCTGTACCTCCGGAAATCGATTGTGTTGTTTATTTCCCCCCAACCCCCAAAAAATGCATACAAATTTTCAAAGGTGCAAAACTTCGATGAATGAGCAACACACACAAAAAAGTGCATGTTGCGATGAATGAGTGATACGGTGATTAAGCGGCGTCGTGTTTTTTTTAGTAACAAAAGCTATTTTTTAACTTGCTTTCGTGTTTAAACAATATAAGTATAACAGCGCGTATGAATGAAAAAAAAATAGAACAGAGGAACGTTTTTTTGTTTTTTTGTTTTAGTATAGAATGCAGTTGTCCTAGCTTGTGGTCATGAGTCATGACACCACCCGTCTCCCAATACGGCGCCTCTGATTGTTTCGCGCCACGCGTCAAGCCGCAAAAATAGAGTTGGGACCCATCCGCGAGGGCCATCAAAAATCCTGCTGCGCGGAAGGTTCAAGTGATGTGTTGCAGTCATCTTTATCTTCAAAAATAAATCAGTCTGTAAATGGTGGTTTTTCGATTTCAAGGAGCAGTTATGTCTAAAAGGATACCCCGAAATAATCCCATAGGCATATTCTATAAGTGCGTTGAGTGAAGCAAAACTAAACTTCGATATGTTGTGCGTTCAAATTTACGTGCAGTGTAAGAAATGAGTGCTCCGTCCCCCGTTGAACCCCGCTCGCTACTTTGAGGTCGCCCACCAAGAGTTAGGAGAATGGGATGGCATGAGGGAAAAAAAACAAACACAGAAACGTGGTCGTTGCTGTTCTCGTAGTTTTCGCGAGCAATATGGCATGATAGGATGCAGAACAAATGGCCTCGGACGAAATGGCCCTGGACGAAACGGCCCCGGACAAAATGGTCCCAAGTGCAATCCCGGAGAGAATGGTCCCAAGTGATTTTTAGACACTCATCTTTTAATAAGGTGCTACTTTGAAGTTCTGTTAAGTACATTCAATGCTCTTATAATGCAACTTTTGTAGAGACTATAAAAAAAAAAAAAGAAGCTCAATATAGACGCGACAATGTTGGAGAAACACACACACAGGGCAGGCACCTGTCTCGTGTGTGTTTTTCTTCGACTTTGTACCGTTTATTTTGCACTCTTTTTCATTATGCCGATCAACCAACTAGCCCAACAATCTATTTTACTGCTTGATACAACTCTTTCCGATCTCCCGCTCGAAGCTTTAAATTGATGCGGTACATTTACATTTTGTGAACTTAATGTTTTACTTTAAAGGAGTTCCCTCTTGTAGCTCTGTTGAACAGAGCTACAAGAAGACGTTTTGAGTGAAGCCAAACGTAGCACACATTTACAACTAGTTTCTTTGTGTAATGAAATGTTTATTTTAAAAAAAATGTATTGCATTATACGAATATTTATCTTTTTATATGTTGGGATTGTACCAATTAAAGCTAATAAAAATAAGGAGCAAGAAAAAATACGAAAAAATTTATTTGAACCATTTTGTCCGAGTTTACTATTCGAACAATTTTGTCCGGGGCCATTTTTCCGGTTTTTGGGCTGGTTCTATGTTTTCGATTCCCATTTCTAGTGTAAAAGGGATAAGCGCCGCCTGCACGCCCAGCATTTGCGTGACGTGGCGCTTAACTGAGCTAATATTTGTTCAGAAATGGCAATCGACGGTTCGGAGGTGGCTCCGATTGGAAGAAAAATTCTTTGTCAGCGACATCAATTCGCTCTCTCTGATTGATTTATTATCACTTCTCCTTCGAGTTCCAAAATAGGCTCGATTATCATTCAATCTTGTTTCCCTCTATTTTGATAAATTCCTATAAAAAAAACACGTCACTGACCGGACACTGAATCATCGAATCTAGGTGCGTTGTCGTACTGCCGGCACAAAAGTCGCTCAGCCACCAAATAGGCCAACACGCGTTGCTCAACACAGTGTGTTGATTGTTTCCGTTGCCGGAAGGTGTCACGCCGAATCGAGAATTTCGCTCTTGTTTATTTTGTGTTTATTTTTGGCAAGAGAGTGAACTGCCAACAATTTTACCGGCGGCTGACGGACATGCTTGGTGACGTGTTCGCCGTGTTTCCTGGCAGACAAGGACGGAAAAGCGATGACATCTGCATATTATCTTCGCCAGCGAACCATGGTTCAGGCAGCTCAACGGCACCCCAGAAGATAAGCCGTAATGTGTTCAAAAGCGACGTTTCGGGGACTAATCTGCTCACCACTAGGCTGACAGTTCGTTGGGAACGTCATGCTCGTTTGACCAGTGAACCTTCTGCCTTGCACCATGTGATTACAACCGCAGAGAAAGGTGTCAAGTGATAAAAACCAGGCGACTAATTGGTCCGGCATGCACGTAGCTTCCACCGCGCTGTCAGCTTAGCGGTGAACAGGAATGTGTCGCTGAAGGTCACTAGAGCCAACAGGATCTAGTTTCGTTGCTCGAGGGAGTGCCACACTCGCTCGTACGAGTGGCGGATCGGAACAATAATAGGGAGTTTTCGTAGACCGCGCTGCCCCCTCCGCTAAGCGTTCCGCAACGAAGAAGTTGCTACTGCGCCTGCGCGCCGATAGCCTTGACTGTGGAGTTCCCGCTATCGTAGCGTGTTGCGGAGGGCCTTGCGGGACGGCTAAAACGACCTACGAAAACTCCCTAATGTTTGACCTCCTCTCCCTTTGGGTTTGAAGCTCTAGAAGGAAGTACCTTCCTCCCTTTCCTCTTAGCCATCACTTGCAACAAGTCAGCGGACGTGAGCACATGGACGATTGGAGACGTCTGCTGGTGGCTTTTTGAAAACGAACTGCAACCGGCCTGTTCATCATTTCAAGGTAAAACTTCTTCTAATCAGGCAATATTTATAATTTATCTTGAAAATTGCTATAAGTACAGTAGTGCTCAATATGGCCGGAAATTGTTTGATGCATAGGCAGAATAAGTAGGACAGGGGGCGGCTTCTTATTAATTGAGCTACTTTCGTTTGAAATTTGTTTTTATGCTATTTTAACTTGGAGTTGTCCAAACAAGCACGTTGCAAAAAAAAAAAAAACATTATTTTACAGTTTTGTATGTTGAACTACACAAGAAAAAAACGTTTTTAAAGCGAACACTGATTTCATTACTACAATACTGACTATATATAATATGACAAAATACTGAGTTCAAGCTTTCCGCCAGAAAGATCTCAAGAACAGAACTTCGAATTTACAGCGCGAATGAAATGAGCAATGATATCTCTTCGTAAATGTAAAAACGTATGTTACCGGGCTTTAATTAGCTAATGTATCCGTATTTATGGCCCCAATAAACGTGAGCGAATAGGTGCTGTAAACGTTTTTATTTTTTGACCGGCCAGGGACATGGCACTCTGAGAGCCAATCACTGCAATTTACGGCACCGCTCAACTAATGAGGATGCCGAACATTTGGTTAGACCCAAACATGCTGTCTGCGACATCAGGGAATGCAAAACGTCCCGCTTGCTTTGCTTAATGTAACAGCGCAGATTGCATTTCTTGGTCTAAACGTATGTTCCGCGTCGTCATTCGCTGAGAGGACTTCGCAGGTTGCAACGATTGGCTCTCGGAGTGTTGTGCGGAAATCGACAGGCGCGAACTTTTTGTGCATTTTGTGTTTGCACAAATGTGGATGTATGTTTGATAAAAATAACTGTTTTACTTGGTCCTATATTCAGTGCTGCAACTATTATGTAAATAGCTTACATGCGTAAACGGCGCATCAACGTAACAAATTGTTTTTGTTTTAGGGATTCGTTGATACTCACAAATGTGAAGACGCCGTGAGTGCTCGCCGTCATGTTTTGCTCATGAACGAAGAGATAACTAAAGCGCCCCTGAACGTCGACTTGATACAAGACCGCATGATGCGGACGTTTCAGTCTTGCCAAGAATGGATCCTCAGCGATGCTGGAGCCCTCACAGTCCTTGAGGATTTTCCGGCAATGACGATTCCCGGAATGGTAACTCAATATTATCTTCTTTATATTTAGTCTTAAAGTTTCGAGATTTTTACAGGTCATCAGGACTTCAAAAGTTTCTTACTACCCGTTTTATCGCCTGTGAATGAGATAGGGGCTTTTGATACGTGCTAAATTAAATAATTTTACCTCGTAATAAGGCTAGGCAATCAATTAGTTAACATTACGATTAATTAACTATTGTTTTACTCTGAATCAAGTGAGTTTAACTGGCATATTGGTTGGATTTAGAGTTACGAAAAGTCTTATAAACAAAAAAGTAAAAAGAATATTCATTTAATTCTTTTTGTGTGTTTATAACACAATTGTCTCTCATGGCTACTTAAGTGTTTTATATGATTATTATCTAGAGTGGTTTTGAAGTTTAAATAATAACGTACAAATATTTTATTTTAAATGTTTTCCATGCTTTTATTGTGTATGAGCACAACGGCAAGTTGATATTTGAACTTGTTATTGTACAAATATGTACATATATTTTATTTTAAATGTTAGCCATGCCTTACTTCTGTATGAGGCACAATGACAAGTTGTTATGTACTACGCCTTATAAGACGTAGTAAAAACTTGTCAAAGAAAAAATCGGTTGTTCTAGGCCTTTTCTGGACACAATATCTTGCCTCGAGATCAGCGCGACCTATGAATTGATTAACTAGTCAATATAAAAGAAAACGTAAATCGAAATTATTTTAATTGACGCCAAGCCCTACTCCACTATAGTGACAGTAAGTGGTCATTTAGTTAATATATGTATATATATATATGTATATATATATATATATGTGTGTGTGTGTGTGTGTGTGTGTGTGTGTGTGTGTGTGTGTGTGTAAACAATCCGTGTGTACAAATTCATAGCGCATAAATGTACTTTTGTAAACCAGCAACACTGTCCATTCGTTGTTTATTTTTCAGTTACTACAAGACGTTAAACTGTCGTTCGGCAAAGACATCCGGAGGACATGGGAGCCAAGATTGAGGCATCTACATCTTCTACACAGGTGTTCCTCAAACGAAAAGAACGTCACTCTGAACCTCGAAGAGCTGCTTCAAGGTATACTTTAGTTGGTGTTTTTGTAATCTGTCACAAGTTTCAAACTGCGACGACGCAGAGGTTTACCTTCGTCCACCATAAATATGCTGGGTTAACTTACTACCTCATTACGAACTGATGACCGCTTATCGGGGCCATTCGTTTAAGACAGGGTTAACTTATACTCAGAAACAACTTTCTGTGGCGTTTCTGAAGTGAAGAGTGCGTGTGCATAGCCTTGATTGGCGCTTAAGATGCGCGGGCGTTTTTAACTTCGACTACATTGCCAAAAAAGTTGCCCAAGTCACCCCCGAGTATAGTGCATTGTCACAGATGGTAATGCAAACTTGTCAGGGTTATATCTTCAATATACGAGCTAGTAATATAAAACATATCCTTGCTTTATTTTCTAAAAATAATATAGAGGAAATATAAGCGACTAAAGTCAATGACAGGTTAAGAAAAGTCTAAAAGAAGAAAGCCGATGGACGCTTGAAATGGAGAGAGGGTTTCTCCTCTCCCCTACAAGCTTCTGTCCGCTTCCTCCTCTCCAGCTCGTAGATTTTTTCTTAACCTGTTACTGACTGTAGGGCAAGAAGGATTAAATATGGGTAGAACCAACGTTTCTTGAAACATGCTTAAAATTCCTGTGCATCTACTTCCCGCAGAACACTCGAGAAGCCAATCACACCAATCCACGAAGAGAGCTCGGCGAATAAAAAGGCCAAATCATGTTTAGACATATGAATGAAGCGAGAGATGTCACTGAGCATGACGGTTCCCGTACTGACTTCATACTCAGTGTCACGTAACAGACTTCATTTTTAAGTCAAACATATTTTCAGCTTCTCCATTGGCCGAGTTTTCTTCGTAGATTGCATTGATCGGCCCCTCGAGTATTCTCAAGGGAAGTGGACGCACGGGCATTTTTAAAAGCAGAGAAAATGCGGTGGCACGTTGGGCATTGTTTTACGTGTGTACTGCACCTATATTGTAATTCATTGACTTCCGATTTTCTTCCTTTACTACTTCTTGGATGGAAAGGGAACGCTTGATGCTGCGTACCATTTTTCGCTTTTACACATTATTGTAGCGAAGGGGGCTTCGAAGGGGACGCTTCGTCATCCGCTGGTCGCGCTCTCTAGATCGCACTGATTGACCCACTAAATGTTTTGAAGGAAATCATATCTGCGGGTATGTTTAAGAGCGTAAGGCTAAACGAGAAATAAAATGCTTAGCGAAACCTATACAATTATAATTGATCTGAAAGCGCGGCGAATGAGCAACTCGCAGCATAATAATACAGAGGAAAATACATGTGTTCATATTCTTGCTTTCTTGTTGTAGGAAGTCCGGACACTGATGCCACTCATCCATCTCCAGGAAAATGAATCTGACATCTTTTTGGACGGTGTCCTGAGAGTGAGCGACATCAGAACGACAGTAGAAGCTGTGTACACATTGCTGGCAGTGATACCCGTCTCGTCTTGAAACTGTTTCGAATTTTGTTAGCTTTTTTACTGCGAACAGAAGAATCAATTTTTGCTACTCCAATAAAGTATATGATTGAACATGATGTTCACTGTTCTGCCTGTCACCTAGTTAATTACGTACAGGAATGAAGTGTGTTGACTCTGGCCAGACTGATGTTTGTCAACCTGTCGAAAAGGCCCAGTGCTAGCGATTAATGAACAATTTAAAGACACTTTGCTTGGTAGAAAAAAATGCACCTTGTGGAGCAAGAAATACAAAATACGATTTACTAAAAACTAACTAGGAATGTAAAAAAAACTCATTTGTCACAAAAGAGGGTTAGAAGTACAAAATATGGTTTACTAAAATAACGCCAACATAATCTAAAGAACTCGGGATTTATTGAAAAAACCAAGGAGGGTTCCGAATAAAACATGAAATAGGGTTCATAAAGAAAAACCAAAGAAGGATCCGTAAAGAACCTCGAAATAAGGTTCATTAAGAGCACGAAGAAGGGTTCTGGAAAGAACCCAAATGGGGTTCATTAAGAAGAACCAATAAAGGATACGAAAAGAACCCTGAAATAGGGTATATTAAGAGCACCAAAAAGGGTTCTGGAACGAACCTGAAATAGGGTTCATTAAGAGCACCAGAAAGGGTTCTGGAAAGAACCCGAAATGGGGTTCATCAAGAGCACCAAAAAGGGTTCGGGAAAGAACCCGAAATAGGGTTGATTAGGAAGAACCAAAAAAGGATCCTAGAAGAACCCCTTAATAGGGTTCGTTAAATAGAACCCAGAAGCGTTCTGAAAAGAACCAAAAATAGGGTTCATTAAGAAGAACCAATAAACGATCCGAAAAGAACCCCGGAATAGGGTTCATTAGAAAGAACCATTTTTGTGGGTTCTTTTCTGCACCTTTAAGGGTGCCGCCCATTGGACAAGCGAAAGAACCCTAAAAGGTGCTAGTTGGCACGCTTTTTTTTTAGAGTGTAAGGAAGGTGCGTTGCAATTTCTAGATCTTTCCCTATCTTTGCGAACAAACCACTTGTGCTGATCATTTTCACCCCGTTTTAAAAAAAGTTTTACTGCACTATACGTCCTCGCACTCTAAAGTCGTAAAAACAGGCATAGCTCTTTCCTGCCTTGCCTTAGCTTTAAAGAGGTCATGATTCCACATCATCAAAAGCAGTTTTAAAGGGGTAGGGAAACGAAATTTCAGCGCTCATTTTCTGGCTTTAATGTGTTGCATGTTGCACCCTAACCTCAAAAACACCAGTCTTCCGTTGAAAAGCACGAGAAAACTAACTTTAAAGCTAAATAAACGATCTTCAATCTGCACCTGGTGGATGCATGCGGAGCCTATTTGGGAGGTAGTCTAGCAACGTTGTGGAAACTGCTACGTAGTCGTGACGTAGCAGTTTCCTTCGGAGCAGCGCCGCTCTTTGGTATTTCAACATTTTCCTTCTTAGCTTTCCTCCTCAACTCACAAGTCGCGCATTGTACCAAACGGTTCAAGAAGACGGAAAGGAAGGACATAGCCATTCTCCTCTTTCTCGGACCCTCGTTCGTGCAACCGGACATAGCCATTCTGCCCCTAGAAGATTTGCACGTCGCTCAAAACTCGAACAAAAGTTGCTTTCCCCACCTCGTTCAGCCCTAAGCTGACAGTGTTGTGGAAGCTACGTGCTCCTTGGGCCAGCCACACGCTCGTCACCCCACGGGCACTTCGAGCGGCTCAGTTGTAACGCGCTGACGTCACAACGCTGACAACGCCACCAAAGGCAAAGCTCATAACCACGCCTGCCTTGCTACTCCACGAACGCGGGAAATCTTTTCTTTCTGTTTTTGCTTGCGCCGGATATCCCATGACGCATCGCGCTTTCCGTTCGCTTCTCTTGAGCGCTTGCTCGAGTGCACCGTTTGGAACGAAAAATATGGCCAATCGTTCAAAATACAAACGCGCGATTATCATTTACGGTTATTATACGTCATGCTTGACTCATTTCCGAACGAAATCTGAATATTTCAATTTTTGTTTCCGTAACCCTTTAATGCTCAAGTTGAAACGCATACAGTGTCTGGGTTTCCAGCGCAGGTGCTAACTGAGGTGGCAGGAACTCTGATAAAAAAGTAAAAGGATGTGAAAAAGCTACACGTAATGTCGACAAGAAAAGAGTGGTGGTGGTTCCGTATATACACAGAATATCTCACAATCTCAAACAGGTAGCCAATAGGTACGGAGTCCCCTTAGTGATGTCAGCCCCCCCAAAATAGGTCAAACGTGTTCGAAAGTTCGAGCAAAGGTAGAAAATATTACAAAACACAGGGGCCGCACAAAACACGTCCGCCCTTACGTGCCCTGTTCAACCAGAGTGGTTTATAGCACTCCCCTTTCCTTTGGTAGATCCTACGTAGGACAGACAGGACGGTGTATTAATAACCAGTTAAGGGAGCACAACCTATCTTTAAATTCAACGGTGGGGGTCACCTACCTCTGCGTTGTCAAGCGTGTAATTGTGCACCTTCTTTACAAAAAACCGCGATAATTGGCAGATTTACCGAAAAACGCACTCGGGAAATTTTTGAAGCTTTTCGTATACTCCGCTTAGGCACGCGTTGTGACAGCCATCCTTCTGTGACTTTAAAGGGCCCATGAAACGATTTTTGGGTTGGCATAAATCATTTTAGATTGGGATTTTACTAATAGCACATCGTTCAGTGGACCAAAAGAAAAAAAGGTAGAAAGTCAAAAGCCTGACTTTCAGTGCGAAAATTTGAAAACAGAGCGGACTATTTCGTACCTCCTCCCCTTCGCAACCTCTCTGCCTTTTCACTGTAATACATCCGCGGTCCCAAAAGCGCATCATCGGGTCCAAACTGACGTCAGACGCAACCGGACCTCGCTTATTCCCTTCACCCCTAAGCTGACATTGTGGTGGAAGCTCCGCGCTTGCCGGACCAATCAGCCGCCTCCCTTTCATCACCTGACTTCATTCTCTGCAGCCACATTTGCCACGCCCACGTGGCAAGTGTGGCTGGCCCAACGAGCACGTAGCTTCAACAGCACTGTCAGCTTCGGAATGAACGGGGTGGGTAAAGCAACTTTTGTGTGAATTTTGAGCGACGGGCTAATCTTCTAGGGGGAGAATGGATGTGTCCGGATTACGCAAACGAGAGTGCGAGCAAGAGGGGACTCCCCTTTTTCGTCTTCTTTAACTGTTTGGTGGAATGCGCGATTTATGAGTTGAGGAGGAAAGCTACACAGGAAAAAGTTGGAAAAGCGTTTCATGACCCCTTTAACCGACAAAAAAATCGCCTTTCTACAGTCGTTTGAGTGTGGTTGATGGTGTATGTCCTCCGCGTGCTCGGGTGCCCTTGTGCGAGTGTGGTCTCGGCTCGAGCTGATACCAAGGGCTGTTCTTTTGTCTTCCCTCAATACATTGAGTTGTGAGTTTGCGGTTGTCTCTTCTCTCTTCCCTCTTCTCTGTTCCTTTCTATTTGTGCGCAATTTTAACCATGTTCAATCGTTACCAACTCGCCCAACTAACCTTCCTGTGGCAATCGTGTAGAGACGGAGTGTTCATTTGGTATTTCTTCACTTCAGTAAGGCTTTTGATGTCGACTCTTGTAATTTTTTTTTTTAATTTCTAGCTTCGTGCTTATAGATTTGATGACAAAGTTCGTAAATTGTGTTTTTTTTTTGGGGGGGGGGGGGGAATTCGTCGTTCAGAAAACGATAAATGGTTATAAATGGCTTCCAATCCCGAATGGTTGATGTTACTTCAAAAGTGTCACAAGGCTCTTTTTGTGAAAACTATTTTTCTTAGTAATATAAATATCATTGCTGTTCATGGTTGTTCTACAATCAGAATGGTTGCAGATGAATGTGTAGTAAGTAGAGAGATCAGTACCGCGAATAATAGCTGATTGTGCAAAACGACTTGGTATCCATTGAATCACGATGTCGCTCATGACAAATGACTGAACATAGAAAAACACTTACACATCACCTTTACAAGAAAATCAGAACCGCCAGCATTTCGTTGTTTACTTCACTTCTGGTCTGCATTGAACTGCAAATGTTGATGACCTGTCCTTGGAGTCCTTGGGTATGCTTATCCTTCTGTTACACAATACTAAACGTTTACACCACTCTCTCGAAGAAACAGCTTATTGTTCCCATGTTCGATCTGTCCTCATATATGCCTGTGATTTCTGGGACCCTTATACCGCATTTTTAATCTGAAAGCTTCAAAGAAATTCATACTATGGCTGTTATGTTTGTTTTTGGAAACTAGGATTGGCAGCTTGGTAGGATGGAGTGTAAACACCAGCTAAAAGGATTAACATTCGGGGACCGTAGAAATCTACTCCGTCTAAAATTATTTAACAATATTCATCCCAGAAAAACAGGTATAGAAAAGGGTAAATATACTAAAGTCCAAGCCTTAAAAATGAGAAAGATTCATATTTATGGTGACAGGCTGCGACACTCTTTTTTTGTATGGACCAGGCATGATTACAATTCCCTTCCAGCACGCACGGTCAGTAAAATTTCCGATGACGCCGTTTTTCACGCGCTGAATATCTAACCTTTTTTCGTCATGTATTTTTTTTTTTGGCTCCTACTGTAATGCCAGAGGGCGAAGTAGGTACCTGAGTAAAAAAAAATAATAAAGATGAAGTGTTACTGGCATTTCCTTATGCGACACAGACCGCAGCTTCAGGTGTAAACGAGAAGTGTCTCGGATTTCGTAAAAGACCCCGGGCTAGAGCTTGCACCGCACTGACTAAATGGCTGATCCACATCGAGTGACTCATCACAACTTTGAAATGGTTGACGTACTACATGCTGTATAAATATCCACATAACCCCGATTAATATTATTATGTCGCGGGTTTTTGTGCTCCTGCTATCCACATAACTCATCGCAATCCTAGATTAGCAAAATTAGTCACCACATTATTTAGAAAAATGTTTAATTTTACTTGATTGAATCCAGTGAGCATATAGTGGTCGTAACGCGTTCATCTGAAGTCATCGGCCATGGCAGAATTTGAAAGTTTTGGAGTTCGGATGAGGAAAACCGCGTCTTAAAAACTTTTCATTCGTTTCATTGCCTTTTGATCGAACGCTTACTAATTTACAAATTTCCATATACTTTACAAGGGTTTTACATATTTTTACCACGGATATTTGAAGACGCAGGTAAAAACTTTTCTGAGAACTAGCCATGCAAGTAGCTGGTTTGCAGAATTGACATGATCTATAACTATAATAATTTCTTTGAATTCTATTAAACAAACTCGAATTTAAAAAAGAAAAAAAAAACGGTAGACAGTTAAAGGTTTTGGATTCAATATATGTTCCGCATCGTTGATATTATCGGTATCAAGACGAAATCAAATATGCCAATGGTCTTGATTTTACGGGTTACTATGTCCCATATTTACGGTAACCATCTCAAATTAACACTTATCTACACAGACGGCTCGTGTACCTACAATATTTCTACAGGTTGTGTAGTCATTCCATGTCATTGTACAACCTTGAGATTCAAGCTCAGACACATAACTTCATCTACGGTATCAGAGCTAGCTTTATAAATAGTTATGAAGTACTTCAATTTATATTGATAAAATAGTCCCCCTGAACAATATTTTCGGACTCCGGGTGCGCTATCCAAGCAATCCCAGCATTTTTGCGATGCGACCAAAATTACCAAGTGGTTGTAGAAATAATGACCCTCCGTATGTGGTGTGTGGCTCTAGGACACACCTTCCAATTTCAATGAACATCGAGTCCGTCTTTTCCGCGGGAGCGAAGCTGCAGACGCAGAGCCAAGTCAGTCCGTTCTCTAGATGAAACAATTACTCTTCGTATTTACGGAATGATATTAAATAGATGTCGTATCAATCGCCACGCCACCAGGGCAAGGAAAGGACCGTCGCACGATGTCTCCTATTATTACGCTCCACTCTACGCGTTGAACCCGAAAATCGCCTTTCAACTTCCACGTGATCCTTTCCGGAGGACAGAGGCAGTCATACATCGCCTCCGGGACGGTGTCGTTTATACAGTCTTTCCTCTACCGCATCGGGCAAGCCAGAACATCGGAGTGTTCAACGTATGAGTGGGATGAAACAATTGCTGACCTACAGTGCGACTGTCAAAATCTACGACGCGGATGGAGATGCCTTTAAAAACAAAATGCTGCAACTTGACAGCCGACCTTTTTCTATCACGAACGTGCTCAGCAGGTGGGACAGCCCTCAGAAAGCAGCGAAGGCCCAAAGAACTGTTCCGTGTTTCCCGAAAAAACGTGGCTGAACTTTAAGGGAAAGACGTACTTCATTTCTGATATGTCTTATACTTTGTGTTCTCAAGTTACTATTTTTAAGACTTGTTTATTGTTTTATATTCTGTTATTGTTTCCATAATCTTTTTATTACCCACAGCCATTCCCCAAAACAGAGTAGCGCACAAGGACTGTTAGCCAAAGTTAACCTCTAGGTTCTTCCTCTTCTGACACGTTCTCTCCCTCTACTCAAAGAAATCTCTGAGGTACATCAAAGATACACAGAAAGAATAAATCACGTGAAGGACGAACACAGACACACACAATTCTTTAAATGAGCAACGAATATTTATGAGATGCCTATGACACTACGACCCTGAACTCCAAAGAATTGAAAGAAAATGAGAATACTCAAATAAAAAAAAAATCTAATTACCCCATTCGTCCTCCCTTCAAACAAAGAATAATCATTCACGTCGAGTTTGCATTCTATACGTGCACAACACCGACCGCCGCCTGATGACTCTTGCTGCTCGGTTTGACACGTCGCTGGTCTTCACTTGTAGAATGAGGTTAAAACAAATGTGGCACTGGGTGAACAACGAGAGTCGACCACCCGAATGCTCCATCAAGCACTTCAACAAGTATGTTAACTGTAAAGAGAAGCCAATTTATTCGATTTTATTGAGTTACGAAGGGCAATACATCGGCCAGACTGGAAGATGCCTAAATGTTCGCCTTAAGGAGCACCATTTAGAACTTACCAAGGCGTCATCGGACTCATTCCAACCAATAGCTGTGCATGCCCGTACCTGCCACGATTGCACTTCAAGCTTTGAAAACACCGCTGTGCTTTATTTACACAGAAATAAGTGGGGGCGTAAAATAATTGAAGCGTTTAAGATCAGATACGCCGGGAACAATGTCTCGGCGCCTTTTTAGGTGTTATCGTCAAAAGAGGCAGGGTTCCTCGCGCCAGAATTATCGTAAAAAAGGCTTGTTTCGATCAATTATTAATTTGGCCTTTTCTCCTTTCTTTTCTTCTTTTTTTCCCCTTTTTTCAGGGGACAATTTTTATTCCTTTTTTATTTTACCTTTTCCTCTTTTCAGGGGTGAATTTCAATGACTTTCCGATCATTTTAATTTTTTTTTAAGTTTGTGAGTAATTTAGTTTATTTTAAATTTTGAGTATTTTTTTTTTCTTCATTCTTTGAAGCTCAAGGTCCTGGCATTTGGGGCATCTCATAAATGTTCCTTGCTCATTGAAAGCACTGCGTGTGTCTGTGTTCGTCCTTTACGTGTGTTATGCTTTCTGTGTTTTCTGCAGTTTTTCAACGCGCTCTGCTACGTTTATATCAAAGGATTTCTTTGGGTATTTGAATATAATCAAGCTCTTTATGGAGGGATGCAAGTATTCGTCAATATCTTCATAACGTTTCTTTCTGACTTTTCTACGGGTACCGTAATCTTTAAAAAAAGTGAAGCGGTGCAGACTAATCTGCTGGTGCAATCTAAAGATGTTTTTCAAAATCGCTCGTTATGACAGAGGTTTTATGACGGACAGAATTTGCAAATTATTATTTGTGTTTGGCACAGGCTTATCTGTAAGTAAATGAACCCTACATTTGTTGAGGCATCATAATTATGGAAAAAGTCTACGAGCGGGTGCGGAGTATCTAATAATTTGTTCAACTACATTTTTTTGTTGGCTGCACACTGGGTACAGTCTTTAGTCCGTAAAATACTTATTTAAATTCTCATTCAGGCGTGAGAGAAAACAACCATCATTGTAATTCTATACAAAACAGATCAAAATTGCAGGGGCTTTTTTTGTATTTTTAATGACTACATGCAGAGACGAAGAATTGATATGGCGTGACTTTCATCGAATCTATGATCCTTTAGAATGATTGCTGCCACATAGTGATTACTGAATACCTAGCCATGGTAAAAGTGTCATTGTTGTGGGTTCGAACACACGCTGCACAACTTGAAGCCACCAAGACGCGATTCGTAATAACAAAAGGGAAGTGAAAGGGAACGTGGGAATGGACAACAATGGGAATCACCCTGCGTCTTCGTTGCATTATTTATTTTGATTCATCTCATGAATGGTGCTTTGAACTTAAGTAGAAAGAAAGAGCAGGTATGAATTAGATTTTTTTTTTTATGCAGAAAACGTGACCCTGCCACGCGAACAACGGTGGGGCCCCAGAATATTTCTGGAATCATGGTGTATTCGCAGTGACCCATCCGCCAGCAATTCTAACCGCGGCCCCCTCCCCCACGTGTACACCGACATCCTGAAATAACCATTCAATTAACTTCACATCTACGACGGACGCAAAAGAGGTTGAAGCGACTGCAGACGATGATAATGTCTCCCGTATGCCATGGACGAAGAAATCGGCAGAACCAGCGCTACGGATGAAGAGAAGGAGAAGGCCGCACTGATGATGTTTCCCGTATAGGAGACGAAACGTCTGATAAATTGTTGGTATTGTTATGCAAGTTGGAGGTATTTGTTTTTAATCATGAATCCCGGCTTTTGGAACATTTTTGCAGGTATATTTCGGCAAAAATCTAATTAACTCTATAAAAAATATTTATTGAGAAATAAAAAAGGTTATATATTCATTGCATCCATAACATACAGAAATACGGAGCTGCATAATATTTAAAAGAAACACAACATACGCAGGACGTCAAGTACGCAATAGAAATGAAATGAACAAATCACACATGTTTGGACGCTAGAGACCGATATCATACCCATAAACGAGGCAACGTTTGCAAAAAAACATTTTCGAGTATTTTTGCTTGTTTAGAACATTTTATTAACTGCTGTAGATAACGATTTTATATTGTAGTTTGCTTCAAAAGCAGAAACTATGCGACTATTATCCGGTAACACCCAGCTTTTTTAATGTTAAAACGGTAATTCAGAAACGGCGTGTTGTAAAGTGAGCATATTATAAAAATATCCGCAACACGAACTATAGGTAAGCATGGATGACAATCTCACCTGTATGCGACTAAGCTGCAATGGAAGGAAATTCGCCTGCTCAGATAAAACGTTTTGACATAATTTATGTCACTCTATACGGGGTGTTTATTTTATTTCGCACAGATTTATTTAGAAAAAAAAAAAGCTAACGTTTTTGAGATAAAATTTGAATGAATCATCTTTGAAACTTTAAAGTGGCAGCCGATGTTTAATTCAGGCCACCTTTTTCTGTTTTCAACGTCTCTTCGGGAAATAGTACCTACCAATCTAATGCTTCCGAGACGTGCATTTGCTTCAGTTTCACACGTTGTGTCAGGGACGAGTTGTTAAACCGTGGTCACACTGCAAAGATATCATAGGAAAGATGGTCTGTGGTTGCTGTCTGATAAGTGTTTTATAATTGTATGGCAGTCGTGTCATATCTGTCACAAAAAGCAACATGCTTGGAATCTGCTTCATGCGTTTCCGCAGATAATTGTGTAAGAGTTGCAGTGAACATCGTATTTTTTTTTTCATGCTCAGCAGTTTCGAACGGCCAAAAGAGCTTGATGAAAAAGCTTGTCTCAATTGAAGACAGGCAAAAGTCATATGATACTTATCTTGACGAAGTCCGCACGGGAGTATATTCAATTGAGTCAAAAGTTCGAAGAGGGGTAGGCGTGCGCGATTCCTAACGACCTGTAAATGTGGCAGGAAAAACAAAATTATCTAGACTTTCTTTCTGCAAAGCTTGAGAACGTAGTTGTCGATGCAATTCCTTTTTCACGAATTTCAGGACATCAGTTCATGGGACACGCCTGTGTCATCGAAAGCGCCAGTTACGGAGCTCGGTAAATTTCCGTTGGGATTTGACGTTGTTAAGATTAAGCGAGCTTATAGATTGGGCACGTTTTCTGCGGAAAAACATCGTCCGATTATTGATAACTTGAGATATTTTAAAGAAAATCAAAGCATCCCCGGAAATTCTCGAAAGATGGAGAATTCTAAGTCATATACGATAATATTTTCAAACCTGTTTGCGAAAACAAAAAACAAAAAAAAAAAAACCTGTGGAGTTATGCAAAGCCACATATAGGCGAGAAGGAACAACGACAGTCCTAAAATAGGACTGCGTGTTCTTAGGTGACGCAATGTATTCCTGAAATCCTGTCACAACACTAATTGTTTGGCATTGACTGCGTGAACGCCCGCGAGCAACTGTCTCGGTTTCCCTTGATATTGTATATTGTAGAAGCTTGAAAAATAAAGTTGACGATTCCTAGAAGCTGCTTTTGAAGAGTATAGGAATCAAGACTTTGTGGCATGGTTTAGTGCGTGACGGGGAGATATTTCTCGACGGTTTAGATTGTTACAGACGTGATCGCTGCTCCTCAGGAAGCGTAGTGTTTGTTCTACCTTATAAAGCGTTTTAATGCCATTACATTCTTCAGCTATTTCGTCCTGTTTTCGTGGTACGGGGTTTAAACTCTAAGAAAATAGGGGAGTTCTAGGAAGTTAGACGGCGTGACAACACCCACAGCGTGCACTAGCACCCCTTCGGAAGGAATATCCTCTCTCAAATAGAAGGCGCGAGCAAGAGGAAAGAGAATGGAGAGCTACAAGAGTGCAAGCGGGGTCCCTCTGACCAGGCTTCCTTAAATCTGATCCACAGAGTTATTATAATGTACGCTAGAGGTTCAACTGACGCTAGTGTCTATGCGACTTCCGGGAGGCAAATTGAAGCAGACAGCAACCAGTCTACTTTTGCGGTGCTCCTGTGCATTCCTATGGGAAAACGCGCGCGTGATTTTTTTCTCTTCGCCGGAAAATAACAGGAATAACTTATTATTTCGGTTGTACCGGATAGTATGTATATTTATTAATATTGTAAAAGTGTAATTGCTTTAATTACAGCGATTTTTTTACCACTGAACGATGTTAAGCTTCACTATATTTCAGGCCCAAACCTATGTTCCACGGCAGGTATGTAAAAACGAGCGACGATTCTAAGCAAACTAACGATCGAAAAGAATGTAGAGTGTCTTCAAGGTTCGATAGCATTGCGGTGGCGCCTATATATTACTAATATGCCCGCCCTGTCACTCTATGAAAATGACTCCTTCGTGCTTCTTTACGACGGTTAAAAAACATTTCATTGTAAGAAATAAAGTACGTGGACTACGAAAGGTGTGCCTTTTTATTATTTCCTATGTCGGGCAGTTTTTATCGGGCACCTATTCTCTAACTTCTCCCTATTTGCAAAGATTTGGAGCGTGCGGTTGATGATTTGAGCCCAGAACATGCATCTTTGCAGTACTTATTTATTGCAAATAGGACTATATTACGTGGCTTTCAATTTATTTTGATCGCCTGCATGCACAAAGATTTACTTATCCTGTGTTACTGCGTAGTTCTTGCGGTCTCTCTTGGTTTTCCACATGTCCTTCGTTCGTTTGACACGTATATCCCCCATGGTGGAAAGCGCCGATGCCGTGTTCGCGCTAATAGTGTCCGACAGTGTACATAAATACATGTACGAAGCGGTTTTAACACCGTTTTTCATGCCACGAATTTCAAATAAAAATGCCGTAACTGACCAATTATTTCGTCTGCGTGACTGAGAAATGTTCGAATGTGCCAGTACGTACGAAATATTCGTGATATTTGCTCTTATAATCGAGCGCAGCGAGAAAATGCACTCGCTTTTTCCCATAGAAATGCATTACCGGAAGTCAATTTCCGACTGGTTGCTGTCTGCTTCAATTTGCGGCAGCACACTAGCGCCAGTTGAACCTCTAGCGTGCATTATAATAACTCTATTATCCGATCATTGGGTTTATGCTTCTACTTTACCGTTTATTATATATATATATATTTTTGCTTTTGAAATGCTTTAAAATCGCTGATGTTTCCTCTTTCTTGTTTTTTGTTTTTTTGTTTACGATTTCTTATTTACTTCCCAGTTCCAGATGTTACTTGACTGTTTCATGGAGGGCGCTTGCGTGCAGGTCGACAGACCGACGCGCCATGCGGTACGGTATGGCGTGTCGGCCTGTCCCCGCTCCAAAAATTACTAGAGCTTACATTTTGGGAGTTCAAGTTTTGACAAGCTAAATATTGCGCATGTAACCTTCAAAGGAGGTTTAGATTGGTCTTGTTTAAGCTTCTGTTACAAATTGCCTTGTCGCAGGCCTGGTCCGGTAACGCAGACGCAACAAACCAATTTGAGACAATCTGGGTGGTTAAAACAAAAAAAAAATATCTCGCCATTAATTTGTTTAGCGGTGGGAGACACGTCACCGGGCTGCACCGGTTGTCACCGGGTGCAGCCCGGTGACCACCAGTGTATTCAGCTGCACGCGCTGGCGACCAAAAAGCTTTTAACTTGAGAAATCTTTAGCAAAAAGATAAAATCACGGAGAACGCGTGAAGACAATATTCATTCTAGATTTGAAGTTCCGCGGACACAACGTTTTTGCGAATCTCAAAATCCAACCAATATGAGATTTATACCGAGTTTTAGATATCGTACAAATGAATTGCCAAAGAAAAAGCCCACGAGCATACTCATTCATGGCACACCTTTTCAGAAAGTTTTTGATACACAGCGCCATAGTTCGCTCAACCGAAGTTACTAGTGTTAAAGGGCAACTCCGCTTAATTTCAAAAATTTTGAGATAGTGGCCGATTTTGCTTTTTGAAGCACTCAAAAACAATCCCCAATCTTTTGTTTCGCGAAAAATAAAATATTTTTCGTTTAATTTTAGTCTATCCATGATCACAAACTGAAACCGAAACGGTGGCAAAGCCGGACAACATTGTATATTCGGCATCACTAAGCATGTACACCCACGTGATATACAAGGGGAAGAAGGAGCTCTCCTCTTATCAAGATCCTCCTTTGTGCCTCCTGGATTAGCACAGGCGTCGCTATTCTCCTCCCAGAAGATTATAGAAGATTAACCTGTCACTCAAAATTCTTACAAAAGCAGCTTCCCTCTCCTCCTTTTACTTGGTGTTCAAAAGTATGCGATGTAACACAAGCCGCGCTCAACGAGGCGATCGGCTTATCAGTAGTACCAATAGTCGAGCGCCGGGCCGCGTATTAGCAAACCATATCCCGTACAGTGCCTGGCAACGCCCCCTTCGGCGCGACGCAAAAGCGGCCATTTCACTGGTTTTCAAAATGTCACGTGACATGACGTTACGTCTGCGCCGTTTGAACGCATTTGAGCGCGTTTTCGTCTCGTCACGATGGCGTCCGCCGCTAAGCTGGTGGGTAAGACGCGCGTTAAGCGCGATCCAAACCAACGCTTCTTTTTGCGCCTGTAGGTCGTGCGGCTGCGGATGTGACGTATTTTCGTGACGTCGCGCCGCTTCTTCGCTCCTTCCGGGCGCGCACAAGAAAGTTGGTTGATTTCAACTTCTTCTCAACGCGCACAAAAACGCGCGGTGACGTAGCAGGGTGCGCCTGTGTCCCGGCCAATCGGTGGAGGGCAAGCTAGTTCCGGCTCCGCGTTTCTCGCCGTCTGGCTGCCCTCTCCTCCCCCCTTTTATTCTCTTCCAACATGACAACGCCATCTCTCTTTCTCTCTCTTTCTTTCGCCGTATGGCCGGCCAGTCTGTCGCAGTTGCACCTTGCT
The DNA here is from genome assembly GCF_016920785.2 of Ixodes scapularis. Classification (NCBI taxonomy): domain Eukaryota; kingdom Metazoa; phylum Arthropoda; class Arachnida; order Ixodida; family Ixodidae; genus Ixodes; species Ixodes scapularis. The sequence goes on along the minus strand of NW_024609838.1, from coordinate 82,902,271 downwards.
TGTGGGCTCGTGCCTGCGTGCGCGTGTGCGCGCTCGCCCGAAGTTTCGCCCGTCCAAACCAAAGCGCACGGTTCTGACTCAGAAAGCGCGCCCGGAAACAGCAAAAACGCCACGAAATGCGTCACATCCGCAGCCGCACGACCTACAGGCGCAAAAAGAAGCGTTGGTTTGGATCGCGCTTTACGCCGCGCCGCTGTAAACACTTCGTTTCACGCGCGTGCCTAGATGACTCGAATGCTTTCAACTTGGCGATGTGAACTCGTTTTTCGGTAAGATGAACGCCCAGGACTGCACGCCGAGATGATGCCACCGCATACGCGCCGCTGCCGAAGTCGCCCCTACGAGTAGGACCACTACGATCGTCGAAGTTCGCCGCTGCACCGTAGCTGCCCGCCGAGATGATGCCACCGCATACGCGCCGCTGCCGAAGTCGCCCCTGCGAGTACGACCACTACGATCGTCCAAGTTTGCCCGCTGCACCGTAGCACCAAATGCTAGCAACTAATGCTTTCACCTCGGCGATGTGAACTCGTTTTTCGGTAAGATGAACGCCCAGGACTGCATGCCCACATAATGCTACAGCATACGCTGTAGAATTATGTCGTGAGATGCGCAACTCCAACCTACTGCGGTACATTTACTGAGGGGCCCGAGTCTTTGATGGTGATCGAACGACACCTCCATCGCTTTCCGAATTCGCACTGGAACGCGCGTAGGCATCAGGCGCACAGCGCGCCCGCGTCACGATTAGGCGCGAATTCGCGTAACGAGAACATATTCACGTATTGGGCAGGAGATCGAACTATAGGGGGCGCTCTGACCCGTTTGTTTTCCCCACGCTTGGTGTTTACTCAACACAAGGCCTGTGCACATGCCGACAGGCCTTATGGGCATGGCCATGTCACCTTCTACAATAGAGCGCGGGGCACAGTTTAAAGTAAAAAATACTAACAGAGAATGCGAGCTTGACCCACTTCGGCTTTTGTGCTGAGCTGGGATCGTGCATGCTGCATTGTTCATGCAGGCCGAGTGGAAACAAAAGAGCCCCTCCTCCCCCTCGCCGGTGAACACGAACTCCAGCCGAACGATGACGCCGCGTTCGGTTCTTTCGGCCGAACGCTGCGTCATTGTATTTGTTGTCCCCATCCGTGTAGTTGTTAGGTTAACCGCTTGGGGCATCACGGTCTGTCCTCTTCCCCAATAAAAAGCATTGCGTCCGTGTCGAGCCGTCCTCCTGCTAGCATTTGGTGCTACGGTGCAGCGGCGAACTCCAAGAATCGTTATGAGTCGTACTCGTAGGGGCGACTTCGACAGCGGCGCGTATGCGGTGGCATCATCTCGGCGTGTAGTCCTGGGCGTTCATCTTACCGAAAAACGAGTTCACATCGCCGAGTTGAAAGCATTCGAGTCATCTAGGCACGCGCGTGAAACGAAGTGTTTACAGCGGCGCAGCGTAACGCGCGTCTCACCCACCAGCTTAGCGGCGGACGCTATCTTGACGAGACGAAAACGCGCTCAAATGCGTTCAAACGGCGCGGAGGTGACGTCATGTCACGTGACATTTTGAAAACCAATGAAATGGCCGCTTTTGCGTCGCGCCGAAGGGGGCGTGGCCAGGTACTGTACGGGATATGGTTTGCTAATACGCCGCCGGGCCGGCCGAGCGCGTCACTCACGTCTTTCACGGCGCTGGCGCCACCCGTGCTCTCACCAAAAAAGAAAACAAAATTGAAAAAAAAAAAAGAAGAAGAAGCTTTACATGTTTGATGACGTCGCGGACGTGCCGGGAGAAGGAATTTGGAGGAAGCGGAAATGCAGCCGGGCAGTGTTGTCTGGCCCGCACGTCTCATCCAAAACCAGCGGATTCGTGCTTGTCAAACTTTGACAGCGATTTTAATGAACTTCAAGGCGGAATTCCGTCGTAATATTTGCCATGGGGGTTTTGTAGATGATAACAAAGGGAACTGTATAGTTTTGCACTACTGGAAAAGAAGCGGAGTTGCCCTTTAAGGAGTCAGGACATCGTCAGAATGTTTCACTTGGAATGATAACCCTGCTAGTATATTTAGGGTTAGAAACTTCTGGGAGACATTTTTGTTTTTCATTTTATCAGTTTGAGAAGTTACTTGACTACTTCATGTGGGGCGCTGGCGCACTGACTGATGGGCCGAGACGCCATTCCGTAAATTACATTTTCCGTGCTCCTGTTTCGACAAGCTTATTGCTCTGCTGTAAACTGCAAGCGGAGTTTAGGTCGTTCTCGTTTGGTATGTCCCCGTTGTACGAGAGATCTGACCCCATAGAGGTAACAATACAATGTGAGACGGGCTGGGTGGTGGAACGAAAATAAGAATATCTAAAGGGGCGACGCAATGTTTATAACGCTGAAGAAATTTGCAGCTTGTAATTTTTGTATCGTTTATTTAAGGAAAAGGGATAATAATCACGTCTGCTTTTTTAAAAATAAATATCGCAATTCCGCTGCGTAAAAAGCGAAGCAAAAAGACGGTAATATCTTGTGCCTTTTAACCAAGCACGGCGGCCGGTGTGACGGATATTAGGGTACATCTTGCTGACTTTTCGTGACGCCATCTGCCCAGGCGCACAAAACCATTCCCTCCGATGCTGTGGGGAGAGAATGCGAACACACACACGTTCAAACACAAAAGAGAAGATGAAAGCGGACTCGACCTTTCAAAGAATATTTACAGAACCCAGACACACAAGTTAAACCTTTGCGCCAGTGCCTGTGCGAAGAACTTTGGTGCAGATACCTGTGCCTATTTTGGTTTTCAAGTAGAACAGGATGACGCCATTCCTCGCGGGTACGAAGGTGTGCAAAAAGGCTCATCTTGAAAAATCAGTTTTTTGCAGGAATAGTGTCGTGTATGAAATACCTCTAGCTTGTGGGTCTACGCATGTTGGTCAAACATAAAAATGCATTAACGACAGATTAGATGAGCATAAAAGGAATGTCAAGACGAATACAACGAACCCAAGTAGCACCCCAATATTGGTCCAATGACGGTCCTATATCGGCTCACGCTGGCACCAATATTGGTCAATATTGGCAAACGCTCCCAGGCGCTATATTGGGCCAGCTAGCCTGCCAATATTGGGCCACTCTGTTTGCCAATTTTCAGCCAATATTGGACCATTCTATTTGCCACTTTTCAGCCAATATTGGACCACTCTATTTCCCCATTTTCAGCCAATATTGGACCACTCTATTTGCCCATTTTCAGCCAATATTGGACCACTCCGCTTGCCCATTTTCAGCCAATATTGGGCATAACGGCACTGCCCTTTTAGCCTAGATAGGTTTTGCCAACCACGTTAAAATTGGCTGCCAATCTCTGTCGGAACGGCAGCCAAATGTCCGAAGGCCTTTTTCGCCAAGCTACTACAAATATTGGGCGTGCCTTTCTCCTGGCACCATGGTTGAGCAGTTTACCACACTTGCACTGGTAACCCATTGCCGCCAGGCTCTTCCCGATATTTGGCAATATAATGTACAACTGCAACAACAGATAATAGTTTTAGCTCTCTTGTATTGATAACACTGAAGATTTTCTTTGCAACATGCAGGCTAAAAATATATAATTTTACCATCAGAAAATATTGCGTGCATTTTAGTTTGCCATGCAAATGAACAAAATAATTTCTTTGCTAATAATTTATTTTGAAAACAACTTTCTGTGCTATTTTTTTTTTGCACTTCACACATCGCCAGTTGGCAGTTGACTGGCCTCTGTTTGGCGGCAAAACCTCTGGCGCCTGCCCCCCTCCCGGTCCACAGCACCGGCCAGGTACTTGCCAATGGCCTTTTCGACATCTGGCACATTGGCAGCCTTCGCACTCTTGATGGTCTCTGAAAGTGGAAATTTTAAACGTTCTGCATTAAACATCAAGGCATAACGGTTGCCGCTGATACTTAGAATAGTCTTAGGATCAGGAAATTGGATCCAACCAGGGTTAAATCTCTATCCAGAGCAGTAGTAATTAAAATACAGATGTCAGGTCAAGAGCTAGGTACAGAGAAGCAACATGCTCCTCTCTTTTACTGATTACTATACTAATGACCACACTTCTATTCTAAAAAGAGGTTCCCATCAGCACTGCACAGCTATACTCTGTCTCAGTAGTTGTGTGCAGTGTGGAGCTGCAAGGTGCGACGAGGTGGAGGAGTATCCAATGCATGCGGTTACAAGTTCCGGTACGGCTCAGATTGCACAGAGTCAAATGTCGATGATACAATAACGATTGACCGGAATTTCAGGGTCACGTGAATTTAAAGATGGTCCGGGCAATATTGAATATATTGCCATTCAGGATGATACAAACAGTACTCAAGTCGTCCCGGGTGATATGAGCACGTGAACCATCGGTGCATGCGAAACGAGTGGGTGGGCGCAGCTGGTCTTAGAGGGGAAGAGAGTACGCACAGTTGCCGCTGGCCCCCTCTCCACCTCCAGTCTATGCTGGCCAAGCGGCAGCATGCCTGGCTCACAGCCCAACGAGCCAAGGTTAACTCACATGCCCAACAAAGCTGTGTCGTCGATGGTAGAAACACTTAAGGCCCTGTCACACTGAGGCAACACGACGGCAACAGCAACACAACACGTTGTCCAACAGTCGGGCAACTTGTTGCTCGCTCCCCGTGTTGTCCGACAAAGCTGTCACACCGCGGCAACAGCACGACAACATGGACGACAACTAAAATGTTGCCTCGGTATGACAGCTTTCGGCAACAAAAACAGCAGCAATTTGTGTTGGACAACGAGTGTTGCCCTGATCGCTGGCTGAGCGAATTTCGGGCCGGCAACACGACAACATAGATAGCTTCGATGGTAGAGCTATCAATAAAGTCTTACTCAAACAAAGGCTTGGAAAACGTTATTTAACAATAATTAGGGCTGGCGTGCAGCTAAAATATTTTCGATTAATGTTTTTTTCTGCGCAGTTACGGAAAGCGATTTTCGAAATGGTCACAGCTACGGTCGTGAACGTTCAGACTGGTTTTGAAATTAGATCTCCCGAGAGTCCAGCGCACATTACGGATAGTGAAATAAAATGGCATGCCTACTCACCCACTAATAAAGTATAATAAAAATAAGGAAGTGTCTAGAGTTCCGTCCAGACGGAACGATAGTCGCCACTAAAGTTCCGTCCATGTTGGGTCTCGTATAAAAGAAATGGTGAAAGCTAGTTTCTGAAGTGGTGGTGTAGTGTAGTGGAAAGGTGTCTGCTTTACACGCAGCGGGCCCGGGTTCGAACCGCAGTGTGGGGTTACTTTTTTTTTTTTTTCTCTCAATTTTTTTGTTGGTATTTACATTTCTTTTTTACAATTATCACTGAAACATATTAACCCATGTTGTCGACGAAACTTTGCTTCCTTTCCGGAAGTGCAAGGGGGCATAGCGGGTTTGGGTTGCTGTCTGGACTCCGCGAAGCGGCGTGTACGGAGGGCTAAGTGGTTTAATAGGTTTGTAATTAGCAGCCGCATACTGTCGCCGCGAAGCGGCGTGAACGCAGGCGGGGGGGTGTGTTAACGAGCTCCCCAGTGATACACGCGAAGTCCGAAAAGAGTGACCCAAATGGCACGAGCTCTCCGCGTTCCAGACGGAACTCTAGTGGCGACTATCGTTCCGTCTGGACGGAACGCTAGCCACACCGTAAAAATAATCCAGAAAACCTAAGATTAAAAAGTCGAAGCATAGAACGACCACTCTGATCATGATTGTTGATGCTTGGAACTTGGAAACAGCCGCTACCAGACACCTGATTTGTTTTAAAAATACCCAGGACGTTTTGGGCGAATGAAGCGATCACGTAGCAGCGGTAGGCCAGTAGACAGCGTTGAAAAATATTTATTTCACCGATTGTTATGAAGGCCGATGGTGTCGGTGTCGCAGTTTTGAAGCACTGTCAGTTCAGCTCAACACCACGCTGCAAAAGACGCTTTGGGGTACTGCCGGTGCTAACGCAATTTTACAGTAGAAATAGAAATTGCATGAAAGAACTGGATAGAATCACTTCATACGGTGGCGTAAATCCCGAACATACATCAGCGATGTCCCTTTCCTCGGTTAGGGCTATCTGCTTTGTCAGCAAATGAAGAACATTTCGATAAAATAAAGAGCGAAAAATACTCCCTGTGTCAAGTTTTCTAATCACAGTCACTAGTTGATGTCGTACCGTGGTAATTCCCGGCCCTTCGAACGCACTAGCACTTTGTAGAGTCACATTTCCAGCGATTCCGCGCCGCACACGAACGAAGGTAAACAACCAAGATGGCGGAGTGTTCCCCGTGTTGTCCTCGCCGTCAGCGCGGTGTGACAGGGTTGTCGGACAACAAATCGGGCAACACGGTTGCCGGGCGGCAGCAGCATGTTGCCCGACTGTTGTTGTTGCCTCGATGTGACAGGGTCGCCGGCAACACGACTTCCCCGTGTTGCCGGATAGAGTTGTCCAACTGTTGCCTCAGTGTGACAGGGCCTTTAACGCTCTTGATGTTCCATGCTGCACCATAAGTGCAAGCAATATGAGCCGAGAAAGCGCTGCGCAGCTTTATGCATTTTGGATGGGGCTTATGAGCAACTACAAGGGCAGAAGAGTGCAAACAAACATCACAGACAAAGTATACACACAAGTTAGCTTGTCTTGGATTAAACAAATTCAGGATTATATGAATATTTTTTCGTGTTCCCGGGTAATCCCTATCATCGAGATTATGCTGTATTTATAGAGTATGAACTATTCAGGCATATGGAATGACTCGGCAGACTGTAAGGAATAACTTAATTGCCTGTAATGGCTTCTACAGAGACCAGACAATGCAGGCGAAGACTGATACGCTGTGTAAGAACACATGTACACTGGTGCATTTATGTTCTTGATTGGCTGACAAGGGCTACAGTTGCACTACACTGCATGCAACTTGTGAGATAGAGTATATGCTGCATTCAGGCATAGCTAGAATTTTCAGGCACTATAATAGGCCTTTTGAACTAAATATGTTACGCTATAACAGATTAGAAGCATTGTTGAAAACGAACTTACTTTAGAAAAAGGCTGTGTGTATTATTGTAAATGTAAAATATAACACTCAAGACTAAAAATCTTTTTCATACAATGAACCTTCTTCCAAATACTAGCCAATGTGAATATTCTCTAGCACCATATGGTACATAATTAAAGTATAATAAATTTAACACACAGAGATTACCCTCCATACCTCACCTGACTGAGATCACTACTGCCTGTAACCTACGTGATGGTAGCCTATAGACTGTTCCTCATAATTGAACTATAACCACTGCACACAAATGTTAAAGCATCATCTCCCATCATCACCAAACCAATTATTATGACAAAAAGTACAAATAGAACCTGTGACCACCCTTCGATGAGACAAATTATGTTTCAAGCTCTGTAAACTAATCCCCAAATAGTTTATAGTGTTTACTAACATTTATTGGTGCAATTCTTTTTCTCTTATATTTTTCTTTGTATCACATTTGTCACCTTGCTGCTTGCTGAGTGAACAAGTGTGCAAACCTTGTCAAGCCAACAACTGCTGGGTTTTTGTCTGCCTCCCAGTGCCTGTACTATATGCTACATCACAGGCACAAATAAAGGATTTGATTTGAAAGTGACATGCTATAACAGTCAAGCAGTTGCATGCACTTCAGCAAACTCGAATAACAAGGATCTATCAATGTGTTGATCAATTAAGCAAATATAATCATACCTGTCACAATGTGGCAGAGGAGGGTCCCCCGGAAAGGTAGCTTGCCTTTCCGGCCCAGGAGGCTAAATTTTATTTGGACCTCCTTCTTGAGGGCCCTTTCCAGAAGGCTTCGGCAGGCCTCGGCAACCGTGTCAGTTGCCCTGACCCACGTAGCCACCTCCAGCTGCTGTGAAAGACAAGGGACAACGGAAATGTAGAAGCATGACCAAATACCAAATCAAACACAGAAACACGGCTATGACGACACAACCAGTTTTCATTTTTCTTCATACTGAAAAGCTATCATTTATTAACATTGAGTAAAGCAAATGCAGTGTCCACCCGTTTAGTGGCCGAGTATGATAGTCGACATTATGAGCCAGCGACAAGCACTGCAGTGCATGTTGGAAAAATCATCATATGAAAGGAGGAAAGTGCAACATACCAGGGCTGTGGCTGTAGCTTTATCCTTCAGGGCATTTTCCAATTCCCTGAATTCTTCCATAGTCGCCGCGGGCAGCTTTGGAAGGGGCGCCCGCGACGGCTCTGGAGCCATTTCCGGCGAAGGCGGTGCAGCAGACATTGAGGCCTTCATTTGCGATAAATTAAAACTTAAGTTTCTAATGTCCTGCTGCATCGCCCCCAACTGCCGCAAAATCTCCCCATTCTGTAGCCGAAGCTCAAGCACCAGCTTAACTATTGGAGACTGCTCTGGACCTGAAATGGAAGATTAATTAGGGTGAGTAATGCATTATCAAGCTCTGGCCCTGGGTCCTATGGAGAAGTAAGCTGTGCAGCACTAGCGGACACCAGTCTTTCCCTTCTTTAAAAGCAAAAGATTAAAATGGCTTGACTGATAAAAGAAATCATCAGGAGCCGTGAACCTAAAAATATATATGTTTATGACTGCACTCGCTAAGAGACAAGCACTGTTATGTGTGTGCTAAATTTGAGGCTGCCTGCAGATGGTAGTTTCGGAGTACACAACTCACACACCGTGGTTGCACACACTTTGCCCATTGTATAAATGGTGTGAAAAAATTCATAAATAAAATATATATTTTGCAGTGTGCATAGCAGGAGCCTGCAAATACAAAAAAAAAAAAACAATTATATTTAACCTTGATCTTTATTATCTCATATTTGAACCATAAAAGAAAGCACATGGCTGTATGAAAAAGGGCTGCATTAAGCCGTCATAAACCAGCCAGGTTGTATCAGCTGTGCATCAATCATGTCAATGCAACAAATGGTAGACAAAAAATTACATCAGTTTTCCACCAATGCAAGGAATATGTTGAGAAGTCCCCAGAGTGAAGGAGATAGCATTGGGTAGAGCTGGTCTCATAAGCTGATCAGCAACCTTGTTGCACCATAACTAACATAGGAGGTGCAATCATAGTCAGCAAAGTTATTTCAGCTATTTTGACAGTACAACTCAACGGCTGCTATACTAGGAAACACTATACAAATTAGCTGTAAAAAAAAGGTAGCTGTGTCACTGCAGTGGGAAACACATTACAGCAATTACCTCTTATTCATGCACTATTCAGCTGAAGCATTAAAAAAAGATAAATGATGGTTACGCTATAAGGTCCAAAGCTGACAAGCTAATTACTAGCTAGTAATTCCCACATTTGGCTCCTAGTAGAATCATGCTGAATAAAAGATATGAATGTTCCAACATTCTTAAACTCCTAAGCTTAATTTGGAAACCATATCCCAGCACTGCAGCCGACAGGTTCAAAATGCCAGCCCGGCACACTTAAACTAGGGCAGCCAGTGCAAACAAGTCTACTATAACAGTGGTTAAACAGGCCGGCAGGCCCTTGCTTTCGCAAGTTAGATTACAGGTTTCTGAGTATAAAATACCCGGAGAAAAGCTGGAGTGCCCACCACCTTGTGGCCAGTTGTTACTCACCAAATATTCAGACCTTGAGCATTAATACTTCACACTTTCATTTTGACACTATCAAGATGGCTGACGTCAAGGGATATATATATATATATATATATATATATATAAAAAACCACATGTCAAAGCTCCTTTGGTTAGGCCGGTGTTAGGAAATAAAACATTAAAAAGGCTAACACAAGGACCACTGACTGGTGTTGTGCTTGGTTGCATACAGTAAAAATTGGAGGACTTACAATTTGAGGCCCCCAACGTCATCCCAGCTCCTGCCGGGAGTTCCTCAATGGAACCTGAAGGCGCCTCCAGGGCACCGTCCACTCTGGTCAGGCTTTGCCCAGATGATGTCGATGAGGCTGAACCACAATGTAATGACAAAAATTATTTCGGCCCAGAACAGTTGGCTAACATAGTAGACACATGGTGCAAATTTTGTTAGCCTCTCTCTGACAATTAAAATTAGAAGCAAAGGGAGCATGTTGGTGAAAGGCGCTGCGGTTCGTAGAAAGAATAACACACAGAAGGACAAGACACAAACACTCACATACACAGGGACAGGACACAAACACAGACACACAAACAGACACAGATAAAATCAGAAAGATTGTATGCGTGCCTGTGTTCGTGTCCTGTCCCTGTGTATGTGAGTGTTTGTGTTTGTGTCTCGTCCTTCTGTGTGTTATTCTTTCTACGAACTGGAGTGCAATTAAAATTAGTTTTGAAGTCTCTCTCCCGTCCTGTGTGACCAAACAATCTGATAACTTGCAGTCATGAGCAAAGCAGTTCCACACTTTGAAGTAATATCAGGAAAAAAGGAATTTGCCAACCAAATGTGGAAAAGATCTGGAAAAAGATAGTCCCAACATTTCGAAACTATTTGTTTCTTCTTCAGGGGATGAATAAAGGATGTCAGTCTCTTCATCTTCTAGGTGTTACATCACTTTGTCTTTGTCGGTGTTGTTGGGTTAGCTTCGTCGTGCCCTATCCGTTATCCCATTGTGGAGGCCGTTCACATATAACGTAGGAAGTGTCCCTAGTGACCTATTGACGATGTTTGAAGTGTGTTGAATATGCCATGATTCAATGAGCCGCCTCCTACGTAAATTTGGTGCCGTGTCCAGGATGCTTGCGTTTTCAAATGCAATACGGTGGTCGAGGTTATCACAGTGTTCAGCGAAAGCACTGCGCTCTTTGTCAAAGTTTCTCACATCGTTCTTATGTTGGCGAAGCTGGTCGTGAAAGTTCTTTGTTTCGCCGATGTAAGAGGCATGGCACTGGGAGCATGGGACCTTATAAATGACACCTTAATTGGGCCTTCGCCTTCGGTGGTCTGTTCTTAGGGCGAGGTAGAAAGCATCCGACACTGGTTTGTGAGCAACCAGGACGTGTTCTTTTGCAAACCGTCGGGATAGCATCTCGCTTATCCCTTTCTTGTAAGGGATGCTAATCCGTGCTATCGGTTTGGAAACTGTCGAAGGTTGTTTCATCCAATTACGGTTCTGACGACGGATGACGTGGTGAATGAAGTTACCGGGGGAGCCGTTCTTCTTTAGGTCGTCCATGATAATCCGTTCCTCCTTTCTTTTGTCGTCCTCAGATGAGCACAAGGTGTTGGTTCTGTTAAAAAGAGTAGAAACGACAGATACCTTATGGCCGACGGTGGGTAGAGTCGAACTGGAGGTAATGGTTGGAGGACTCCAACCACCCTGTCGGCCATAAGGTATGTGTCGTTTCTACTCTTTTTAACAGAACCAACACCTTGTGCTCATCTGAGGACGACAAAAGAAAGGAGGAACGGATTATCATGGACGACCTAAGGAAGAACGGCTCCCCCGGTAACTTCATTCACCACGTCATCCGTCGTCAGAACCGTAATTGGATGAAACAACCTTAGATAGTTTCCAAACCGATAGCACGGATTAGCATCCCTTACAAGAAAGGGATAAGCGAGATGCTATCCCGACTGTTTGCAAAAGAACACGTCCTGGTTGCTCACAAACCAGTGTCGGATGCTTTCTACCTCGCCCTAAGAACAGACCACCGAAGGCGAAGGCCCAATTAAGGTGTCATTTATAAGATCCCATGCTCCCAGTGCCCTGCCTCTTACATCGGCGAAACAAAGAACTTTCACGACCAGCTTCACCAACATAAGAACGATGTGAGAAACTTTGACAATGAGCGCAGTGCTTTCGCTGAACACTGTGATAACCTCGACCACCGCATTTGAGAACGCAAGCATCCTGGACACGGCACCAAATCTACGTAGGAGGCGGCTCATTGAATCATGGCATATTCAACACACTTCAAACATCATCAATAGGTCACTAGGGACACTTCCTACGTTATATGTGAACGGCCTCTACAATGGGATAACGGATAGGGCACGACGAAGCTAACCCAACAACACCGACAAAGACAAAGTGATGTAACACCTAAAAGATGAAGAGACTGACATCCTTTATCCTTAACGGCAATCGTTATCCCGCTTTTCAAAGCTGGAGCGCGAAATAATATTGAAAATTATCGTCCGATTTCAATTTTACCAGGTATTGCTCAGCTGTTAGAAAAACACTTGTGCTTGGTCATGACACGCTTTTTGGATAAGCATCGTATTATGTCGCCCTCTCAGTACAGTTTCGTGCAAGGTCGAGGCACTCAAATGTTACTTGAAGATTTTTCTGATTTGCTGAACTCGTCGTTTGAGCGGAATCAAGTCGCGTGCGCGTTATTTCTAGACGTCAGTAAGGCATTCGATAGTGTATGTCACCGTCTGTTGCTAAATAAGCTGTCAATGGTGGGATTTCGCGGTTCCTTTTTATTGCTGTTACAAAATTTTCTTCAGGATAGGCGCCAATGTGTTTCGATTGAACAATTTCGAAGTAACTTCTCGATAATTAAAGCTGGTGTTCCGCAGGGTTCAGTACTTAGTCCTTTATTATTTAATATTTATGTGAACGATCTTTCTAGTACCGTGCCCACTTCAATATTTCAATATGCGGACGATACTGTAATTGTAGCCTGCGCTTCTAAGTATTTGCACGCAATCTCTTTGCTTCAAAATGCGGCAAATAGGGCAATGGACTGGTTTGATGCAAATTTAATTTCTATTAATACGACAAAAACTCAACTAATTTGTTTTCATAGCCCATTAAAACGAGTCAGTCTCACTTCTCCGCTTTTTTTGCACACGTCTAATTGTCTTAATTGCGCGTGTACCCCTGTGAATTACACATCTACAGTTAAATACCTTGGTTTGATTTTTGATAGCGATCTTGCCTGGAATTCACAGCTCGCTCATATCTGTAAGAAGCTTCGCGCGGTGTCTTGTTTGATGTACAGTGTTAGATACGTTATGCCATTATCCGTTCGTAAGGTTATCATTCATGCCCTGGGCTATAGTGTGCTTCGTTATGGAATAACTGTGTACGGCCACTGTGCCCTTCGATGGAAAATAATTATCAATTCAATTTTGCGTTCTTTGTTAAAAGTTATTTCTTATGATTTAAGTCTTGATAAAGATACTGACGTATTTAGAGCATTATGCTTTCCGGATTTCAACTCTCTGTTGATAGAAACTGTACTTTTTCGTCATTTCTGGAATAGTTCTTTTAAAGTACCTTATGCCCCAGCCCGTTGCCTAAGGCCAAAAAAACGTTACTGTATACCTCAATGCAGCACAAGATATGGCGAACGCATGCGCCGTTACTATGTTCCCTCGTATTTTAACAAGCTTCCTATGAGTATTTTTTGTGCTAGTACAAAATACAAACTGAAAAAAGCGCTCAGAAATAGAATTGTATAAAGATTTCTTTTCTGTGTGTGTCATAGCTTGATTTATCTATGTGGGGTTTTTGTGTTTTACTGTCATTGCTTTACTTTGTCACTGTCTGCCAGGCACTACCTTTCAAGCCCGATGAGGCTTCGGTAGGCCTGAATCTGTACATGCTATTTTTTCATTCAATAAAAGTATTATTATTATTATTCATCCCCTGAAGAAGAAACAAATAGTTTCGAAATGTTGGGACTATCTTTTTCCAGATCTTTTCCACATTTGGTAGGCAAATTCCTTTTTTCCTGATTTTCTACCCAACCAGACAGAATTCTGTCAAATATGTTCACCTTTGGAGTAATATGCTTACTGTTTTCTTCATTCTACCACTGCAACAGACTTCTTCCAGGCTGACTTTTCAGCTCTTCTACTCCAAGTACAATGCAAGCTGGCAACAATTTTACCTAAAGTTGTTGCCACTTAAAGATCGGGGAAAAGAGGAGGGGGATATTTTGGCAAGTTGCTAGTAACCCCCAGACCAGAGGCTCTCACAATTTGTCATCTCACAAGCCCTAGCAACCAGCAACAAAGTTTGTTGCTAGGGTTTGCGAACTCCCCTGTCTCCGTGAACCATAATGCTGACCACCGGGCATTATACCAGTAAGAATAGAAGAGTTTAAAAACCAACCTGCGTGAGCTCTATTGCAATGATAGCAGAACTGAAAAAGTACAGATATTAGAATGAGCTGCGAAATTGGTCTTTCTCAATCTTAAAACGTTAGGGTGAGAGGGTGATCGATGTGGGTGCTGATGGAACCAAAGAATGATCTGCTCGACCAAGGAGTTTCGAAGTAATCACTTTGAGAGCTGCTGCCCAGCACGAAGACCTCTCAACTGAAACATTGCGACTTTTATCATTTGCTGATTTGGACTTCAATGCAACCAAGCAATAAGCAAAGTATGACTTCTACAAGAATACGAAAATGTGGCTTACCTTGCTCCGAGGAGCTGGTCCCAGTGAGACCACTCGCTAAAAAGGAAAAGTTTACAATTGGTCACCCTCCTCCAGTTTTGATTCGATCATTCTAGTAAATATTTATTTACTGGAGTAAGACTAAAAGCAGTCGGTGTACATTCTAAATTGGAACAAACTGCTTAGAAGAGAAGAAAGCACATGTGAAGGCAACTACAGTGGAACACTCTGGACACATTGAAGAGGAAAACGTGAAATAAAACGGTACTGTCAAGGAAGACATGTAACCTGACTTAAAACGCAAAGGCATTAAAGATGCCAGACCCCATGGTCACGAGCATATGAGCTCGTCCACCATTTACGTGGTAGAGCCATATCATATCGATATGGCTCTACCACAAATGCTCCCTGATTTCCACTCACAGCTGCCCAAAGCACGCTGCTGGTTTTAAAACATGTGGCGCCGCGGTGGAACCACCAACAGCGAGCACATTTGTATTACCGGGATAAACAGAAACGCAAACAACAGAATATGACCTCTTGCACTTGGGAGTTCATGCTGCTTATGTCATGTGACACAACTTGTATTAAAAACTACCAGTTCCACTGGTCACATCGCAATTCATCCAGGTACTAGTCTGCTGTCGTGTAGGTTCAAGGGTGAACCAAACAGTCATTGTTTTCTGATTGCGTAATACCACAGTACACAGATATAGAAGGACCAAAAGGGGATAAGTGCCACGCAAATAATGAGGAGTAGAGTACTCTGTTGGCCTAGTTGGTTATACATGTTTAACCCTTTCAGTACGGAAGACGAGCTGAGCTCGTCCACCATTTACGCACAAATAATCCCGAAGACGAGTACAGCTCGTCCAGAGTCCGCATTATCAATACAACGATCCTGAGGACGAATTCAGCTCGTCTGTATCACGGAGCTTCTTAGAACGACCGACAGATGGCAGGAGAAGTCAAAACCGGTGAAATTAGCTGAATTTAGACGTTTTTTCGTGAGGCTGCTGGCTACACTGAACTTTAGAAATGGCGTCGTCCGGGCGGCCGCACGATGTGTGTCCACGCGTTGCGAAACAAGGAAAAAAAAAGGAAACAGCGCGCAGTTTCTGAAACTTCTTCGAGTGAAAGCGACTACGAATTGGAAAGTGATTCTGGTGAGTCGTTGATTGATTATTTGACTTCAGATGAGAGCGACACAGAGATTGATGATGATTTCGACACCGCACGTGTGTGGACGAAGATCGACGTGGGCGATATTCCTCGTGCGCCACCTCGTTCCCCTTTTGTGGGATCACCGGGATTCAAGGGCCACCTGGAAGAAGGTGACGGCGTTGTCGAATATTTTGAAAAGTTCTTCGATGAAGAGCTGGTCGACCTGATTGTCGCAGAGACCAACCGCTACGCAACCCAGTTTCTTCGGTCGCACCACGCTTCCCACCTCAAAACATGGAGACAGATCGACAAAAAAGAACTGATGACCTTCTTCGCGCTCATCATTCTGCAAGGGGTCATTGAGAAACCAGACGTGAAATCTTACTGGTCAACAAGAGAGGTTCTCCGCACGCCTGCATTCGGAGACGTGATAAGCCGCGACCGCTTCATGCTGATAATGAAATTTCTACACTTCACTGACAACGAGGCGCCAGTCGACGGGCACCCGAACCCAAAGCTTAGAAAACTGTGGCCCGTGCTCACCAGAATGACCGAGATGTTTCAAACTCTCTACACACCAGAGCGAGATGTGTCAGTTGACGAGAGCCTTCTTCGTTTCAAAGGCAGGCTGTCTTGGAAACAGTACATGCCACTGAAACGTGCCCGTTTTGGCGTCAAGTTTTTTGTACTGTTCGAGTCCTCCAGTGGTTACATCTGGAACATGCTTATGTACACTGGGAAAGGTGCTGTTGTTGGTGACGCAGATGTGGCCATGGGTACACGTGTGGTATTGTCCCTGATGAGTCCCCTTCTCGATAAGGGCTACTGTGTAACCGTGGATAACTATTACAACTCACCCGAACTAGTTGAAGCACTTCTGGAGCGCAAGACAGATGTCTACGGAACAGCACGATCTGGACGCAAGGGAATGCCGAGCTTCGATACAAGACAACTTGAGAAAGGTCAAACTGAAGCTTACCAAAAAGGCAAGTAAGTGCCTCTCACTTCAGTGGAAGGACAAGAAGGTGGTAACCTTCCTCAGCACGGTGCACTCTGTGGCAATGGTGGATGTAACAAACCAGAGAGGTGAAGTTGCGTCCAAGCCACAGATAGTGATGAATTAAAACAACACCATGGGTGGTGTTGACAAGAGTGACCAAAATCTTTCATATTACCCCTGTGCAAGAAATGGACAGAAAATATACTACAAAAAGGTGTTCCGTCATCTGCTAGACATGGCCATCTACAATGCGTTCATTATCTACCAGAAGAGTGGCAACACCACCACACATCTTGACTTCAGGCTCAAGTTAGTGGAGGGACTCATTCAACTGAACTGTGACCCCCAGAGTCGACCCAAGAAAGGGAGGCTCTCTGACAACACTCTCTCGCGACTGACTGAGCGACACTTCCCAGACTACCTACCTCCAACTGAGAAGAAAGAGTGCCCAACAAGAAGATGCGTTGTCTGCACAAGAAAAAAAAGCTCGCAAGGAAACAAGGACGTGGTGCCCAGACTGTGGTGTCGCCCTGTGTGCGATACAGTGTTTTCGCACATATCACAGAAAGGCAAACTTTTGAACGGGATGTCCTGGGACTGACTAAGCCCGTAGTCTCGTGAACAGAGACACTAGGTACTGATGTTGACAGAATTGCTTTGTAAATTCATGAATAAAATAAAGTGAGTATGTGCAGTGAAGCCCACTTTTTCCACATTACGTACAGTGAAGCCCCCTTTTTAACATTTATAAAAATATTGTTTGTCCATTTATGCTGTGCTTTTGATAAAAAATTTTATATGATTGTGCTCTACGGACTAGGCTGAACAGGTTGCATGAATAAAATAATTCCGGATTTTGAGGATGTTACATGAAAAATTATTACGGTACTGAAAGGGTTAAGATGGAAAACCGCAAAAAAGACGGGACACAATTGAAAGGAGCGAGCAACACAACACAGGCGCAGACTTACAACTGAATTTTTAATCTTTCCCTTCCTTTAACGAAGGAATGTAATGTACATGTGGGCCGCTGAGATGCGCTATCACTGGCTCGAATGGGCACGCTGAGGGCAGAAAACCTAAGGACGGTGGTGAACGCGAGCGGGACAGCGAGGAAACTGAGGACGATGGCGAGCGCGAGCGAGAGAAGAGCGATGGAACTAGGAAGTAAACAAAAAACCTAATTCTCTGTCTAATAATGAAATAGATGGTGCGCTAACACACTTGTCACTTCCACTGTAGGAAATCTGGGCCGCCTCAGAAATTTCCCTAGTGAGTTTGTCTTTGTTGCGACCTTTTATCTCAGTGGCACCAAAATTTGGTTTACACCCACATTCTTTACAGTGTAAGGCAAGGTGCGCTCCGCTTGCTGAATTCAAAAAGGCTCCGTGTTCCCTCAGTCTATCATTTAGACATCTACCCGTCTGTCCGATATATACTTTCCCGCAAGATAACGGGATGTGGTAAACCACTCCCGTTGAGCAAGGTACGAACTGGTTGTAATGCATGGTGTTGCAACCATCCTTGTGAGCGATCCGCTCCGAGGTTAAGGCGCATACCCGGGAGAGCTTACACGGGGCTGAAAAAACCACATCTACTTGGAACTTAGTAGCGACTCTTTTTAAATTGTGAGAAACCCCGTGTATATATGGCATGACCTCAAATTTTTTTGGTCCCTCCAAGTGACCCATTGTTTCCTTAGCCCGCATACGCAAGGCCTTCAACATAGACTCTGCTACCGCCCTTATGATGGAAGGTGGAAATCCTGCTCTCAACAAACGTTGGGCCTGTGAATCAAAGTTACTCTGAACTGTGTGAGCACAAGATTTCTCAAGTGATGATCTCAGGCATGTCCTCACTATGCCTCTCTTAACTATTTTGGAATGGCTTGAATCAAAAGGCAGGAGGGCTTTTTTTGAGCGGGGTGCGTACTCCCAGCAGAGGTGGTCTAGCTGGAATGACAATGTTATGTCAAGGAATTGCAAAGATTCCCGCAGTGGAAGCTCGGTTGTAAATGTTAAGGTTGTGGAGGTGGCACGAAGTTTCTAAAATCCCGTTGGTGGCATCTTCAAGAAAGAACGCCAGGAGTTAACTTTTAATTAAAAGGACTAAAAAGTCATCCACATATCTGAAGACTCGGACCCGTTTGTCGTCAGCGAGTGCTTGCACTAACAAACGGTCAAAAGCAGCCAAAAAGATTTCGCATAACACTGGTGCCACACTCGAACCTATGCAGATGCCTTGCCTCTGAACTACAAACTTTACTTCGAAGCCCACAATGGTGGATGTTAGATAAATGGACAAAAGTTCTAAGAATCCATCTACTGACACACCACAGGCATTCTGGAACTGAACCGTTCCGGAGGTTTCGATGCAGTTCCTCACCGCGACAAAGGGTTCATCATGGGGTATCAAATAAAACAGCTCCTCAATATCTACGGCGAATCCACCATTCACACCACACAGGCCTTCTTGTAGGGCTTCGACGAGTCGCTCGCTCGCCATCGTCCTCAGTTTCCTCGCTATCCCTATCCCGCTTGCGCTTGCCACAGTCCTTAGGTTTTCTGCCCTCAGCGTGCCCATTCGAGCCAGTGATAGCGCATCTCAGCGGCCCACGTGCACATTGCATTCCTTCGTTAAAGGAAGTGAAAGATTAAAAATTCAGTTGTAAGTCTGCACCTGTGTTGTGTTGCTCGTTCCTTTTTTGTGTCCCGTCTTTTTTGCGCAGTTTTCGATCTTAAACAAATAATGAGGACCGGCATAAGCACAGCAAATATGCAACAAGAAAAATACATACCTGTATGTTTGAGTGCCAACACTGTAAACAAAAGAATCAAAGAAGGCTACCTCATTTTGATACGAGACAATGGAATAGCCACTAGCACATGCAGTATCTTTACTTTTTATATAATGTGCTTCCAAAAGTTTGTGTCATGGTACCTTTGCTTGTGCCAAAGATTCTGAGCTTGTGTAGGAGCGGCTCACATGCACAAGTGAGAAAGTAAAAAGATATGTGCGTGCTTCCTTTATTTGTAATAGACAGCTTAGGTTTCCTCGCACATTGACACAATGGCATCTCTAAAAATTAAAAAAATCTAAGGGCACTTCAAGAGGTTGAATTAACACTGAACATAAGAGACAGATGCCCGAAGCTGTGCCGTGCTTTCACGAGGGTGTGCACAACGTTAAGAAGGTATAGGGTGCTCAAGGAGCTTTCTGTGCTACGAAAACTTGCGGGCATCTGTTCCTTTACACATCGTGCCTCTGACAGGAGCTCTGGCTGCCAGAAAAAATATGCCAGGCCCTCTTTGGGGGGAGGCCTGTAAGGGTCATACAGGCCATCATGTCAATGAGCGTGGAGACCTAAGCCATCTATTACAAATAAAAGCACGCACCTGCCTTTTTACTGTCTCACTTGCACACATGAGCCACTCCAACAGAAGGTTAGGATCCTTGGAACAAGCAAAGGTACCACGACACAAACTTTTGGAAGCAGATTATATAAAAAGTAAATGTATGCCACATGGTGGAGCCTTTTTCATTGACTCATGTCAAATTGGGATGGCCTCCTTCTATTCTTTTGTCTATTTTGCTGGCACTCTGACGTATGATTCTGTATTTCTCTTGTTGCATGTTGCACTTACACAGCTTACACTGTTTGCCGAATTCTCATGGCAAATAAACCAGATGACTGTGTAGCACTCATCCTGTTGTGGTGTGTCTCTGTATCTGTCCTTTCTAGTGCTGTGATCTGTTCAGGTGACTCTAACCAGCTGGTGCAACAGCAGGTCTAGTTGGTCTTTGTTTCAGACTTGGCTGAAACAAGTGGCTCGGGGTGAGGCCTGAAGGCAAAGTCACCAAACCGTTGCAACTAAACCCGGTGACTGCCTCATTTGTAACCGAAAGACGAGATCCACAGAGAAGCATAAGAATGTGAAGCAATAGATAAAAACATATGCACATGAAATGAAACTAATATTTCTATGGTGACATGTAATCTACCAAATATATCACACACCTGTGCATATGCCCACATTTCAAATGGTTTTAAATTTTACTATTTCCTGAAGCATATATACATATGCAGAAATTCACCCTAAGCAAGTTTTCAACTGCAAATTGCTTTCAGTTATATCATAGCGTTTAATAAGTAATTCCACAGCACCTGCATGGCACATATAAGAATTATGTCTTGCACATAAGAGCCTTAGATGTTGGTGAGCCATGAAATTTGCTGCACTTTAACATTGGCTTGCAGTTTGCAACAAGTCACCTACGTCAACCACAGCTCAAGTGTTTAACTGCATCTGAAGTCAATGTTTTAAGACCCTCACTGGCTGGCTTGCTTTATTCCAGCAATTCCTAGCCATATGGCTGGCTGTCTACAAGGCTAGCTCAGAAATGAAATGATGTTTAGATAAGTTTAGATACCTTAAAGGAGACCGAAGTTAGTGTATGCCTACATTACCAATATTTATTCAACTTACGTGGAGAGGGCAAGGCCAGACGGTGCGATGGCGCATCGTCATAGGTTGTGAAGACATCCTCAGGAGTTTCGGCCTCCGGGGCTGGAATTTCAACAAGCAAAGATGCCCTTGCATTAAATATATGTTTCTCTGCTTCAAAACAATTTTCCAAGACATTTGCAAATTAATACACACCTGAAAACTCCGACGTTTCAAGTGTTGATGTTTCTTCGGCTAGCCGAGATTTCTTGAGGGCCTTCTTGTAGGTTTCTAGTAAATGAATTCAAAGAACCTCACCAGAAATACTTTTAGAACACAATAAAGGCATGCCCTACAGAAAAGGCCTGTATTGTTAGCGATTAAGCAAATTAGCACATGTTTTCCCCAAGCTCATTCATAGAAATATTTGATTGTGAGAACTCTTGTTCCGCAGAACTAAAATCAAGCTTTTACAAATTTTCAGCTTATTCACAACAATGCAATGGAAGCTCATGCACTCATTTTGTAAATTTATATCTAGCTTTCTTGTTATAGTTATTCCACAAAAATTTAAGGCAAAGAATTACATTTTTGGAGGGGAAGAAAAAACTATGTACTATCTTGATCCGAGTTAGCGGGAACACGGGAGCGCATGGCATCGTACCCTATCAGAGCGCTCTACCGGTCAAGCGCGCAACTGCTGGGCATGCGTGTTACGCGGGCGGTGAGATTACCTCCTCATCGCGCGCATCATGTCATCGCGGCGCTCGTCTGTCGTCTGCTACGCGCGTAGTCTGCTATGTGTGTCGTCTGACACATGTGTCGCCCGCTACGCGCACGCTACTGGTGATAGCAAGAAATTCAGTCTATCCAACAGGTGGCGAACCCTACATTACAAGCTCCGCCAGTGTGCTCATCTGTTCCTAAATATTTGTTAAAACAAATAAAAATTGTGGGTTTTTCTTATATCAATCACGCCAGATTTGCTGAACCCGCTTCCTGTGAAATCTCTGTGACGAGGGCCGGGATCGTAGACTAATTGTCGGCTAGTGTGTCTGCCTATTAATGTAACCCTGACTTTGGTAACAACGCTCATAGCTCCGCGTTGTTGTTTTCCTTACCGTTATTGCCTTTTTGGTCCATTATAGTTCGATCTGCGCCGCTGACTGTTGAGTTCAGACGCCTTAGTTATTTGCCCATAAGACGACAGAAGTGCTTGCTGCAGCCGATTACAGTAATGACGAGGTTCCGTCAGGAGTGTGCCTGTCAGAGGTCAGCAGCAGCAAGCTTTATTGCTCAATCAAAACTTAATCTTAACATTTATAAGCTGCTACCTGCCGTTGAAAAAGCTCACATCAATTGAAGCAGCCTCATGAACTGCTTCTATTTCCATTTGGTGGACAACAGCTGCCATCTTTGATGGCAGGCAGTCTTAGAGACTAGACCCAAAAACGCGTCTACTCTCAAGCGTTCCCATTCTGCTAGGAATGTGTTCCATAGCTAGTCTTCCATGGCCGAATAAATAGAAACCCGTGGCCTAGGCCGCCCTCATTCGGCCCACATGTTCTCAATAATGTTGAGAAAACTAAAAAGGGTGTGACACTGTATTACGCATCAAAATATTTGCAAGCTTATCGCATGGTTATGGGCTGACAATTTCAACTACACGCAGTTATCTCCCATGCCTTCACACGACACGCTACCCACAGCAGACAACGCGTGTAGCACGCAATGTGCGTAGCAGACGACGCACGAGCGCTCCAATGATGCGATGCGCACGATGAGACCATATTGCCTCAGCGGGCGCGATGCGCGTGCACTGAAACTTCCGCTCCGCGCCGCTAGGCTGGTCTGGTAGTATCATGCCACGCACTCCCGTGTTCCCGCTGACTCGAATCAAGATAGTACAGTCTGCTTCAGGCTTAAAGGGAACAATGTGCCAGTGGCGCGCTCTTTGCAGAGCGCCACCAATGGGAGCCAGCCAACCTTCAGCACAGGCACAGGCAATGCGGGGGAGCACTTCTGGCATCGCAATGCCTGCCATGACACAGAGTGCTGCTTGCCCTGCGGGTTCCTGAAGGTTAAAAATTTTTCAAGTGTCCTTTTCCGAAAAAAGAGAGAAGGAGGAAGGCCTTAAACACGGTTTTACGGTGTCCCTCTCTCCCCTTTGGCAGCAACATCAGTCATAACCGTCGCAGCAGTGCGCAGTGCAGTGGGAAATGATACAGAGACACCAGCACCTCTGCGCATTGTCTGTGTCTGTGCCAAACTTCCCTGCCTCCCGCAGGCAGCGCTGCGCATACCACGAGCCACAGACGTGCTGTTCCCTTTAGGCATGAATTAGACCATACACCTAAAACATAAATTAGTTGTACAACTATGTCTCCAACATTTCGCATGATCCTTAAGTTTCAGCTAGTTCATGTTAATATAAATTTGTAACCTCTTGTAAACAGGAGCTTTTTTACATGAAACAGACGATGCTAAGTAAGGTATGCCTCATGTTTCTTCTTTCTCAGAATGAATATTAGGCTAGCGTGCTAAGCCAAACAGACTGACACAATATGCTGCACTGTTATGTGGAGCAAAAACTTCTAATATTAATTATTTTGAACTGTAATCTGATTAGTAGACTTACGTAACAATGAACATTTAAGGAACGTGTCAAGCTATTAGGAATACTTTATTCCAATTAAAAAACAGAAAGAACTACTATGGGCTTCATTACAAACAGGAGAAAGTAGAAGAAAGGTTTCATATATGCAAATATCAAAATTGTCAGGCAAAGGTGCCACCCAGCTTTACAACCGGACAACAGAAATTGAACTCGCCTAAATCTCTCACTAAAGAGGTCATGCTTTCCATTCTTATGGTCTCTTCCACAATATTTTTTTCCAGGTGTTTTCTGTTTTCTCAGTGTTTCAGTCAGAAGTGCATACAGAGAAGGAGAGCGCAAGCTTACTGCATCGTGTCAGTACCCTAACCGGGTATCGATCCCAGTTTGCGCCAGGATCAATCTTGTCCCTACACTGTTAGCAAGTCCCGTGTATTTGGTGAATATTTGGGGTGAAAAACACACTATTTACACAAATTACCATAAATTTACACGTTGAGTAACAGATAATTCGTTCAAAAATCATGCGAGGTTGTAAAAAACGTGTTTTCGTTCGGTCATACACGCATAACCGTGTAGCCGACCTCGAAAACACGCACCACCGCCGGCGACGACCGCAGCATTGCCGGCTACCGAAGCACCGGAACGCTTGGGGACACACCTAGAAAGGACCGTGGAGTCAAATTCCGCGGAAAGGAACATGTCTCGGAGACAGATAAGCACCAAAAGCAACTACGCCATGTCGCGAGACGGGGCGAACCCCGCGCTTACCGTGCGTGCTGGCTGCCATTGTTTGTGGTCGACAATGGCAATGCGGCTTCCCTTATGTCGCCCTTGTTTGTATTTATATTAGGGGTCTTGATAATTGTTTCTCACACACCAAAAATAAAGTTAGGCGTATAATTACTCGTTCTAAACAGTTACAATAGCTATAAAAAGCGTGCCCTTGATCTGAACACGCGACATTGCAGTTGGTTTCGTTTTGGCTTCAACCCTTCCAACTGCAAGCGAAGGTGCCGCCGCTTCCCATGCATCCTCCTCAGAATTTACGGCGCTCCGTGGTGTCCATTGTTGCTGCATCTGTAGGTCATCTTTAAGTTAGAGCTGACAGAGAAAATTTGGCCACGGCGTAACGCCGATGTAAGCTGGAAGCTAGAACCGGTTTGCTTTCGTTGTTTTTTATTTGGTCGGAGAAAATCTGGCAACAACGCACGTTTAACATGGCGCCGGTATTCTTTTGGTTGGGCAAGAATGTTGGAAGGTGCTCGGCTTGCGAGCACATGTAGCGAAGACGTGACCGGAGACGTGCCCCTGTGATGTTCCCGGACGACGGAAAGCATCATTCGCAATCGTCGTGTGTGCTTGGAAAGCGAAGGGTGTCACCGGGTCCACGAGTGCGCAACCACAAGCCAAGGGTCACGACAGCGCTGCGTTTACTTCGGCGATCTCGTTCTGTTTGGTGCAACGCGGCGATGCGACAAAGAGCTGAAGTGTTCGCGGTGCGTGGTGCGGTGCTTGGAGGTAGAAAGCCACACTAACACGGAGCGCGAATTGGTTGCTGTGGGTTTAGTCCGTCGTAATCAGCTGATCCGGTCCAGCTGGTCCCGGAGGACGCAGCGAGCGTTTTTAAAAGTAAATCTTCCCTCGTTCTGTTTCAAAATGTGGAAGTATACCGACGCATACCGTGAGTAAAAAGCTGTGGGCGTTTTCAACAAAATTACGTCGTTTAAATTGAACAATGGACTCCGGATTGTTGTCCTAGATCTGCCATTTTTATGCTTCGTGTTGGACTGCGTTTGCACAGCGACGCACACAGCTCGAGTAGATGACTCGGTCCTGCAAACGACCGGTAACAGAATTTCATGGAAACTTAAGTCACCACTGATATTTTCCTTTAAATCTCGTGCGAGTTTGTTGCGCTCATCATGCGGTGTGAATAAATTGGGGCAAGATTTCCTACCTGCCCACAGATGCATGAACTGAGACCATTTTTTGCGTGGTGAACATAGTGCTTTTTCTTTGTTTTGGAAAGGCGCTGGTGCATTTACTATGGTACAATCACTTGAGAGTTGAGAAATTGGAGAGAGCGAGCAAGGTTTCCCAACTTTGTCTGTTTTCTATGGCACTGCCCTGTTTCAGTTTCAGTAGGCATATCTAAAAGCGGGTACAAACTGCCCTAAAGCAGGTAAAAAACAGAAGAAGCTTAGGACGGTGCGGACTCCGTGTTCGCGCTTTTCGTAAGGTGACTGGGTAAATGCTTTTGCGAGGTATGCGGAGTATGCAAGCGATTTTGTTATGCCTGTCGTTTGCGTCTCTCCAGTAAAACGAATAAGATGATCTACAAAGGCGCAATCACAAGCCAAGATTTACGATAGCAGTGCGTTTGCTTCGGTGGTCCGTGTAGTTGTATTTTACTCTGCTCTCTGTAACACCGTGCCATGACGAAGAGCTGGAACGGTCACGGTTTGTGCTGGCCTCCCCGTTGACAGAAACCCGCATCGCCCGCGTCGGCACCGAGTGCGCTTGGGCTGTTGATGCTCACAAGCCACGAATGCTTTCATCCGTGGCTTGTCGCCAGCTGATCCTGCTGCTAAACGGTGAGGAAGCGGCGAGAGTGACCTCTGAAGTGAATGTAGATCCTCGTTCATTCAGTTATCCGGTGTCAAAGTGTGGAAGATGTCCAACGTGTACTGAGGGCGGGAACTACGAGCGTTTTGCCTTGCTTTTATAACCGGAACCAGAGCAACGAGATAACTGCCTTGCGTACTTAAAAATGACGGAAGCAAAACGTTTCAACAGGTGGAATACGTCACCGGGGATGTAGGCGAGACGGTGTACACTGTTTAAACGCTTGCAGTTTCCACGAGAGGTACCAGGAAAGCGACGTCAACAGAGAAGGAGCTCGCCATTCAGCATAATGCAGTGCTACGGGCCCGTGTATATTCAAAGTTCGGAATGGTAACAGCGTGGCAGTGTAAAAAAAAAAGAAGAAAAGACGCATTAGCGCCCCACACCAGTGATCACGAGCAACACCGGCCACGAACTCCCGAGCCCCACCGCTCCACTCAACACCGACACGACAGACGACAACAAACCAAACAAACTGCATCAACACGACCCAAAAGTGAAGGCGTCTGCTCCTGTACTGCAACTAGCGGAAGTGAAGTGTTGAGCACATGTCCTTCACAAGAATATATAAAAAAATGCTTTGCGCAAGCATCATTTCTGTTTATTATTAATTATATAATGATAAAACCTTACTAATTAAAAAAAAAATCTGATTCAAGCTAGTCGGACTGCTCATAACACTGGTCTAGCATAAAAATAACAAAAACTTTGAATTCCTTCATGACCGGTTTAGGATTTATTGTCAATACATCGTTATCTTTCGCAACGGACTAACATTATAGATTTTGCCTCCATACTTTTTAAATGCAAAGGGTTCTTACATACGGCTGTCCATTGCGCCGTGTTTTGTGTCTTCTTCTATAAATCTGTAACGGTCAGCGACTAAATAGCTCACCAGCACATGCCAAGCTTATATACGCCGCGGAGAGACAAGCATGTTGAGTAGGAAGTGTCGGGCGCAGTGTCGGGTGTTGTGTTTGTGTATATGTCTGGTGTGTAATGCGTGGTATTGGCGTTGTGCGTGATGTATGTAGGGGTTGTGTATACTTGTGATCGGTCGTAGGCTTGTAGCATATTAATAAACTTTTTTTATAGACTGCTAGAAATCCCGCTAGGTGGCGGAAGTTACCGCCCGATTTCAAATAGTTTGCTCGAGTTATTTGTCCATTTAAGTTCGCTTTTCTGTCTAGCGGCTCGATCGTAGCTACCGTAGCTACCGACGCCGCCGACCGCCGACGACGCACGTACGTATTTTTGCGCGTAGCTACGTCCGCCGCTTGGAGACTGTTTAGTGTGTATAAAAGACATCGAAGGAGAACAAACGCCGTCCTGTGTGCTTTCAATTCAGCCGAAAGGCGCGCGGCTTGCTGGGCTCGTCCCTCGCCTGTTCTCGGCTGCTGGCCGCCATGTTTTATGAGCACGCTCAGCCAACACGCTGAACCGTGCTTAGCGGAAGAAAAACACGGTGTATCGTGTTAAGTTTACACAGCACCTCATGTGTAGACGAAAAACACAGATGGCTGCGTGTAAAACGAACACGTTTCGACGTGTCCGCTATGGGACAACGGTTTACACGTCTGGGCGTGTTATTTTTGCTAACAGTGTAATTGCATCCAGGAGGCGGGATCCGGCGAAATCTTTTGGCCACAGGCAACTCCACTTGTCAACCACCAACCAAGAAATTGGCACAGCGGACACATGGTCCTCCTCGGTGAAATTCACCACCGCATACTGCTTTGCCATTCTGCAGGGACAACAAAATCGTCATTTTGTTCAAGCTCTAACCATTAGTATCACAGAAAATGGGAAAAAATATTGGTGACACATATTATTACCAACAGAAGCACTCTTAGTGTCCAAAATCTTCATGGAAGTTTCCAAATTACAGAACGTGTCTCAATGTTTTCTTCCACGCAAACTGTGGATCGAAGAATAAGAACACAACTAGCTATCCTTTTCTTTCTAGGCTGTGTGAGCAATTGTTTTAGCTGATGCAGCACTTTCCGTGAAATCTATGGAACCTTTCTATCATATCTTAACTCGG
Source organism: Ixodes scapularis (assembly GCF_016920785.2). Lineage (NCBI taxonomy): Eukaryota > Metazoa > Arthropoda > Arachnida > Ixodida > Ixodidae > Ixodes > Ixodes scapularis. The sequence goes on along the minus strand of NW_024609838.1, from coordinate 82,873,990 downwards.
AGTGGCAGGAGATGCAAGTTGGAACGACTGCACTAGCGACTAGTGCAAGACTAGTGCGATAGTGAGTTTTCCCTACTGAGACGGGGGGTAGGGGGGGGGGGGGGGGGCCTCGGTGAGGTGGGTATACGCGCAGCAGACTGAATGCTGCTGCAGTCAGTTTAGCCTATGCTGGCATCGGGGCCACAAGCTCGACCTGCGATAGCGAGAGGGCGACCACTGTATGCCCATCACACTACCGCGGCATTCGGGGTTCAGCGCGATTACCTACTTGTCCGAGCCACCGCTTTTGTTTCACCGTAGGCAAGTTGTGAGCGTATAACCGTGCTGTAAGCAATTGCAGTGTTGACGGTCGGCGGGCAACTATGGACGCCGAATATTGCAATCCCACGGCGGTTCAGTTCCGAAAGCCTCGACAAACGCCGTGGCGAACACTGCTGATTCAAATTCGAAACTATGCGGAAGACGGCGCGGCCATCGCGCCGGACGTATATAAGCACTTCCAGTACCAAATTTGTAAATGGAAGCTTGCAATCGGCTGTAGTCTTTCAATTAAGGGCTAGGCCAACCAGGTAGAGGGGCTTAGAGAGCTCAACAGGCATTGCATTGCGCACCCAGAAATGACCCCCCCTCGGGCGCTGCCATCTTGGCCATTTCCATCGTCAGTCAAGTGACTTTTTCTGCTAAAAAGACGAAGACGCACGAGACTGCTGCGCTTTGAACTATTCAAAGCGTCTTTTTTAGCAAGGAGAACTTCAGCTGAAAGAGATTGAGGCGAAAGTGCCCAAGTCGATTCGCCGAAAGTTAAATAATGATGTACTGCCTTCAAAGTAGAGGGTGCTATAGTCACTTTTGATTAAGTGATTTAGGCGTCTGTTCCTCAGTAGCCCCCTAGTAAACCTTTCTTTGCCTAAAACCGACGCTTTGGGTAACTCGGACAGCAGATATTCTTTCTGTTTCGTCACTTTTGCTAAAAAGTCACGTGACTGGCGGCGGACATGGTCAAGGTGGTAGCGCCTACGGGGGGGTCATTTTTGAACTTCCGGTTAAGCACTTTAAGCCCCTCACCTCGTTGGGCTAGGCAAGGAAGCGCTATTTATGAGTAAAAACCGATCAGTGGAACGAAACAAACTCCGGAGTTAACAACGATTTCTGCTCGCATGCACTACGCGAATAGTTCGCGTCAAAACACCTCGTACCACACTTGGTATTCCTTCGTCGGGCGTACCGATATTCGCAGGGGGATGGCACCACGTGATTTTTTTGAAGCCTAGTCATAAAAAAAAGTCGGCCCGGAAGTGGTGCGGTTGGCGGTATACTATAAAATTATACCTCGTTCGGTAGAATTTACGAACTGATTGGCGGAATTTAGACGGCGAGTTAGGCTAGTTGGTTGTTTGTGCCAAAACAACAGGGGTACAAGGATAGATGCAGACAGGACGAGGCGCCTCGTCCCGTTTGCATCTATCCTCATGTCCCTGTTGTTTTGGCGTTTAACTTTAAGCTGCTTTAAGCATGACGGACGAAACCGACGGAGGAGATGCGCGGCGATGCCCGAGATCCTCGACATGCAGAGTCTGCGAACCACCAAAGCGTGAAATCCGCGTGATAACGCAGAACACCGCTTGAGCAACAGTTTTGACGACGGAGAACGACATTAAAGGTGTAGTCTCTATCGAAGAATAACCTGGCAGAGTGTTCGCGATCGTGGCGGTCGCGCTTGATTTTGTGGACGCATTGTCTCTGGAATTTCCTAACCACGACTGGAGTGTGTAGTGTAGGAAATTGCAATAATCGGTCCGAGCAGACATTCGCCCACTGGTGTTTCGTTTCCTCGGTGAGTGCGTACACCCTTTGCTGATGAAACTTCAAAGTTGATATATGTCGCTTCCGAATATGCTCCCATTTCCCGATAGACGTCGTGTGTCGCAACCGATGGGTCGAGGCACTGTTGTGTCGCATATATTGTTTTATTTTTCGGAGCGTTTGTCATGTAAATAAAACACGTGAATTAAAGCACTTCGAGACAAGTGGAACTAGGCTTTACTCGTGGTGACAAAATGAAGCCGCCTCCGCAAGGTAAGTTGATTGATACCCCACGAGTGCGTTTTCATTCCTGTTGGACCTTCCGAATTTTCGGCCGGACGCCTCACATCGCTTAAGTCAGTTCTCGTTGTCGAAGGCATCATAATGACAATGTCTGCTGCTCCAGTGTGCTTTCGCAGAATAAAGGTCCTCCTTTGTTGTGGAAACAGCTCGATAGAGTAAACTAAAGCGCGCGGAAAGACCGCTGCCCAGGGCCGACTTGATCGAATAGTCTCAGCTGAGACAGACTTAAAAAAGCACTGTCAAGGTTGGAGCGCGTGATGCGCGATTTATTTTTTGAGCGCTACCTTTGACAGCGCTTTCTTAACAGTATTTAATGAGACGCTGCTTCGAGTGAGCCGGCCCGTGTTTTAGCTTAGCCTCCTGGAGATTTACCAACAATGTATGTGCACCGCAAAGAAGTGCTTTAGTTCTGAAATTCCACATTTCAAGCTGTATCCGTAGCGGCTGAGGCAATACAAGGCAAAAGAATGATAAGCAGACGCTACAAATCCGACATCCACCGCCTCCGCGCTGGTTGCCAGGCCGCCCCCGAGATTACTGGAGATGCCGCGGGGCTAGGGGCTAGGGGCTAGGGGGGGGGGGGGGGGGGGGGTTCTCCGATATGAACTAACCGGAGCCCGTCAAGGTTCCTAAAGGAAGCTCGTTTTGTACCTGCTAGAATTAGTTGAACCAAATCGAACAAAACCGGTCCTCTAACCCCGTCCATTGCTCGGACCGACGATTCGAGGTCAATACTACTTGTTCCTCGAAACATGTCTCGGCCGCAGTCCATCTCACCCGGGACAGCACTGATGAAAACAGAAGTGTGTTGTAATGCAAACGCAAAGATTAGAGATTGGTAATCGGTGATGATCCATTAAAAGCAAAAGTCCTATCGGACGAGCGCCGTCGTGTCCGGAACAGCATCTCCGATATCAACGTTGTACACCGCTATTAGGACATTAGAGGACATTATACTTACGCAAACAAGCCGTCTCTTCGCAGCCAAATGTTCCAGAAGACTTCGACACAGGTCACAGGTCGAGAGGAAAAGCACACCGATGATCGGCCGAGTCACAGTGGGCCGAGTAGCTTCCAGCACAACACGACACAATGAAACTAGCCCTAATGAAACGAGCCACGAGGCCGAGACCGGATGCGCTGTGACCGGATATACTGGGAAGGTGGCTGATAAAAGCAAAGAACAAGGCATGAATAGACGTAGTTCTATGAAGTCATCAAGCCTAACGTAATCTAAAAGTTTTAGCGCGCCCTCTATGAACTGTTTATACAGTATTTTGCACTCTTTAGTTAGAAAGGGTAAACGCACAGGCGAGCTGGTGAAGTACTTCCATCTTAAACCGGAGACACGGCAAAATAAAAAAAAAACGGACAACACAACAACTGTTGTTGTGTTGTCCGTTTTTTTTTTTTTATTTTGCCGTGTCTCCGGTTTAAGATGGAAGTTCTAAAACAAGCAGTGCGCTAGTTGTTGTACGAGTAACCGAAATTTTTAACATGTATTTCTTGTGAAGCGAGACCGCTAAATCACGCAAAATTACGTGCTTCCAAATGTACTTTTTTTACATATATGGGCCAACGAGGTAGAGGGGCTCGTTGACATCACCGTTATTAGATCTAATAACGGTGGTTGACATGGGACCCGTATACAATGCCGCATGGACTACATTTAGGCATATGTCTAACAGAGTGAACGCCAATCAGTTTTTGGGCCTTTTGGGATCCGCGTTATGGGGAACAAATTTTGGAGGGGCCGGCTGGGTGTCGAAATCCGGCTTGGCTACGGTACTTACAATTCCTTCTTCAGGAAGAAGCGGTCTTTTTCTGGGAGGGCGAGGGCAGGGGTTACGACATTTTCAGTAACTTGTTGCATTCAAAAATATCAGCTCCCTTCCGTACCGCTCCTCGTGACCTCTGATGGCGCGAGTAATTCTTCGAACATAGGGGCAGCAATGAGCATAAATGGGCCCACCTCGGTCACATGGACATTGGCCGCATCCTGCATGTCTTTTCGTTGGGCTGCAACTTGCCTCAATGTGTCACGTCGTTCGCCTTCGGGTAGTTCGTGGGATTACCTTGCTCTTTCTGCCCCATGCGCGGTAATCCCGCATATGAAAAGAGCGCTCTCCTGTGTGTGCTTTTCTGCCCACAGATGCTTCCTGTTCTTTTTACTCAAAATAAACTTGTGGCCATGGCACTGTGGGGCTCTGTCGCCTGGTCCTTCTACGGCATGGTGCACGAAATACGTTATTATGTTCGCAGCACACCTTTGTTGTAGACTCAAATTTGATGGCCGAACCTCTGCGTACTTAAATGAAAGTCTCCTGGAAGCCTCACAATGTGGCCGACGTTCCGCTAAGAGACCTCTTCTTCAGACTTACGATTAAATTGCTATTAAATGCAAAGGTGCAAGCGAGCTGGACAAGAATGACGAAAATAATCCCTAAAGAAGGGGAACAAGAGGGACAAAGGACAAGGCCTTTGCGTGGTGGGAACTGTGATGCCTGAAACGCGTCTTCTACTGGCGCGTTTACTGTCCTATAGTTCCCATGTATCAAGTTGCTCGCGATGCGGAAACCCGACCACGTCACGTTTGTCATGCTGTCGGAAAGCCCGATCCTGGCGGTTGGTTAAAAAGTATCGGCAAAACATACTAACAGATGCAAGTGACGCTATCATCGAGATGTCACAATGGACCGATCCCACGACGGCCGCGGTGCATCCTGGAAGTTGTAGTCCTTTGTGGGTGCACCACGCCAGCACACGCCACACAAAGATGGCCGACCAATGTAGCGCTATATCCAGTGTGTGCGTGGCTGCGGCTAGAGCACTATATAGCTGTGATATAGCTCCTTCGGAGCAGAGTAGCGCAATCTAGAACGCCGTCTCTCGGCGACTAGTGGCGAACGCCCGGAGGTTCCAACTGCGGTCAGAAATGCATGGAGAACGTGAGAAAATCGTTGTTTCTTCAGTTTTGTGGGAATGTGCAGAATGGAAATCATTTTTGACATAATAATTAAACATTTTAGAATAATATGCGATAAGTTTTGTGCCATACAAGGACGTAACTTTTTTTAAAAAATTGCCTGAGCGGCATCATGCAGCAGACGACACGGCGACGTCACAACATTCACGTGACCCGCTCCGGCCAACCCGAAAAGCCCATCTCCGCTGCGAGCAAAAATCGTCTGCTTCAAACACCATTGCCTTGGAAATTGCCTTCTCAAAATTTGCACACGCATCCGATATTATTAAAACTTTGGTAAAGTGTTTAGCGCTTTACTAACTTCACGACAGGCTAGTTTTGAAAAATGTGAACTCGCCGTTACTTTTTTTAATCAGCCGTGTTATGTCGATCTCCATGTATTCTCCCATAGGGCGGGCCGCCTCCTGGAACCCTGAGTACCACGTGACTCGCGCCGAGCCGCTCTGTCGGCCATGTTGTCGGCAAAACACGGGGTTCAAAGGATTGCGCTACTCTGCTCCGTAGGAGCTATATAGTGCTCTAGCTGCGGCGGCTGCGGTGACTGTTCTATATGGCTATTTTTGGGCTACTTCTAAGGATGCGGCGAACTTTTGTCGAAACCTCAGTTTCGACGTGGAACTTTGAGGTTTGACTAGTTAATTTTTGAACTTCTTATCAGCTTCGAAAAATATTGTATCTCTTTTGGCCATTCGATAGAAGAGAGAGGAAAGAGAACGGCTTTTAACTTCTACAAACTTCGTCGTTTTGACAATGCGCACAGAAGCAATGCTTGCACAGTTCAAGCGGTCTCCACAGTGCGCGGTGAAGCAAACCAAACAGTGGTAGGGCGTCCTCTACCCTGCTAAACTCTACTAAACTCTGCAAAGTTCAAGCGTGCTTTGGTGCCCATTGAGCGAATCCTTAGGCACCCAAGTTCGTAAATATAAAGTCCGCAGTTTCACCGCTGAACAATTGACTACCTTCCAGTCTTCGCCCACCCCAAGAAAGGACAACACAATCAGAAATAGCGTGAACCGAAATGGGGAACACTCATATTCTACACAAAGAAAAAGAGACGGGTAGGATATTGGTAAGGACCTTAGATATTGTGATCCCTGTTTGAAACACCAAGTGTTACCGTTCTGCTTCTGTATTCTGTTCGTTTACTGTAATGATCATATCCCGGGCCTCACGATAAAACTGTCTTTGTGTGTTTTGTACTTCTGAAGACCTGCGAAGGAGGTGACAGTTTTGTTTTCTTCCTTCCGAAGTGTTTTTTTTTTTTTTTTAAATTCGCAAGTGACATAATGTGCACAAAATGTGGCGCATCTGGGGCTTGAAAAAGATAATGTAACGTGTCTTGTATGTGTGTGAAAAATTGTCAAAAAAGGCTTAAAAACCATTGTTTTTAGTTTTGGCTATATTTGGGCTATACCACCCAGGCGTTTGGCGGTTTTTTGTTGGGACCATCTGGCAACAACTTGCGTCTGCACCACAGTGGTCTGCGCCTCTGTTCTGTTGTGGCTCGTATTTCGCCGTGTTAAAGACTGCATTTGGTGCGCTACTTCCTGATAATGAACAAGTGGCGTAAGTACCGGAAGCTCAAGAAGGACCATGAGCAGCTCATGGCGGATCTTCAAGCTGCAAGCTGCAAGAAGCCGAGAACGGAAGGCGGTTTGACGGGCAATGCCGTTTCCAGCGATGTTGCGCGCTCTGATAAACCTGCAGCCGGAGGCGTTTTCCAGTCCAGTGAAGCTGGCTGTTCGGGTGACTTGGAAGTCCAGGTGCAGTCGGCGAGCTTTGAAGTCTCGAGATCTGACGTGCTGGCGAGTTCTTCAGAAAATGATTCGTCGGAAGACGATTCGTCGGAAGACGATTCGTCGGAAGACGATACGAGCGATGAGTACCAGTCAGAGGAAAGCGCTGACCATAACTCGGAGCCACCAAACGGCAGCGCGAATCCGAACGCTGTCACTACGTCGTCATCCCAGCCGCATGAACTCTCGGCATGCGACGAGCTCGCAAGTATTGCTGGGAAGCACAACATGAGCCACGTATGTCTGAACGATGTTCTTGCCTTTTGTCGGCGTCGAGGCATTGCCGGACTACCCAAAGACGCGCGGACTGTGTTGTGCACAGAACGGAAGTCCCGACTAGAGCAATGTGACAAGTTTGTGCATTTCGGCTTAGAAGAAGGCATCCGTCAGTCATTGCAAGGCTGCCCCATTCCTAAGGAGATTAAGCTCCAAGGGAACATTGACGGTCTGCCCCTGTTCAAAAGCTCACAGGTGAGCTTCTGGCCCTTATTATGCCGGATAACGAATTTGACCCCTCTGCCGTCACCTTTTATGGTCAGTTTATACTGCGGCACAGGAAAGCCCCCAAATCTGGAGCAGTACCTGTACGCATTCCTTGAAGAAGCCCGCAAGCTCACAGTGCATGGCATGGTCTTCAAGGGGAGCCACATCACTGTCAGCATCACGGCCATGGTGTGCGACGCACCCGCAAGAAGCTTTATCAAGCAAATAGTTGGGCACACTGGCTATCACGCCTGCGAACGGTGCAGTCAGAGGGGCCTGCATCTCGAGGGTCGAATGACATTTCCTGATTTACACTCACCACAACGCACCAACGAGTCGTTCCGGTCTCAGGAAGACGAGCACCATCACACGGGAACGTCGCCATTTGAATCTTTAGATGTCGACATGGTGTCATGGTTTCCTACGGAGTACATGCATCTCGTCTGTCTTGGCGTTATGCGGCGCCTTCTGAGAAACTGGGTTAGCCAAGGGTTCGGGAGACGCCTAAGTCGACAGCAGCGTGAAAATTTGAATGATTTACTTCGAAGTTGCAGTAAGCGTTTCCCCAGCAACTTTCGAAGGAAGCCAAGAGGCACTGAGGAACTTGACCGGTGGAAGGCCACAGAGTTTCGAAGCTTCCTCTTGTATGTGGGACCTGTGGTTTTGAAGCATGTGTTGCCAAACGATCAGTACCGTCACTTTTTAATGCTGCATGTGGCAGTGAGAATTCTTGTATCTCCTGCACATTACGAGGTTTATAACGGATTTGCCAGGGACCTTCTTAGGTACTTTGTGCAGGAGTTTGGCACCTTGTATGGGGCCAAGCAGCTCGTTTACAACGTGCACACGCTCAGCCATCTGGCTGAGCAGTGTTTGGACCATGGCCCTCTTGACAGTTTTAGTGCGTTTCCTTTTGAAAGTTTCCTGGGTAAGGTTAAGAAAATGCTACGTTCAACAAGCAAGCCTTTAGCGCAGATGAGCAGACGAATGTCTGAAGTCAGACATTTGTATCAACCTGAGATTTCGGAACCGAAACGCATTGTCAAAGCAGGTCAGTGCTTCATGCTGAACGAGTCTGCAGTTGTCGTCTTGAAGCTCCTTGAAGACAGGTTCAAGGCAAGCATTCTGCCAAACATGACAGATTTTTTTGAACTGCCGATCAAGTCGTCCGCCATCGGCATCTGGCAGTGCGATTCCCTCACGCACGTGACTAAAATGTACAACATTTCCGAACTTGACACCGCTGTTCAATACCTCAGACTGGACTACAAAAGCAAACATGTCATCCTTCCACTTCTACATCTGCTGTAGGCCTTTAACATAGCTTTTGTAGCTTCTTTGAGGCCCTCGTATGATTTCCAACCTCTACAGGCTGCATTCTGAAAGGCCTCTGGCAATTGAACTGTGCGCTAGTGTCAGCAGTTAAGCTGACAGTTATGTTTTGTGGGCAACAAAATTGCCGGATGTTGATCAGGACTCTTTTGAGCTGACAGAGCTTTCCCAAATGCTGTGTGGAAGGCCTCAAGCAGATGAGCTGTGCATTGCTGCTGGCATTCGAGCTGACAGTGCGGTGTTGTGTGCAACAATGCTGCCAGGCGTCCGTCAGAGCTCTTCTGAACTGTGCAAGGAATCTTCCAAGTGCAGCATGCAAGGTGCCAACCCTTCAAACTGTGCGTTTCTGCGAGCATTTGAACTGACAGTGGAGTGTTGTGTGCAGCAGTGCTACCAATCGTCACTCAAGGTCCTTTCAAGCTGTTCATGAAGCCTGCCAAGCCCATTGTACAGGGCATCAAGCAGGCGACCTGCGAGTGGTTGCCAGTGTTTGAGCTGACGGTGAAGTGTCATGTGCAGCGGCACTGTCAGGCATCAGTCGACTCTTGGAGCATCTCCAGGTGTATTTTGTGCCCTGTGTGAACTTCTATACTCTGTCTCGCCCTAAGCTGGACTAAGCAATGAAGCTACAGGCCAAGGGGGCCAATCACAAGCCCGTTGGATGGTGCTAATCCTGCATGTGCTGTTAGGCTAGTTTGTTCCTTAGTTTAAGTTCAACTTAAGTCTTGTACTGTGGCTTGGAATTCGATTAGATTTGACATGACACATAGAAAAAGGCACAAAAGCGACCTATTCATATTATTTATGATGAGTACTTTGGAAGCCTATGTACTTATGAGTATAAATACATCCTTAAAATACTTTCCCTGCAGAACCTATAAAAAAGAATTGCTTACAATGCATTATTTTTATGTAGAACCATTCATGGCCTTCTGGATGGTGATTTTGCATAATTTCTTAATTTTCATGCATTGCCTTCTGATTTTAGGGGCCGTTATGTGTTTTACTTTCTACTGATGTGAAATTGTCTCCGGTTGTTCGAATGCAAATTTGTGTTAACAGATTATCCCCTGCTACTGATGTGCTTTCTGATCTCGTTATATTCATGCAAAGTGGTGCGCTATGCTAGTTCGTACAAGTGAAGCATGATTAAACAGGTGTGACGGACAAGGGCAAAGCATGTTTGTGTTCTGTCCTTCGTCATTGTCCGTCACGCCTGTTTGATCACGTTTCATTGTATTCAAACGTGGAATGGACCTGGATCTTTTCATTAATTTATTAATCCTTAAGGGCCCTCTGTTGAGGGCATGGCTGACCAACAGCGTTATGTTGGTCAGCCATCTTAATACATGTCTCATGCTGTAGATGGGCAATTTGGCCAGTGCGGTACAATTGCGATCCTGGGGTCTTTAACGTGCATCACCAGTATGTGATTACACGAGCGCAGCCGGTACGATGCTCAGGTGTGGACATACTCTGTGCAAGTGGACAGGTAGTTTTGATTGTGTTTTTCAATTTTTTCTTTGTGCCTCTACACCAAGACCTATTGGTTGTGTGGGGCATTAGATAATAAAACTTAAATAATAATAATGAGAGAACATGCGTGGAGGAGAAAGATGAGCTTCATGGCACCTATATATCGTCTCTGGCCTACCACAGGGTCCGTCGTCTCTGGCCATGAATCATGGTGGCCGAGGCTTGGATCTGTTATCTCAAGGTGAATACCTTCCCATCAAGTGAAAGAATGTACCCTTCTGGGTATTTCCGCTTCTCTTTTCTGTATGCCGCATCCTCACCCAACATCACCTCGCCCCTGAGGTGGCAGTAAACTTCCAACAACTGCAGAAAAGGCAAAGAAGCTGTAATAAAAGACCTGCTGGAGAGCGGACATTGTTTGCCCTATCCTCCCAGGAGCTCGGCCTGACGTCACACGACTGTCTGCTCTGCATAACTAGCAGACAAGCTCACTTCCCGCATATGCTCTTCGAAACTAGCCTTTATTTGGGACAACAGTAGCTTACGTCCAGAGATCTCATGAGAAAATGTGTCGGAGTGTACTGCAGGTGGGTGACTGGTGGATAGATATCTCGGGGATGGATATCACAATCGTTTAGCATTGGAAAAATGTGGACCTTACATGGATCTCTAACAAGTATGAATTCTTTCACATTCTTTGAACTTCTGTGTAAAATGGTTATATAGCCTAAAACTGCATTTATATAAAGCATGTGGAGTTTTGTATAGCCACTTGCACAGTTCCACGGAGCAGACAGACTCGCTATGTAATAAGCCCCGCCGGTGCAACTGGTCATGCTATTTTGTGAGACCTGTTACCGTAAAGTAACCCTGCCAGCGCTTCTGTGCAGCAAAACTCCTTCTGAAGACTGAACTTTGATAGTGCTGCCACAGAGCTTTTATTTTTCTCTCTCTCGCTCTTCTGAGCCACACTCACTTGGTTAAACTGAAATTGCGACAGAACTCAGCCTGGTATATTGAGGCCAAAATGCATAATGCCTATACGCAGGGTGTCGAACCGGAACCGAACCGAACCGAAAACCGGAACAGAACCGTTATTTTTAGCCGAACCGGAACTGAACCGAACCGAAATCTTCGCCGCCATCTTGGAACTGAACCGGAACTGAACCGGAAAAAATATAACGGTAACCGGTTCGAAACGGTTCACGGTATTTTTTTTTGTTAGTATTACAAATTTATTATTTGGGAATAAAAAATTGGCACGTGTATTCCTCTACGTATTGATCAAATCGTCATATACAGAATTGCAATGTATAATAAATCCTGGTTTTTTGCGGCGCTTTCTTATTGGCACTATGACTAGCCACGTGTCACATCGTCACGTGACGTCATGATGTTAAGACATGCTGTCAAGTAATGTCACATCACGTGACCCTGCGACGTCACGTGACTCATCGCGTTAAGTCGATTCAAATTGAGAACGTCGCTAGATCTATTAACGTTGTTGATACCGTGACGTCACATGACATCACAACTTCGCACTGAGAGTCACGTGACACCATGATGTACTCGATTGTCATGATCCCGAGTCGAATGCCCTGGTTCATGACAACCAGTATCGCCAAACATTCGGGTAACGGCTCGGGTTCAACTCAAAAATTATGATGGGCCCGAGTCCCACAAGAGCTAGAAACAGAAACAAACGAAAGCGACAAGCCTCAGACACATGCAGCATGTTCGCGATGGTACCTTTATACGGCTTTGAGTTGTTCGGTGCTCGCGAAGTTTGCACGAGTGTTTACAAGCCTGCAAATGGTACCATAGTGCGAAGGATACTCGTGTTTTGGCATAGCCTTCGTTATTCTACAAAGCCTGTCAAATCGCGAAATTCTCTGGTTTAAGGCTAGCCGCTGTCGTTTGTTTCTGTTTGTCGCTTTAGTGGGGCTCCGGCCCCATTATAGCCGAACTAAAACTATACCTGAAGATTAGCCCATGCTCTCTGCTTTGCCAACCCTGCGTAGGACTATGATAAACATTGACGGTGCATATATTAGGATCAGATCACGTGGCTGATAGTTCTAATTGCGAGTTGAGGAGGGAAAGCTGTTACATTTCTTTCTTTTGACTGCATCTGCCATTTCGCGGAGGGGCAAACTAATGGATGCTTTTGCAAGTTATAAACGTCAGGGATTACAACTTAGCGGTATTTATTGAACTTCAGGTAAAAAAAAATGCTGCACGACCCATTTTACATGTATGCACACCATTGAGGCTCCCAAACGATGATATACGCAGCCTAATGAAATGTTGCAGCACATGACTGATAAAGAACAGAGTCGTGAAGTAAAGTCCCAAAACAAGTGTACGTAAAACCTAAGATAACATTAGCCTCCCGAGGTAGTATCTCGCGACGTTTCGAGCTGAGGCAAGCTGATGCCCAAAAGTGATTTATATTAGGATTCTAAAAATCTTCGTTTGCCCTGCGCGGAATCTATGTTTAATTAGGAATATCATTTTATGCATTTCTATGCATCTCTTTTTGCAGTAAAGCGTTGTGTAAGGGATTATTTAGAAAAAATTGCGTGTCATCTCCTTATTTCTGCACATTTCGTGTATTTGCCTTCAGATATATCATGTGACCACAGTGTTTTTTGCATACCCTGCAACCCAGTATTTTACACTGCAAAACAGCTAACAAAAGCACGTTTCCGAAGACTCAACAGCTGGTGTATTTTCGAGTATCGTCCTTCCGTGTCGCCCTCAGGCGGTTATGTGAAAATCATAAAGTCCAATTTATCGATGATAATAAAAATATACTTAATTCCTGTCTGAAGATTTGGCAGCATAAATAGAAGATCGTCACCTCAAAAATATATAAGTAAATGAACCTTTAAATTATCTGAAAGATGTTCTGCGAATCTTTTCCGGCGCTTTTATCCTCAATAGACACGTTATAGGTGATTTGAAAAAGCTTTAAATAATGTTTTTTTTTATTTTGAAGCTAATTTAAATAACTATATGTGTTCCTCACGCATATATAACTTCTCAAATATATAGAAGTTTATTATTGCGTTTTTTATGTGTTTTTATTATCGCCTTTTTTTACTGGAACGAATGGTGGAACTATGACGATTGCACACTTAAACTCTCAGAAAGTGTCCAATTAAGTAGCTTCCGAATTGAGTAGAGCATGAAATTCCACTTTGTTCTATTTTACAAAAATCATCAATTAGCGAGGATGATGCTTATTTGCAAATTAAATTGACCGGCATTTTGTCAAGAGCAAACCTCAAGAACCAGGCTATGCCAGTTTATCCAATATAAGAAAATGTTCACATGGGTAAGCACTGTTTTAGGTCAGATTCGATCTCAGTACGAAGGTGCTCATAGGTTAGAGTGAATAATTTCAGCCACTTCTTTTTGCATGATTCGCCGCCCGCATCATGCTGCTGAGAGCAAACAATGCTAGTTAGAAAAACAAGCATTGCGATTGTCGCTTAGTGTTTCTGTAAAATATAGACTGGAAGGACTTGTCCCATGACTTTCGTGACATCTTGAAAATTATATTGCCTTGAGTTCAGTCGTCTCGTCATCATATATATATTGTGAAACGTATTCCATAAAACAGATTTTATGGTGTATATGGCGACGAACTGCCCATTTCATGATTTTATTCACTGTAATGAATTCCTTAGTTCAAGGGCAAAACCACGAATCAACATCTGATACTGCGATACAAAGTTGTACCAATCACGGGTATTTCAGGCAACCTACTTCACTTCGCGACAACATTTCGATTCAGGTACAATGTATGTGACTCTGGCAAACGAAGGAATGTTGAGTCGCATATACACGACGTTTTGTATGTTAATGTAGATTTTCCTTTCTTGTTGTGTAGGTATAAATAACAGAATTTTATGATCTTTGTACCTGAAAACAAAACTGGATTGAACAAACGATAAAAAAAGAAGAAATCTATATACTGTAAACGACTTATTTTTCGTGGGCTCAATATTTCGCGATTTAGGTCAAAGCTGAAGTTTCGGAATAATTCGCGGGTTGTAATTTTCTCGACGCGGTGGAATCTCAATATAAATTTCAATCTGTTTACATTTTACCGAAATTTTTCGCGGGACCAATTTTTCGCGGATTGTAGGCGATTCGCGAAATTCTCAAAAATAAGTCCTCGCAAAAATCAGATCGTTTACAGCAGTTAGTTTCATGGCCTAAATAGTGCATATGACAGAACAAAGCGGAAAATATATTATCAATTTAGCGGTTCAAACCGGTTCGAACCGGTTCGAACCGGTTTGAACCGTTATTTTTTGCGCCCCGGAACTGAACCGGAACTGAACCGAAAGCCGTGAACCCGAACCCGAACCGAACCGATAAAAATATCGGTTCGACACTCTGCCTATACGTGCAGCAAGTGGGCCCATTTTGGTCTGCTGCAGTTGAGCGAGGAAATGTGGAGGCGAGACAGGAGCTTCATAGTGTCTTCGGGTTCCGCGTCTCTCGGCGAAACTCATGGCGGCCGAGACTTGTGCATGTCCTCTCACAGTTAACTGCTTCACGTCAGGGTAAATAACCTACTTTTCGACGTATTTCTGCTCTTTTTGATACACTTTGTCCTCATCCCTAAAACGGCAGTAAATTGCCGACAGGCGCCGAAAAGGGCTGGCCATTGCTACGACCTGCCACAGACCAGACGACAGAAAATCAAGCATACGACATTGGCGTGACGCCACGGCGGCTGTCGTTTGCTGTGCGCGCCTAGCAGACAAGCTTGCTCGCCGCGTAAGCAAGGAGTTGTGGACAACGCAATAGTAGTTTCGTTAGATTGAAAATTTTGTAGCATTGAACTTGCTATGTCCACGTTTGACTGTATTCTCATACTCTAGACTTAGTCAGGCAACAGGAGCTAGGCTGATTTTCTTCAGTAGCTTGTACTGTCATGTAAAGAGACTGCCCGAGCAACAAAAACAATTGTGGCACAGATTAGCAAGCAAAGGACAGCCCGCTAGGGACGATGTTCCCATGGTCGTGTTTAGCACGTGTGCCAGCTGCTTTTGTCGAATCAGATCAAAAGGAAGCGGCAAGTATACGTGGCAGTCGCGACAGCACCCCGAGGATTAGGCCCAAGCAGATGACACGCGCTGTGGCGCCACCTACAATGCTGTGCGCTCCGAATTTCGGCAGGTGCCGAAAATTGACGCTGCGTGAAGTGCGAATTAAGGGCGTACCACGCGTACCACTTGTACGAACCATGGACAGAATTAATTTTTTGAATGGTTGTCGTTAACCTTTTTAATGGTCCTATCCCACCAGTGGTTGAACTGTGTCCACGAAGGAGTTGCGATTATCGGTAATACCAGAGTTTTGGACAGTTTAGTCTGGCAACGGTTGTGTCACGTTCCAGTACCCACTTTAGTCAACAATCCAAATCGATATGACCCGAAATTGAGACAATATTGGCAGAATAATGGCTAAAATTGGAAATAACGGCCCGATTTAGCCGATATGACCCGATATTGAGCCAAATATTGGCAGAATAATGGTTAAAATAGGCAATAATGGCCCGATTTTGCCGATATTGAGCCAATATTGGGGGAAAACGGCGAAAATCGGCAATAACGGCCCGATGTAGCCGATATGACCCGATATTGAGCCACTATTGACATAACAATGGTTAAAATTGGCAATAACTGCCCAATTTAGCCGATATAACACGATATTGAGCCAATATTGGAAGAATAATGGTGAAAACCGGCAATAACGGCCCGATTTAGCCGATATGACCCGATATTGAGCCAATATTGGCAGAATAATGGTTGAGATGAGCAATAACGGCCCGATTTAGCCGATATAACCCGATATTGAGCCAATATTGGCAGAATAATGGTTAAAATTGGCAATAACGGCCGAGCAAACCAAGTTTCACCCAACATTTGCCAATATTGGCCATAAAATGGCAAACCTGGTCCAACATTGGACCAAGCGTGCCTGGCTTGGCCCACTATTGGCCCAGTGTGGTGTGCTACCTGGGAACTCGGAATTAGCTAAACGTGTTTACGAGCAACTCTACAGCTGTGCCCAGGCAGCACAGGTCATTGGACCAATATTGGAACCACGGTGGCAAATGATGGTCCAACATTGGGCCACTGAGCCAATTCGATACCAATATTGGTTATCCGTTGGTGAACAGTGGTCCAATGTTGTCCTGCTATTGCCATGTTTTCCTCAATATTGGCGCACACATGGCATATACTGTCCAATGTTGGCCCACCATATCCGCTATTTAATCAATATTGGAGCACCACCGGCACAGGCTGGTAAATATTGACCGGCTAATGCCAATTGCTTTCCAAGGTTGGTAGATCATTGCCCACACTGGACAACATTAACCTGCTACAGTCGTTGGCTTGCCAATGTTGGAAGGCTATTGGCATAGACTGGTCAATACTGGCTTGTCATATTGAATGACTAGCGATTGTTGGCAAACGTTGGCTATAAGGTGGACAATATTTGCCTCTCATAGCCAGTTGCTGGCCAATGTTGGCAAACACTGGCTATAAAGTGGTCAACATTGTCTACCTACAACCAATTTTTACCAATATTGGATTGACAATGGTATACGTGATTCAAAGATGGCCCACTCTAAGTGATAATTTTGGCAAAGTTGGAATGATCATGGCTTACGCTGTTGTGGTGGCATCTATATAGAAGCCAACATTTTCTATTGTGTTAGCACTTTTGTATATATATACGCAGTGCTGTAAACGTAAACAATTTACCCGTAACGACAAGCCAACGGTAATACCAAAACTTCCAAAATTAAAACCCCATACTTTAGTCCCCAGTCCCACACGGTCAACTCGAATGTCATTTATAACGAATGACATTTGAACGATCGGCCAATCGATCAGCGCGCTACACTCCGAGCGTGGGGCGTGTTCCACGCGTGACAGATCGCGAGCCGATTCGTCGATCACACGAATGTCATTCGTTGTAAATGGCATTCGAGTTGCCCGTGTGGCACGGACGTCCAAATTCTGTTTGGTGTTCTTTGAAGTAAACACGTTTTATTTTGGATGCCGCCGACTGCATTTTGACACGTCGGTCGGTCGGCGAGTGTGTGCGCGCGGTCGGGTGCTCGGCGGCGTGGCGGTGTACTCGCTGGTGCGTGTCGACGTGCCGCCTGTTGTCGACATCCAGAAAGTTTCTCCTGTTGCAAAACAAGATTCGTAGTGACTACAGTGCCGTCCGACGGCACTTTTGCAAAGCGTTCAAGTGCCGCCCGACGGTACTCCACTCCACTGACGGCACTCTTATACAAAATAAATTGTCACAAAAAAGAAGCTGCTTCAAATTCTGTAGCGTAGCTTAGCGGTTGAGATGTCTGATTCATACGCAAATGGTCGTGAGGTCGAACCCCAGTAGGCAGTTACTCTTTTTTTTTTTCTTCGCACATTTTGTTTTGCCATTTGGCGGTATTCGCGACAATAATTTTTTTACGAACAACACTGAAAGAAAAAAAAAAGAATGTTGTCGACGACAGTGCTAAAAGCGCGAGCTATAGTTGCTTTGGATCACGCGGCACGAGCGCTCCTGCAGCGGGCACGTCAGGGCTGCTCGCTCGCAGCTTGCACGGCCTTCGCAGCTCTTCTATGCAAGGGTCCGTCGCATTACACACAGGTACAGCTCCAAAAAAATGCGTACAAAATTATTGCGGCTGGACTCTGTCGCTTCCGGTACACGTAATCTTCATTTGCAGCAAGAGTTACGGACGGCACCGGGCGAAGTTTGAAAGTGGAGAATCGCTTATTTTGATGTTCCTGAGAACGCGACGAGTACAGGCGGCAACGTCGACAACACGCACCAGCACGGACACCGCCGAGCCGCCGAGGACCCGGCCACGCACACACACCGGGCGACCGACATTTCAAAATGCCGCCAGCGGCATCCAAAGAAAACGTGCCGTTGATTTTTTATTCAATTTTATTGCGCCTACGCGTAATTTCACCACTTGCATCCTCCAGAGTATTTTATATTGGGAACAGCAGCCATGCAAGCAGCTAGCAGAAAAAATGCACAAAAAATAAATATTATGTGAAGGAGGATGAAGTAATAATTAAATGCATTTGGTAGTCAGATGTGAGTATTCCTTTTCTTTGCTAGCTTTAATTCCGTCAATTGTTCAGCTGACCGTTCACAATCAAAAGTATTATTTCAATACGCAAACAAAAAAATTACATGGGCACACAATAAAACTCCAAACAAAATAGACTCGTCCATGAGAGGAAGCGAAAACCCACTACCTGAAGCGCTAGAAGCCGACACGTTATCTGTACTATCACAGCACCCGTGTGAATGTTGCGGTGCTTAAAACTCGGGACGGAGACCCGATCGCCCCCCCCGTACGTAGCCTCTGCCTCGTTCACGTGCACCGATATCCTGTACAACTCCCATACGCACAATCGCTTTCTCCCTGTTATTTTCACAAACGTACCGAAAGACAGGCAGTCTGCAGCAATGCCACAGCCAAGACTCTCCATTCCCACCACATCTATACTTTGTTCACCCCTAAGCTGACAGGGGATTGGAGGCTGCATCCTTGCCGGCCAACCAATTTCCGGTCTTTTATTGCCCGACTTCACTTTCTGTGCACAGTTCGCAGAGATTGTGATCACGTGGTGCAAGGCCCATGTTTTACTGGTCCAACAAGCATGTTTCTTCTACCGCCCTGTTACCTTATGGGTGAACAAGGCCTAGTGCACACACAACATAATTGCCAAAAAAAGCCCGACTCCTCAGCTCGCATTTCACAGAGGCAAAGGACTCTCTGTGAAGTGCGAGTTGAGGAGTCGGGCTTCTCCAGCCGTCTTGCTCTCCTAATGTTGGTGACCCTGCTGCAGAAACTCGATAAAAACGAACGACATTGGCAAAAGGGCGTACGACACATTGACTAGGATTGTACCACCTACAAAGCATGGCGAGGAGATTCTCTTCACAACATCCCTGAGAAATATCGCCCAGCATCGTTCATGGATTTGGTTGTGTTCTCTCACACAGCTGAAGCGAACGACCAAATTACTTCTGACTCCTCTGTTTGTAGTAGGCAGTATTTGTCCTGACATGGGACGGATCTGGCTAGCTACTGAGACTGTAGGGAGGAGAACTGAGATATGACTTGGACAGCAAAACCAGGCTGCGATGGCGGCAGCATTGACGCTACCGAAAACAGCTGGTGGCCACTGCTCTTCTGTAAGTAGCACTATAGTGCTATTCGCTGAACAGCAGTAGCGCTGCAGTCAAATGAAGTTATGCTGGCCAGAGCACCCCAAATCTCCACTGAATCATTGCACATTATGGTTGTCATTTTGATCCCATGCCTTTTCGTGTAACAAAAGTGGAGACAGGGCATTTTATAAAATTTGTGCTAGTGCAGCAAAGACGAGGACGAAGGGAGGACAGGACACGAATGAGGCGCAACATCCAACTGACTTTTATTGAAATGTATGTTCCGGTATTTGTACCATCGTCACAAAACAACAATTACAGAGCACGCGTAAGGAACAGCATTATCTCGCTCTCAGGAAAGCAAGTTCCTTCTCAGAAAGCGCTGTAGCGACGCATGCATCGCCTAAGTAATCGATGCGTTCGGCTTCTACAATCTCACGTGTTATCGTAGCCTTGCTTTTTCCAATTTTAACGCACTAATCCAGCATTGGGGGACAACCACATGCCCTGCAGTGTATATCAAGAAAGCCACTTTGTTTTTGCACATTGTCACAGCGTTCGTGAAGCCAGTCATTGATGCAGCACCCCATCTGCTCGACGTAATACTTTGCCACAGGACAGGAGAATGCAAGACACCACGCAATCTGTGCAGTCGACATTTTTGTTCGGTGCTTCTTTTTGCATCCGTGTTTGGCAGGCACGTCAGGCTTTGTTAGTTTGCATAGGTTCATGAGCTTATTGGGCGTGGAAAACACTTACCTTCTGTGTTTGACCACATTGCTATTTTCTTCAAATTGTGCGACATCGGTGAATATACAGTATCACAAAAACTTTTTCTTTCTGTCTAACCTGCTGGCTCCTACTGTTCTCTTTGAGACGGTGCTTTCCCAGAAGGCACTCAGCAACTGCAACACGAATGTGCTCAGGGGACCTAGCTGCAGCCATCCACACTACTTGCTGCTCAAAACCGACAGAGGTCAAATGCTCACAGGACTTTTTTAGTGCACGAGTGTTTCTGAGGTTGGCTACACGGTTATGTGTGTAAGACCGCACCAAAACACATTTTTTACATTCTCCCATAATTTTTGAACAAATTATCCACTACGCAACATGTAAATTTATGCTAGTATGTGTAAATAACGTGTATTTCACCCCAAAATATTCGCCAAACACACGGGACTTGCTAACAGTGTACCTTCATGGCAAATTGCACTGTCGGAGCGCACGCGAGTGATTTTTGAGATTTATTTAAAGTGGGTTAGATCCATTTGGCCAATGCTGTAGCAGGAGAAAAAGGCTTAGACGGATTTCGTCCATAGACAAAACCGATTAGCTTTTGCCTGTTTTGCTCCGTGCAACGACATAATTGCTAGCTTCATACTGACCTCATGAACACAACAGACAGAGAATCACGATCAGTAAATCCTAAAGTGGACTTTCTTATCATCGTTCTACATTAAGTAGGCTTCCCTCCAGAAGAAATATTAGAAAGACTCAATAATGTGCTTAAACTTCTATCGAAGTGGTAAAACCCCTGTGGCTGTTCGACAGGAAATATTTGGGCAACACGAAAAATGTCAAAATTTACAAAAAATGATTTCGGAGTTGCTCGCAAACGTTTGATTGATTGACAGCACCATGGTGCTGTCAATTCTTTTTCTCGGGTTTTGGAGACAGTGTAACACTATTGAAGATGCCACAAAAAAGGGTGCTAGAAAGAATTAAGTAAGCAAAAAAATTTGACTTGATAGCACCTAGAAGAGCTTCCAATATCTCCATAAAACCTTCATATCACAAAGAAAAAAAAGCAAGACATTGGTGGCATAGAGGGCACTAAATGCAAGGTGCCATCTCCAGATAAGACATTTTATTGCCCAAAAAAGGAACGTTTTGCATTGTTTTCCATTTGAAAAAGTGTAGACATCAGAGAGAGAAGACGCAGCAAGCTGCATGGGAGCATGCAGAGCAACCCTATCTATCTCGACGAAAACCTTCAACAGCGGTTGAAGCCCCAACACATCTAGAGTGGAAGCCCACGTAACAAGTAACAACCTGCACGAGTGTTTGTAAAAAAAAGTTACGTATGAAAGAAACGTTCCACCGCAGCTAGCACTTTCCAAACGTCTGCATGGACACCGTACACATAGTATGAGCCACTTCGCAGCCTGCATGAGCGGAGCAAATGTTCTAGACGAAAGAAACAACACACTGCAGCTAGCACTTTCCAGACCTCTGCACGGACACCACAGGCAAAGTATGAACCAGATAACAACCTACACAAGTGAAGAAAAAGTCGTAGGCGAAGGCAACATCCCGCCACAGCAAGGGCTCTTCAAGCGTCTGCAAGGACACTGCACACAACACACAGCAAATCACACAATAGTTTGCAGAGCAAAAGTTTGCCACGAAGAAAACTTAACCTTGTTCTTGGCACATGAATATTCTAGCAAACGTCCCGGTGACCCAGCGGCTTCACCTAAATATCAATTCAGGTGAAGAAGCGGTAATATGACATGTCCTCCCTTGTACTTGAGCATCACGCATTGTACTCCCTCCAGGATATCCGAAAGAGGCCAGACCTTGGTCCCCTGTCTAAAGGTATCACACCTCCAGACGCCAAGCTCCGATGACTTCATGGGAACCTTGAAGAAGTCTCTTGCATTTGGCAAGATGCCTCCCTTGAAACTGTCTTGAAGGATCTCAAGGACGACAACAGGTGACTTGTTCAGCATGAAGACGTCCCCTGGCTTGACAGACTTCTGCACTTCTTTCGTTAGCATGTGGGAAACGTCTCGGACTTCAGACAACCTCCTGCTAAGCTGTGCAAGTGGCTCACGAGGGGATCGAAGCTTCTTCTTTATCTTCCCCAGGTAGCTTTCGAATGGGAAAGCACTAAACTCATCTAGAGGGCCATGATCCAGGCACTGGTCGGCAAGGTGGATGAGGCTGTGAACATTATAAACAAGCTGTTTCTCTCCGTAAAGACCACCAAACTCTTGTACGAAGTATCTGAGCAAGTCCCGGGCAAATCTGCTGTAGGTTGTGTGGTGTTCTGGTGATGTAAGTATTTTCACTGCCACATGGAACATCAGGAAATGCTCATACTGCTTATTTGTCAGCAAAGACCTCAGAAGCACTGGCCCTACATAGAGCAGAAAGGTCCTAAACTCAGCTGCCTTCCAGCGGTCCAGTTCTTCTGTGCCTCTCGGCTTCCTCTGGAAACACGATGGAAAGGACATGGCTGACTGTCGCAGTCCTTCGTTGAGGCGGTTTCGTTGCTCTCTGCTCAACCTCGTCTTGTGTCCCTGGCAGACCCAATTGCGGAGAAGTCGGCGCATGACGCCTAAGCATATGAGGTGCATATACTCCGTCGGGAATAGCGACACCATGTCTACATTGAGCGTCAAAAACGGAGACAGGCCAGTGTGGTGGTGCTCATCGTCCTGGGCCCGGAATGATGCGTTTGTTCGCTCTGGTGCATACAAGTCTGGAAATGTCACCCGTCTATTAGTGTGTTGGCCTTTCTGGATGCACCGTTCACAAGCATGGTAGCCTGTATGTCCAATTACGGCTTTGACAAAACTTCGGGCAGGAGCATCGCACACCATCGCTGTTAGACTGACGTCAACGTGGATGCCCTTGATCACCATCCCATTAGAGGTGAGGTGAGAGACTTCTTCTAGGAACGGATGAAGGTAGTCTTGGAGGCTCGGCGGCTTCCCTTTGCCACAGTAGACACTCACCATAAATGGTGCAGACGCCTTGATGTTTGTTATGCGGCACAATATTGGCCAGAGGCCAACCTGGCTACTTTTGTATAACGGCAGCCCATCAATGTTGCCGTGGAGCTTCAGCTCGCGTGGAACAGGTGCGGTCCCCAAAGCTTGACGTATGCCTACCTCGAGGCCAAAGTGCGCAAAGGAACGATCGCTATCTAGCTTCGCTTTGCGTTCGGTCCGCATAACTGTGCGGGCATCCTTTGGAAGGTCGGGAATTCCTCGGCGACGGCAAAAATCTAGTACCTCGTTTATGTTGGCGTGGGTCATGTTGTGCCTGCCGGCGATCAAGGCGAACTCCTCGCTTGCAGAAAGTTCTTGCTCTGGAGGTCTATCATTGCAAGGTCCAGCGAAATAAGAACATCTTCCCTCTTGGTCCGAGTCTCCGGAGGACTGAGTGGAGGTGTCTGAGGAGTCAGTGGTCGAGCGCTGCTCCCCGTCTTCATTTGTCTCGCTCTCTCCAGAGCTCTCGTCACTTGACATGGCCTGCGCAGTTTCATTGTTGCTACCTGGGTCGTTCTCCGTAGGCTGTTCCGAGGTGCCTTCGTCACAATCAACAATGCCTGAAAAAGTGGCTGGTCCGCTGCCACTGGCGCAAGCGTCGTTCGTGAAGGTATCAATTCGTGGTCTTTTGTTGCTCGGGCACTTCGGTGGCGGAAGTGGAGGCACGGTTTGTTGCGAGACGCCAAGCTCCGCAAGGATCTCGTCGTACTCCTTCTTGACGGTTCGATATTTTTTATATTTCGAGAACATACCGAAAGACGTGAAGCAGAGATTAAGTAAGAAAATTAACACTACGGCAAGTACAACGGAGCGGGCATACGGATGGTTCAGCGCAGGCGGTAGACTTTAGCGAAACAGATTAGCAGACGCTGGATTGTGGATTGGATTCGGATCTGTAATGAAACTGACTGTATATGTTAAAAAAAAAAAGAAAAACGAAAACGATTTTATTTTACATTTTTGGAAGCCGGAGGCGGCGGACGAAAAAGGGAATAACACACGGGACGTCTCAAACGCAGCTACTAACTTTATTGGCACGGTCTTTTCTATACCACTCTCCCGCACGCCAACCCAGAACGATTTTATCTACTCCATGTCTGAGACGGCTTCTCAATTAAACAAATTACTTCATAAGGCGGAAATCCAGAAACGAAAAAAACAAAACAATATATATATATACATATATATATATATATATATATATATATATATATATATATATATATATATATTAGTTAAACGCGTGAAACTGCTTGAAACACACCATTTCAGAACGAGTTCCAGAGTTCCTGGCGCAGTACCCAGCGTGCCGAGCAAGTGCCCAGACAGCACCCACCCATAACGTGTTCAAACTTACGGTTAATTACGACTGCATATTTCGTGTTTTAGTAATGTTTTTATTGCTCCAAATAACGTTTTCATTAAGAAATGTTTTGATTTTACAATAATAAAATTTTGTGTTTTAGTGCAAAGGTGGCGCTGCGGTCGAGTACGGGCCAGAACACATCCCGGATCCCGGATGTGAGGGCCGTTGGGTTTCTGTGTGTCCTTGTCAGGGAGCTGTCAAACGTTTTCCCTGCTTTGTTTTCGACCGTGTTCCTTGCTACGTTTCGACGTTCACGCTGCGACCCGTCATCTGCGTGAGTATGCACATAATTTTTAATATGTTGCATGTTTACACTTTGGGTTAAGCGTTACCTCGTGCGTTTCAACAATAGTTCTTAATATGTTGCAGGTTTACACTTTTGGTTAAGCCTTACCTCGTGCGTTTCAACGAGCGGAAAGCCGCGCCGTGTTTTAGGGTCGGAGCAATATAAGCGCGGCCCCGAATGGCTCCAGGCTTTGACAGTTGCTCCTCTGCACGGGGTTTTGTACAGCCAATGTTTTAACTTGTGCGACGAGGTCGCGCTTAAGGGGAGACGCGGGTCTTCAAATATCAAAAAATCGCAAAAAATGCCATTTTTCAAAATTCACGATTTTGAGGTCTATATAGTCCAGAGTTTGTCCTCACAAAATATAAATGCTCAATTCAATCTCTAAATAGGAAAATAATGACAATTTGTAAGCGTTGACAGACCCGACTTGAATCCTAAATTCTGAAATGTCAACAAAGTTCAAGCCGTCTGAGCTCTGCAACGGCTCAACCGATTGCAGCCATCTTGGTCTTGTTCGAAAGCTGGTTTCCCGCGCTTATTTTTCCCCCGCTCCAAAGCGGCGTACCCTTCAAAGCCGTGGCGTCATCGAAGGCCGTCACCAGCGCTAGAAAGGCGCTGATTGGGCAAAGCGCGCGCTCCTCCGAGGCGCAGCTCTCTCATTGGCCAGGACGCGCGCTTCCTCTCCTGGCTTCCCCGGCGCGACGTCCAAGTCGCTCCGCGGGCTCCCGCGTCGTCTGCTTTCCCTCGCTTCGCCGTTCGAGGCGCACGTTACATTCGGATTTCTCCACTTTCTCTATCAATATTTTCAGTGTTTTCTTGTGCTTCCTAGTATTTTGTAGGTTCCCTGTCTTCCTCGCATGGTTCGTGTAAATATTTTGATGCCTCCTCTTTGTTTGGCTTTGCTTTTTCCTTTCTGCGCCGTTGTTCTTTGTTTCGTTCTGCGCACTTCGATGGTTGGGGACGCCGGTTTGAAACTTAACACGCAGAGACTAAACAGAAAGAGGAGACGTGCCTAGACCTCCGCATTGACAAAAACATTCCGCTTCGCCGATGCGCAAGTCTCTCTACCGCTGGTGGAAGCGACTGGATCAAGTTCGTATTCGACAACTTCGCCGATGCCTAGGGGAAAAAGAACAACCTAAAAAGCCCTGAGGGCTAACCAATTGTTGCATATGGGGCTGCTTTCCCTACCCGTGTCTCTTTTTTAGTATGCAATTCTAACCAAAGGCATCCCATCAAAACATTGTTACTTATGCATATCCAAATTTCGAAGTCTATTACCCCAGCTTTTTTTTTTTTTTTTTTAGAGCGCAGCTTTTAGGGGCCCGTTTCCGGCTTGAGCGGCGTCGCCGTCGGCGTAACCGCGCGGTGCAT
Organism: Ixodes scapularis; assembly: GCF_016920785.2. Classification (NCBI taxonomy): domain Eukaryota; kingdom Metazoa; phylum Arthropoda; class Arachnida; order Ixodida; family Ixodidae; genus Ixodes; species Ixodes scapularis. The sequence goes on along the minus strand of NW_024609838.1, from coordinate 82,847,763 downwards.
CATGGGAAATGTCCCATAATGCACCGCGCGAGCCCCCCACCAAGGTCACGTGACCTCGTGGGGGGTCACGTGACCCCCCGAAGTCACGTGACTCCCCTGAGGTCACGTGGCCCCCTCCTCGAGGTCACGTGACCCCCCGATGACGTCATCGTCACTGATGACGTCACCGGCATCCACATCGTCATCGTCATCATCACTGATGACGTCACCGGCATCCACATCGTCATCGTCATCATCACTGATGACGTCACCGGCATCCACATCGTCATCGTCATCACTGATGACGTCACCGGCATCCGCATCGTCATCGTCATCATCACTGATGACGTCACCGGCATCCACATCGTCATCGTCATCATCACTGATGACGTCACCGGCATCCACATCGTCATCGTCATCATCACCGATGACGTCACCGGCATCCACATCGTCATCGTCATCATCACTGATGACGTCACCGGCATCCACATCGTCATCGTCATCATCACTGATGACGTCACCGGCATCCACATCGTCATCGTCATCATCACTGATGACGTCACCGGTATCCACATCGTCATCGTCATCATCACTGATGACGTCACCGACATCCGCATTGTCATCGTCATCATCACTGATGACGTCATCAGTGACGTCACTGATGTCGTCACCGGCATCCGCATCGTCATCGTCATCATCACTGATGACGTCATCAGCGACGTCACTGATGACGTCACCGACATTCGCATCGTCATCGTCATCATCACTGGTGAAGTCATCAGTGACGTCACTAATGACGTCATCGGTACCCGCATCGTCATCGTCACTGATGACGTCATCAGTGACGTCAGTGATGACATCATCGGCATTGGGGGTCACGTGACCCCCAAGGTAACGTGACCCCCCCCCCTGGTTAGTTTAACCCCCCCCCAGTGCCCTTCTCTCCTCCTCCTCAAGAGCTGCGCTCTAATTCGGCGTTACAGGGAGTTGTAAGCGGCTTTCATTTTTTTTTTTTCAGCATAGGCTTTTGATTCATTTGCGCTCAACCGATTTTCATAAACACTGTACAATTTTCTTTGGAATGAACTAGGCTGCAAGCTAAAGCAACTTTTATATGATATTTAGGTATATAGAACTGGCATTTCATTATTATACATTCTTATAGCCTCTATTATATGACTTCTGTTCACTTTAATTCTTTTCCATGATTATATTGTGCTAAAGAAACAAAAATAGCTTTGCTTGTATGGTATTTCTTTAGGAAGCAAGTGATACCTTTTTTGCATTAAAATTTTAATAGGTTTTTTTTTTAAACCCATGCTCAAATTAGCTAATTAATATTTTATATTGTTGATAACTTTTGAAAAAGAAGAGATATCTGAAATCTGATAGCAGTTATGGAATCAGCATAGTAAACTGCATGCCTATGCGAAACATCACTGACATACCAATAAACAATAAAATATTGTGCCGCACTTCCTCCCAGTGTGATTTTATAACATTTCACTAATTCTTTACTTTTATCATATTTTTTCCTAATGTTCCGATGAATGGATTACGTCATTTTTTATGTCAAGTTGTTCAGGAAGACTTGCACTTCACCTTGATTTATTGTTTATCATTCTTCACACAATTTTCTATGTTCAATATCCAAACTTTAACTTCGATTTTCTCATCTTCGTGTTTTTTGTCAGCATGCTTAGCCTTACAGGTTTTTTCATTAGGTTTTTATCGCAGCATTCTGGAAACTTTGATACTGTTTTATTCAGAAAGCACTGGACTACGGAGTAAAGCTATTTTTTTAGTCTAGAGTTAAAAAAAATTTATGATAAGTAATGTTACCTCGTTATTGTCATAATTGGCATAATTAGCCAATTTTTATATAATATTTTCATTTTGTGAAAATTTAAATAGCTTTATAATGCATGGCAGACCTTTAGCTATGCATCTACATTAATAAAAAAAAATATTTTTTGTTGGAAATGGCCTTAACGACTCGTAAGAAATGACCAAATTAGGCAACGCTATTTTTAATAACTTGAGAACTACTTAAGATATTTTAAGACTGATTTCATATTTATATTGAGAAACAAGAAGCACATATGCACAGTGATTTTCATTAGAATAGCTGCAAAAATAAAAAAAAGTAAATTTTAGAACCTGATGGCAGGGCCACTTGTTACTGCAAACCTGTGTCCATATTTGTTTGTGACAGGTGGTGCATGCTCTGCTCCTTGGGGAGCTCTGGAACAGGATATGCAGTTAGTAAACATGACGCCTATCTTCACTGCTTCTTCCCTGTACAGAATGAAAAAATTTGCGGTGATGAAATTTCCACAAGAAAAAGACTGTGTGGCAGCCGTGCCCCTTTCATGGCTGTCGGAAAATCGTGCGGTCTGCCACTGGCCATCAAAAGATGCAGGCCTGGATGCTCTGGCACTGGCCAAGCAGGAGGCTTCACCAGGCACTGTGGAGGAAGGGTGGGAGCCCTTTCCAGTTGATGTACTGGGAACTTCGAGTAAGTAATTTGTGCATGTACTCTCTCTCCTTCTCTGCATGACTGCGATTACAAGTTTTATTTCTCCAAAACGGGGTCAGAACTTCCAAGTACATGACATTTGGATTGAGACACCAGATTATCACAACTTAGCACATTACAGAGTTAGTGATTTTGAGAATTTGTTACACTTCTAAGGGGATTCACATTAGACAACAAAGTTTATGGTTCGAAACAATGGAGATATGAATTAATGTCTGAATACGAATGGAGATACGAATTAATGTCTTGATGTGTAAAGGCTGGTTCACACAGTAGCGTTAAGTGCGACTGCAACCGTCTGCAACGCTTAAAACAAGATTGCCTCTGCGAGATGGCAGATCTACTCTTTCAAAATGCATGTAGACACAATCGCAGCTGCTTCCCACTGCATTTTAAAGGGATGCGGAAACAAAATTCTAGCAGTCATTTTATCGTTTACATGTCCGCTAGGCAGTGGTATCACCTCTCAAAGACCTATATTTTGTCCAAAAAAACACCAAAAGGAATTTTAAAAATAATTCAACAGTAACCAAATAACACTTCGTGGCTGCTTCAAAAGGTTCGTTGGAAGTCGTTGCATCACATGCTGCAAAAGCATCATGTGATGCAACGACTTCCAAGAAGTCTGCGGAAGCGCGGCTTACCCATTTTAGGTGGCTTAGGCTTGAACGCAATTTTTTTTAAACCTTGGCAGAGAAAGTCGGTAGAGCTGGCCACAGCGAACCAACCTACTACCTCATGCCCATGCTTTTGCTTTGCTGCACACAACTAGAGATGGAACATATATAGACAAGGTCCCTGCACCGCTTCAGATCGTAGCTACACTGAGGTTGATCGTGGACTATGATTAGGCACGAGTGCCGCGTCAGTGTTTGGCTGGCACTCATGTTCAATCAGCATGTCGAAGGTCGGACGAAGACGAAGCAGAGGGATCGTAGACGTATGACTGCAGGCCAAATCTCCTCTCCGAAAACATGTCACGAGAGCAGGATCCTCGTCCTCGCTGACATCGTTAGCACCAAGGTAGTCGTTTCGGTACTCGTTCGATTGAGCCATGGTTATGGAATCGGTCCTGGCACAATCAAAGTGGGAACAGCTGCCAATATGCACGACTAGCGCATGATAACACTTTGCATATGTGTGGGGTTGTCTTTAATTCCAAGTTAGTCTACGTTGCGCACGTCCTCGAACTTTAGGCTTTTTTCAGCTCTCTGCACAAGCGGGTCCAACGTTCGTTAGGCCTATCACATCTTCAGAGAGCCCTCCTTGCGCTGCATTGCACAGACTCGCTTGATTGAGCACACGGACGTCACGTCGCACACCAACACAAATCACGAGAACACCACACCACAGAAGTGGTTCAGATCGCAGTGCACAACGCAGACACACACGGTTCGACTGGTTGACTCGTCCTTTGCTGCAATCTCGCCTGTGCCGCTGGGTGACGGAGCCACGGAGCTCTCGCTGGGTTGCGATTTCTCTTGAGCTTTGGTTATCTCACACGGCTGAGTTGCAACATGCTGACGCCTCCATGTGGCAAACGTGATTATCATGGCAGCCTCCATGTAGCTTTGCCCATACTCGGAGCTATGACATCATGGATATCACTGAACATCCCAGCTTGCATTGCACCCTCCGACCGCCGCTCATCAAGTGCCAGCAAGACTCTGGCGTTTGGAACGGAAATTAGATTGACCCGCAAGAAATACCATCGTGCCATTGTCATCTACGTACAATAGGGATCGCATTTTGCTTGTTTCTGTACAAAACACCGTATAATTGCACGTAAGGGCTGCGCCCATGTAAGAGTCGTACCCCCGTATATAGGACAAAGTATTGCAAAAAAAATATTTACAGAAATTATTTGTGTATGGGCCGCACCCCCTCCCTTTCGAGGCGCGCCGACTGTAATACCACGTTTCTATGAACATATATGGCTACGTGGCGCTAGCCACCGCCTGAGCACATAGCGGCACGTGTCCGCATCCCCGATATTTGCTCTCCACTCATCTGTATCACCGTATGGCACAATGGCTGTCGACCTTGATCGTGGTCGGCCGCACTGTCAAGATGCGTTTATGTTGCGGCAAGGCATTGAGAAAAGATAAAGGATATGTCAGTTTACGTGGCAAGCGTGAGGAATGGGAATTCAGTGGGCTGGGCTTGTGCGTGCACTCGGGTTTCCGAACGCCACTGTACGCTCTGGGTAGGTATCCTTTTGTTCTTCGATTAATGTCAAAGTGTCTTGATTTGTCTGCATTTTCGCGCAATCTGAGAGCTATGCGCAAGTACCACTTCAACAGTCATACACGATTCGAGCGGAAAGTTGTCGCGCATGCTATCAAATACGGCAAAAAAGAAAAAAAGTGTATTGTGCAGTATGTAAACTAATTAAGTCCGACTGCCGATTGAGTCCGGATACCATAGTGGGGGCGTTTCCGACCAGTGCAGCCGAGCGCGCTCATGTACGTTCATTTTGAAATGTGGATACAGATTTTTTTTTTTTTTTATCTGTGTATAGGCTGCATTTTGAATATTTGCCCTCAAATCGGGAAAATAGTGCGGTCCTTACACGGGTATACGGTAGCTAAACATCAATTTTCGTTTGAGTACCCCTTTAAAACGGCAAATGCATTGGTAATGCTGCCATAGGCATGTTCTCGCAAACCCGCTATCTTAAGTGTCACAAGCGATTGCAGTCGCCCTCTGTTGGACTCAACGCGATTAACTGTGTCAGCCAGCCTTAAGTCTTCATGTATAGTAAGTGGAGACCTCTTTTACATCGATGGAACTGCTGCAGCAATTGCGTCCTTTGCTCAAAATGACTTTATATATCTACCATGCTCATACAAAAGTAAAACAAAATAAGAGCAAAGTTGCTAAAAAAATCTGTCCAGGTCCTACCAAAATTTCAAGTTCCTGCTGGTAACATAATACCAGCTTAGAGGGTAGATTCTTGAAAGTATCGATTTTCCACTGGCTTTTAGCTTGGTTGCATGGGGTTGGTGAAAATCTATAGTGCAGCGCATTGTAACTTGTTTGTATGAAGAAGCAGGTTTTTTTGTTTGTATAAAGGAGGCACTTAAATTTAATTTTCCTTACAGGCACCTACCAAAGAGCAGAGAAAAAGCTTACCAAGTGGATACACACATGTTCCATTGAGTCCTCGGAGATTTCCGGTGATCAGAGTTTAAATTTTTTATAGAAAGATGGTGGGAAATAATGAACTGTATTCTAATGGGCATATATATTTTACTACCTAGACAATGCAGTACCGGTAGAAAGGAGAGCAGAGGCGACTCATCCCCGTCTGCAGATACCAGTACTATGTAAGTAATAAATAAAAATATTTATTGTGCTGTTTTACTGAAGGGCTCTTTACGATAATATTTGCCTTCAGTATTTTCAACTAAACGCATTTGAATGAAGGAGGTTCTTCACATTCATGCCTCAAGGGTTTCTGTTGCCCCCCTGTCCCCCCGTCCCCTCCCCTCGAAAGGGCACAACCTTTAACGCCCAAAATGTCCCTCATCTTGGTTGCAAGGTGATGGCCATAGTCTGAAGCTTATTCATCAGGTTTGCTTGTGCCCTAGACCCGTAAACGCATCACATGCTTTAGCAGCCCAGCTGAGCTCTCTACGTGAACAATCTCACTGTCGAAATTGTTCCTGCTTTAAAGGACACATGCAAAGGAAAAAAAACATTTTTTTAAACAGCTTAGAATGAAAAAGGATGTCATAAAATGATTTTACAACAAAGAAAAAAAATTTTTAGAGCTATATTTACGACGCTATACGAGTTTGTAGTTGGCGCCCATCGGGAGCCGCCGCTGGTCACGTGGTAGGCCCGCGCCCGCCGTGCTGCGTCGGCGCCGCACGGTGCGCGTTGTGCGGACGCCGCTTCAACGCGTTTCTCCACTCTGCCGTCGGCGCTGCAGCACAAGGGGCGCCGCCACCGTCTGACCGGCACACAGGTCTATCACGTCTGCTTGCGCTTTGTCAGGAGTTTCCTTTGGGCTTTAAAAGTTACCTATTAATCTTAGTTTTTTTGTTATACTTCAAACAAAGATGAATAAGTTAACTTTTAGACGCCACACGAAGCTTCCGAAAGAGCGCAAGCACCACGTGATAAATAAAGGCCAGTCACGTGACATAGAGGGGCCACTTTTCCGCGGCGCCGGCGGTTGCCAACTACAAATTCGTATAGCGCCGTAAGCATAGCTCTACAAATTTTTTTCTTCGTTGTAATATTGTTTTACGACATACTTTTTTCATTAAGCTGTTAAAAAAAATGTTTTTTTCCTTTGCATGTGTCCTTTAAGATGTGCTCTTCTCATTTAGCTCACTTCTGAATCTTGGGGAGAAGCAACCGGAGATCGAGATATAGAGGTTACACCTTTTTCTTCTAAACAATTGGTGGGTCAACGAACTGTGACAAGTGCAGGAGGTATGCTTTGCTGCGTAGTTACTTTAACATAGACTAGAAGGTTAAAAAAAAGATAGACAGAAAAGAGTACAACATACATGTGAAGGCACAGACAAACCTTTAGGTAGAAGGAAGGGAAAAAAATAAGCAGTTCTTATTCCGCACCTTCACATGTACGTCATGTTTTTTTCTGTCTGTTTTTTAACCTTCAAGTCGACGTGTTTGTTATTGTGCAACTACACAGTGCAGCATACCTCAGGACCTTGTTTTAGAGTGATTTCAACCCTTTCTTTTTTTTTGCACCAAAAAGCATGCCCACGAGGAAAGATGCTTGTTTTTATTTGTGGCTTTGCAGCATGGATACACTATATATATTTCACTTGTTCTCTTAAGTATGTTTTGGGCTAGGCATTATACAAATCCACAACCTCCGTAATCTTCCAGTAATGGAAGCATAGGTAGTGCTTGTGCATTCACTAAACAACAGTAATCATTAGTGTTGTGACAGGAATTGGGGGTGCCCAGCTAGGACTTCTTGCTGCTAATGTTTCTTGTTATTCAGCCCCACAGGCCCCATCAAGCTCCTGTTCAAGTGACGGTCCTGGTGATTCTGCTCCGGCATCGAAGCAGCAGTCACAGCGGGTTGAAGAGCCTTCACAGATCCAGGCGAATGATGGAGCAACCCGTGAGTCTTCATTTATTCTTAAACAGTTACGGCCTACATAGGTTGAAGGCTGAGTCAGTTCTGTCATATAGGTAACGTAAGAAGGGCTGACTGCAGGCACATATCCAAGGGAACGGCCCGGCCCCCCTCCCCCCCGAAATTTTCCATTTTGCTGGGACCTCCTCTCCCCCCTCCCCCATACAGCATTTTGACATGGGCGGGCCACCCCCAAAACAAAATCCTGGCTATGTGCCTGGCTGACTGTACCATCTTCTTCCTTGCTCAGGCTTAATTTTGCCAGGAAATGCAAACAGTAAGGCTGTGCTTCCTAGAAGATTGATGAAACCACCCTTTGCAAATCACCAAGTGGGTGGTGTTCAAACAAAACCGGGAGAAAAGCTCACCCAAATTATTGGGGATCTTGAGAAAAGCCTGCTTCGTTTTGATTCTACTTAGAAAAAAAGCTCTCCTGCAATCTAAGTTTTTGTTTAACAATGGGGAGTTTATTTTGTTGGGCCTGCACTTGGGGCGGTATCAGGATCAGGTCTCCAAAAACAAGCTACTAACCCCCCCCCCCCCCCCGGATGCGGAGACTACGAACATCTCGCAGCTGGTGCTAAAAAGCTGATCGCTATTGTATGTTTCGGTAAACAGCCTATGAACCGCTGAAATTGCAATTTACTATGCTTCATTTATTTTTATAGTCCTTAATTCTGTTATTGTATAAAAATATTTCATTTTATATTTGTCACTGAACCTACGGCACCTCTAAATGTAAGTCAGTCTCTTGAAAAGAATCGTAGAAAAACTGCATGCATGTAAAGGCTTTGAGACCTTTCAGTTAAAGGGGAACACTGCTTCTTAAGGTTTTTTTTCTTATTTACGGTCCAGCCCAAATGAAATTTATAGAGCATAATCATCTTCCTATTCTGATGACAAATATTTACTTTGTTTCAAAATAGCTTGGTTAGTTTTGATAAAATTAACTCTTTTATTTAAACATTTTATGGGCGAGATTCCAAAAAATTATGATGACGAAACTCAAAAAGGAATATATCTCTGTAAACTAGAAGGTCTATAGAATCCAATAAGGTATAAATAAAGGCTCCATGATTTTTTATAACGTTTTTACAGCATTTCGAAATTTTCAGTTTATAAATTATTTTTTACAATATATTGGAGGTGCTAACAAAAAATACTGATGCCTAGGATGATGCAATTAGACCCCGCTTATACACCTAACAAAGAAAGAAAGAATTAGGAAGATCGGTTGTGTACAGGCCGAGATACGGCTTCCGCAAAATAACAAACTGCGCAAAAAGTTCATTTCGAGAAAACAGTGAAAAACGTTCTCGTACATATTTTTACTGCACTTTCCAAAAATTCATCTATCTACAACGTAGAGGTTTAGTAGCCACCAGGAGATTTACTGCAAGTCCATAGTCGTGATCGCATTTTATGAGTTCGACATCGCCGCAACAAACTTCGCGAGTTGAAGGAGCGCGTTCACGACGTCGAGACTTACGACGATGGAACCCTCTGTACTCTAGGGAGCTTCTTGATCGGCGCCAGAGACGCCAGCCATCAGAGCAGCTTTCCGCGTCGACGAAAGTTTTTTGAGTTTTTCCTCTGCTTTTTTTTCTTTCTCGTCGATCTCACAGTGTCGAGCCGCACTCGCTCGCTTGAAGTCACCAATGTCGACGGCGCCGTCGATGCGTCATCTTCGTGTTCGGGCACCCGCACCTCGTCGTCGACGTTCAGGCTCGCGGGAAGTTGAACTGCGCCGTGGATTAGCTTCCTCAGGCCTTTTTTTTTTTCCGTTTTTTTCCAAACTTGTGGGCCGTTTGAAACTTTTTCCGTGGAGTTGTTGTGCTCGGCATGGTCGGAGACGCGCACGAGAATCAAACAAGATGGCGGATCGGAAACAACGAGCAGACGCTGCGTAACCCTAACAGCCAATGAGAAAGCGTCATTTGCACACATGATCCGAAACAGCCAACAGCGTGGCAAGATTTAGTTTTTTATTTGTGCTTCGTTCTCAGCGGCCAATCGCCGTCTAGCATCGTGAATGGCGGGAGAAGAAAGAGCGGGAACGGAGCTTTCAAATGAGACCAAGATGTCTCCCTTCTATCGCGTTGTTCTCGAGCTAAAGGCGGTCAAATCGTACCATTTTTTTGCTTGTTTGGGAGGAAGCATCTCCGTTTAGATACTTCAAATCAATACTCCAAAATAAATAGGGCATATTTTGCGATAATACTTAGAGAAAAGATGCGAAAATACCTGTAGATGTTAAAAAACATAGTTTCAAAAATGTGATTCTTTTTTTCATTTTTTCTTTCGTTTCAAGGAGCCGTGTCCCCCCTTAAATCAGTGCTTGATTTCTGCTGTTTGGACCACTTGACCATTGTCCACTGCGCTGCCCCGAAGCTCCCTTGTGATGTGCTTTATACGAAAATTACAGCAGCCCATTTTTTTCGTATTAGCTGCGCTGCATTGTCGCACCATGCTTGGCAGGGCTTTACTTTTTATATTTTCGTGGGCAAAGGGCACTGAGCGCTGGCATCTCACAAGGAAATATTTGCTTGTGTTTCAGGTGCCCAGCTGCGGATCATCCACCTGCTAGTGGAACTCCGCCACCAGAACCGTGAGATGCAGCACGAGACTATGCAGCTGAGGCTGGATCTCCAGCAGCTGTCGGACCAAATAGCAGCTCTAGAGGTGCCAACGGGGCAAGCTGCACCGATCCCGACGGCTGCGATTCTTCCACGGGAACTTCCGAGGCTGCCAGCCAGCACCCTGGAGGAGCTGGAAGCAGCGGAGGCAGCCATTCACGACGAGGCTGTAGCCACAGTCTTGGTAATAACAACATCTTGATTCTCTCTATCCCTATCTTGTATTGCTATGCGCTGTTACACACTATCTTTGATTTTTAAATTGTACACCTACTGTACAATACTGAGGAAGCGCCCACCCCTCTTCTGCTGAAGAAATGGTTAAAGGGCAACTCCGCTCAATTCCGAAAAATTTAGGCTTACATGTGATTCCATTTCACAAAGCACTACTAAACAGCTCTACGTCTTCGGATTTGCGAAATGTGAAATAATATTTGTGTAATCTTAATTTAAACATCAGCTGAAACCGGAACTTCGGTTGCATCAGGCAACATTGGCCGCGGGTCATCAGAGTCATGGCCACGTCACGTCGAACCACGTGGTCTTGTGCCGTTCGTGGGGGCGAGGAACAGGACACGCGACGTGGACAGGTCGCTTCGGATGGCGTGGATGGTGACGGCCCGGGGGAGAGGGAGAAGACGAAAGAGGAGAAGGGGAGGCAGAGAAACAGACCGATAAGTGCGCCGGGCAGCGCAAACTAGTGCATCCGCGTTACGGTGATCACGTGGACGCCGTCGAGCCAACACCGAGAGGAGAAACTCATGACGTCATCGTTCAATTTCGCTCCGAGAAGTAAAAACAAACAAAACGTGAGGATGACGTAGACATGCCTCTGACGTAGTGGCTTATCGTTGGGTGCTCCAACTCCGTCGTATTGACTGCGCTGACGATTGCGCCTCACGTCGCACGCTAGAGTTGGCAGATTTTGGCGACTTGGCTTATTTGAAAGTTCGCTGGCCAGTTTATTAAATATATAGACGGAATTAGATCGTAATATTTGACATGAGGTCTTCCTATATGATATTGGAGAGGGCTGCATAGTTTTCTAAATATCAAAAATGAAGCGGAGTTGCCTTTTAAACTTGGTATGGGCGCTTTATCTGTCCAAGCGGTTAAAACCAAGATTGCAGCTACTGAGGCGCAGTGAATGGGGGAAGAAAGCATCTTTTTTTTTAATGACAAATGATTGGTGGACAGTACTCTACCATATTTACAGTACTAGTCTACCATATTTACTTGCATACTCAATGCACTTGCATAATTAATGCACCCCCAACTTGAGCTTCAAAAACGTTGTTTTTCTCCTGTACGCATTTAACACATCCACAATATACGAAGGAAGCAACAGGATGCCACAGTGGTGCATGCCGCGTTCAGCAACAAAGCCGTCATATAAAAAGAAAGCCGGACAGCAGCCCAGAATTGCCAGGCCCCCTCAAAAATGCAAGTGGAGGATGTGCTGACAAGAAGGAAAGCATGCGCAAATCTCGTTTATTGTGAAGACAGGATGTCACGGGACCTATGGAAGCACACGCTTCGACAGCTTCGATCCTGTGCTTGTAATCGCCGAGAGCGACTGAGTGTGTTCCGGATTTCGACATTCAGCCTGGTTTTCGATGATGTGCTTTGCACAACTAACATGTTCCGGATTGGAGATTCTGCAAGGTTCTCATTAGCGCTGCAGTGGCTACAGCCAAAGTTGTATCTACTGTAAAATACCGAGTAAGCCCCCATTTCCTAACAAGTGCCCACTACTAACATTTTCCACAGGCCAGCACCCACATGTTGGTGGCTTCGGAAAGCAAACGAAGTATGTGTCTTAAAACACAAGTTCCAAATAGACGATTTGCAATTTTCCCAAGCGCCCAGGTCCGCGCGCGGGGAATTGTGGGAGAGGCTGTCCCTCGCCTGGCCACTCTGCCTTGAGATCGCATTACCTTGTCGCTTGTCTCCTCTTAATTCTGTTTTTCGATTCCATTACCTATTTTTATCTATTCCAGTGTATTTGTTATTGCTTTTAAGTGTTTCTATTCTCTTCTGCGCATGATACTTGTATATATATAGTATTCACGTCTTTATTTTGCCTTTTTCGACGGGAGTGCCGACGAACAACACGCCGCTTCGCACGTCGTCTCCGGGTGAGTTCTACCGTTGCTACCGATTCCCATCGAGTTGTTAGCTGTTCATTTTGGTTCATTTGACCTGCGTGCGTGCGGTCGAGAGGAGCTGTTTGTGAACACCCGCGCACATGTCGTAGGGGTAGGCAGAGCTCTGACTCAACATCTTGGGACACGGCGCGAACAACAGACGCGGGCGATGAAGAAACACTCTGGACAAGCGCTGACTATCAACTGAAATATTTTAATAGGAAAACTCATAAAAACGACCATTCATCTTTTGCAGTTCACCAACCCGTCTGCGCATTACAAGACACTTGCGGCTCTAACGTCGCAATTGTTGATTCAAAGTTCTGCCTACCCCTATGACATGTACGCGGGTTAAATGAACCAAAATGAACAGTTAATAGCGCGATAGGAATCTGTAGCAACGGTAGTACTCACCCGGGTAACGACACGCGAGCAGCGTGTTGTCCGTTGGCACTCCCGTCGAAAAAGGCAACGAAGACACAAATACTGTATATATAACAGAAATATTGCGTGCAGAAGAGAATAGGAACACAAGCAATAAAATATACGCTGGAATAGATAAAAAATAGGTAATGGAATCGAAAAACACAGGATTAAGAGGAGACAAGGCAATGCCATCTCAAGGCACAGTGGCCAGGCGAGGGACAACCTCTCCCCACAATTCCTCGCGCGCGGACCTGGGCGCTTGGGAAAATTGCAAATCGTCTATTTGGAACTTGTGTTTTAAGACACATACTTCGTTTGCTTTCCGAAGCCACCAACATGTGGGTGCTGGCCTGTGGAAAATCCGTGCTGGGATATGGATTTGAAGACATGCAAAGGTGTATGATTAATGTACTAATGTTAGCTTCTTTTGTCATTTTTCATGTTTTGCAGAAGGAGCAGCTCCTCAGAATTGGAGGGAGAACACTGCTGGAAACGACAGCAAACGTCATGAAAGGTTTAATGGGCCACTCTGTCCAAGTCCTATTTTCACTGTACGGGCGGAAGGGGAAGAGGCCATTTAACAGCATGCAGCTGTGCAGAGTTGCAATTGGTAATATATTTCTAAATTTTGATCTGCAAACTTAATTCATCATTTACTGCTAGTGGCAGGCAGTGTGCTTTGCTATAGTCATTACAGCTTAAGTATTCAATGACATAGTGGACTCGAAGCATTATGCACCTGTTTTGAGTGTCTCAATCTTGTGTCAAAAAAATAGTTCCCTATGGCACGGACCCTTTTTTTTTTCCAGGATAAGGGCTTAGTTCGAAGACTATCTTTTTTATTAAAATGGTCGCTGGCACGTCATGCTTTGTATATGCTATGTGCCAACCTCTTCTTGGATTCGTTGCAGGCATTATACCAAACATGTGTCCTGGTGACTCGTGCTCGTAGCTCATACCTTGCACTTTGTGTGCTATTTCTCATTATAGTAAAAAGTCTTACTGCTATTTACAACTTGGTCACTGGGCCAGCAATATTAATGTAATGGCACCACAAATGACCCTATATAAATGTCATGGATGAAGAAAGAATAAACAATTAAAACAGGGACAACACAACCACATCTTTCAACTAGCAACAGACGAGTAAACTTTCAACAGCGAGCAGCCGACTATACCCAGTAGGAGTAGGGGAGAGAAGGAAAGATAAAACACGCGAGTTTTGCAAGTCAGGGTGGTAGCGTTATCTCGGATTTTAAAAATTCAACCTCGGTTTTCGTCAGCAGGAGGGAAGGGTTTGACACGTTGTTTTTTGCTGTGGACATGGCGAATGATTCTATGATTTCCCTGCCGAATCTGCTGTCATGCCCCCCAAGGATTTTTGTGTCATCAAAGAGGGGATGACAATGCAAACACGAACGGGCATGTATGACTATGGGACGATAAGAATCTGGAGAGGCCTTAGAAACTTCGTTGTGATGTTCGCGGAGTCTGTGATTGTGCATCTGCCGGTCTGTCCTATGTATTGATGGCCACAGCTCAAGGGGATGGAGTAAACTTTCTTCTCTTTGCATGGGATGAATTTCTTTTCGTGTTTGACAGTGCATCCAATCGGAATCCGGTTGTTGTTCACTTTTTTGACAGAGTTTAAGACGCATGCAGCACGAGAAGACAACATTCGTGTCGAACTTTGAGGCAAGGGATTTTATCCGGTGGGCTGAGTTGTGTACGTAAGGAATGACGGCGAATCGGGCTTTCTTTTTTGTGGCTGGTGACTGGCGATCAGGCCCGCGAATCATCCTTTCCATTGTCTTCTCGTGCCGCATGCGTCTTAAACAACTCTGTCAACAAGTGAACAACAACCGGATTCCAATTGGCTGCACCGTCAAACACGAAAAGAAATTCATTCCATGCAAAGAGAAGAAAGTTTACTCCATCCCCTTGAGCTGTGGCCATCAATACATAGGACAGACCGGCAGATGCACCAATCACAGACTCCGCGAACATCACAACGAAGTTTCTAAGGCCTCTCCAGATTCTTGTCATCCCATAGTCATACATGCCCGTTCGTGTTTGCGTTGTCATCCCCTCTTTGATGACACAAAAATCCTTGGGGGGCATGACAGCAGATTTGGCAGGGAAATCATAGAATCATTCGCCATGACCACAGCAAAAAACAATGTGTCCAACCCTTCCCTCCTGCTGACGAAAACTGAAGTTGAATTTTTAAAATCCGAGATAACCCTACCACCCTGACTTGCAAAACTCGCGTGTTTTATCTTTCCTTCTCTCCCCTACTCCTACTGGGTATAGTCGGCTGCTCGCTGTTGAAAGTTTACTCGTCTGTTGCTAGTTGAAAGATGTGGTTGTGTTGTCCCTGTTTTAATTGTTTATTCTTTCTTCATCCATGACTTAAACCAACACGCTCTTCTACCAAGCATATCGATGTCAGTGAGCTGTTTTGAAGCATAAACAGGACCCATTTCATGACAACTCGTTCTGCATGTGGAAGAATATTGCTTTGAAAACATGATTTAAGTAAGTAAATAACTACAGACAGCAGAGAAGCAAGCAAACTCTAGTCGGGTGGCCTCGAAGTTTATTTGAGCCTGCCACGCAGCGTACCACTCCAGTGGTGATAACCACAGTATTTTCACATTGTCCCACTGATGCCGCCACAATTTTTAGACAACTTGAATCGGGGTCTAGTAGACAATGAAGAGGAGCAGATCTCGTCCTGCATATACCTCCCGGCGACTACTAAGCCTAGCGTGGACTTTGAATAATTCAGTGGCAATGCTACTGCTCCAATCTTGCAGCACTGCAAGAAGTATCCAGAAGAAAAGGGTATACCATCAGGACATACACTCGAGCGGAGAGAACAAAAAATCCCTGCGAGAAGTCACTAGTTTGCTGGGTACATCTGTAATACTGAAAGAGTTGATATTAAGAATTGCGTTGGGGTTGAGTCGCTGAATTCTGAAGCTGTAACTGACGAATTAGAAGTAGTTGTCAATTTTGTCTTGAAAGTTAGGTGTCTGCTTGCAGATGCCATTTGCGAGAAGCAAGCCGTGGATAGGACGACGGCCCTGGCTGTCATCGGCAAGTGGCTGCCCGGGTCTGTGGACCGGGGCGGTGGAAGAAAAAGCAGGTTTGCGGCAATGATTGCCGAACCTTCCGCCCAGCTCTCCGCCGAGCCCTCCGCCCAGCCTCCTGCAGAGCCTCCTGCAGAGCCTGCTGCTGACCCTGCTGCTGACCCTGCCTAGGTCGCCCTGGTTACGCAATTTTTTTTATCTTTTTATTTGATTTAAATAGATTATTAACTCTGAAACGTTTTGAATAATTCATTTGCATGCTTTATTGATTTCTAAAGTGTCTACATACAGTAAATTTGCTGCATTTATTAGATTGGTATTATCAGAAAGAAAACAGCTAGTACTGTTTTCTTTCTGATGCAGTCTAATACACTGGCTATTTTTTGCATCAATTGGCTATGCCATTCTTGGATGCCATTTTTCACCCAGTGCTGCAACGTTGCAGCACTGGGTGAAAAATGGCATCCAAGAATGGCATAGCCAATGGATGCAAAAAATAGCCAGTGTATTAGACTGGATGCCAATATTGGAAGAGCCAGTGTGTAAGGCGCTGGATGCCGATGTTGGTTCAGCCAACGGTGAAACATCTTATGCCAATATTGGATAAAAATGCGCAAACCACGTTGGTCCAACATGGGCTAGAACGTTGGCAAACCAGTGGTCCAACATTGGCACCAATGTTGGACCGCCATTGGATCGGGTGGCGTTTTCGAAAATGCCAACGTCAGACCAATATTGGAACCATTTTTTGCCAACATTGGGCCAATGGGGGTCCAACGCTGGTGTGCTGCCTGGGTGGTTGGGGGCTTTTTAAGAAAAAAAATGCCCAAAATGCAAAACCTTTTTTTTTTTTTTTTTTGCTGAAGGTTTATTTATTTCTTTGCATCACGATTCCGGGGTCTGTTAGAGCTTGTCACTAAGTTTTTGATGAGTCACGGCTAGGACATAGGCTTACGATGTGTTGTGCTAGGTTTAGGGTTTAATGATGCAAGTTATCGGGAAGGGGCGCGGCATGGGCTGCACAGGCAGGGCGCTCCTCGACGAGAGGAGGTGGCCTGAAGGCGGACATTCCCCAAGAGAAAAAAAAGGGCCCGATCACCGCAAGTTCACCTTTCCCTGCTTCTCTGGCGTCCACGTCCGCCCACCGTCTTCTTTGCGTTTGTTCATTATTATAACATTAACAGAACGCCCCTCCTCATCGAGTGGGGGAGCAGGGTGCTCATGGATCATCCCTAAGTCACAGTAACTAAGTTCCTATCGCTAAGTTTGGTCTCGACAACGGGCAACCTCTCGGCTGTGGCGTTGCAACCGAGATAAGAAATATGATTACGTTTAATTATTAAAAATTGCATAGGCTTCAACAGCTGTGAACGTATTGCACATTGCACCATTTTACAAAATCGCCGGTTGAAGAGATAAACATGTAAGTAGGTGTTCAAGCGAGCGCGGGCACTCCCTCGATGGTGGGAGCTAGATCCGATAGGCTCCATTGAGATGCAGTGACACCCAACGTACCTTTGTGCTTCCGGGGTCGTTCTAAGACGCTTCTTCCATCTCCTTCGTAATGCGAGTATTGTTTCGTCCTGAAAATCCCCGGTTTTCGGTCAGGATGCACCAGTTATTTCTAAAATGGTTGATTAGTGCACAAATGACAATTGTCTGAATTGCTCAAACTATGTAATGACTGCATCTTCACGAAGCAAAAAAAAAAAAAAAAACAGTTTTACTTATCATATTCTGTGGAATTTGGTGTCTAGCGCAAAAAATGGCCACACAGAATACAGTTTATTCTGACTTTTGCCATAAAAAACTTCAAACCTCATGGGAACGCATGCAGATGTACTCCCTAGATGTCGTTCTACTCTGCATACGCACATGCAAAGTGAAAAAAAACAAAAAAACTTCCGACGAAAGTTGACGACTGTCTTGTTTAGTGAGGACACCTCTTGAGTAAGATAAGATATCTCGAGGTCATATGTGTTTACAACCACGACATAATGACCGTGTCGGAAAATAATATTGGGGGTCTTTTCCCAAGTGGCTTACTTCAGAACCACACCGACTGGAACAACAAAAATGACGCAGCGCTCGGATGACATACCCGAACGCCGAGTGTGCATTCGGCTGGGACTCGTGTTCTCCCATCGCCTGGTGGGAACGCGCTAGGGGGCCTCCAACCTGCGTGAACAATGCAGCATGCACCAGCACCTGCTCAGCATAAAGGCCGAAGCGGGTCAAGCTCACATTTTTTGACAACTGCTTTCGGGAGAGATGCAGCCTGAAGCGGCCCATAAACGTCACTCCGTTCATTATTGGCACTGCTTGTGGGCAATATATTGATTTCTGTTTTATTTAAGGTACTGGGCCGCCCCATACTTTTCTTTTGTTACTCAAAGGACTCCATAAACAACCTTGTTAAAATGCAAATAAATTGACCTAATTTTGTGTGACCTGTATGTTTCGTACATTGCCTCTACTATTTTAGCTTCGGCTATCATTTCTGGTCGTATAAGCTGTTAAAAAAGAGGGGAAATATCTGAATATTTATATGGCGTGACATAAGTGTCTTAAGAAACGAGGCTTCTTATGTCTCCGCTGAAGGAACAATTCGAATAACTTAGTTTTCGGAGTATTTTACGCAATTATTTTTAGAACATTTCACTTTAGTGCGATGACCGACTATATAGATGCTTGTTTTACAGCAATCTAGGAGTCCCACACATTCATCGAAACACGTGCTTCGAAAACAACACAAAAACAACACCGGAACTAAATGAAAAAACTGCAGTTTAAGTTTTCGTGTTTTCGCGGCAAGGCACTCTATTTTACATGTCAGAAAGCCGAACAGACATATTTTCTGTGTGGAGGACTAGGCAATGAAAAGTTGTTCTGGATTGAAATTGTTCCCCATTGTAGATGGACAGTCTTGCCAGTGCAACGCGGCAGCTGACGTGAGTTATTAACGTGCATCTTGCAATAAAAATACAAGGGGCCATGAAGCGATAGTTAATTTAAAGGTTAAGCACTTTAAAGAAGCATGCCGACAGAAGTATGGGAATTGTATTCTTACATGCAATGTCTCTAAAATGTTATTTTTTTCTTCTTCGGTATAGTTGTGAGTTTGCATGCGAACTCTTTTTTATCAGTCACTTTCCACGTAAGGCTTGCTGACGCAGCTTCGGGAAACCGCGAAGCGGGGGGGGGGGGGGGGGGGGGGTGGAGGGCTATTTACCACGGGTATAAATTCCGAACTTCGTTGACATATCTAAATGTGATTCATTTGTTGGACTCGAGCACTGCGTTAGCACTTTATTTGGGCTTGGCCACAGTCGATGCCTTGCAGGACATTCAGATTTTGGCTCGTTTTCAATCACTGCGGTGATAGGAACAGCCAAACTCTATCAATGTACGGAGTGCGGCGCGTGCGCCGTTTATTGACAACTGCAGGGCACGGCTGTAATGGCAATACGCCTATTACTATATTACCCGAGTATCAAGCAGAATGCAGGAATTGGTGTTCAACGCGCCGCATGTGCTGACCTCAGCAGTAGTAACTCTTCTCAAGCAAAAACCTAAAACAAATGGCGTCTTGCACGTACGTTCGTCAACGCTTTATTTTGCTTATTTACCTGGAATCTTTTATACTGGGAAGGCGTGCGCCTGTGGCGCGTGGAACACCGATTCTCCTTGATGCTTGGGTAATGTAGCAAATGGTTTATAGGTGGCATATCATCTGTCAGAAATACATAGGGCACGCGAGCTGCTTGGAAAACAACATCCTGTACTTGTAAACCATGGGACGGAGAGAATAGAAAAACACACAACACACAATATAGTCTCAAACTCGTGACCGCTTTTTTATTTAAAGGGACAAGGGCTACTTGCTATTATTCAATGTCTTCAGCGACTGCTCGTGCGTTACAAAAACGCTTATGCCTGTTTTATAGGTTATGAACTGCAAGTATCTGACGGTAATAAGAAAACAGTTTTATGGTCCCTTTATCACACCCTTGAACGATGATAATCCGAATCAAAACGAACACTGGCCGGGATCTAACTCAGTAATTTTACAAAAAGTAGTAACCGTTTTTCCTAGTTCGATAGGGAACAATATGACGGAAAGTGAGAAGGTAAAAGTAAATTTAAATGTAGCTTTATCATTTGCTTTTAAGGGTTGGAGATTTTTTTGTTTTTATACACAAGACATGGTTTAATATACAGAAAGTCAAGACAAGTCTGAACAATGTTTTATTAATTGTTCTGCTCTCCCATAAAATCACGATGGAGAATACAGAGCGCGGGTTAAAGAAGACGAAGTAATTATGAAAACTAACGTCAAGGTGATTGTTCCCCTGGTTCTAAAGTTTTTTCGCTGAAGCGTTCACGGCATATGCACAATATGAAGGCAGGTGCGCCAGCGCCCTGTCGCTCCTTTATATTCCCTTACGTCCCCCAACCCGATTTCGCTAAGCTAGGAGAAAGACGGACTCGACAGGGTGGTTGTTCCCGTTGCCCTTCGATGGGCATTGACTTCCCTCTAAAGTCCGGTTCACAGCCGCATCATCCCGTACCCGTATGACGCCACCGGCGACGTGGTACGGCTACGGATGTTGCAAAAAGGAACACACACACAAAATAACAATATGGTATAAAAACATAGAAGGACGCAAGCAAAATGGTGGAGAGAGGGGGATGTTTCATCCTCTCCTCTCTAATGGCGTCCACCATTGTCAATTACATCCACAAGAAAGATCGCTGTTGGCGGCAGTCGAACAGGGAAAGGAGTACGCCAAGCGTTTTTTTGGAATCGGCGTTCAAGGAGCTCCTCAACGAAAGACTAATAATTCAGGTAAGATATGGCGCTTCCTATTTCTGGTCGCCTCAATTTATATTTAAGGCCATCAGAATAGTCTGCAGTCGACTGGCGTTATCGCCGAATAACTCGTGTTTGGAAAGAAACATCGCATAGTAAACGGCTTGCTGAAATTGGCGAGCTCATGTTGCAAGCAGCAATGTTCCCGAAATATTTATTACAGTTGACAATATTTAAATACCGAAATGTTAATATAGCTACTGGCCTGTCTAGACAATTCTTGATAAAAAAAAAACTACAAAATGAGGGATCTTTTTAGGAGAAATTCAATAAACCTTTCATATTTGTCTTTCATAGGATCTCAATCGCTTGGTTTCTACTACGGCGGGACGTCGGTAAAAATAAAATATTATCACGATTAATCATCACCCCTTATTCGATTAATTAATTTATCAGTCGGTTTTGCTTATTACTAAAAATAATAGTTTAATAAAGTCAAAATGATATATTTTGCTATCGATGAATATTGTTATATACGGCGCAATATACAATTCAGGATCTTAAGTCAACCTTGATGCGTAGTTGAGATCGTTCAAAAGACATTCACACTTTCAAATTATTACTCCAGCCGCGGAGGCAAAGAGGTTTGTTCATATTCTCGGGATACAGCGAACTTCTCTGATTATGCACTAAACTGACACTCTCCAGGCACTAAACATTACTGGGACACGTATAACCTCCACTTGCATTGCGGCAAAAAGGTTTCTGTCATTTGTGACCACATCCCGGCTTGGAGGGAATGCGAAGAGGCTGTTGTTTAATTTCCTAGGGTGCGTGTTTGTTGCTGTGCTTAACGTCTACTATATTTAACCGTTAACGCTTCTTCAAAGTTATACTAATTATTCGTAAGAACATTCAGACAATCATTTTTGTTTCCACAGATTTTCAACGAATTCCATCGGCGTAGTGGCAAGTTGCCCTATGAAATCGTCACTGTACTTTTCGAGCGAAAGCCGGAGCATATCCTCAAGCTGCGCATGGAGAAGATGGGCTCACGCAGGACGCTTTGCGGTTCCCCAAACTTGCGGAGCTCGAGACCGCAGAGGAGAAAGATCATAAGAAACACTATCCGGCATTCTTTCCTTTTTAGGACCTTTTGACAACGTCAATACTTTAAACTTATTAATATTTGTAAGATCTTCATAATAGTCTTACTGTACTCCGTTTCATCTCATGTCTGGTCACAGCGGATGCTACGAGCCATCCGCGCCAATCCAAGGCCGTGAGAGTGTCACGTGACCTCGGAGAGGGGCTGCAGTGATGCATGCAGAGGGTATCACGGGCTAGGTCAACACCTTCAAGATAAGAAGGCCGTAGTACTGAATGAGATGGCGTCATCAGAGAAGGCCAACGATGGGCACAGATTGGACACAAATATTGCCTCAACGTTCTGCTCAAACTTTACTCGAAGCAGAGCGCTCACGCAGCACTCGTTTCCAATCTGTGTCCAGCGCTGACCTTCTCTGATTAAACAATTTCATTCAGGACTACGGTTTGGTTTTCCTGGCGGTGGTGGCTAGGTTCGCGGAGCTGAATTCGCTGGGATGGCTCGTGGAGTCCGCGGCGAACGGAGATAAGATAAAACGGAGTATAGTCTCAAGTTTCCATTCTTCAATCACTGTCAATTTAGATACAGTTTGTAAAGTTACGCGAAGAAGTATACCACCGAGTAAAGTTTTAACGTTATATCAACAACAACGAAGTTTCTCTCGGTGAAAAATAATGGAAGAATGTAAGTGTTAAAGCATAATTTAGCTGCTATCTATAGTCAGTTCCAAGTCAAGTGCTCGGGGGAAATTCCTCCCACTTTTTTTAATTTCAACAGTGGAAAGAGTTACGAGGAGTTTTCTCTGAACTAAACGGATGTTCGAATTGCCAAATTCCACCCGTTAGTGTATTTATAGTGATTTTGGAGGGGGCGTGTCTGAGGTTATATACTTAAAAAGTGTTTTACGTATGTTTGTCTCTATTATCACCCGCCTTTTCATATTCAAGCGAACTTCACTACAGTAAGTGGGAACCGTGTTTGCTTTTGTTTTTGAGTTTCGCCTTGTCTTCGCGCAATTAAGAGAACTGCACAGTCGGATGAGGCTACAGAAGTGTTTTTCCCTTTTTTCGTTCTCAGTAACGTGGGTTCCGTATCTGGTATGCGGGACGCAAAAATAATAAAACGTTTAAACTTAAATATACGCGAAAATATACGTTAAGCAACACAAGAATGTTAAAGCCCCTTATAAATGACAACTCGCAATCATAAAGATATAACGAAGGTTCGCTGACACAGTTCTTTTTGAACATAAAAATGTAAAAGGCTTCAGTTATCTCCCTAGTTCGTTGGTGACTGTGTCTTCCCAGGACCGTGGTATCTTCCAAAACCGGAGAACGACGATATCTGTCGCAGTAAACCGCCAGATTCCCTGACGGAGATGCCCTAATCAAACACACGTGTTAACGCAATCTATCATTAATGGAGCGACCGGTCTCGCCGATGTAAACTTTTTTTCAAGTCAGGGGAATAGTTTAGACCACTCCCCCCACGGAAGGGACAAACTTGTTTTTATGCATCGTATCACATGCGACGCTGACACCCGATCCCCTCTCCACCGTGGCACATAAACGTCCCAGCTTGGCCGGTGTTGAGAAAACGACAGGAACATCGTGGCGTTGCGCTACTTTCCTTAACCTAAGCACCACCTTACGGATGTAAGGCACCACCACCCGGTTTCTGCGTAGACTTCCTACCCATAACTACCTCCGTGCTTGTCGCTCTCCTCAAGACGCACTCGGCCTCACCTACTAGGAAATCGCTAGGATAGCCATCCTGCAAAAGTTATGTAGCATGGCCATAAAAACTCGTAATTTTGGGAGGAAATGACCTGACGAGTGACCGCCAAAGACTACTGGATATGACGTCTTTTTAACTTTTTTTTAATGATTTGAGTCGAACGGAAGCACACCTTTTTTCAACCGTCAGGTAATCTGGCGGTTTACTGCGACAGGTGTGGTTGCTTTCCGGTTTTGGAAGATACCACGGTCCAGGGAAGACACAGTCACCAACGAACTAGGGAGATAACTGAAGCCTTTTACATTTACAAGTTCAAAGACAACTGTGTCACCGCGCATTCGATAAATTTGTATGATTGTGAGTTGGCATTCATGAGGGGCTTTAACTTGTGATGATCATGTGACAGTCATGGGTCATGATATATTTTTTGTTTGGTGTGACCACGCCGTTGGGCCTTTCTTTATACCCGTGTCCCACAAGAGCGACAGACAGAAACAAACGACAGCGACAAGTCTCAAACCTATGCAGCATGCTCCCGATGGCACCTGCGCACACCAGCTCGGAGCACGTGGAGCGAAAGCTCGCGCTGCAGAACCCAGGGATCTTGGGTTCGAGCCCCACCCCTGCCCGTTTCGGTATGGATGAGCATCGTACCGGCGTGCGGTCGTGTATCACTACTGCGTGATGCACGTTAAAGACCCCAGGCTAGCGGTGTTACCGCACTGGCTAAATTGCTCATCTACAGCTGGGAGACTCGTCGCCCCTGTGAGGCAGACCAAGTTCTAGGCTGTATAAACATACACACAACCCAATTTTTTTTTTCGATGGCACCTTTGGCAGGCGTTTAGTCGTTCGGTGCTCGTGAAGTAAGCATGAGCGATTGTAAGACTGCCAAAGATACCCTCGCGTGCATGATGCTCGTGCTTGAGCATAGCCTCCTTTATTCTACCAAGCCTCTCAAATCGCGAAAGGCTCTGGTTTGAGGCTAGTCATTGTCGTTTGTTTCTGTCTGTAGCTCTAGTGCGACACGGGCATTAGAAATAAACAGTTCACAGTCAGCGCTCCGCCAGTGTACATCTTCTCCGTCCCGTGTCCTTGTTCACAGTTTTAAAACACGCACACACGCAAGCACGCACGCACGCACGCATGCACGCGCACACACACAGACACACACACACACGCACACACACGCACACGCACACACACACAGACACACACACACACACACACACACTAAGGCCACATGATAAGGTAATAACTTCGTGGACGGTCGCCTCAATTTCGAACACGCGCCTCTACGATCTGCGAATGGGCAGATGCGCTTCGCAACCCAGGCAGCGCAAGGTGTTGGGCCAATATTGGAAGAGCATTGGCAAAAAAAGGTCCAATGATGGTCCACTTTAGCCAATCTGCTCCCAATATTGTCTATGCCATTATATAGAATCTTCAGTGATGGCCCAGCTTCTCCAATGACCAACCAACATTGAAAGCACATTGGCATAAAATGGACAATGATGGCCTGACAGTTCCATTGGCTTGCCAATATTGGATGAACACTGGCATAAAATGGGCAATGCTGGCCTGTCAGTTCCATTGACTTGCGAATATCGGATGAACACTGGTGTAAAATGGGCAATCTTGGCGTGTCAGTTCCATTGGCTTGCGAATATTGGATGAAAACTGGCGTAAACCGGACAATGTTGGCCAGTCAGATCCATTGGCTTGCGAATTTTAGATGAAGACTGGTATAAAATGGGCAATCTTGGCCAGTCAGTTCCATTGGCTTGTGAATATTGGATGAAGACTAGCGTAAACTGGACAATGTTGGCCTTTCAGTACCGTTGTCTTGCTAACATTGGATGAACATTGGAATAAAATGGTCAACGTTGGCCTGTCCGTGTCGTCGGCATTCGAATATTTGATGGGGACTGGCATAAAATAAACACTGTTGGCATGTCTGTAGCATTGGCTTGGCAACGAGCTTATAATGGTTACTGTTGTCCTGTTGGTACTACTGGCTCATCGTCATTTCAAGAACACAGTGGCATATAATGGTCAGTGTGTGTTAGTCCATTGGCTTAATAGTGGAAGCATGTTGGAATAGCCTGATTTATACGCGTTCGTGCCACCTCAACAAGGTGAATTTGTTCGAGCGCATGTAAATTTTATGTTATTTTTCAAAGCGCAATTCAGGTGCTTTTCTGCAAAGTAAACAAGACAATAACAAGATACAGAGCTTAATGGCGAAGTTTTGCTCCTTCACTGTGCATATATATTAAGGAGTCCCCAGCGATATGGGCGCATCAGGACCGCCAACTGGAAAAAGACAAGCAAGAAAAGAAAACGATGTCCGTGTTATAGTGTCAACATAATAGATTATTATGTTGACTCTGTGATCTCGACAGAAAAGCTTCGTACCCTAACTACGGTATTGTGGCCTGCACCTCGTGTCAGGCGAAGAACTTCTTTTCTATTGACTGAAACAAGGTACTATTATGAAATATGGTTATACAACGACGGCTCTATCACTTTACGGCAATATACTGGTGCCACAAAATAAGAGCCCTAATGCCTCCTACATGGCGCCAAGGCACTGATAGCAGACGACAATGTTGGTCTTGATTTAGAGTCTAGCCGGATGTTGGTTTTGATTTAGAGTCTAGCCCCTTTTTTTCCGCATTTGATTTATCATTGTCTCTTTTTAATTTTGACATTAAGCTCCGAGCTGATTTCGAGGCTTCGTGTCTGTCAGTCCCTTTTCGTCCTCTTGCTGTAGAGTTATCATGTCTAAGCAATCTCTACTACATTGGTTTTTGTAAACCCGGATAGCAAATGCCAGCAGAAAAAAACGAAAGAATTCGAGAGAGAAAGAACTGTTCAAGAGAGTGTCGGGCGCCGACGGCCTCGGAACGGCTTCGGAAAGGGCGAGAGAGATGATTATAATAGGGAGCCTTCATGTGCGCTTTGCTATGGTGATGCCACCCTTTGTAATACCACTCGCCGACAAACCAGCAGCCATTTTGGTCTCGGCGATAATCCTTGGGGCTTATAACCCTACCGGAAACAAGCACCTTGACATTCACACATGAGTTACAAAAAGAAAGCAAACTGCAATTCTTGGACCTTGAGCTATCGTTTTTGGGGGACCTAGGGTACCTTCATGTGCGCTTCGCATAGAGTGATGCCAACTGCCTGTTTCCCTTTCTCCCGCCGCCATTTTGTTCCTCATTGTTACCCCGTGCGTTTCCCGTGCGCCGGAAAGTGGCCTTTGTGTCCATCGGTCCCCCCACCCGAGGGGGGAAATGCTAATCCTCCCTCGGGGTGTAGGCCCGTTTGTCATGTGAGAATTCGTCATAGGCCAACTGGTAATAGGCCCGTTCGTCACAGCGGAATATTCGTCATAGGGGAATTTGCCACTAGGAATGTTTGTCCCTGTTCGAACCGGATATTCGAATTGCCCAACTTATATTCACTTGGCTTTGCATGCAATAAAGACTAGTACGGTATATTTCATCGTTACTGAAGAGACGTAACATCCGAAAAAGGCATCGTTGTACTTAGAAAACAACAGGTTTATTGAGCGAAATAAAAACAAAATTAAACTGCGATATTCCGAGCTGCCGCTGTCACAGTTTTCAAGATGATTGCGACCATCGCAGCGGATGACAATGATCTGAAGACGCCGGTTGCAGTCGGCGTGCTTCTTCGACACTCTCGAAGATGTCGTGCCGCTTTTTGTTGGAGCCAGCTTCATCTCTGTCAAGGACTGCTCACTCTTGATGCAGCCCAGGAACGCCCAGATATTGGGAGGCCTGCAGACCACGTTGCTCTGGCATAAAAAGAACGCACTCTCGTGGAGAATGCTTTCTGAGTGGACACCGTACTGAAATTTTGAGCCACAATTGCAAAAATGTGCTACAGCAAACTTCCAAATTCTCTGAGGATTAGGTCA
This sequence comes from Ixodes scapularis, assembly GCF_016920785.2. Classification (NCBI taxonomy): domain Eukaryota; kingdom Metazoa; phylum Arthropoda; class Arachnida; order Ixodida; family Ixodidae; genus Ixodes; species Ixodes scapularis. The sequence goes on along the minus strand of NW_024609838.1, from coordinate 82,820,206 downwards.
GTTCTTACTTGCAGCCCCCGGTGCCACGCTTCGATGCTGTTGTTCGTCCTTGGCATTTCCGCTAGTGTTTATTCTCTAACGCAGTGGTTCTCAAATGGGGGTCCGCGAAGGCATTTTAGGGGTCCGCGAAGCCCAGCCTCATCAGTCAAGCCCGGCAATAAAACTTGTTTTTTTCTTTGATTACGAAGAAACGTTCCAATTTTCGGGGGATTTTTCTTGTGTATATATCAATAGGAGAACTCTACTTCACACTAGCACTTAGTTATATCCATTTATTAAATTTTTATCATAATTAACCTATACTCTCCTTCCCCTCATCACGAACGGGGTGCTCCATCATCCCCGCCGATCCACAAGGGCTCGGCAAAACATCAGTGGCTGAGAACCACTGCTCTAACGGACCAAACCAGAGGAGGTAAGGTGGCCGACGACGAGCCGTTTAGACGGGATCTCCCGATATACACGTCCTTGAAGTAGTCCGCCACGAGTGAGGCTAATGAGGCATTGGTGGGGAAAACCTTGAGAAGGTCTTGGAAGGCCTCGGGAATGTCGGCGATTGGCAATTGAAGGCCAATGCGGGAAGCATCCTCATCTGAAAATTCACAAGAAATAAAGTAACCAGTCGGCTTAACTGAAGACGACAGTAAGATATATAAATAGAATTCCGCATACCAGAACGGCAAACTCTTCATCTCAATTATAGCGACTCTGGTGACCACTGGCGCACAGCTTCCATGTGCACCGACTGGGAGAAGTGAAAAAAGCATGCCTGTATCCTAGCGCCAGGAATCATGGCTAGTATCGCGGTGATGGCCGCTATCTTGAAGTTCGTGTAAGCTACCTCAAGGCTGTTGGCCCCCATGTGACTGAGCACGACGTCAAGAAACCTTAAAAAGAGCGAACATATTTTGAAGTGTTTGAATGCATATCCAACAATAGGGCCACCGAGCGTTTCGTTTTATACGTTTATCAGAGCTCTTGAGTGCTTACCTTCTGTAGGCAGCTTCACATTTGTTGGGCAGCAAGCCGTAAACCATTGGCACTACCACTCCATTGAGTGTGGCATGCACCGTGCGTGACTTTAAAGGTCCCGTCCGCGAACCACGTAGTCGCCTGAGCAAGACAGCTCAAGTTGCGCTCGGTAGCAAAGATCAAGATTCTTTCGCTGCCGCCTTCTCCGCTGTTGTGGAGGAAAAAGGAATCTCCTTTGGCTGTGGTTTGCATGCGGGTAAAACAGTCAATAATATAATAATATTATTAATGTCGCGCACTGTGATTTTTCGCTGCAATACACTTTACCTTAGACTTTGTGGGCATTCGTATGTCGGCTCTGCAAGAAGGTACGGTGCACTCGAAATTCGCCCGCTGCCTTTGCTTGCGGATTGTGCGCCAAAGTGTTGACAGTGCGGGAATCTGCGATGCAGTGACGACATTGACACGGGCAGCCGAATCCAGAAGTATTTGGTGCGGTGCTAAACGGTCTTCCACTGGAATAAAGAAGGACGTTAGTGAACTTGTTTTGGGAGTATAAGAGTAGGAAAAAATTCTGGTACATATCAGCCTTTTGCTTCATTTGATGACGATCCCGAAGCACGTTTATCTCTCTGGGGTCACCGGCATGCGTATGGTCACTGGAATAAGAGATTTAACGAGTCTTGGCGTGATCGGTGACTATTTTAGTTTTACAAACTCCTCTTCACCAGCAGGTCCAATACAACGTAGTTCCGGTAACCCTAAAGCAAGTGTAGGAATGTCCTTCGTGAAGATGCATATCGCCACCTCTCTTAGTAGTAACTACCTCCATTTAAAATCGAGAGTGAGATGGGAAGCAAAAGAGAGCAGTCTATTATAATCCGGGAGCAACCGGCATGGTAAACCCTAGAACGGGGCACAAAAAAAAAGAATGGGTTTAGTGGGTTTTTTCCTATTGTGAACTTTGTGTTCTCGAGGTTCTTTTGTTAGTAAGGTGACCCACATAAGACAACATGCAGGCTAAAGGCTGCATGTTGCCTTATCTTGGGGTCATTGGGACATGCTTTTGTTCCCGTTCGTATAGCAGTCAACCTCACTGACCTGGTAGGGATTTGGTTGGGTGACCCCCTTTCGTAACTTTTTTAAGAAAACAAATTAGAAAAAAAAACATTGAACGATGTTGGGGTCATTGTGTGACGAACTGCTATCGTGACGAATCATCCTATGACGAATGTTCCGCTGTGACAAATGGGCCTGTTACCAGTTGCCCTATGACGAATCGACATGTGACGAACGGGCCGTATCCCCCTCCCTCGGTGGGTTCCACAACGCTGCTCCGAACTTGTGAGATAAGGTGCTTGTTTCCGGGAGGGTAATAAGCCCCACCCTATTGGAATAACGTACAAGAAACAAACCTGCCGCTTTTACAATTCTGGTATGACACCATCATAATTTCTTGGTATTATATATGCAGCCAGTTTGGTTTGGCGTTCTGCATAACTGGAGATACCGGCACCGCTATGGCTCCGGGTCTGTCTATACTGGCAGCCAGTTTGCTTGCCGATATGATTCCGTGTGGCTGGTATGATTTTGCGTCCGATGACGTAGGCGACCGCCTTCTTTCCAACAAAACGCTTACGCCACAGGACCACCGTTATAACTAAATCATACATGCAGAAAGACGACCGCCATCTTCCAACAAAAACGTCCATCGTTCACTACCGGTATCGGACATACACCATGTATGTCGAAAAAGAACATAAGCCGCGTTTACATGAATGCGACTTAGTCGCATTGAATCCAGTTGCCGCATTCAATATATGGTCATGTAAACGGCATAATGCGCAAAGTGCATCGCATTTTGGAACGGGAAGGATAATCGCAAGGCGCTCGCTGCGGGAGCGAGTGAACAGCTGAGAACATGGCGGCGGTCAACCTCGTCGGCGGCGCGGAGAGCGGTCCCGCAATTTTTTTTCCCGAGAACAAACGCAAGCTTTTGTTTCGATCATAAGTAAGCGGAATATAGCGGAGCTGCTCGGTGAGGGCGGCCCCGTCCAAACCTTTGCGAAGTACGACTTGCGCGTCCGAAGGGGTCACAATGGCTTCAGTGCAAGCACGAATGACACCGAGAGCTCCGAGCACTGTAGAGCACTGCATGGTAGCGCAGAACGAGCAGCTCCTACTTCGGTGCCGTTCCTGGCTGCGCAAGAGCCTCTCGGACTCGGGGTCCGGTTGGTCCGGTCACGATCGGCGAGGTCTGGCGCGGCGAAACGCGGAGGCTTCCTCAAAGCGTGCGCACACACGTCGCCTCTCGTTCAGAGTGAACCGGCGGCCCGGCCTGGAGTCCTAAACGCCTTGGTTTTGATGCTTCTTCCGTCTCGCAACTTCTTCCACAGCACCGGAGACAGCGGACACGATCTTTACTTTCACTGAATGCGTCGAAAGGACTCCACGTGCGATGCACCGGAAAACGTGGTGCGGCTGGTGCCGGAACGGAACTGCGGAACTTCGAGCTTTGAGTTAACGTGCACGGCACGAAACCGATCGTAACACCAAGCCGCGGATACCGCATCGCCGGTCGACAGCGGCAAACGGCCCGTTGCTCGTACTCGGCAAACTCGGCGTCTTTTCGTGGCCCCTCGCGTCCTCGCAACCAGCCACAAACTCACCAGCCCGCAACCGTAGCGACCGTAGCCGGCGTTGGAGAAAACCGAAACCGAAACTTAAGGCTTCCGCCCAGTGGCTTCGGTGCTTCCGCTGCCGCGGGTTTTCTAACTTCACGGCTTGCACTTCCGGTCGTCGCGGAGATGGCGAACAATGGCGAAGATAGTGCGATGTGGTTCGTTGGCTCGTGTAGGGTTACGGGACAGATGTTTTGCGGTCCGTTTCTTCTGCGTCTCTGGTTCTAAACTCGACGGCGCCTCTCATAGTTCAACCAGGTGTGGTCGGCCTGGGTCAGCGCGGTCGGCTCGCCTCGTCCGATCTCCGGACCGCCGGCGACTTCCGAGTTCTTTAGGCCTGGGATCCGAAGGCGTCTGTCTCCGTGAAACGGTAAGCGAATCTCGTCCCGTTTTCGTTCTACTTTTAAATTACGTTTGGTGCGCTACAGTGTAAGCATGCGTGCCAAGTGTTCGTGACAATTTTGAACTAGAATAATTGTGCTTCATTGCGGTTTGTCATTTACCGAAAATGTAAATCGAGCAATGAACGAGGAGTAAATCGAGCAATGAACAAGGAGCCATGCTTGAGAACGATGTATGTACGATGTTAACTTCTCTCTACCTGTGCGGCTTTAAAGAAAGTCAAGACTGGTTACGGTTGGATGCGAGGCTGGTCCCAATGCAATGTTAAGCACTTAGAGCGCCTTTCTGAACGGCATGTAAGCAATATAGCGATCAACGAGACGAGCGACGGCGAGAAGCTACGAGTGCCGGCGCCGAGCGACGAAGATTTCTCACTCCCGCTGCTTGCGCCGCTCGGTTCTTGGGATTCTAGAAAACGTCGCTCATCGCCTTGGTCGCTCGCAATAATCGCTTTCATAATGTGTGTATCGTCGCGCGGCCGTGTTTATTCGAATATAAGTCGACCTTTTTTTTTTTCCTTCTTTTTTTTTCGGAAATTGTGACCAAAGAATTTCGACACCTGCATTCGCGACCAAATTTTGCGACCCTACCGGAGGCATGAAGTTATCCGAGTCACCGAGCCGGCGTTGCCGTAGAGCCGCGCCGCTTCTTGTTTCAAAAAGCTTTTGGTAACCGAAATGGCTCGCCGCCCGCGGTGGCCCCTGCCGCTCCTCGGGCGTCGGTTTCGACATCGCGCCTCTAGCGTTCCTCTTGCTGGGCAACGGGGAAGGTGAGGAACGCGATGCGCCACGCACTTTACACTCCATCCTTGCAAACGCGCACAAAAAAAAAAAAATGTTATTTTTGTTAGTTGCTTGAGGCGGCTCGGCTCGCGTGTTGCTCATAGCGACACGGCGGCTTTGCTTGCGTCTTTGTAGTTTGTCTTCCGTCGCTTCGCACCTTCTTTAGTTTCTTGTCGTCATTTTACAACGGTGTCAGTGAAGTATTGCTGCGAATATGCGAGGATGTCTACCCAGCTGAAGAAGCTTCGGACGACGATGACATGTCGAGAAGTTCTGACGGTGATGAAGTTTTTGGCATCGCCCCGTGATTTAGCTGAGAGTGATGTAAATAAAGGTTTGTTTCTTTATTTTGCCCAAAATTTCCCCTGTTCTTAAAACTAAAAAAAAGTCGACCTATATTTGAATTCTTTTTTTTTTTATTCTCTATGGACCCAGTAAATAGGGTTCGACCTATTTTCGAGTAAATACGGTAGCTTTTAATTTTTATTTTGGTTTACGTCGGACGCAACTCGAATGCTTGACAGTTACGTTGGGCGTAACTTTAATTTTTATTTCGGGTTCCGTTGGACGTAACGTTAGACACTCCGTTACACTTAAGGAAAATAGGGGCTGCTGGTTCATCATATAAACCAACCATTTGTGTTTAATTAAAATGCATCACTGACCTCAAAAAAAAAATACTGCTATCCTAGAGTTTATGCTATAGGAATGTAGCGCTTCAGATAAATTTGTTAATTTTTACTTTTAGTCCCTGCCCCCTCCAGATACCACATCTGGCCTAAAGCAGTGTTCCGGACCTCCTTCCAAGACCTCAGGCGGGTCGTCATTCAATCCATGAGTCGGCGGCGTCTCATGGGCGTGTTGCTGTTGCTTACTGGATGGTGCTACCGAGGGAAAAGTGGTCATGCTTGGGAAAGGCAAGTATGGCCGCCGTAAGTATACATATTGTTTTTACCTTTGCTCGAATCCACTTTTAAGAAATGCACAGTTCGCATGTGTGCATCTCTCAATGTTTCCACAGTCGGCTGTGTTTCTTTTTTTGAGTGCTCCAACTCTGCTAGCACTAGTTTCTCTAGATCATGCAAATGGGATGCAACACTAAACCACATATGCTCTCGCAACAAACAGTGCTGTGCAGAAGCACAGTGGAATTTACTCTAGCTTTATAATGCAGCACAAAATAGTTGACTCCAAGTATAGCTACTTTTGTGACTCCGTTTAACCAAAAGCTCTGCCGAAACAAACTTGCCGCCTTATAGGTAGTGCAAAAGAACCTCGCGTGCCTAACCTGGAGAAGGGCATTTTTTTATAGGTAAATTTTTTCTTAAACCAATGCCTTCAGTCTCCTTGAAATGTTAACATCATGTGACACACGGAAGAACAGTAAACTCTTTAATGTTGGCGAGCCTTTAATTTTCGCGGCCTTTAATTTTGCAGAATTCAGTGGCTGCGATTATGTGCTCTGTGACCGATTCGAGAAGAAATAGGGGCCACGAAGATAAGGGGGTTTTACTGTACATCGGAGGAAAGAGGAAGTCACTTTTGTTTGTATGCAAGAGTAAAACCAACAACAACAATCATGGTGTCGACACTTTGTGAGCCTATCTGTGTCTATTGAATGATATCAATTTTGTTTTAGTTCGTTAAACATTGTTGCCTGTACACTGTGGGATGTCGTCTTCAACACGAGCAGTGGTTTTCCCTGAAGCAGGCAGCATGGACGCGTGCCGCAGCGCACATAGTTCATTTGCAGGTGGTACCGCAGGTTGAAGGATGGTTGGCACAATATGGGGGAATCACAATTCAATGTTCTACCTCGGGCGTAGACAAGATTTGCTCATTCTAAATCATTTTGTCTAAAAATCGGGGATTTGCGATGAATGTACCCGCATGGTTGGAAGGGCCAGACAAGCCTTGTGAGCGCTTCGTTTTCTAGCGTCTCAGTCCTGAACCCACTCACGCACCACATGTGTAGATGTTCCAATACGTGGGAGCACTTATTTGGAAAATGGTGAATGGCAACTGTTATCTTTATCAGACTTCTGTATTATGGTCAAAGTTGGACTGCATATTTGCAATACTTTTTCTCACTTAAAAATATGTCATACTAAAATATGTAGAATAGCCGACGACAAAAAGAGAATGGCTGGGCGTCCTCCAGCACGTGCTTGTGCTTTTCACCCCACTTTGGACTGATGTGCTCGCTCCAGGCTCATGAGGCGCTGAAACGTCATCGAAGGTAGCAGACGGGCTGGTGGTGGAACAACGGAGACTTCTCCCTGCCTTCCTCATGCTGTCAGTGAGCGTGTACCTCTATACTCTAACTTAGGTTAACCTGCACAGAGCTGAGGAGAATAGGCTTGGCAAGTGCCCTTACTGCATATGCATTTGTACAGCTGAGGCACTTTCTGAATCAAGAACATTGTGTATCTTACCTTCAAAAACACATCATTTTGGGGGTGCAAAAGGAATTGTAAGGCATATCTTTGTTTGTATTGTCCTATTACGCATCGCAGGCACGTAGCCAGGGGGAGGCTTATGAGGCCCGCCCCCCCCCCCCCCCCGATATCTTCCATTTTGCAAGGGTCCTCCTCTCCCCCCTCCCCCTCATACAGCATTTTGTTATGAGTGGGCCCCCCTGAAACGAAATCCTGGCTACGTGCCTGACGCATCGACTACAACTTAATGCGGAGTCGACCCACCTTGTTGATAAATTTAATGCCTGCCAGGTAATTTGTTTTGCATTCAGTTAATATATCAGTATTCAGTTAGGTATCCCAAGTCATTAGTCGTTGAGATGCAGTCTCTCTGTAAGTCAGTCATGTTTAACATTCATAAAACTGCTTGTCAAATAATGGCACTGTCGAGGACATGTACTCGGCTCGAGCAATCGCTGTCCACAAGCTGGTTGTGTGGATACAGGCAGCAAACATCCCGGTTGAAACGTCCTTCCTCCCAATGTAGCTCAAGACTAGGTCAGGGCCCCACTCACAAACGTCTATACTTTGCATCTCTTTAAGCTGGACCACTTTTGACACTACAAGCCATTGCAGCAAAAACAGTGTGACACATGATCATAAGCTCGACGTACCATGGCGTCCAATTTGAAGGTCACATGGCTTGCAGCTTCTGCCGTGGTTAAGTTTAAACTGAGATAGTTTGGAATAATGCTCTCGGTTTTTAGTGTTGCCCGGCACGGTTAACAATTTGGTGATATAGTGCTGCATTGAAAAATCTGCATTCGTGACTGTATATATCACCTTATGAATGCATACTAGCTATTAAACTCTCCATTCTGCAGAGAAATGAAATGCACTTTGCTTCCAATTGCAGCTACTTCTGGAACTTCATGGTATGAAGCACCTTATGGCTGCAAGCTCTGACCGATCTTGTTCTCTGGTCTGCGCAGGCCCATTGCAGGGAGTCACTCCGAGAGCCTCACCAGAGGTTCCTGCCCGTGGTAGTTCTAAATTTTTTTCTTGTAGGTATGGATCCTTTCTGTCTTTCCCTAATGTACTCGGGCGTTTTCTTTTCATTGACGCAGATTTGCCTCAAAATTGGTTCAGCAGAGAAATGGATGCTGTACAACTGTATCCCGCATATTTTGTTCAAGATAACTTTTCTTTGCGAAAGTTAGATTTTTTTTATAAAGGTTAGTCTTTTTTGTTTTTATTTACAAATTTATTTGAGTTTCCATGGGCAACACTAAGACGTTATGCCAAGGGCAAGGACAAGTTCACTGCTCTAACTTGTTTTCAACTGATTGCAAGAAATTTTGTTAATGTCGCGAAACCTCTTTCCAGCACTTGCTTTGCAGCATGGAAACAAATTATACATGGGACATACTCTTTTTTAGACTGCTTGCTCATTCTGCAGGTCTGCCTTCTATAGATGTCGTGCTACTGGAGAGCAGGCGAATTCGATTGTTGGTTTTGCCATTGCTTTTTTTTAGCCGTTGTCTTAATAGTTCTTGTAAATTTAAAAATTTTCCTAAAAAGCAAGTCGGCAAGAATATCTAGTTTGACTAGTTAGCTGAAAATAATGATCTAGTACCCTTTAGTCAGTAAAATAGATAGTGTGTGCCGCTGTTAGTGTCAAGTAGAGATGCACGCTTTTTAGGCACTTTGCGCAGAGTGGTACCCATTTTTATTGGTTAGCCTCTTGGTGCGTCAACTAAACTCTTTCTATCCAGACACCCGCCCTTTGCTTTTATTTGGCAGGCTTTGGCAATAAAATAATATAGTGTTATTCCTCGGTGGCTTAAAAACCTAAAGAAAGAAGTTTCTTCATGTTTAAACGCAAAGTTTTATAAAGGCAAAAATCAATTAAGCCAGTAGCAGACGACACATAGCCTCAACAGTGCTCCGCGCCAACAGCGTTGCGTCAAAATAGCGGTCGTCTCCTTTTTGCTGCCTTCTCGCTCCCTCCTTCGGCGCTCTCGTCCCTTTCCTCCTCTCCGGCACCTTTGTCACCACACCCACTGGTTAAACTCTCCCACTATACGGCTCTGCATTGCAGTAGTAGTTTTTGTTTATAGTCTTTAGAGTTAAATGTGAATATTTGACAGAAATCTCCCAGGTTGGGGTGAAAGAGGGTTAAATGAATGCATTTGATCATTCGCCTTAATTCGGTACCCATCATTTCAAGGCCTGTGTGGCCTTGTCCTGGGGTGTGTCTATGACTGTGGCTGTGAAGGAGCAGTTTTTTAATAGGTGCACGTACAAAGTATAAAAACAAAAGGATCTATATGCTGATCACGAAAGAATATGCTAGCCATTCTAATGTAGCTCTGCCAAGTACTTGATTGTGATTTGTTTTTATTTCCAGCTACTTGGTTGCCTCAAGATCTGGAGATCCTAGTGGCCACAAGCTTGAACTCAATCTTCTTCTGTGGTCCGGCCAGGACCATGGGGGAGGTAATCCCAGCAACAAGAGCATCACAGTATCTCCCTGCCTGTGACTTTCGATTAGCATCACGACAAGGGAGTCCTCATGCCACCAAGTGTTAGGTATGCTACTCGAAATAAGCATTCTTACCTCTTCTTGAAGTAAACAGCAAAAGCACTACTAAGCCTAAAATGCAAAAAACATTCAAGTCTCGGGTTGGATGGAGTTCCAATTACAAAAGGGCGTCTGCAGACATGATTCACATGTGAACTTAAAGCCCACGGATGTAGGTTCGACAGAGTCACAGAAATAACTTCCCGCAGATGGCTTCGCTAGTGCTATACACAAACAAATTCTTAAAATAATCATTGTGTTACGTTGGTGTCATCAATCTTATGTACCTACCCCACCCAGCAGTTGGGAGATGTGAAGTATAAAAAAAATGGGAACTTGCACATTGTCAGCTCTGCAAAGATAATATATTGAACCGAGCATAGCACGTTCAACTTAAGAAAGCAATTCAGTGCAGGCCTAGTTTTAAGCTTCACATATTTGTTATTGCCCTTCATAATGAAGTAAAAACTGCTTAAGTTGTGGCCCACTACAGGCTTTCTATTAGTGTTAAAAAGTGTTAAGGCAGTTTAAACAGCTCGCTCCAAATATTTTCTTGAAATGCATATGTTTATGGAAATTATTATCTGGATGTTTGCAGACAGTCAGGGTGAGACCAATCTTTAGTGCCAAGTGTTCCACTTATTCAGAGTTGGTTGAGTCTGTAAATATTGTAGGTCGCAAATTAAATTTTTATAGTATGCGATGGGCACAATCATCCGTAATGACTAGCTCTACCTAGGGGAACTTTATACGTTTACTACGGCAAGATGGTTTCGCAAAACTAAGTATTTAGTTTATTCAACTCCTGCACTAACCTTATCTCTAGAAACTTTTTATATTCTTTACGATGCTGAGTTAGGATTCTGGAAGTAGTTTTTCTAGAACTACGCTAGACATTTCCAGTTCATAATTTTTCTCGCAAAGCATTCGAGAGAGTCAAACCCTGTAATATACGGATGGAATTCCAGAATGATGCGACTGGCAGTTTGAAACATTCGGCACTGTAACAGTAACAATGACATGTCACTTGCCTATGTAATGCTCATTGTCGCAGATCAAACCGCTTTTTTAGTCTGCACTCATTTTCAGTGGACTCATTCAGCGAACTCGCACCCGAGACTGCAGTGCTGGGTTCTGCGAAGTAATTTGCATGAATATAGATTCAACAGGTTTCTTTGAGCGTGCGTCTAACACGTATTCTTCATATTAAATCTGCTACTGTATTCATGACCATGTCCTTAATTGTATCCACATTCCAGCTTATTTTTATTTTGACATTTGAGTTTTCTTCAGTACTTTTCTCAACATCTGTGCTTGCTGGGCCGTACTCAAGGCCACACATCTTGTCTTTCACTATTACATCAATATATAAAACTGTTGATGCCGAGTGAGAATTCAAGGTACCGAATCTGTCGTGCGAGTTAAATAAGAACCAATAAAAAGCTCTACAAAGGAAATTTTGTTAAAGGAGGCTGTATAAGCATTAGAATAGCACATGCCATGCTAAAAAAATATACAAATTCTTGTTAGGTATGCAAGGATGACACTGCTGTGCTGTTTCTGATGTGTCACAAAAAAAATCAGTGCCATACAGTGTTCCTTATGGAAGTACAAACTGTCGAATTCAAAGCCCAGAAGTTTTATTCAAGAATGTTCCTCAATACAAATGTATTTAGAGATCTGAGCCACTCACTCATACATGACTATGTGGCGAACATTCATTTTCATGTGCATTATAGTTTACAAGGTCTAGTCTGCATTGATTTATTGCATTCATGCTGAAACTGGGAGGGGTTCTCTGGGTATGAATAAAGATATAAACATTTCTTAAAATCAAAACATTTGAGAACAGACTATATGGCTCTGCATTGCAGTAGTAGTTTTATTTGTAGTCTTTACAGTTGAATGTGAATATTTGACAGAAGTCTCTCAGGTTGGGGTGAAAGTGGGTTAAATGAATGCATTTGATCATTCGCCTTAATTCGGTACCCGTCATTTTAACGCCTACGTGGCCTTGTCCTGGGGGGTGACTATGACTAAAATAAGAGGATCTATGTGCTGATCACGAAAGAATATGCTAGCCATTTTAATGTAGCTCTGCCAAGTACTTGATTGTGATTTGTTTTTATTTTCAGCTACTTGGGTGCCTCAAGATCTGGAGATCCTAGTGGCCACAAGCTTGGACTCAATCTTTTTCTGTGGTCTGGCCAGGACCATGGGGGAGATAATCCCAGCAACAAGAGCATCGCAGTATCTCCCTGCCTATGACTTTCGATCAGCGTCACGACAGGGGAGTCCTCGTGCCACCAGGTGTTAGGTATGCCACTTGAAATAAGCATTTTTCTTACCTATTACTAGAACAGCAAAAGCACTGCTAAGCCTAAAATGCAAAAAAACATATTCAAATCTTGGGTTGGATGGAGTTCCAATTACAAAAAGGAGTCTGCAGACGTGATTAACATGTGAACTTAAAGCCCGCGGATGTAGGTTCGACAATGTCACAGAAATAACTTCCGGCAGATCGCCTTGTTCGTGCTTTACCCAAACAAATTCTTAAAATAATCATTGTGTTTCGTTGGTGTCATCAATCTTATGTCCCTACCACACCCAGCAGTCGGGACATGTGAAATATAAAAAAACAGGAACTTGAACATTGTCAGCTCTGCAAAGATTTATATAGTAAACAGAGCATAGCACGTACAGCTTAAGAAAAAAATTCAGTGCAGGCCTATATTCATGGTTCACATATGTGTAATTGCTCTTCATAATGAATTGAAAACTGCTTAAGTTGTGGCCCACTACAGGCTTTCTATTAGTGTTAAAAAGTGTGGTAGAAAACATGATTGCGCTTGGAAGACGGGGACATAGGAAGGACAGACACAACAGAGCGCTAACATTCAACTGATTTAATTCAAGAACCTCAGCGTAGAAGCGGACTTTGTCACCGCACCACATCTCAACCAATCCGTTCTGCCACGGACCGCAAGTATGCCAACTCCTTATCCGCCAAGTCAATTGACGCCATACTGACACAACTTGTGCCGGAACTATTTATAGTGTCAGCCTCCATAATCTCGCTAACAGTCCTATCTTTGTGCCTCTCAAGAACAGTAGACGAAGCAAATAATTGTTTGCACCCGCAGTCATGACAGTGACACGACAGATCATCACTGCGAGTGCAAACCATTATTTGCTTTGTCTACTGTTCTTGCTAGGCACAAAGATATGACTGTTAGAGAGATTATGGAGGCTGATGCTATAAATAGTTCTGGCACGTGTTGTGTCAGTGTGGCGTCAATTGACTTGGTGGATAAGAAGTTGGCGTACTTGCAGTCCGTGGCAGGGCCACGGATTGGTTGAGATGTGGTGCGGTGACGGAGTGTGTTTTTACGCTGAGGTTCTTGAATTAAATCAGTTGAAAGTTAGCACTCGGTGGTGTCTGTCCTTCCTATGTCCCCGTCTTCAAAGCGCAATTATGTTTTCTAACGTACCGTACCAACTTGCCCAACAATCAGCACTTGTTAAAAAGTGCTATTGTGTTTTAAGCAGCTCGCACCAAATATTTTCTTGAAATACATAGGTTCATGAAAATTATTACGTAGATGTTGGCAGACAGTCATGGTGAGTCCAATCTTTAATGCCAAGTGGTCCACTTATTCAGAGTTAATTGAGTTTGTAAATATTGTAGGTCGCAAATTAAATTTTTATGGTTCGCAATGGGCACAATCATCCGTAATGACTAGCTTTACCTAGGGGAACTTCATACGTTTACTACGGCAAGATGGTTTCGAAAAACAAAGTATTTAGTTTATTCAACTCCTGCACTAACCTTGTCTTTAGAAACTTTTTATATTCTTTGCGATGCTGAGATAAGATTCTGGAAATAGTTTTTCTAGAACTACTCTAGATATTTCCAGTTCATCATTTTTCTCGCAAAGCATTCGAAAGAGCCAAACCCTGTAATGTACGGAGGGAATTCACAGAATGATGCGACTGACAGTTTGGAACATTCGGCACTGTAACAATAATAATGACATGTATGTAATGCTCATTATCGCAGATCAAACTGCTTTTTCCGTCTACACTCATTTTCAGTAGACTCATTCAGCGAACTCCCACCTGAGACTGCAGCGCTGGGTTCTGCAAAGTAATTTGAATGAATAATGATGCAACAGGTTTCTTTGAGCGTGCGTCTAACACATATTCTTTATATTGAATCTGCTAACTGTATTCATGACCATGTCCATAATTGTATCCACATTCCAGCTTATTTTTATTTTGACATTTGAGTTTTCCTCAGTTCTTTTCTCAACATCTGTGCTTGTTGAACCGTACTCAAGTCCATACATCTTGTCTTTCGCTATTACATTAATATATAAAACTGTTGATGCCGAGTGAGAATTCAAGGTACCGAATCTGTCGTGCGAGTTAAATAGGAACCGATAAAAGCTCTACAAAGAAAATTTTGTTAAAGGAGGCTGTATAAGCATTAAAATAGCATATGCCATGCTAAAAAAAATACAAATTCTTGTTAGGTATGCAAGGATGACACTGCTGTTTCTGATGTGTCACAAAAAAAATCAGTGCCATACAGTGTTCCTCATGGAAGTACAAACTGTTGAATTCGAAGCCCAGAAGTTTTATTCAAGAATGTTCCTCAATACAAATGTATTTTGAGATCTGAGCCACTGACTGATACATGACTATGTGGCAAACATTCATTTTCATGTGCATTATAGTTTACTAGGTCTAGTCTGCATTGATTTATTGCATTCATGCTGAAACTAAGAGGGGTTCTCTGGGTATGAATAAAGAGATAAACATTTCTTGATATCAAAAGATTTGAGAACGGACAAAAGGAAGGATCTGAGAACGGTATCTTAGATTCTCTTCTTTTTCTTACAGTATATCTAATGTTCACTTTATTTCACCTGATGCATTTAGTTTTTAGCGCAGCTGTTAGCACCCGTTTCCGCGTTTCGCGGCGTCGCTGTCGGCATAACCGGCCAACTAAACTTGGCAGGAAATTGAATTAATGTTGTGGTCATGTGACGTTAATATTTCCGCTAAGTCTAGCTGAGAAACTGAATGTTTTTATGGATGACGTGACACGGTCATGCGACGTCATTTTCCCCGCTACTTTTAGCGGAAAAACTGCATTTGTGTTGAGGTCATGTGACATCAATTTCTGCGCTAAATTTATTGGGAAACTTAACCCGCTAAATTTAGTGGGGAAATTTCCCCCTAAATGGGAGGGAGCAGAAGAGGAGGAGGGGAGGGGAAGGAGGGGCATACCCTCCCATCTTCCTCTTCGAGAGCTGTACTGTATTTTCTCATTACAGAGAATTGTAAACGTCTCATATTTCATCTCATGTTTTTTCAACTTTTATATTGCAGGTGCGCTTGCAGCACAAATCTGGGTTGTGCTGATCCTCTACGCACAAGTTAGGAACTCCTAAGTGACAAGAGTGGGAGTTTGGTCTGACAGCTCAAGGAACACCATTGTTCAGTATTGAATTTTTAATTATCTTCTTTTGAGCAAAGTTAAGCTTTGCTGCATGCAGTTCTTCTAAAAATAAATACCTGCAACCAAATTTACCAGGTCACGACATTTTGCCTCTGCTATTAGTGCTCCTGGTGAGCCTCGGATAAGAGCTTACTGGTGTGCAAACATCATAATTGTTTGAAACCACTCACTGATGTAGAGACTCATTGACATCCAGCATTCCAGTGAAACGCTGGATATCCACAAGTCTTTCTTGAACATTGCAAGCGGGAAAGGAACCATACAATCATATTGTATTGGGGGATATTCTACAGAGTGTTTTTTTGTATAATTTACAGATTTTTTTAAAAAAAGCCGTAAAAGCTACATTTACGCAGTCTGTACACGTGAGTTATATGGCCAGGGCGGCATAGTATAAAAGGCTAATTTGTAATGATCAGTCGGCTTATTACAGAGATGTGCCAGACTTCTTTCAGAAAACTAGATGGAGGTTCATTCTGGCGTGGTTTTATCCCGCGAATCTGAATACCCCGTTCGTTTTCCACAAAGATATAACTAAACGTGAGAAAACACAAAAAAAACATCCTACCAATAGTGACATCGTAAGAAGACCTTTCAGCCGCCAAGTGTGTGTCGCTCAAGGGCCGTGCGTCCAGTCGCAAGCTTTCTAGGTATATTCTCCCGCATTGGCACCAGTCGTGACACATTTTTCTGCCCCTTTAAAAAATAGCATGTGCGTGCATAGCTTTCATAGGCGCTGAAGATGCGTGAGCAAAGATTTTGAAAGCTGCTCTTGTGACGTCGCTCTCTAGGGAAGTGCTTTCAAAGCGCTTTAAAAATGACTTAATGCAGCCTCGATTAATTAAATTAGCAAATAATTTTGATATTTGAGATTCTGGAGGTCAAATGAAGAAGATTTAAAAGTGTTTTCTCAAATACGAAACCGCTTCAGCCTCTCTCTAAGTATAGTATGTTCCTGAAATTTTTAATCAGTGAAAATAGACCCGTGGTTCCAATTAGAAACTTCTAAGCATCATCAAAACACACTAAATCAATTTTCTTTGTGAAGATATAAGACAAGAGCAGCATTTTATGGTGTTCTAAAAAAATGGTCAATTTGGACGCGTTTCCAGACTTCGGTTTCTTACCAGAGCGCATCTTTGCACCTACGGTCCTGCTGCCCGGTGGCCGCAGTGCGAAGCCGCCCCCTCGCCTCCCTCGTAGGATGGAGGGAAGCAAGGCGCACGTGTGTTGCGCGTCTAAGCCCCTGGGGAACAGGACCGCGGGCGCAAAGATGAGCTCTGATAAGAAACTGAAACCTAGAAACTCGTCCAAATAAAGCATTTTTACAGAATGCGTAAAATGCTACCCCTGCATTATATCCTTCTAAAAAGAGTTGATTTTGTGGTTTTCAGTGACTCAGCAAGTTTCCAATAGAAACCATAGTTTCATTTTCACTAATTAAAAAGTTAATTAACAAATTGTATTTAATTATCTGACTGATCGTTACGACTAGGTCCCTAACTGCGTACGCCTGGCCATATAACTCGCCTGCACAAATCGCATTAATTTAGCTTTCACGACCTTTCTAAACATATATGTAAAGCTTAAAACTAAATTGCCGTCTACAACAGTGAAAAGGCGAAACCCCCATGGTGGAGCCATATGGCTCCAACCTGCCGGTATCGCCTTTTCGCTGGTATAGGATGTCCCATATTACGTTATCCATGGATGGTTCTGTCCGCCTCCATGGTTCCGCCATAATCCACTACGCCGGTATAGGATGTCCCATAATACGACACGCTTGTATGGTTCCGCCTACCTGTATCGTTCCGCCTCAATCCACTATACTGGAGCTGCCTTTTCGCTTGTATAGGATGTCCCATATTACGGTTACGCTTGTATGAGCCTTTTCCGTCATCTTTCCATCATCAATATTTTCCAACAGGGCACGGATTATCGCCGAGACCAAAATGGCTGCTGGTTTGTCGGCGAGTGGTATTACAAAGGGTGGCACCACCCTAGCAAAGCGCACATGAAGGCTCCCTAGGGGGACCATGTTTGTTGGAAATACGCGCCTCTAACTAAAAGGAAGGGCATCCTTCCTTTTGATTCCGCCCACTCGAAGGTTGTGAAAAGGGGCATAGCTAGTTCGTGCCTGGGGGCTTCCCTCAGAAAGTCATGTTTGCACAGTGCGCAAGGCAGCTTCGAGGGTCAGATAGAACGCCTGCAGAGGGCTGGTTTTCCGTCGAGAGCTTTGATTGGAGTGACAGAAAGATTAATAAAAAAAAATTAAAAGCAATCAGAAATCAAACAGCGATAGACCGACCACGAGGCCCGTTGTCATTCCATATATGCACAATGTCACGCACAATCTAAAAAAGGTAGCCCAGCGCTACAATGTACAGGTAGTTTTTTCAGCACCCAATCAGATGGCGCGACTTTGTCGCCAGATTAATTCCCCAGAGCCATATTCAGATTCGTGCACGACTAACCATCGAAATAAGTACGTCGAACGCTCCACTGGCGTCGTCTACGAAATCCCCATGACGTGTGGGATGACATACGTGGGCCATACGGGCAGGTGCGTTAATGATCGCACCCGAGAGCACGCTGCATCTACAAAAACGACGCCTTCAGGGCACCTTGCAATTCATTGCAATAGATGCTCGTACACCCCAGCCTTTAATAAAACTAAGATTTTGGCTAGGTACAAAAAGAAAGTCTCGCGGGAATTACACGAGGCGTTTGAAACTAGGACCAGGGAGAAAAATTGTATAAGTGACACGTCCCTATCCCTATCTACAAATGAGTTTGAATTTTTGTACGCGGGCTGAGTAGATAGGGTAAACAGGGTTTTTGTGACTTTATAAGGTGTGAATTTTCAATAAACTTCAGTTGAGAGTGCGCCTTGTCCTGTTTCCCTTCGTCTGTGTCCCTGTAGTTTTTCGGCGCTTTTTTGCTTGCTTATCTTAAAAGTTCGGAGCAGCGTTGTCAAACCCACGGAGGGAGCATTAGCATTTCCCTCTCGGATGGGAGGACCGATGTACACAAAGGCCGCTTTCCGACACACGGGAAAACAATAAGGAACAATATGGCGGTGGAAGAGGGTGTGGGAAGGGAAAACAGGCAGTTGACATCACTCTATGCGAAGCGCACATGAAGGCACCCTATACTCCGTTTCAAGCATCGCGTGCAACGCTGAGAAAGCTACTGAAGTAGTGCGCATGAAAAAACACAAAAAAATGTGTTACCCCGCGAGGCTTCGTGGACGAGCGGTACAAGGCGCTGCTCTGGCGATGCCGACGTCTCGGTGGCGGTGGTTGCAATCCACTTAGGGCTTAAAGGTCTTTTTTTCATTTTTTTTCCTCGACCTATTTGTTTGTGCAAGATTGTGCGTATTGCGGAAGTGCATATTTCAATTCCTCTTTTCTTGTTGATTTTTATTTATAAGAAGGTAGACTAGCGGCTGGTGTTCCGCTTGAACCTGCGCCGGCCTCGTCAAAACGGAAGAACGGTCGAGATCCAGGGCGTCTCTATTTAAAGCCGTTTATTTACATGGTAGCGTGAAAATCAGAGAGTACCTTGAGAGTGTGGTGTACGGTCCTTTATATAACGAATACTGTGATTAGGGGACCGCACTGCCGTTGGTCAGACGGCTTGGCATTCCCTCACGTGATGTGACTTCATGGAAGTTTCCTTCAGAGTCGGAATACTCGCCGGTGTATGGAAGAAGTCATCCAGACGGCAGTATCTCGGTGCTCTGGTGCCGGCGCCTCCATGAACCGGGAGTGATTCACAATAGACGCGTACAGAACACACGGCACTCGAGATCAGGATCGAGTGTTGTTTCCTTTTCGAGGAAAGCAGGGGCCTCGGAATACAGGCGCGGGCATGTGCGTCGTTTAGTTAGCCGACCAAGGTTAAGGTGCCTCAGGCAGACGGAGCCGACCAAGGTTACGGTCCCGCAGGCAGAAGAACCCAGACGCTTCGGAATGCAATCACGGGCACCGCCTGCTGTAAGGTCCCGCAAGCAGGCGGAGACGTAGGTATGATTCATCACCGACACAGTTCCTTCTTGAGGCTTGTTTCACTTTGAAGCCATAAGGCCGATTTCAACACCAGAAATAACAGGTGGCAGTTCACAACCCTGTCCGCGTGCTCGGAACTTTCACGTTACGAGGTCTTCGCTTCGGGGACGCCACCTCGCCAGACACTCCGGTGTCGTTACTGCCCCGAGACTTGTACACGTTACTGAAAAATTGTAAAGAATTACATTTACAATTACTCAAGGCTAAATTGTAATTTTTTACAATTACAATTACTCTCTCATAAAAGTAAGTAACCGTTACTCCCAAAAGTAATCCGTTACTTTCGTGGCGTTACTTTCAACAATATTTTCCTCAACTAAGAAACAAAAGGAAGAAGGTTATTCAAGTTCTTGCTGTTGCCACCTGTCCCATTTATTAACCTTCGGTATTTTGAGCAACAGCTGGCTCTCGAAAGTCTCGTCAGACATATATTGCGTCATTTCTTACTGAAGACGTCGAATGCTACGCAGAGCACCGTTTGAACTTAGGCACTGGATGGGATTGCCATATTGTGCCTGACGAATATTTAATTCTCTGCATTGAGCTTTTTCAGCGAAGCAATGGAAGTACTATTTAGCTCCAAGATAGGGCAAAGCTTCATCGTTGCAGCCGTTGCCTGATATTCGAGTCTTAGTAGAGCTGGTAACAGTAAGGTAATAATTAAATAATAAATAAGGTTTGGCTCGATATTCTTCTTTCTTTGGTTCTGAATAGGTCGAGCCTCGGTTGAGGCGCACTGGTGAATAAGAAAACGTTTTTAAGATATAAATATAAGTAATAGAAAAAAATATTCAGAACGTCGGTTAAAACAAAGAAATGTAAACGCACGTTTGTCGTGTGTACTTCTCTTGATGCCGTTCAAAAGCGCACGGAGCACGGACCGATTGCAGTTTACTCCGGTGCTCTCCAGATAAACTTCCGCGGGTGCCACGGGCAGCGAAGGGCACAGAACTGAGCCACACCCACACTCATCAATTTCACCCTGTCCTCAAGCCCAGAATCTCAGGTCTACGTCAGCCACCATTATGTTTTATTTTTAAAGATATCTGCTTGAGATAAGATTCGTCGTACTGGGATACAAACAGCGAAAAAAAGGAAGACAATTATTATTTCGGAGTGATCGCAAAAAGCTGACTTACATAAGGTGACTGAGATGCGGATAACCTGGCTGAAATTCACAAATAAAGTTGGCCAACCCTAGAAATTGGACCACAAAAAAGCAAGTAGCTTTCAAAACAGGTTCAAATAATGTGAAAGAAGCTGAAAAAAATACATCCTGTTTTCTAAGAGATGATGATAAGTGTGCAGCAACGAACGAGGATGCTTGTGGCAATAACGCCTTCACATATTATCACATCCCTTTTTAGTGGATTTTAGGGTAGACGAAGCGTTGTCTCGTGTTGTGACATTATGAAAATGGTCGTAGTCACTGTAACCGGGAAGGACATTGTTAATTCTTGTCTGTGCACTTACCGCCTCGAGCTTCTCGAAGAGGCATACAATCACTTGGTGTCCTCCTCTCCCCGCCTTCGATCGCAAAGAAAAAAAAAAAAAAAAAAAAAAAAAAAGTCTAAAAAAAGCGGATATAACTTGCCCCTCCCCCCCCCCTTTTTTTTTTTTTGTAGAAATGTTTATTTGGATTCTTTGACATTGTAGTTAGGGTGTAAAAAGAAAATAGATTCAGGGGCTTGGCGTTGCAAAAAAAGGATTTACAGAACTGAAGAGTGCCAAGCCTCCCTTTGCGCTGGCCAATGCGCGTGACCGTGTCACTGCGCTCAACCTTACCAAAATAAAAACGACCTTTTCTCTAGAAGGGAGAGGGGGGGGGGGGGGCTGGTCCTGAAAAAAATGTAACGGATTACAAGGAATCCGTTACGTAAAAAATGTAAGGGAATTACTTTAAAATTACTCAAGAAAAGATGTAATTAATCCGTTACTAAATTACCGATAAATGTAAGGGATTACAAGTAATTTTGTTACTTGTAACGGATTACGTACAAGTCTGACTGACCGTCTCCAGGACCTCACGGACCGACGTCTCCGGGAAACACGTTCTTGAACTCGCGTACACGTTGGCGATCACATGCTTGCACTTTTGCGAGATCTTCACACAACGAATCTTCAAAAATATGCGAGCAGGAAAAGAAAGCTTCCCGCGTAAGACGCCATCTACACGAAACCGGCGAGGCAGGGGCAGCCGCACAACCGGAACACCCGAAGCGAGTGCTAGTGCCGCACGAACGAAAACGGAAAATAATTTGGAGTAGTTTACATTATCTTTTCCTTTTCATTGAAAAAGAATCGGTGTTCCCTCGAAATAATAACGCCGCTATTAGTTACTAGCTACAAAAATGTACACTTTTCGACTTTTTTTTTTTTTTTTTTTCAGGGGCCGCACTATTCTGTGGAGCGAACGTAGTCGCGGTCGGCTGTGCAAACCGGCGCGCTAGCTTTGACTACGTTGCACGCTATGTTTGAAACGGAGTATTGGCCCCGAGAGCGAACACAAGCGTCGCTGCGGTAGCCGCGCCCTGATTGGGTGAGGTGTACCGTGACGTCAGGAGGAGGACTCCGCTCCGCGATCTCGCATCGGCTCGCTTCCCAGCACCAGTTTTCTGGTTTGGCGGTGTGCCGCAAGCCCTTCGAGGAGCTGGACTTTGTTTACTCGGTGTACAAGTCGTTGAGTTAGGCCGATATTGACGTGCTTCCGTATATTCTATAAGCCTGCTCGTCCCTTTTACATTTAAAATTGGGTTACAAATCCCGAAAGCTATTGGCGGAGGCAATTCCGCCGATGAACCTCTCCGTCCGTCCACACGACACAAGGCAATCTTGCGAGGGGTCGGTGAAGCGGTGGCGCAAGTGTTTGGGACGCTGGAATTCTGTTCCTTGCATGTTCATGATCTAGGACGATATTACGTCCCGCTTTCAAGGCATTTGAAGTGGCATTTGTAACATGGCCCTTTGAGTGGTCGGCAAATTAGCTCGCGACCCCGACTCTGCGCTGCCACTCTGCACGCCCTGGTTCGCAGATGTCTTGAAAGCCTGTGTCTGATTATCTTTGAAGTGCTCGTGGAACACGGTTGTTTTACATAAATGTAGCTTCTTCGTAAATTAATTATATAGTTTATACACGTATGCAGGCATATTTCCCAGAAGATGCAGAATTACTGGAAATTAGTTTGTATGGTAGCAGCAAAAACGGCCGACTTGCCCCCAGTTGCATGTATGATATGTATTGAACTGCCCAAAATATGCACATCAATAGTGCCGTAATTTGGAATGTTTATACTTTTTCCTGACATTCTTTATTCCAGCCTTGGGTATTCAGAAAATACACCGTGTAGTCTGAATTGCCATTTCCAATTAAAAGAGGCACTGCTGCAGGTCCCCAAAAGCTTCGTCAGCCACCAAACTCCCTGCAGCTGGACTCTCTGACAACAGAGAAAAACAGGAGTAAATGCAAGCATTCGAACGTCGGTCCAGTGGTAGACGCAGCACAAGTAGCAGAATATGTGGAACCTGTGAAGGGCGACAGTCTGCGTGAGAAAAGCTTCTGGTATTTTAGCTTCAGGACAATTCGATTTAAGTAAAATCTCAATTTTAGGGCTTAAGGGGTTAATAATGAGCTAGACACCTTCGCTTACATTTGTTATACATTACTTGTGGGCTGATATAAACAAGTCCATAGATACAACCCGTGTAGGCCATTGAAATACTATCCCAATCCAGCGGAGGTCAAATGCGAGCAATTATATGATAAATGTTCCTTGTTTTTGTTTTGTTTTTACTTTGCCCCTGCACTTGGGCTGTCTTACTTGTGATTCTCTCTCCATGGCCCAGACTGTATTTAGCATGTTGCTCGAGCATCATGCAGCTTTTTTGGTTCGGCGATCTTGTTTAAAAACAGAGATACAAAAAAAAAATAGTATACATAACTTGCTAATTCATTCAGACTATCAGCAGCATTTATTGTGCGAGATGTAAATTTATAATGATGCTCCTGCAATTGTGGCCATATTTCTTTATTTTCATATACCAGCTGTGATTCATGCGTTGCCTGCCGTGTCAACCGTGCTTAAAATGTTCGTTGAAGTTTCGCCTGTAGCTACAGGCCATGCCTCCATAAAGGCACAAATAAAAATTTACACTTCCTACGAAAAACACGCCAAAAAAAATTTAATAGAAACGAGCGCGCCGACAGCTAGCGTCGTCACAGCCTCCACAGGGCGAGCGGGGCGAGTCGGAGAAAAATTCTCTCCTCGCCGTGACGTCACCCCGGTTCGCCGTAAGGGGGCGCCACGCGAACTTCTCGGGGATAAGAGAACAGTTCCCCCCCCCCCCCCCCCCCCCTCCCGTTTTTCCTACGCCGTCACAAATCTCTCTAAATCCATGCTTTGTGAGTGAAGAGGACTCGGCGTCCTTGAGGGAGGAGGACACCGCGCATTCCTAAGCTGACAGTGCCGTGGGAGCTACACGCCGGCCTTGACCAGTCATCACCTGCACCGCTCTCTGCGCGTGGTTACGGGAGAGAGCGTGATCACGTGATTGAAAATGGACCTGCGATTGGTTCACCGAGCTTCTTAGCTTCCTCTACACTCTCAGCTTAGGGGTCATGAATTCCAACCCGCGAAATACGCAAACACACGCACCCAGAAAGTGGGAGCCCGTGCACTAAGGCCACACGCTAGGGTAGCGTCCTCACTTTCCAACACGCGCATCCGCGAACTGCAAGTGGGCAGGTGCGCTTCGCAATTTATGCATGCCGTTTTTGTTTGCTTTTTTGTAGCAGAAATAGCTCTTTTCTCCATGGAACAAGAACCGGAACAAGAACGGCAAGATAATCATGCGGATATCAGGACACCGTGGTGTCCGTTACTAAGTTGTCTGAGTGCATTTTATGGCTTAGCGGACTGTTTTTATCGGGCAAAGCGGCTCGGCATCTCCGCCATCCACGCTACCCTGTACTGAAACCGGCAAGAACTCTGGTTCTAGAGTTCCGATCACCAGCAGCGCATTTCGTCTTAGTGCCAAGTGCGATCTTCAACATGTGGATTGACAGGACCATGGATATTCTTTCGGCAGCGCCTACACACCGGTGACCTTCCTTTGTTGTGGGCATACATGTGACCACTAGTTTGGACGGACCGAAGACACGACGGACCGCCTTCTTTTCCATGTGAGTGACAAGGAGAGGTCCTCCTGACCAAGGTCATAGGTATCCTTGCTACGCAATGTACGCTTTGTCACTATCCGATGAGTTTGAACTTTGTGGAAATCTTTTCTAGGAATCTCCGACCAGTTTAACGTGTAATCCACAGCGATCGGCCCGAAAGGCCCAGTACAGCGCGGTTTGTAAGCGCTTTTTATTCTAATAGACCCTGAGATACGTTTTGATTGGTTGCTTCTGTGTTCGAAGTCATTTTTATTTCATTTTTCTTGTTAAAATATGGCTGTCGTCTTGGCGGGAGATGTGTGCTGTAGTGTCCTCCCGGAATGTCGAAAGCCCAATACCACAGAGCGTTGAGTATTCCTTATTTGACAAAGTTCGGCTTGTTGCGTGCGAGTGGAGTATCAGTTATGTCACCGTGCTCTGCGAGTGTGATTGTCAGTAATTGTCTTTACACGACAAGCTATTTTTATGTGGGTGATTTATTTTAAATTCTTTATTGATGCAAGCAGCGAGTTCTGTTCAACTGTCATGTTCTGATGTATAACTATGGTGCCTGGAGCGCGTCTTCGACTGGTGTGTTTAGCGTCCTATCCCGCCCATACATCAAAAGTGGTCCCGATGTGGCAACAAATGACGCGAATGTCATGCTGTTGCCTGTCGCGATCCTGGCGGTTGGCCGTAGAAATGCTGGCAAAAAGCACGAGCGAACGCGAGTGTCGCTGTCGTCACGGCGTCCCGTTAGGCGTCCCAACTTCCGGCTGCACTAGCTTCCGTGAAGTGTCACAGTGGAAAGCGACCTGCAGCAGAACAGGCATCTGCTACATACACCATAACTGTTGGGACGCCACCAGGGTCGTGACCGGCGACAGCATGACACTTCTATGACGTCATCAGGCGGAAATCGAGGGACCACTTTTTTGGCCGCGGTAAACACACCAGTCAAAGACGCGATCCAATCACCATAGTATAACGAGGTATTTATTGAACTGTTAATTTAGTAGAGCGTTTGCCACTGGTGAGTTGAAGAGGGAGGCCAGCGGTTGGATTTATAAACTGTAAATATTATGGAGGCAGTATGGCTACATTTATAACTACATATTTCCGAGCCGCAAATACCGTAAATCTTTGAAAAAAAAACTTTTTTTTTTCAAATTAACGTAGAAATATTGGTGTGAACTAAAATGGCGAGATAGCAATTCATAAGACTTCTCAAACTAGATGAAAGGTTAAGGGACGCCATGATGTTGCAAGAGTAGAGCTAAGCAATTTATGAAATAACCTTCGTGCTATTTAGTTAATTTTTTAAATCGATATGAATATTTTAATCTAGATCGATCAAGCTCTGTGTAAGGACAAGTCGGACGAACAAAACAATAGTAAACGCCTTGCTAAAAACAGCGTCTCAGCTGAGGCGGGGGAAAGAAAGCACTCTCAAAGCCGGCGGCGAGCTGAACGGGACTCAAACCTCGACTCAAGACGCTCGCACGTCCCAGCCTTTACAGTGCTTTCTTTCACCCAGTCTGAGCTGAGACACTAATTCCAGCAAGCCGGTCCCTGTGTCTTACCTGCGCATCTGTTTATTTTAGAAGGCAGTTCTCGTTTTTTTTTAAATACAAAATAACGAAAAATAATTCCCTGGAAAAGGAAGTTTATAATATGGAAAAGTAAACATAAAAGAAGTCGGTAGGCCTTTCCGAGATTTTATACTTGAAAAGCAACTGAATCGATTAATCGAGTAGTTATTTAAAGGACGGCGATTAACAATGAAGCTATGTTTTATTTTGATATTCATTATTGACAAGCGTAAGAGAACTGAAAGCCTCTGAAACCCTTCACCTGAATCCAAATCCCCGCTTCTGTCCCTTTCGAAATCCTGTGGCCAGGCCCCTGCGTGGAATACCTTCGCCCAGCCCTCTGTCCTGTCCACTACCGAGCCTGCCGCCGACCCTGCCACCGAGTCTGCCTAGGCCCCTCTGGTTGCACAATGTTTTAAATCCTTTTATTCGATTTAAATAAATTATGAACTCTCAAACGTTATGAACAATTCATTTGCATGCTTTAATGATTTTTAAAGTGTCCAAATATGGTAAAAGTGCTGCATTTATTAGATTTTAGTATTAGAAAGAAAACAGTGCTTGAGGAAAATGGCAAGATACTTGCTTAGTTGCTTAGCTCAGTGACGCTGGTTAGAACACTGGCTGAAAATGGCATCTAATAACGGCATGGACAATGAATTCAAGAAATAGCCAGTGTATTAAACTAGATACCAATATTGGAATGGCCAATATTTAGGCCAATATTGGAAGAGTCAGTGTGTAAGGCGCTGGATGCCAATGTTGGTTCAGCCAAAGGTGAAACCTCTCAGGCAATATTGGATAAAAAAGCTCAAACCACGTTGGTCCAACGTGGGCTAGAACGTTGGAAAACCAGTGGTCCAACATTGGCACCAATGTTGGACCACCATTGGATCGGTTGGCGTTTTCGAAAATGCCAACGTGAGACCAATATTGGGACCATTTTTTGCCAACATTGGGCCTAAGGAGGTCCAACAATGGTGTGCTGCCTGCGAATATATGCGTTTTTTTTTGTTGTTTTTTGCAAAAATAGATTTTATTTTAAGGCACAAGAATGGCAAGAGAATTATGCGCATATTAGGACACCGTGGTGTAATTTTCTAAGTTGTCTGAGTGCACTTGATTGTTAGCGGACGGTTTTTATGAGGCGAAGTGGCTCGGCATCTCCGCCATCCTCGCTACCCTATACTGAAACCGGCAAGAACTCTGGTTCTAGAGTTTCTATCACCCGCAGCGCATTTCGTATTAGTGCAAAGTGCGATCATCAAAATGCAGATTGCCAAGACCATGAATATTCTTTCGGCAGAGCCTACACACCGGTGATATTCCTTTGTTGTGGGCATCCATGTGACCACAAGCTTTGACGGGCCAAAGACACGACGGACCAGCTTATCTTCCATGTGAGGGGCTATGAAAGGTCCTCCTGACCACTGGGGACAGGTGTTCTTTCTACGCAATGTACGTTTTGTCATGATCCGATGATTTTGGACCGTGTCGAACTCTGTGCCAGGTATATCCGACGAGTTCAACTTGTAATCCACAGTGATCGGCCCAAAAGGCCCTATACCGCGCTATATCTAAGTGCTTTTTATTCTAATAGATGGTAAGAGACGTACTGATTAGTTATTTTTGTGTTCGAAGTCAGTTTTATTTCATCTTTTTTGTAAAAATATGGCTGTCGTCTTGTCGGTAGATGTGTGCTGTAGTAAAAAGTCTTCCCGGTACGTCCATAGCCAAATACCACAGAACATAAAGAAGTCCTTATTTGCCAAGGTTCGGCTTGTTGGGTGCGAGTGCAGTGTCAGTTATGTCACCGCGCTGTGTGAGTGTATATGCCAGAAATTTTCTTTACACGACAAGCTATTTTAAGTGCGTGATTTATTTTAGATTCTTGATTGATTCAATGGTCATGTTCCGTTCAGCTGTCATGTTCTTTCGTACAACGGGGTATTTATTGGACTGTTAATTTAGAAGTACGTTTGAAAGTGGTGTGGTGGAGAGGGAGGCCAGCGGTTGAATTTATAAATTGTAAATATTATGGAGGCAATATGGGTACATTTATAAATAATATTTCCGTGCCGCAAATACCGTAAGTGTTAAAACAGCTTTTTTCTTCAAGTCTACGTAGAAATATTGATGTGAACTTAAATGGCGAAATTGTAATTAACAGGTCTTAAGGCTATATGAAAGTCGCAGGGACGCTATGATGTTGCAAGAGTAGAGCTAAGCAATTTGCCAATTAACCTTCCTACTATTATTTTTTTTTAAATCACTATAAATATTTAAATTTAGATCGATCGAGCTCTGAGTGAGAAGTCGGGCGAACAAAACAATAGTGAACGCCTGGGTGGTCTTGCTGGAAACAGCGTCTCAGCTATGAAGGGGGCAGAGAAAGCACTCTCAAAGACTGCGTACTAGCTGACCGGGACTCAAACCACGGTTCAAGACGCTGTCGCACCCCAGCCTTTACAGTGCTTTTTTTAACCCACAGTCTCAGCTGAGACACTGATTCCATCAAGCCTCCCCAATTGTCTTACTTGAGCATCTATTTATTTTAGAAGGCAGTACTCTAGTTTATTTTATACAAAATAACAAAAAAAACATAATTCACTGGAAACGAAAGCTTTTAATATAGAAAAGTAAACGTACTAAAGTCAATAGGCCTCTCGGAAATTTTATACTTAAAGAGCAACTGAAGCGATTAATCGAATAGTTCATTAAAAAGAGGCAATTAATGAAGCTAAGTTTTATTTTGATATTCACTATTTTTAAGCGTAAGATAGAACTGACAGCCTCTGAAACCCTTCACCTGAACCAAAACCCCCACTTCTGTCTCTCAGAATCCCGTGGCCAGGCCCCTGCGTGGAATCCCATCAAAGTTCCTGCACGGTTTACAGATTGCAGGGATGGACCCTGGCACTCAATGTTGTTTTAGTTTTCTTTCAATCGAAATTTTTAATAAAATATATTGACGATATACTTTGCATTACAGACTTTTATATCTACCTGGATATAATTTTTAGTTAATATTTTCCAAAGTGAATGTGGCTTGTCTACAGCCGCTTTCTGCTCAGATATATGTACAGTGGTCTACTGAACACTAGAAATGTATCTGAAAAGAAAGCTGCATGCCCGCTAAAAAGGCTGCCGAAAATAGTGCAGCCCGAGCTTAAAATCGGATGCCTAAATCAAAATATCCAGAGCATAAGATTGGGAGCAAATATTGGATAAGCCGATGCTTAACTAGGATGTCAATATTGGTTGTAAGACCCACTAGCCATAGTGGTCCAATGATGGCTTAGTTGTTGGCTAAATTGTTTCCCAACCTTGGCTTAAATATTGGTTAAGAGGCGGTCACTCAATGGCATGAATGACGGTCCAATATTTGTTCAAATATTAGTCGAATCACGGTCCAACACTGGCATTAGTGAAAGGTCTACCATCGATCGGGTAGCGTTTTCGAGCAAACCAAAGTTATGCCGATATTGGAGCCAAGTTTTTGGCAGTGGCGGGCCCATGTTGGTCCAAAAATGGTGTGTTGCTTGGGATATTTTAGCCACATCAGAAGGGGAAAATATGGCATTGCGGAGCTTAGCCTCATCATCCCATTTCTTGTAAAGGCATACTCGCTCATAGACGTTCAGCCAATGTTCCATGTCATCTTCAAGGAGTCCAGAAAAACCTTAGGGTGTCGGACCTGGCAGGGCAGGCTGAAACGGCTGCAGCACCCGTTGAAGATAGTCTATTGGAGTTTATCGCAGCCGACAGGCGTCGATTTCGAAGCTCCAGAATGCAATAAACTTCGCTTCAGGGACGCGGCTATTGTACAAGTCCTTAGCCATATAATGTCAGGAAGACGGAGACTGAACAACCGGTCTCAACGGTGGTCATATACAAACTGGCCTGCTCTGCCCGGCTGGTCCGCGCGAACACGTATTTCGTTTTTGTAGGGTTGCCTTATTATAATTGGGACGTTCTTTAGCGCAGAACAAAAAATAATATTTTTAGTTGTCCATGTACGAACCGGTTCGTTGATTGTTTTGATGGTGTCCTTAATGACATGCTAGCACTGTTAGGATTGTTTAGCGTATTAAAACGCGAATTCCTGTCCACCATGCCGATATTGATGTGAAGTATCTGCATGCAAATTTCCGTAGCTCGAGTGTAAAGTGTGTACCAAGCCGTTTAACATGCACCCGAAATAACAAGTATTTTTGAAGCACTCCTGTAATTGCCTGTTTTTTAATATTTCAACCAAAAGACATAATGGTTTATTTCATTGTGCGTCTGAAAGCAGAGAAAAGTAAGTAACAGCAATTGACTTCCCCACAATTAGGGGGAAAGAAAGAACTTCCCGTGACGGCGAAAAGAGACCTCTGGGCTGCGATTCAAGTTGCCAAAAGTTTATTCCCCCTGAGCAGCTTGGTAGACTTCCTTTATGTAATTTGGCTTGATCGTGAGTTCGTATTATCTATCACGACGAATACTTTTCTTTTCTTTAGATGTCACGCATTGCCTACTATGGGCTGTGCATGCTTTATGTTGACTCGCTCTGTTTGTAACGATTTTCCTGACACTCGGATGTGACATCGTTTTGTGTAAAATCTTCCCCTTGAACATTATCTGTTATTGATGGTATTTTGCGCTGCGTAGTTAAACGGAGAAAACACTGGAGAAATGAAGTTAAAGCAGAAGGACAGACAAAACATCCATGGATTGGCGCAGACTAACAACTGTTTTATTTCTCTCTTTCCTCCCCCCGACCAGTATTTCCGAAATTGTGGCTAAGAAAACGAATAGTTGATGTCTTGCATTTGTTGGCTTCTGAACTTGATGGTGTTTACCGTAGCTGCCTCTTTGATAGACGAACTGGATGGTGTGTTTTCGTAGCGCTTACCTGCTGAACAAATGCAAGACATTAACCATTCGTTTTCTAAGTCACAATTTCGAAAATGCGGGTAGGGGGGAGGAAAAACAGAAAGAAATTAAACAGTTAGTCTGTGCCAATTCATGCATGTTTTGTCTGTCCTTCTGCTTTAACTTCATTTCTCCAGTGTTTTTTCCAAGTAACTACGCAGCGCAGCATACCATCAATGTCAAACCAACTAGCCCAACTCTAAGCATTATTATGTGTTAACACTCATCATCGGTGTAAGAGTTCTGTTGTAAATCTAGAGGCAACCTGTGAGCCGATGAGAGTTCCCCTTCCGATTGAACATACTATTAGGAAGGGTAAGACGTCCACGGGGCAGTGGCGCGCACGACCGTGTTGCGCCAGGCCCCACGTGATGGCCCGGCCTTCATAATTTCTTTGTGAGTTCTCTCATGTTGTGCAACGCTGTCCTCGCTCCTGCCGACAGCATCATACTAACAAATAAACGTCCTACGTGCATATATGCACCTTCATGTGGGGGGTCTGAGCTACTAAAAAAATCGCTTATCCGTCCCTCGCCATAAACGGGTTACATAAATGGTGTTTTCTTACCTCGTTGGCATCAGGATAATCTCCTCTGCTACTTTGAGATAAAGTAGAATGACTGTGACATAAGAACAGAATTCCCAAGAAGAGGGCAATCATTGTCACTAGAGGTCTACGCATGCATATGCACGCAGGAACGGTATCCGTCTTAGGATAGTGCTATGTTTTTTTTATTGCTACTCGCTGATATAAGTTTCTAATAAAAGATCGCCTTCTCTTCTTTTTGTTAGTAAAATTTACCTGCTATTCACCTGCTACGAAACAATGGTTATTGTTCAAGCAGGAAAACATGTTATTCTCACACATGTTTTTTCGGGTGCAGTAATCTTTTCGGCTTGAGGGGCAAATAAAAGACCCTGGGTCTACGTATACCGTAGAAGTAAAGTTGTAAATTGAGCCTCTTGAACAATCTGGTTCAAATAGCTTTAGGAAAAGGAAGTGCGTTAAATCTTACGTGTTTTTTATGGTACTCGCACGCGAAGTCGATGAGATCCAGGCGGAAGTTTCGTATTGTCGTTGTTCAAATATCGCTTTTGTATTTTTTTTTTTTTAGAAAACCCGACACGACAATATCGATATGACTTATACGGCGCTCCATTGGTTGATAACTAAGATCTCGTTTAACCAGAAGGCACTACAAGAAACTTGAGCAGTTCTGAGTTAATTCAGAGTACAGCCACAGCGACAGCTCCGACCACAGCGGCTCCGACACAGCACAGTGAACGGCAGTCACGCTCATGCATCGTGAGGCGAGTGAAAAAAGAAAAAAAAAAAAAAAAAACGTAAGGAAAAAAAAATGGTGGACATTTTTTTTCGAACGCTTTTGTTTGTATTTTATTCCGGAGCGCGTGAAAGCGCATCTTCCGACATCAGCTCGGCATTGAATGTGCTACTACAGTGTACTAGAATACTTGGGTAGTGTTGGGACCGGAGCGGCTCGGCAACGGGAGCTTGTGAGGGCGCGTGTATTGACAGTTCGTGACGGCGCTGTAGTCGAGTTATCCGGCTCGTGCAGCCCGCCTTTTTTTTTTCTTTTTTTCTTTTTTCTTTTTGAGCGGTGCATGTAGCGAAAGCTAGGAGCGCGAGCTGATAGCGTTGGCAGCTGCCCTTGGTGCACGGGAGCTCGTGCCGCCAAGATGTGCCCTAGAGCAAGGAGCTCGCGCTTGTAGCCTTTCCTGCGGTACAACACAAGGTGAAACAGAGTATAGGGCACGAAAAAAAAAATCAATATTTTCAAATCTTTTTTTTTTTTAATTTTTGCGGTAGGCAAAGGGTTAATGAAAATATTTGATGGGCCATGTTGCAATTGCAGCTTTAAAGGGAGCCATTATTAAAGGCCAACACACTTTAGAAAGTTCGCGAACAAACAACGAGCTTTGAGCGAAAGTAACAAGGCGTTCGTTTTTGCTGTGTTTGTCCGTCCATTTTCGTTTCTTCCTCAAGCTTAATTATCTCTACCAACCCGCTCGTTCTGTCCTGAGATATTCATCGCTAAAATTTTGCCTTTTTTCACTTAATTAAAAAAACTGCGCGCTGAAAGCGCGAATGAGGTTGTGCTGATATTGATGCGTAGAAGAATGACGCAGTTGTTTCTGTCCCCTCGTCACTAACTCGACAGCGTTTCTTCGGTGGACTCGTCGGCGCCACACATCAAGACGACTAAGTTACTATCCTACGTATTATTTCCATAACGCGGTTTCTGAATCAAGCGAAGAAAGGCAAACTTTTACGATTAATTTTGCGAACCTCGTTGGCCTTTTCGCGAATTGTCTAAATTGTGTTTGCCTTTAATAATGACTCCTTTTAAAACTGCAATTGCACCATGGCCAATTAAGCCGGTTATAAACAAGTTAACTAACAGATCTTGGTTCATTATTAAACATTACAACGGTTATTCACCCATTCATTGTCTACCGAGCCCTACAGATATAGCGAAAGGCGGCATCCACATATCTGCCACATCCTTCTTTTTGTAAAATATGTAAATTTCTGTAAAGAATAAAACAAAAACACCCTGAATGTCTGCGTGAACCAGATACGCCCCCTGTGGAACCACGGGTGTTTCCCTTCGAATACCCAGCTCAGGCGAGACTTACCTGGTTGTCAGAAAGCAGCTCTCAGTTAAATGTATTGTTATGAGCGTGCAGGTTTCAGATGGTTTACCCTCAAGAGGATAATGCGCTGCATATTGTAACCATGTATGCGCTGTACATTGTAGCCATTATTTCAATGCTGTGCTGTAAACTATTACAACTTTTTCCTTGCCTGATCTACGTGTGCTCATGTTTTCTGCTCAAAATGATGTAAAATAGTTTCTTGTTTTCTTTGAATCTTATAAAGCATTACTTGTTCAGCCCACATTGTCTCAGTTTTTGGACTTAAGTTAAATGTTAAATCGCGTGATAAAAATTGTCACGGCTTATAAGCCATTTCTTAGAAGTGAACGTCGGGTGATTCTCGGATGGTCGTGGCAGCCACGAAGAAATAGAAGATTCTCACCCCTTTGCGACCGTCGCTTGGGTGGTTCGTCGCATAAATGGACACAAGAATGAGTGACAAGTGAAGCGAGCTGAATAAGGTCAAGAAAAAGAAGACAGGCGGAAAAGAAGACAGAGAAGTTAACCTGGGGTATTAAAAACATACTAAAACAATCTCGAACTTAAGTATGTGCCGTTTCGTTCCGTTATAAAATAAGATAGGAAAAAAAAAACTGCTTCCGAGTTTTAGATATCCCTTTCAAATATCTAATGCTCGGCATTTACGACCAAGGAAATGGGCATTTCATTTAAAATGCTCACCATCCGACAAACCGAAACCGCTTCTTTGAAGTCGCAATTAATTTTATGTAAAGGAAGGGTGATGTGGCTTGTACCGCCCAATACATTGAAGCATCATGTTGCTAACAATCGTGCCGCAGCGTAATTGATGCCGCGGTACGACCGCTGGCAGGTCGTAGCTGTATCAGAAATCCAATGTGCACTCCACCAAAGCGGCACCGAAGATTCATATTTTCGCGCGTGCAGCCGCGCATGCGCACACCTTCCGGATAAGGCGCCGGACGCGACACCTGTCGCGCTTCAGGCGAGCCCCTTCGGTCCCAACACTACCCAAGTATTCTAGTACACTGTAGTGCTACGACGGTATTTTGTTATCGGCTATTGTATTTTTCCGGAGCGCATGTAGCGGCTCTATACTGACAAAACCTGGCAGATCGATACGAGAGGCGGCCGCCGAAATCGCAAAAGGTAGAGCGGCAGACAATAGATCAGAGCAGAGCCGTGTGAAGGGCGCGCCACTGTGGCGAGACGCGGAAACACAGATCTTCCGAGCGATGGAATGTCCGCTCGCGCTCTTCGCGCTCTTCGCGGTACCGCCTCTTTTCACGTCAGGTTTGAAAAACATGTTTTGAGTTCTCGCCGCTGCAAAAGCTGTGCACTGACGTTCTGGTCCCCCGAGAAATGCCCTGTGCTACCAGATCCTCGCGCTCCAAATCTGCGACCGAGCACTCTATGGCTCCGTCGTCGAAATGCCAGGCTTCGTGGGTACAGAAGGGGTGATGGCAGTGGGCATCTGGTGCTACATAATGCCTCAGTGTAAAGGGGGTTCTTAACGCTGTGCTGCAGTTCTGTCGTAACGCCTCCTTTTCGGACGCTGCGGACCCAGTTTTGATTCCCGCGGTCGGCAGGTTATCTTTTTGAAGAATTCAACAACATTGACGACGGTCTCCCTTCAGGGCCAACTACAACATTAATAACAACTACAGGTTCAACATCAAAAACGGACGTCATTTGCAGCTTTGGGAAGAGCCCAGAATATCTATCGGTGTAGAACAGTTCTTAGTGCAGATTCGGGGCTTTAAACTCTTCCTACCAACACAACGTTGATAACTACCGTCCTATTACCCTCACTTGCGTCCGGCGCAAAATACTGGAGCATGTATTAGGGAATTACCTCTTTGATTGCTTTGAATGTTTAAACGCTTTTGACCCAAACCAGCACAGATTCCGGCGGAGGCTATCAATAGTCACACAACTGACAGAAAATATCCACGATTTTACGACTAAGCAGAATGAGAGGGGACTTACGCATGTAATCTGCCTAGGCCTTTCAAAGGCTTTCGATTGCGTGCCACGCGCACAACTCATTGAAATCTACCAGACGCCGCTGTAAACTTACAGGTATTGTGATGAATCAGAGCCTACCTCACTAATCGTACACAATTTGTAGAAGTTAACTGTGCTCGATTTAATACATTAAAAGTAACGTCGAAGGTTCCCCAGGGGTCCGTGCTGGGACCGGTAATATTTAAAAGTTATATTAATTATATTGAAGGCAGCACTGACAATATGATCTCTAAAGTTACTACTCGTTTGTTTGCAAACGACTGCTTAATTTATTCCAGAATTGTCTGTGTTGAAGATCAGATCACTTTGAACATAGCGTTAGAAACTATAAATCAGCGGCGCAAAAGGTCAAAAATGCAAATTAACCATCATAAAACTGTATTTTCAACAATCACACATCAAATTAAAAAAACATGTTTTTTACTTTGAACTGGACGATAGTTCACTACCGTACGCCAGTTATTTTGAATACCTATGTGCAACCGTGTCTGGATTGTAGTTCTTGAGACGTAACCTTAAATTAGCAACAGAGAAGCAAAATCAACTGCCTACTTAACATTGGTACCCCATGTCTTGGAATATGCGAGCACCGTGTGGGACCCATACAAAAAAAGAAAACAGATTGAAAAATTAGAAAAGGTAGAACTGCAAAATTTTCACATACCGAAGTACTGAGTCTGTCAGTGCGATGCTCACCCGACTCAACTTGCCGCCATTGGAAGAACGAAGGAGAGTAGCGAGACTAAGACTGCTGTATCTGATACAAAACAAAGGCTAAACATAGATCCGCTGCGATATTCAAAGTCTCGCTCTGCTAGAAGACATCAAGGTGGTCATACTGAAATGCAGATGCCGATGCAAGCCCGGATCGACATTTTTAGTATTTCTTTTTCCCGAGGACCATAGCTGAATGGAACAACCTCCCGCAAGATGCTTTTGCATGTGACACTGTTGAAGGCTTTGAAGCCGGCCTGAGAGGCCTCGCCCAACAGCACATATAATGCATTTTTTTTGCATTTAGATTTCTGTATTCTTTAGTTCGCTTATAATTATATATACGTTCCAATGCGTCTGTGTATGAATCATTCATATGCGTATCATTTGTAAAAGTGTGGTTTAAAAATTTGGTTATTTTACTAACAACCCGCTCATGTAACGGCCAATAAGCCAAAAATATGAATAAGAAAAAGTCCCAGCGGTTGCAAGGCTTATGTTGACAGTGAAGACATGTGGTTCATTTTTTTTTGCTTAAATGAGGCATTTAATTTCTATTCTTCTTCTTCTTCCTATTGTTATGTCCCTCAGATATTCAATTCCTTACCGTCCGACTTCTCTGACTTCACATCCAAAAAGAAAGTTAAAAAAGCTCTTCGCCATTTTTTATTAAATGACGAGGTCCTGTAATCTTTCACAAGTTTATTTGACAATGCTTTGAATTTTTTAAAAGATGTTTAACACCAGTTTTTATTATTTTTATTGGGTATTGTTTTTGTTTGACTAAATCAGAACGATCTACACCACCAAGATTTTCTGCACCAATATTACCAACACCAAGAAGGACAGGCTTGCGTGTATGTGCTAATGTGCATGTGTGTGTACACTTGATTCCCCTCGTGTCTCCGCTTTTCGTAAGTGTGACAAATGTTATTGGAGCTGACTCAAATATCTTTAGTACTTTGCATAGTTATTTTCATGGGGCCACTGCGTATTAGGTTGAGTCACACAAGACCTAGATGGCTTTGACTAACCTGACTTGTGATGTAAATGTGCACCTTTTGAAATAAAAAAAAATATTATTATTAAATTATTAATACCATTATTATCATTGCTTACGTGCACCGCCCCTGGCTTCCGAGACGCATGTCAATGATATGCATGCATTTTTCGAACGTTTGTTCTTTATATAGCGTAAGATATGTGTAGAATATCGGCAGTGGTGCGATTTTGATAAGAAATGACAGAAGTTGTTTGGTATATCGTGAATGGGAGTCCAGTCAAAATGGCCGGGTTTGCGCGAAGGAAGCAATTCATCCGCATGAGTCGTTAAAGGTCGAATCTGTATACGCCCCCAACGCAAACTTGAGTTTACACTTTTTTTTCACTAACCTTAAGCAGCACCTTAGTACGCCTGCACAGACCATTCTTGCAGAAATATTTAACAGAGTTTTAAATACGCAAGACTGCTCGAACGCTCTGAGTCTGACTCCAGCAAATCAAAATTAAAAAAAAAAAAAAAAACTGCTGTGGAACTTTTAATTTTCTGGATGCTACGAAAAGGGTCCTCAACCTGAATACAGGGATTAGCAGGGCAGAGGTCATGCATGCTTAGAAGGGTTGTACATATCTAGTGAGCTCACTGGTGCCGTCATCGCCTAGGCGATATCCCCGGAAGCTTTCTCCGACCATGCACTGGCCACTGTGCGTCTAGGAGGTGTCTGGTGGAGGCTTAGCGAAAATCAACTTGACGACGAGGCTTTTTGTTCTCGTATAAAATACACTACGGCCGAAGTAGCGCAGGAACAGGGAAAGTGTGCTCTGCAACGACCCCTCCGAACGCCTATTGCCGAAGAAAACGAAACGACAGGTACCCTCACCGGAGGAATACGCAGAGTAAAATCGCGCTTACTTGCTTTCATGGAGCTCGAACGCGAAGGTGCGGTGATAGGAAGCACTCCTTGAGAACTACAAAAAGAGGAAAATCTCTGAGAAAGCTTTATAACTAGGAAGCAACTACTAGTTCACGAGAACAGAATGAACACGCTCCACGCGAGCGGAAGTTTGTTCAGGGGCCAAAAAGATATAGAACAATAACTTTTACGAGACGTTCGACAGCTTTTCAGCAGCAAAGACGATATACGAGACAGTGTGGTGGAGCCTTCTAAAGTTTCTAAAGAACCCTTCTAAAGTTTTTGCAAGAGTTAAAAGCGCATGATCAAATAAATTACCTATTCTTATGCGTAAATACGGCATATAATTTATATTGGTATTAATACAATCGAATTTTCATGTCAACATTATTTCTTTTTGGATTAACAAGTACTTACAGATATCCGAAAGCTTCGCTTGCCGCAAAGATTTAAATGCTGCACGCTTTGGAATTTACAAACACGAACATGTATTTCAAGCATATGCACGGATGTGTACAATTAATAAATGGTTCTTTCATTTTACTTAACACTTTACTAGTTCACTACATGGGTTAAATTAGCATTTAGAACCATTTTTAATTATTTTTTGCACGTTTAGAACGTACCGTAACAACGCAAATTATTAGCAGAACTGCAAGCAGTATTTATTTTATTTTAAGTTTGGTTAGTATATGGAGGATGATTTATAAAGCAGAATGTTTTATCAGCCCATGCCATTATGCATTATACGTTAAATAAAAAGAAAATCCTGTTGTAGGATAAGGTTTCGTAGTTTTCGCACCATATGTTTCACAAATATGTATATTTTTAATGTTTGCACTCTGAAGCGAAATTTATTTTGTTTATGTAAAAAAAAATATATATTGCCAAAACCTTGAATGTAAGCATTATCGATTTTCATGCGTTAGCATCTTATAGATCTCATCATTTCAAATTTAAGCACCTGTTTGTTTTTTACGAACCTCTCACTGTTGGAACGCCGTAACAGGTGACATAATGTGTTACGACACCACGGCGTTAGCGAGAACTCTTTCAAACGCCGCTTCGGACCGTAAAGGGTGCTCCGTCACCTCAGAGACCTGAAATTTTAATCGCTTCCAGGAGGTATGGGTCGTCAGGATGGCACCAGCCACGACCCGAGGTGGAACACGTCGTGTACCTTAAGCCGTACTAGGCTCGCTTGGACCGAAGAATATTTATGGTTAAGACGAACCTGCAGTGCAGTGTTTGCTGTCATTCGGCTTAGCACTTTTTAGTTTATTATAGGTTGCGTCGGGGCGATTCACTGTTAAACGGGGGAGTAATGCTGCATCCATGACCGAGAAGGAACACTTCTCAGTACATCTCGAATATTCGTGTTCATTCGTACC
This sequence comes from Ixodes scapularis, assembly GCF_016920785.2. Lineage (NCBI taxonomy): Eukaryota > Metazoa > Arthropoda > Arachnida > Ixodida > Ixodidae > Ixodes > Ixodes scapularis. The sequence continues at coordinate 82,780,403 of NW_024609838.1, read as the reverse complement.
CTGAGTGTAAATGATAAAGAGGCAAGAGTGACCTTGACTAATCATTCGCGCCCTTCCTCACTCCCGTACCTCCTAACAGGAATTTTCGAAGGACCGATAGTAGTAGTTAAAGGGGTACTGACACCCCAAAGGTCGTATTTTTTTTATTGTCTAGAACGATGCAAGTTATAGTCATAAACACGCAAAAAAAAAACGCATTGCGAAAAAAAATGTTTACCGGGCTCGCGCGCGCCTTTTTATTTTTGGCGTTTGATTCTCCCGCCTGTAGCCCCCTCGCTTCTTTTGATTCGTGACGTCAAGAATCACGAAATTTAGAAGCTTTGTAGGTGACATTTCTATAACATATAATAACGGCAATCCTACAACATGTTTTTAACGCAATTGCGAACGCACTACGGCCCTTCTTTTTGAAATACCAAAAATCGGGAGTTCGTTGTGGTGCCGTCTCCTGGATTTGTATCCTCCCACGGAAAGCAGGCGACACCGCTCAAAACCGGTCCGCCGGCGCTCACTCCTTTCCTCCTCGCTTTCGGTCGCCATGGCAACAGTAGGGAGTCGTGAAAGAAAGCGGACTCTCAGGACTCCGCAATATTTGACGTCAAGCACCGGCGCGGATCGCGCGGGAACTTCGAATTCGGCATTTGGAAATTGTTTTTTTGCTTCACAAATACAACATTCCCAAATTTCGAATTTTCAGGATAATGTCCCGGCATCGTTTTCGATCGTTTCGGATAATAAAAAAAAATATGATTTTGATGTGTCAGTGCCCCTTTAAGAAGCCGAGCGCGGTCTTGCCGCCTCATTCACTCTCGCTCTAGCCAGCTGTGACGCCGGCACACCATCGTTCGCTCCTGCCGCCTTCGACGCTCGTGGTTGCTTTCTCGACGCTTCTTCTTACTTCGGTTTCTGGCACGGCTTTGCCGGTTGAACCTTTTTTTCGGTTCGTTGTTATATTCTCTCTTCTTTTTCATCCGGGAAAATATATCTTAGAGACCGGTATAAATATACCGGTACCATTACGAGAATACCCGTCGCCTGGCATTGTGATCTGTCTTCTATAACATCATACCGGTGTTGATTGTACCTCTTCACCGGTGGCCATAAAACCCGATTCGGGTGCCGCCATTGGATATCGCGTGACCCGCATTTGTATCCTAGAAACCGTACAGCTACATGAGTGGACGATGCGTAAATTCTGGTGGCCTGTATGAACCTGTGTAGGCCGGTATAAAGACGTACAGGTTTTCTTCGTGAAAGGTATCTATGAAATCAACCTAAGCGCAAAATATGAGAAAGCTCAATCAGAACACGTGCTTTTCCCCAAGTGTTTTATTTTTATTTTCATGGCGACACTATACACGATTTGGTCGTATTCTAGACAAAGTGGAAGTCTAGCTCCTAAAGTTTTGAAGGTCATCAGGTCATTTGCGGGTGTCAAGCATACCACGAATATACCTGCAGCATATATAAAAAAGTTCTAACCCGGTACTGTACAATTTTATTACCTCGACAATTTGTGATGTTCAAAAATAGAAATAAAGGAGCCAGCCAAGAGATTTCGAATATAAATTTTATATAACTTAAATAATCAAGTTTCCTTGACCTTCAAAGTGTTTATAAAATTTTTGTTATGGTTCTCTGGTTAAGCACAGCCACCTATAGTATAGTTGAACGCAGGACCTTTGCAGTGCTCTTGGAATTTTCTAAGGCATCTTGCTTGTGGTCTAGAAAAGCGTTCACTTGTGACCGCCAGGTAACATTCTGAAAAATGAAATCAGTTTTAATTATGACATCGAACTGTTGCGTAAACTAAATTTTCACTTTATGCCTTGTTGAATGAAGTATTAGCTAAACAAAACATTAAAGCAATCTTTAGTTGCCATAGCCACAATTTGAACACAAAGGAAGACTGCAGAACACTCCTGTATATATAAAAACGCCATTTTACAAATTCAAAAACAAGTCGTTATTCGGTTAACACTTTTAAAACAAAGAATAAAACATGCGTTATGCGTATTTCGATATAAAATTATGTATACAAGAAAGTACATTTAATACATTAACGCCATACATTGGTATAGCAGATACTGACCAGCCCTCCTCTATAGCTATTGTCATGTCGCAGTGTAATTTGTTCTCTAGAAACTTTGTTAGCGTTATACTTTGCTTGAATTGTAAAGTTTGTTGATAAGATGCAAAAAAGAAATCAAATAGATAATTACACAGCAAGAAATTGCTCAGTGAATGCGTTTCATGCGTGCGCTTATAAACGACTGACCAATCGCTTCTATGTTACAGATGTTAACAGCATGCAGCTGAACGACGCCATTATTATTTGGCACGCAGTATTTTGTGCCAAAAGGCTTATTGTGTGTATACACTTTTCAGGTGGAGGTGCCAGTAGTAGAGGTGTGCTTGTAAAGAGATTTCGGGCGTCGACTGAGTGTCCTATTCCTATTAAGGGATGTTTTAATAAACCTCAAGCTCTGTTGGACGTCGCGTGTTGTCCCTCATTACATGTCTTTCTGTTCCTCCCCTGCCCAAGGTCAAGGTATGTCAGAAGAAACTAATTCTGGTGTCAAGTTACAGGTTTTAGCACGGAGAATATCAGTTGTGACTGCATCTCGGCATCTTTGTAAGTACGAGATGATTGTGTTTCTCGTTTTATGGGTGGACGCTACTTCACCACAAAACGCTTTTACACAAGATTAGCTAACATTACTGTTAAATCGTAGAACTAAAGAGGAATATTTCCATTTTAAACGGTATTCAATACTCTGAGCACAGGTAATATTCTTATGCGCGCTATTCAGTTGCCTAATGGAATACACAGTTAAGTGTAAACATTTAATTGATGTCAATGCTTTGAACCGTCAACAGACTCCACTTTTGCTCAAGATAGATTTGGTACCCACCTTCAGCATATTTTGGGTCCGGCTGTCTTATTATCATACAAGATCGCATGTTCGAAAACAATATTTGGCGAGAGAATGTCACAGGAGCTTCTGTTGAAAAGTATATGGAATATTGTTACAGACAAAAACTCGACCAAATTACCGTATTCTTGAAAAGCAAGTCTATTGCAATTAAATTGGGAAGGGAGCAATCTGAGATAACTTTGCTGCAGCATTTGAAGTATGTGGGCTCTATGCGAATTCCTCTCTTGAAGCACACCCGTACATTCGAGGCGATTACGGACCAGCAGATTGCATGCCGACCTAAAATGCCATTGGTGGCACAGATATCCACGACGTAAGGGGAAAGCTGGCAGGTTAAGTGCTGGCATACATTCGTATCACGTACACGATATTAACACGACCCACACGTTCCTTAACTAATCGGCGCAATGTTTAAAGGAGACCGCATCAAAAGCTTGTCAAGTACAACGAAAATAATGAGGCACAACCATCAAAGCTACTTGAATGTAAATGAATTAAATTACGAATTGCAAAATTGCTTTAAATATATAAAGCGTATGTCCTAATTTTGCGCCGACATAAAATTAAAACTATACGCGATGGCCTACAGACTTAGCAAATAATCCGAACGAAGTATACTCATAAGGTGATATCCATTTTGTTAGCAAAAGACTTGAGACGTTGTTCGTAATGTAACCGACCACCCGATTGAACAGATTAAGATTTTAAAAATTAAACTTGAACTCAACCTGGTTTTTCGGCCATAGAGATGTTGTACCCAGTCACGTTTTTTAAATACAAAGAATATTCAAATCTGCAAAGGAAACAGGTTAAAACGCCGATTTGTTTTTGTGATACACGCACGATACAGATTGTAATGTTATTAATACATTTAGTACTTACTTATGATCACTGTAGATAAATTTATAAGCATATTTTCTGTAGGTCTGAGTTCCCTCGGTGTGATTGTAGAAATGTTGATAATAACATTCTACATGCTCAAGATCTATAGCTGATTGAAGCAAGAATGTTTGAGGCAGCTTCTCCATAACCTGCAAATGTAGTTAGGCATTTAAACAGAACGTTCAATAACCTCAATGCAAGCACCTAAAATGACAGAAGGATGAAATAACTTTCTGTATCACAAAAGAATGAGGAAAAAGAATACGTAAAACATTTACCGCAGTATTTCTTTTCTATGCAATCCACTGGTAAAGCATTTTTTGTTTAATTTCTTTTTATATTTCGGTTAAAATTCAGAGTAATGCATCAACGTTCATTTTAAATAATTAAAATTGGCCGGTGCATAGGTGTACAATACTGCAGAAATTTCCGCGGAATTACGTGTGGGTGGCACAATAAATAAGAGGGGAGTAAATTAAGAGATGTTGTGACTTGTATACTCGTCTCAGATGCGTTGTTTGTGGCAGCTAGAGATCCGTCCGCTGACTCGTGCCGTATGACGATGGCGGTTGCGGGAGAAGTGAATGTCCGTGGCTCAGAGTCCCGTAGAAGCAATTGTCCATCCCCCCGGGCCGCCATATCTGAGTTGCATATGCGGAATTGTGTGCCAAGAAAGTAGACGAAAAAAACCTGGGAGCGCTATTGGGCCATCTCAAAAATGCGATACGAAGTTTTTCTTTTCAAGGAGCAGCAGGTACGGATGAAAGAAGCCAACGGCGCCTTCGTGGCGGAGGCGGTGGCATGTTCGCCGCGTAATTGGCGTACCGCGGTGCGGGGAGCGTGGTCAGGCATGAGAGGTCGCAGGTTTTTCTTTGTTTACAATTTCCGCGCTCAATATAACTTCAATTTTATTTTGACGTGCGTAACGTCACTTCTGTGACCAAGTTTTTGTGACACCGACTTCTTAGCTTTGATCGCCCTTGCCAGTGCGAAGAAAAACGTAGCTCTACGTCAAAATCGGGGTTTTTCGGTATTTATAAGGAATGGGTGAGACTCTATCAAATTAAATATGCTGGCAAGTCACGAAGCAAAGCGCAGGAAAGAAGGTGGAGTTTACGCCAGCATACTACAAGTACAACTAAATAACCCTAATTATTATAAGCCTACTGTTAATTTCTACTTTAGAGAAATTAGTTTTGCAGTGGCAAAATACGTCCCTAGTGCCAAGGAAACACTAATCTGAATTCGTTCAGCGGAGCTCATATTATAATTTACGCTCAGAGGCGCACCTAAAGAAGCTCATGCCGATACCACGGCCACATATCCCACTTTTCCCTTCCGTTTTTTTAAATTTTTTTTTTTTTTTGCGTGCTGTTTTTGCCGCACTCTTTAGCTTCGACGGAGAAGGACCGGAAAAGGTGGTTCAGGGATACGTCCCTCTATGGCTCGCCGACGGCTTGATAAGCAGGCGTGGCAGCTTCCGGCGGGCCTCTATCCGAAACATCGTTTTGCGACGCCTTTGCCCGCTGGTGACTTCCTTCGCCCCGTAGTGCTGTATAAGACTACATGTTGCGATTTGGTGCCGGCGAAGAAACGTCACGCTCTGCGAAGTCTCACGCGTGGTTACCCAGGCGTCTGGCCAGTGGTTCGTAGAGGAACTCTCTCATCGAGTAAAACCGCGGAGCAACTCCAGGGCTCTGACTGGCTTCTTTGAACATCACGCACTTTCGCAAGCACGAGACGACCCTGGCCCTTTCGTGCTCTTTGTTTGAGATAAAACTACTCGTGACATTAAACCAAGGAGCGTTGACGGCGACGGAATATGTGGAAGAAGCACAAAAAAAAGCGGCGGCGACACGATGGCTAGTGGATATTGGCTGTAAGCAACCAGTTACAGTAATGGCGCGTAATAGGGCACCAATAGGGCCGCAAGCAAGCAAATTTTCGAGAAAACTTCACAATCTCCGAAGCGGCGTCCGTGTACGAGTGAAGCACTCCAGCTGTTATACAAAAACATCAAGCCCCCTCCCCCTCAATCCGACCACTCCCTTCACTCTTTTCTCTAACACATAGACCGTAAAAACATGTCACAAAAAAGAAAAAAAAAACTGAAAGCCGTTTACAACTCCCTGTAACGCCGAATTAGCGCGCAGCTCTTGAGGAGGAGGAGGAAAGGGTATTGAGGTGCACCTGTTCTGGGGGGGGGGGGGTCACCTGACCTGGACTGCAGTCACGTGACCTTGGTGGGGTCACATGACCCCCTCCCCAAGCTCACGTGGGGGTCAAGTGACCTTGGGGGTCACGTGACCTGGGGGTGTCACGTGACCCCCAAAGGAATATTTCCGCTAGATCTATACGCTCCGTGCGGGAACTATAGGGGGTGCTGTGAAAAATGCGCGTAGCGCCGCTAGCGGAGGAGCTGGCGTTCGACAGTGAGGCGCGCTCAGCAGCCTGCGGCGCCTTTTCGCGTGCGAAGCTGCGGCGGCGGAAGCGCGCACGGACGGAAGTTTTGCTTTTTGAGCCGATAAGTTGAGGGTGACGTTACATGAGTGCTGGGGCAGAATTAAGAAGGGCATTTAGCTGTTCTCCGCTACTTATATATTAAGTTTGAGTCGTTATTAGGGGTTATTTCTTGAGTAGCAGTCGAAAAAGGGGTTTGAGCAATTTTCCGAAAAGCAAGGCGGCCGCCGTAGGACTGCTGGGACGATGATATTTGGAGGCGAGTGAGATGTTCACTACGTTTGTGCACTAAGTGGGCCAAGTTTTATAAAGACAGCGTGTGAAAGTTATGGTTCGAACGAATAAAGAAATAAAGCTGTCAGGAATATCCAATATTGGACCCAAAATGCTGTATTATAACCGGGCTGTGCGAAGTGTAGATTTGGACACACAGGTTCTTGGACATGACCGTAACTTGACACAACGGTTATAGTACCGAAAATAGGTGGCATAACCAGGTAGAAATTTGGTTTGGGCGTAGTAACTGAATGGGAAACGGTTTTGACCGTGAAAGGGCTGTCAAGAGAGTACCACTCGTCGTGGGAGATGGAGACTTTACAGGTAGGAAGGGACTAGTGCACTGTACTTCCAATTGAAACAACTTTACGAAAGGTGGCTTCAAAGCCGAGAAAACCAAGTTGCCGGCCAACACACGGTTTGGCCGTCAAAGGCTTTTGCGGTCAGCTGTTGTGTATTAATCTGGTTGTACGAGGTGTTGATTTTTGGCACACAGGTACATGGACAACCGTAACTTGACAAAACACTTATTATACCTAAAAGAGGTGGCATAGTTTAACCAGGTGGAAATATTTTTGGGCGGCGCTACTAAATGGGAACCGGTTTCGACCGTCCAAGGTTGTAAAGAGAATACCACTCATCATGGACGGGAGGTTCACACCTTACAGGTAGGTAGGAACCAGTGGACGGTCCTTCCAGTTCGAACAACTTTCCGATAGGTGGCTCTAAAGCCGAGGAAACAAATTGTCTACAAGACTCGGCGTGTCAGCGTTTCCACATCCAAAAGGAGGCTGATCAAAAAAGAAAGCACACCACATAAACTTCCATACTCAAACGTCGATTGTCCAGTGATTCCAAGTTTCATTGTAGTTTTCCTTAGATTCATATTTGTCACTTTTTGTACCGTCCGAATATTTCGTCATGAAGTACAAACTGCGTGTCATACTGGCCCGGAAATATCGACACGTACGATGGGGACGAAACTTCTTTGGAGGGCATTCCTTCAACGAAATTCGCACTGCATACCCGCGAGTGTGGGATGGCATTTCAGTTCGAGCTGAGATATGTAGGCGTTACAGGTGCGAAAACAAACGCAGAGCGCAAAGCGGCAGCGTAGAATATGTCAGCCGTGCTGATACAGTGGCAGACATGATCGGGAGACCAAATTTATCGCGTCGCACGGCACCGGTCCATCGTTGTCGCTGTCCCACAAAACATCGGCGAGGTGAAAAACTGTGAAACTTCGCCCCCACGAGATACGACGCATAACGATTGGAGCACTTAACGACGCAGCCGTTTATGCTGTCAACCCAGCGCAACCGCACCGCTCCGACTTTAATGCGTACCAATGTACGCGGCGTTGTTTCGTTTCGCTGGGGCTCTCACTGCCTACCTTCGGTAACGGCCGCGCGGCGGCGCGCCGGTCGCGTCGCACGGAGTGTATAAGGGAAATTGTTTCCACTAGATTTAGCGGGAAAATGTTTCCGCTAGATTTAGCGGGGGAATTTTCCTGCATGATTTAGCGGGAATCTTTTTCTGCTAGATTTAGCGGGGAAATTTTTCCGACAGATTTGGCTTGGAAATTTTTCCGCTAGATTTAGGGGGGAAATTTTTTTCCGCTAGATTTAGCGGGGAAATTTGCCCATTATGCACCGCGCGGTTGCGCCGACGGCGACGGCGACGCCGACGCCGCTCAAGCCGGAAACGTGCGTTTAAGAGCTGCGCTCTAAAACAGTCACTGAGTATGTTTGGTTGCCGGCGAGCGCGTTAATCAGACGTGTTTGAAAATTTAACTTGACATTACCCAGTTGGATGTGCCATGCTAGCCTGCACTATTGACATGCTTGAACCCTTGAACTAGGCGCTATCCCGCTGGACGCAGGGTGGTCAGAATGGGACAGCTTGTGGTGTACTTCGGAGGTTAATGCAGAGAAGAAATCGTGGTCCTTTTGCGCAACAGTGCAGGTGAAGTCAGAACGATGCCGAGCTATGATTGGCTCTTATTGAAGAATAGTGGGTTGACCTCAAAGCAGGCGGCCTTCAGGTGCGCCCGCTGTCCTTTATTCAGAGCCAATCGAAGCTCGGAGTCGTTCTGACACTATTACAGCTATGCAAAATAAGCAGACGAACTTCCGCTACCCATGAGAACGCTGTAACTCTGTCGAAAGAGACTCTGTAAATACAACTTCTTGTATTCCAAAATTGCGAAAATCAATTGTTGTTTCTCTGCGGTTTTTGCAGCAGGTGTCACCGACATGCACACTACCTTAGCCCATCTGGAGTCCACAAGAACTAGCAATTACTGAGGGCTGCTGTAACCGAAATCCGGAAGAATCCTCTCGTCATGTAGACCATTCTCACGGCGTTATGTAAAGGCACGGCGCGGCGTTTTCAGCTAGTTGACAGCGTGACATTCCACTATGATCGCGTTAATGGTGAATACGTTGCTTTATGGTTAATGCGTTGCTAAGGGGTTGTGAGCCGTATGGGATTTGTTGATGATGGTCATCCAAAACATGAAATACTAATATAAACAACCCATGTGCAGACCAAGGGGACGAGCACAACACCGTCTCTCAACACAGCTCAAAATTTTCAATTGGGAGTCTTCTTAATATACAGCAGCCAATCCCACTATCGAACATAACAGTAACCTTCAACCCTCAAGGAAGACAAAGTGAACATGAACGGGTGCACTTTGTCTGCTTATTAATCACAGTATTTATTGTTTTTTTCGCCCTGCTCATGCACTGTGTGAAGGTGCTGTTTCTAGCTTTTAAAACATCACACGCACGCTCGAAATCTTTGAAACCAGAGAGAAGCCCGAAAACAGGTGCTCGATAAAAGCTACCGGGAATTAGGTATAATGAGAAGAGATATATTTTAAGCCCGCATACTTTATGCCCTATGTTCCTTTCGTTTATTTTTTTTTTTAAGCGCAGCTTTAAGGCGTTCATTTCCGGCTTGAGCGATGTCCCTTTCACCGTCGCCATCCCCGTCGGCGTAACCACCCGTTGCTTTATGGCTAAACGCCCCATGATGAAACGCGCGTGTCTCTCGACCCACGCGTTGCATTATAGGACGTTTCCCATAATGACGTCCCCGTGACGTCACGATGGACGTCACGAGTGTCCCACGCGTTGCATTATGGGAAACGTCCCACGATGACGTCAAGTGTGACGTCACGGTCACTCGTGAAGATCACGAAGAAGGTCAGGACCTTTACTTCACGAGGGCTTTAACGAGTGACGTCATGAGGGGGCAGGCGGAGAGGAGGAGGACAAGGGGGAGGTGCAGGGAAAAAGAGTGAGAGGAGGAGGGTGGAGGAGGAGGGCAGGGGAGGAAGAGGAGGCGAGAAGGAGGAGAGGGTACAGAAGGGGAGGAGCGGCCTACATTCATCTCCGTACCCTCCCCTCCTCCTCAAGAGTTGCGCTCTAATTCGGCATTACACGTAGTTGTAAGCGCCTTTCATTTTTTTAACAATTTACAAAGTTGCACGACGGGGTATTTTTAAATAGTGAGATGACTGCAGTCTTGTACACGTTACTAAAAAAAAGTAATCGATTACAATTACTATTACTTTTGGCTAAAAGTATTCGATTAGATTACTTGATTACTCGACGGCAAAAGTAATTGGACACTACTTAAAGAAGTAATCGTTACTTTTCCGATTACTTTATTGTGTGAAGACACATCTTTAGCGCTCATAACAATGAACTACTTTCAACCTATATTTCACATTTGCACAAGTATTGAAGAAGAAAAACTGGCTCCCTCTTCGTGGACCTTCACAATGTGGACAGAAGCGTAGAATTCGTCTGAAAACGTTTAATAATTTGGGCGTTCGCCAGTGTGTGTGTGTGTGGGAGGGGGGGGGGGGGGTAGCGGAGGGGGTTCTAGATCTTGTTAAGCTTGAGCAAGGGTTGTCGCTCAAAGTTTGCGTCGCTCATTTTATTATTCACATGTGGATGAGCTCGCATGTTATACAAACGAGCAGCAGCTCCAGGATTTGAAACGAATCATGTGTAGTATCCATTAGCGGAAAAGATCGCCCCGACCACTTCTCAACTCGAAACATTGCTTGTCAAAAAGTCCACGTAGGAGAAATGGGGAAATATTTCAACTGCCGTTGTTATATTTTGCATCCGCTTTAGGCATTCTTCGGTTCCGGTTCTCCTACGGGCTGCGAGTAGGTACCCTAAGCAGGATTTTTTTATTTTTTTTTTATTTCTGTGTGTGTGTGCTTGGAGGCGGCTAGTTTGAACGAAGGACCCACAAAGCTACATTCTGCTTCCTCAAACTTCGCCCTGAATGGCCTTTGTCACGCATTGTAACTTCCCTGGGGCTTCCCACTCCCAGTCCCAGCTCGAAAAAAAAAGCGGACATTCTACAGAAACTGTACATAGAAAGGGATTGTCCTCGTTTCCTACAGCTCTGCAAAAGTCTTTCTTTTTTCCATTCAGAAAAAAAAAACAAATTTTATTTTTGTCATTTCATAAAAAAAAGGCGTGTGCCGGGGGGGGGGGGGTCCCGTGGACAAAGTGTAACGGTTACAAGTAATTTTATTACTTCAAAAAGTAATCAGATTACTCTTGTGATTACTGCCTAATAAAAGTAATCAACTGATCGCGAAATTACTCTAAAAAGTAATCGATTACAAGTAATTTGATTACTTGTAATGCGTACGGTACAAGTCTGGATGACTGGTATGTTAGTAATTAATAACCGTCATCAAAATGCCGAAAAATTGAACATAATCTACATACGCTTCCATTGTTATTTTGCCTTAATTCGTCGCTTGTTTTGGCTAGCTGAGTTCTGGAGCAGTAACAATGTAGCAATCTCATCCTCTTGGTTCGTAAACCACATTTTAGCCGCATTGCAAAGGGAGGACATGGAATTGCCTAGCTTAGCCTCATCATCCCATTTGTTGTAAGGGCATACTGGCTGGTAGACGTCCAGCAAATCTTCCACGTCATCTTCAAGGACTTCAGAACAACCTTACGATGTCGGACCTGGCTGGGAGCAAGGCAGGCTGCAGCGGCTGGAGCGCCCGTGGAGGATTGTCTATTGCAGCTCATCGCAGTCGACAGTCGTCGATGTCGAAGCTTCAGAATGCAATGAACTCCTCTTCAGGGTCGCAGGTACTCCGCAAGACCTCAATCAAAGAATGCGAGGAAGATGCAGACTGGGCGACCATTCTCAATGGTGTTCATATTCAGACTTGCCTGCGCTGCCCGGTCGAGACACGCGAACACGTATTTAGTTTTTGTTGGGCTGCCATATTTAAACTGGAACGCTCTCAAGTCCATAAAGAAATATTTTTAGTTGTCCACGGACGATCCGGTTCATAGATATTAACTCGGGTGTTCCCCATGACATGCTAATTTTGCCAGGATTGTCTAGACTTTCAGAGACGAATTTCTGTCCACCACGCTGATATCGAAGTACAGTAACTGCATGTGAATTTTTGTACATCTGTACTTCAAGTGTAAAACCTGTGCCAAGCCGTTTAACGAGCACACGAATGGACAATTATTTTTTAAGCCGTCCTCTAAACGTGAGGATTTTAATATTTTTACCAAAATACATGGTGCATTACTTCATCGCGCATCTGAAGGCACAAAAATGTGAGTAACAGTAATTCACTTCCCAGCCATTAAGAAAATAAATAAAAGTAAACTTCCCATGACGCCGAACAAAAACTTTGGGCTGCGGTTCGCAAGGTCTAGAGTTTGATTCTCACTGAGCAGCTTGATCGATTTCTTTCTTTTTAAATTAGCGTGATCGTGAGTTCGTACAATATATCACGACTACTACTTTTTTCTTCGATAATAACGCATTGCCTACGATGGGCTTTGCATGATTTCCGTTGACTCGACTTTTGTGTAACAATTTTTCGTGACACTCGGGTGCGACATTTTTTGCATGAACTCCAGTCCATGAACTTTATGTATTAAAAGTCATCATCGGTGTAAGAATGCTGTTGTAAATCTAGAGGCAACCTGTGAGCCGATGAGAGTTCCCCTTCAAATTGAACATACTATTAGGAAGGGTAAGACGTCGACGGCGTAGTGGCGCGCACGCCCGTGTTGCGCCATGCCCCACGTGAATGCCCGGCCTTCATAATTTCTTTGTGAGTTTTCTCATCTCGTGCCATCCTGTCCTCGCTTTTGCCGACAGCGTCACCCTAACAATACAAGCGTCATACGTGCATTTATGCACCTTCATGTGGGGGGGGGGGGGGGGGGAGGGGGATTTAAGATATTAAGAAAAGAAGCTTATCCGTCACCTCGCTATAAACGTGGTACATGAATCGTATTTTCTTACCTCGTTGGCATCAGGAAAATCTCCTTCGCAATTTTCAGAAAAAGTACCATGGCTGTGACATACGAACAGAATTCCCAAAAAGAGAGCAATCATTGTCACTCGAGGCTTACACATGCGTATACACGCAGGCACAGTGTATGTCTTAGGATAGCGTTACGCTTTTATAGCTACTCGCTGATATAGGTTTCCAATGCACGATCGCACTTTCTTCTTTTCGTTAGCGAAAAATCGCCTGTCACTCATCTGCTGGGGAACAATAATTATTGTTCAAGTATGAAAACATGTTATTCACACACACGCTCTTTTGGCTGCACCAACCTTTTGTGTTTGAGGGTCGTATAAAATACCCTTGCTCCACGTATACCGTGAAAGCAAAGCGATAAATCAAGTCTTTTAAACAATACGGTTCAAATACCTGTAGGAACCAGAAATGCGGTTAACCTTTCGTGTTTTTTCATGTATAAACAGGCAAAGTCGATGATCTCCAGGCTGAAGATTATTATTGTCATGGCTCAAAAATTGCTTTTGTATATATATATACATATATATATTTTCTTTTTTTTTTTTTTTCAGAGAACCCGGCCGGAGAATTTTGAAATGACTTATACGGCGCTCCATGAAAATCCATTGTTTGAGAACTAAGATCACGCTTAGCCTGCAGGCACTAGAAGAAAATTGAGTAGTCCTGCGTTAGATCACAGTGCAGCCACGGCTCAAGGTGCGACACGTCACGGGGAACGGCCTTCGCGTTCATGCATCATGGAGCGCATAGAAAAAAGGCTAAGAAAAAAAAATGTCAACATTTTCCTTCAAACACTTTTGTTTGTTTTTTGTTCCGAAGCGCGTTAAGGCGCATCTTCATGCAAGAGCTCTTGGCATTGACAGTGCCACGACGTTATTTTTTTTTGTCGCCTATTTATTTGTGTTTTTCAGTAGTGCATGTGGTGACATAGCCTCCTCTATACTGACAAAGCCTAGCAGATCGTTACGAGAGGTGGCCGCCGAAATTGAAATGGTAGAGCGGCAGACAACGGATGAGAGGAGAGCAACGTGGCGGGTGTTCCGCTGTGGCGAGATGCGGAAACACACTGCTAGTGATGGAATGCCCGCTCGTGCTCCTCGCGTTTCTCGGGCTACCGCTTCTTTTCTCGGCGCTTTTGAAAACCATGTTTCGAGTCCTTGCCGGTGCAAAAGCTGTGCGCTGACGTCCAGGTTCCCCGAAAAATGCTCGCCCCCCAAACCTGCGACCGACCTCTCAATGGCTCTGTCGGCGAACTGCCACGCTTTGTGAGTATAGAGGAGACTATGGCAGTGGGCGTCGGGTACTATACAAAACGTAAGTGTAAAGCGGGTTCTTAACGCTCTGCTGTAGCTCTGTCGTAACACCCCCGCTTCGGACGCAGGGAACTAGGTTTCACTCCCGCGTGGTGGCAGATTATCTTTTTCAATAATTAGGCAACATCGACGACGGACTTCCTACTGCGCCAACTACAACATTAACAACAACTAGAACTGCATCATCAACAACGGACGTTGTTGATGTTGCAGTTCTAAGAGCCCATAACACATATCGCTGTAAAACAACATATTCAAATGTTCATTCACAGGTGAGAGTAAACAAAGCTCTCTATAACTCTATACCAAACTAATAAAACTTGCAGGGTTTCTTTTACTTTTTTTGATTATCATGTGCAGAGATGAAGAATTGAGGTGGCGTTCCTTCTTTAGACTGTATTAGCCTCTTACCATAATTGCAATCCAGATTGTGATAACTGAACACCTAGCGAGGGTCAATGCACCATTCTTGTTGGTTCCAGAACACACTGCACGACTTGAAGTCACAAGAGGCGATTCTTAAGAAATAACAAACGTTAAGGGAAAGCGGCTGTAGAGCGGACAGCATTTGGAATCGCCGTTGTTCGTCATTTTTATTATTTTTTTACTCGTGAATAGTGGTTTGAATTTTAAAGGAAGAAATAGCAGGCATGCATTAGGAATTTTCTTATGCAGAAAACAGCACGTATGGGTAGGCCAAATTCCAAAGCAACTCTCTAAGAACCAACATTTATTCCTAAATAAAAGGGCTCATGTTCATACAATACATTTCGTACATAAATACTGAGCCGCGCAACATTCAAACAATAAAGCAACATACCCTGGACGTCAAACTTCCAAGTGAAATGAACTGAACAAATCACGCATGTTTTGGCGGTAGATACAAATATAATTCCCATAAACAAGGTAATGTTTGCCAAAAAAAACAGTAACATGAATTTTTTGATTTGTTGGGAAAATTTGATTATTTATGGTAGATTTCAATTTTCCATTGCAGCTTGCTTCAGAAGCATAAACTCTGCAACTAATATCCGCTAACACCAGCGTTTTTAATGTAAGAATAGGAATTCAGAAAAAAGCTGACTTGGGAAGTATACATATCATAATAATACGTACAACACGAACTGAAGAAAACATGCATAACAACCTGGCTATTCTGCGACTAAGTTGATATGGGAGGAAAATTGTATGCTCAGAAACAAACGTTTTCACAAAATTGATGTCACTGCTTCTAGGATGATGATTTTATTTTTCACATATTTATTTTTAAACAAAGCCGTCAGTCGGAACAATAAGGTTTATTACAGGTGACTAGTGGTCACTATAACTTAAATATTTAATTGGTGTCTGTATTTAATTTGTTAATTACTCGAAATAAACAAAACGTATCAATTATAAACTTTCTGAGAGTCATCCGAAACCTTTATAAACGTAAGTTTTAGAAAGACAGCGTGTGGAATGTGCGGTATTCCACTCAAGGGACCACCGATGCTACAGGCACAAGGGAGCTGATGTGAAAACGCAGATAAGACATGAGAAAACGCCGCAGGCACGCTTTCACAGCGGTAACCCTGCGGGCTTGTAACACGAGTACCATTCAGTAGTGATGCACGACCGGATGCCGATACGATTCTCGTTCAGATTGGAAAGGGCAAAAGCGGCGTTTGAACCCAGGATTTCCTGGGTGTTATTGCTCGCAAGTTTCCTTCACATGCTCTGAGCAGTTGTGCGGTAGCCTACTCGGCCACCGTTGCCCTTTTGGATTTACAATGGTTTGCACTTTGCGTTTTGTGATTGCAACACAACGCACGTCTGTGAAGGTCAACGTAAATGACAGCCACAAATCCAGAGGCGCGACATGCGCAGGGTTTCGGTACAGCGGCTGTAGTTTCGGTTTCTTCTTTCTCTTCGCTCAGGATGACTTTAAAGTGAGCGACGCGACTGTGGCTCGAGCGATACATGGAAAGAGGAGAAAAGGAAGAAGGGAGATGCGCGAGGGCCGTGAGGAACGCCGGTCGGGCCACCTTTCAATCTGTACTGTAAATAGACGTTTCTTTTTATTTCTCTCTCACTGATGGAGTCCTTTCAGTCATTTTTTTAGACCATCAACATCCGCACACCATCGACGTTCCCAGTCATCGGGTCCCTGACGCAATCCTAAGAAGAAAACGAACCTTCACTGGCGCAGTCGACAGGATTGCGTCAGCGGGCCCCGCCGGCTGGAACGACTCAGCAGATTCAGCGGACAGCGACTCCATTCAACAAGAAGAGAGGCGGCAAGTTCCTGGGCCTCGGCAGCCGTGTTTAACGAAGAAGACTTGGATTGCCGAGACTTCGCGTCGACGCGGCTTCGGGAAGTGCTGCAGACCCACAGCCCCGCGAAGCGTCTACACGACTCGGACACCGTTATCGGGCCGGACTGTTCCGATCGACAGACTGCGTGTGCTTGCCATAGGGACTTGTCAACCTTCAAGGGTAAGGTGATTATTTTGAGTGGTGCCCGCCGTGGAGCTACGCAGTGGGGAACGGCTTAGGCCGGTTACCTCGTTGGATCGGGATGGAGCTAATGATAACGATGTCGAAGAGCGAGGTGAACCGTCACCTCAGAGTAGACCAGCAGCGAGCGTGGGGACGCACGAGGACGGGGACTGGGATGGCCGATCGAGTAGCTCACTTATTGAAAAAGAGATTGAGCTTGTTAGAGAAAAAGAACGGCTAGTGCGTCTAGAGCTTGAACTAGAGCGAGTTCGTGCGGAAAACAGACCCGGTGGTCCGGGGCTGCGCCCTGCATGTGCCATGATGTCACCCATCTTCAAGATGCGAGACTTTGCGGCAGAGGACGCCCAGCTCTACCCTATCGAGCTGTGCTACGACCCGGGCAAGGGAGAGGAAAGTCGGGCAGAGGTGTTTCCCCGCTGGCACCAGCTGCCCTTCAGCAAGATGCTCACCTTCTACCGGAGCAAGCCCTTCAACCTCGAGGCCAAGTACCCGCAGGAGACGGCGGTGCCCCACGCGGACCTACAGCCGGGCAGCTTCCCGGTGAACAAGGTTGTCTCCGCGGCCGGGGGCGAGGCGTTCAGGATCAAAAAGAAAGGGCGTCGCAACCTGCGGGACGTCTTCTCGGTGATGTCCGCCTCGGACCGCAAGCCCGACGGTCGACAGGCAAGTGCTGGGTGTGCAAACGATGGCTACCTAGCGGTGGTGGTGGCGGCGACTGGCGAAGAGGCACCCCCGACCCAGGGTGGAGACCCCGACAAAGTGGCCGAGGGCGAACCTGTCAAGAAGGAGGATTGGCCCAGCCCAAAAGAGAAGCAGACCAAGGCCACAGAGCTGCCGGTGGGGGGCCGGGTGCCGCAGCTGAGAGCCTTCGAGATGGACCAGCTTGTGGAGCGCGAGGTCCACATGGTCCACACGGACCGCATAGAGAAGGAACGACTGCTTTGTCAAGCAATGGTTTTTGGTTCGTCGCATGCGCGAATCGAAGTTTTGGTGTGTCTTTTTAAATGAATTGTAGACTTTAAGTTGGTGAGATTTTTTTGTTGTTGTTGGTATGACTGAATGGGCAGTTCCGGGTTTTGGGAAAATAGCCTGGTTTAGAGAGAGCATATGTTCTGCATACGCATTTGCAGATTTTTTTTTTTAGATGCACTTTTTAGTTCATATTATGCAAGCCTTAAGGCACTTTTGGTAGTAACGGGGTGTTTAGAGCCTTGGCGGGCACATTCAAAATCACCTTACCAGAGCGACCAGTGTACGACGGGCGGACATTTTTTTTGTGTGTGATAATTTTCTGACATTGAGGCCCCAAATTTATACTTGTTGGGGAGGTATGAAGGTCAACGTAAATGACATCCACAAATCCAGAGGGGCGACATGCGCAGGGTTTCGGTACAGCGGCTGTAGTTTCGGTTTCTTCTTTCTTTTCGCTCGGGATGACTTTAAAGTGAGCGACGCGACTGTGGCTCGAGCGATACATGGAAAGAGAAGAAAAGGAAGAAGGGAGACGCGCGAGGGCCGTGAGGAACGCCGGTCGGGCCACCTTTCAATCTGTACTGTAAATAGACATTTCTTTTTATTTCTCTCTCACTGATGGAGTCCTTTCAGTCATTTGTTTAGACCATCAACATCCGCACACCATCGGCGTTCCCAGTCATCGGGTCCCTGACGCAATCCTAAGAAGAAAACGAACCTTCACTACGTCACCTGCCTATCGTTTGCAGGTTTGCAAGGTTGCAGCTCTCTGTATCTCCTCGGAGCAGCAAAAATGATCATCAGTTCCAATGCGCCTGCTTTCCATTTTACTTTTCGGCAACTTTCCATTAACTTGGAAATGATGCGGCTACTTGCTTCCCTGGTTGCGGCCATGTTTGTCGCGCAGAACCTCTTACCGGCAAAAGAAAACGATCCAGTGATTCATCGTGCGGGCACTTAATAAGATATAATATAGCGGACACGGATATCTTGTCTAGGATTGGAAATATCAAACTACAGCCTTCCTGAGCATCAGACTAGAGTCGATTCATTCCGCCTAGCTTGATAACACCGGCGTTTAATGAGGCTAGCTTATTTCGTCATTCTTGTATTGCATCCATGTAAAGGCAGGCAGTGCATTGCGCAGAAAACTATGCAAGTGAGCATTGCCAACAAAATTAATTTTGCCTCCTCAAAACTGTCTCTTGCATATTAAGACCTACCACAATGAACGAGCAATTGTTAACAAAGCAACAAAAAATAAAAAAAATTAAAACTCTTCAGTAAAAATTAAAACAAAATACACCGTTGAAACTTCAAAGTAGCACGTGCCGTTTCATTCAGGCTTAGCTTCTCCCATGTTGAACGTTCTTTCCGGAAATTGTACCTGAATATCTAAGTTTTCTCAGAGGTATATTTCTTCAGCTTTACAGGTTGTATCAGTGACAAACCGATAAGGGATGGTCACACCGCCAACCCATTAGAAGCAACTCAGTCTGTGGATTCTGTTTGTTGCAGGTTTCATCATTATATGACAGTCCTGTGATATCGCTTAAAAAAGCTTTGCACACATATGTTTGAAGCAGGCATCTGCATGAACCGAACGTGCTTGGAACATTCTTGGTACGTGTTCGCAGAATATAGTAATATTTTCGTAGTGAACATCGTATTTGTTATACGGTTAATTAGTTTTAAAAGTCCCAAACAGCTTGATGAAGAAGCTAGTCCCAATTGAAGAGAGCCAAAAGTCGTCTGATACCTGCCTTAACGACTGGTGGTCGCCTGTATGTTCAATTAAGTCAAAATTTGGAACAGGGGCAGCCATTTGCAATTCTTGGCGAATTGCGAAAAAAATTAGAGGAAAATGAAAATTATTTAGACGTTTTGTCTGCAAAGCTTGAAGACTCTAAAACCCTGTTGACGATGCAATCTCCTATCTATGGATTTCAGGACACCAGTTTATGGGAAACGCCTGTGTGATCGGAAGTCGGAGCTAAGGAGGTCCGTAAATTTCAGTTAGGATTTGACGTTGTTCAAATTAAGCGAGCTCATAAATTGGGCAAGTTTTCTGCGGGAAAACATCGCCCGAATATTGTTAATTTCAGATATTTTAAGGAAAAGAAGAACATCCTCACAATCGCTCAAGTGCTGGAGAATTCTACGTCATATCTGATGATATTTTAAAGTTGTTTGCGAAGAAAAGTAACATCTCTGGGATTATGCAAAGGCAAATCGGCGATTTATGCAAAGACAAATACAATCCTAAAATATGACAGCTTGTTTTTAGACAATGCAACATATTCCTGGAATCGTATCACAGGTTATATTGTTCGGTACTGACAACGTGAATGCCCGCGAGCAACTTACTAGATGTCTCTTGCTATTGTCAGCCTCGAATGCGCCGTGCCTAAGCGCGGCACGTGTATACCAAGTACGTCCGCATAAGAAGTTGCCGCGTACATGCGGACGTCATCCTGACGCCGTGCTGGACGTCGCCCTTGAGGTCGTTCTCACGAATAGTCCTTGAGATCGCGTTAGAGGTCGTCCAAGAGGTCGGCCTTATCGTCGTTTATGACTTCGTGGGCCAGAAAGTTTTCCTAGACGCAATTTTAGCACCCAGATAAACCCGTGCCGCGCGTACAGGAAGCGGCAGTACATACAAATTCCCATTGGCGGTCAAGCTACGAAGCGATTATCGGTTTAAGCTGAGCTAGTTGGCACATGGTCAATGAGTAAGGCATTTAACTTCATGCTACGAAGTTAAATGCCTTATTCGGTTAAACACATTTCCAGTGACCTAGGTGATCACATTATTTTAGCGGTGATTTCAATCTTCAAGCGTTTGCACAGAATAGTGAAAATTGGGGGGGGGGGGGGGGGGGTCTGGTGGTAAATTGTTCACTGTGATATTCAGCTTATCGGGCGTATTTTTGATTGAACAGTTTGTACCCGAGAACACACGCAATAATGATAGGAGTCACATGCTAGATTTTTTAACGTTGTTACAGATGTTGGACGTTTGAAAGCTGGCACACGGTCCCAGGGATCAGTGACCAAAAAGCTAGCTTTTTTGAAGTAACACCTTTTGGCGGGCTAGTTGGTTCATAATTTGTAGAAATAAATGAACTGCGCAAAGGACGAGGACAGAGGTAGAAAGGAGTACGACACACGGAGCGCAGACTTCCAACTGTTTATTTCGCGCAGACACAACAGTATATATAACAGCAGGAATCAGTTTGCAGCGAAATAAGGCTTAAACATGACCATCCAAAAAAGAAAATTCCTTGTCTGATAGTGAAACAGATTGCATGCTTATGCAGTCGTGACATTTCTTTTTAATGAAGTAGGCTTCTAGGAGTTTTCTTTCCGTTGTCTCATTTGCTCTTGCGAAAACACGTGTCCTTTGCAAATCAGGATGACAACCGCATTTCAAACAATGTATAGGCAAATGTCCGCCTGTGTTGTTTTTTAATCGACAGAAGCCAAATAAAATTGTGTGAGCTTTAGAAAATCACGTCAACCTATGACCATTTTATGACTGGCAGATCAGACAAAAATTACACTTGGGCTCGAATCTTACCTTTTATTTTTTTTTCTTTAATTTGTCCGAACGCTCGAACATTAGGGACCTATAAATAAAACTAAGGGAAAAAATGCTTAGCTTGGTTAAAGAGTTCGTTAAATCGCGTATGCTTACTCAAAAGCGAGCAAGTGACAAGCCGCGGTTTACACGTGAGTTGCCTGTTCTTCCAAACAAAAGAGGAAGGGCCTATCTTAAAGTCGGTGAGATACGGCTTCCGAGAAATCTCGCTAAACAAAATAATTTGGAAGACCGGTTAAAGACAAGTAAGAGCCATTATAAGGCTGCTTCCCTTCTCAATTTAGAAAATAGCATTCGGCGTTCTCCAGAACACTTCTGGAAACACGTCTGCAGTAAAGGTAAACGCAATACTTCCGTATTGTGTTTTTTAAGGTGCGATAATACATGACTCACATGCAATGAAGTGGAAAATAAAACTATGACAAAGAAAAAAATCTAAGGTACCCCTATACTATTATTCCTTGCACATTTTTTAATTGATTTCATATCAGAGAATGTTCGACTCTTTGCTCATCGCCACGATAACCGCTCCCAGTTTCAGCATGAATGCAATCAATTATTGCACACCGCTAGAGCTTCTATATTATAGTGCACATTAAAATGTACATTTGCCACTTAGCCATGCATGAGTGGGTGGTTTAGATCTCTAAATTGATTTGCACTGATGAGCGTAGTTGAATAAAATTTCTAGCCTATGAATTTCGCAGGACAAAAAAGTGTATCCCATTCAGTTTTTTTTGTGACTTATCAGAAATGGGGCAGCACTGTTATCCAATGCATATATAACAATAGTGCATTTTTGGCACGGTATGTGTTATTGCGATATTCAGACAACAAAATTTTCTTTCTGGGGCTTCTTATTGTCTCTTAGCTTGCATGATGGAGTCGGTACCTCAGATTCGCCCTCAGAATCAGCAGATTTATATAATGCCGTAATAGTAAACAAGAACATGTATTGGTTTGATTTCGACTCAGCAAGCACATTAGGAGAAGAGAGGTACTGTCGGGAACACAAGACAAAATAGGGATAAACGTTTTAGGTAGTATATGGATACAATTATGGATATGATCATGAATCCAGTAAGAACATTCAACATATGAATAATATATGCCAGACGCACACTCTAAAATACCTGTTGCATTTTCTTTCCTGCAAATTCGGAGGACCATTCCATGCAGTCTAGAGAGGGAGCACGGTGAATGAATCAGTTAAAAAAGAGTGTGAACTAAAACAAAAATCCGAGGAAACCTAAGCACTTCTTATGAGTTGTGAATGCGAAAGCCTGAATGTTGTTCTTCCTCTCCCTTAGTTTGTCTGGGGCATAGTGGCGTGGCCGGCCACATTTGGTCGGCGGATCGCCAAGCGCGCGCTCTCGTGAATTGCCCGCGCCGCGCCGAGCTCGGCCGTGCCACCTCTCTGGAGCCTCTGCCTGTCTCTGCCGCCAGCAATCCCTCCTCTTACCGGCTTCCGCACGCTGCATGCGGTGCGACGCCATGGAAAATGCTTCTCTGGTGGCTCTTTTGGAAATACGCCGCACGAGAGCCAATGGGAGCCTCGTTCCTTGATGGCGCGCGCCAGACAATGGGAGCCTATCCAACAAATATCGGATACAGTCGACATTCGAACGAGAGAAGGTGCCGTTTGGCGCGGCTTCATATCTTATGGTGTAGGTTCCCTCTATGGGACAGGAAGTTTGTGAAAATATTGATCCCAAAAACCACTCCGGAATTTGGAAAACAGCTGGAGGCCATAAGTCCCCTACTGGGCAATATCGCCCACTCCGAGCACTTGCGTTGCCGGTGACTTCTTCTCAAAAGGATCCTGCAAACCAGGTTCTGCGCATCTGTCACGTCGAGTGTATTCATGCCGAATAGCCGTCCTGTCCATACCGCATCAGCACCACCAGCTGTTAACGGCTGTAGTGACGATGTATTCACGGCTTGCGAGCTAGATGTCGCTCTTGTTTTGATAAAACCAAACTCATGTCCCGGTCCGGATGGGATAAAATATGATTTCTGAACAGATATGGGGACTGATACTCGCTATTGGTTGCACTGCCAACTTCTGGCCTTTGTCGTTTACGAACTGTAGTCCAGCAATCTTAGGACACAGTTCGGGCAGCAGAACTCAGACTCGCGTTTTCCAAGCTCAAGGGAGCCGCAGCAGCGGGCTCAGAGGAAGCTGTTCGGGCGTCGTTGGCAACCGTTTGCTTCTTGATGTTCGTCGGAAGAACCGGGTGTGCTTCTTCAACCGCTTTCTTCGCTACACTCCTCGTCGCGTTAGCATAACTTGGCCTGGTTCGACGAATCTTTGTTAGAGTGTCGAGCACCTTCGCAACGTTGACATTCAACAAGTGCAAGCGTTTTACAGTATACCCATTGTTCTTTTCAAGTGCCAGCTTTATCGTAGCATTTTCGACCTCGAGGGAGGTCACTTCATCTTCTAGTCGGTCGACCTGCGATAGTAGTTTATTCAGAGTGATAGCCATATCGAATGACTCGTCATTCGAATCGAAAACAGTAGGGGTAGTGGAGCCCGTTGGCACAGCTTCCGAGCACGGGCGCGTCGTGCAGGCAGTGCACTTGTAAATGCTAACTTCGTCGCCAAAAAGAAAGTCGTAATCTTCAGCGCGAACGTTCAAATATTTTGAGTTGAAGTTTCTGTCGCACTCACCACCGCAGGCGAAAGAATGATGCCTGGACAAAATAGCCAGAGTGCACTCTGCGCACAAACCCTTGCCGCCCGGCATCATTCGAACAAAAATGTAATCCTAAAATCTTAATAAATACAGTTTCTTCATGGCTTTTCTACCAGTATCACAATGTTTATAAATGTGAAGCCTTGCAGCCCCTCTGATAGTGCCAACTATACCTGTTGTTTTCAAGATTACTCGTCATTAGAAGACGTAACTGGTTTTATGACGAACATGTTATGCAGTTTTTAAATTATGTTTGCCACACGCATGTCTAAAAGCTATTGAACCCAACATTTCTTTGGGCACTATAATTATGAAAAGTGCCTACGTGCGGATACGGAGTGTTTAAGAATATTTTCAACCATATTTTTGTGGTTGTTGACTACACTGGGCACAGTCTATAGTCCGTAAGATAAATGTTTAAATTCTGATTCAGGAGTGAGAGTAAACAACCTCCTTTATAACTTTAAGCAAAACAAATCGGAATTGCGAATGCATTTTAATTTAATGACTATATGCAGAGATAAAAAATTGTGCGACGTGACTTTCAAAACTGTATGAGACTTTATAGTGATTGCGGCCACATTGTCATTACTGAAAACCTAACCAGGGTAAAAGCGTCATTGTTATGGGTTCGAAAACACATCTGGACAGTTCGAAGTGATAAGACGCGATTCGTATGAAATAACAAACGCGAAGTGAAAGGGACCGTAGGAACTGACAACATTCGGAATCGCCCTGTGTCGTCAATGGTTTATTTATTTTTATTTACTCATCAATGGAGTTTGAATTTTTGTAGGAAAAAACAGCAGGTGGTGGATCAGAATTTTTTCTGTGCAGTTAACAGCAGTTATAAACAAGTAAAAATTCAATGAAGTCCCTAATAAAAAATTATTTATAATTACAAAAGACTGATGTTCATTCAACACATGTCACACTAAAAACGCAACTGCGGAAATTAAAACGAAAAGCAACACGCCCTGGATTTCACACTTGAAAGTAAAAAGAAATAAAAAAAATCACACATATATTTCGCCGGTGGAAACTAATGTGATACCCATAAACGAGGCAACGTTTGCAAAAAAACATTTGCGAGCATTTTTTATTTGTTACAACAAGTAATTGAATATAGTAGATTATATCTTCCTTTGTAGTTCGCTTCAAAAGCATAACATTTTTCAACTATCATCCGCGAACACAAAGATTTTTTTTTTTTGATGTACGAATGGGAATTGAGAAACTCTGAGTCTTATAAAGTTTAGATATAAAAATATCCACAATACGAACTGAGGATAAGCATGCATGACAATCTGACCTGTGTGCGACTAGCCTGCGATGGAAGGAAATTGGCGTGCTCAAATGAAATGTTTTGAGAAAATCTATGTCACTGGCATACGGGGTGTTTTTTTTTTTATTTCGCCGAGATTTGTTTATAAACAAAGCGATGAAAGGTGGAATAATAAGGTTTGTGCAGGTGGGTTATACCGCGAAAATGTTTGCGGTTGCGCTAGTTCGTGGTGCATACTTGCTTCGTTGTAACAGCGCTAGAAAACGAAGTGCCAAAACGAGTAAACACACTTAGTTACGCAGCCTGGGGGCATATCTGAGGTGGCTATTAGTCACTAGAACCTTAAAATTTAACTTGTATGTGTATTTAATTTGCTCATTACTCAAAATAAATAAATGATATCAATTAGAAACTTGCTGAGCGTCATCGCAACGTCAAGATAGGAAAGTTTGGAACGACGGCCTGCGTGAAGTGCGGTACTCCACTCAAGTGACCACCGATGCAACAGGCACAAGGCTGGCAAGGTGAAAACACGGAAAAGACACGACAAAACTGTGAAGGCACGGTTTCACAGTGGTAAGTTTGCGCTGCTGTTGCACGAGCACCATGCAGTAGCGATACACAAAAGCATGGCTTTACGATGCTCGTCCAGATAGGAAAGGGCAGGAGCGGCGTTTGAACCGAAGAGTTCCGAGGTTATATGGTTCAAACATTTGCTTCAAGGGCTCTGAGCTGGTGTGCGGGAGCCTACTATAAAAAAACCGATATCCTTGTGGGTTTATATCGGTTTACACTTTCTGTTAAGTGATTACAACAGAACCCACGTTACTTGCGGACCGTTTGCACTTTTCCGAATGTATTGGCAGGCAGTTGCAAAATTTGCAAGTTGGAAGCTCTTTGTATCTCTTCGGTACATCAAATTGATCGTCATTTCTCCTGCGTTTGCTTTCTGTTTCACTTCTCAGCAACATTCCTTGAAGCTGGAAACGATGCGGCAAGTTGCTTACCTGGTTACGACCATGTTGGTCGTGCAGCGCCCCTTACCGGCAAAACGGCACAATCCAGGTATCCACCGTGCTGGCACTTAATTCGATTTACCATAGCGGACATCGAGATCTTGTGTTGGGGTGGGTGTATCCAACTACAGCCTTCTAGAAAATTCGACTCTATTTGATTCAATCCGCTTACCTTAGAAATCCAGGCGTTTAATGGGCAATAAATATGCCAGCTCAGTTCGTTGCGCTTGTATCACATCTATGTAGAACAAGGCGGTGAATTGCGTATAAAATTATGCACGTGGGCATTTTCAACGAAATTAATTTGGCCATCCCAAAACTGTCTCTTGTGTAATACAACCTGCACCAAACCATAAACAACTATTACGAAAGAGACAAAACAGTAAACGTTAAGACTTTCCAGTAAAAAATAAAACGAACACCTCGTTGAAACTTCAAAGTGGCAGGCGACATTTCATTCAGGCTTAGCTTCTCCCAAGTTGAATGTCCCTTCCGGATGTAGTATCTGAATATCTAAGTCTTCCCAGAAGTATGTTTGTTCAGGTTCACAGGTTGTATCAGGGACGAACCGTTAAGCCGTTGTCACAGTGCCAACACATCACGAGCAAGTCAGCCTGCGTGTTGCGTTTAATGCAGGTTTTATCATGGCATGACAGTCCTGTGATATCAGTAATTAAATATTTGCACACATATGTTTGAAACATACCTATGTATGAAGCGGACGTTCTTGGAATTTTTTTGTTACGTGTTCGCAGATTATTGTGCAATTTTTGTAGTGAACATCATATTTCTGTATGATTTTAAATAGATTTTAATGTTCAAAAGAGCATGATGAATAAGCTTGCCTCAATTGAAGACAGCCAAAAGTTTTTAATACCCGTCTTAACTACTTGCGAACTCCACTATATTAAATTGTGTCAATATTTGTAAGAGGGGCAGACGTTCAAAATAACGAGTTGTAAAAAAATGGAAGAAAAAGCAAACTTATCTATACGTTCTTTCTGCAAAGCTTGAAGACTTTAAAAACATATTTGTTGATCCAATCTCCTTTTCTAAAGATTTCAGGACACCAGTTCATGGGAAGCGCCTGTGTCATCGGAAGCGTTAGCTAAGGAGCTCCGCAAAATTTCAGTCAGGATTTAATTTTGTTGGGATTGAGCGAGCTCACAGATTGAGCAAGTTTGCAGCAAAAGAAACATCGTGCGATTATTGTTAACTTCTGATATTTCAAGAGAAGCAAAATAACATAAGAAATGCTCGAAAACTGTAGAAGTTGTTTTCAATTATTTTGTGATTTATTTATTTCCCACAGTGCCCTGGAGGGCATTGCAGTGGGGGACATTAACATTAACGAAAAATTGATTTTGAACACACGAGAGGTCATCAAGAGACATAAGTACGCAAAGTATCAAGCAAACTCACACACGCATATAAACATACATTCGAAAGAAAAAAACCTTAGTCTACATGGAAAGAAACCCAAATGCGTTGATAATATATCCGTACTCAAAAATAGCGTTCAGAGACAATGCTGGAGTTGCGAGAAAAATGAATCTGGACGTTGCAAGGCAACAATATCGCTCGGCAAGCCCTTCCATTCTTTTATAGTTCGGGGGAAGAAAGAGTTACGAAAGAAATCAGACTGACGTGTATTGTCGAACGTTTTGGTCATGATCTACTGCGCGCGATACATAAAATTGCTCTAACAGGTAAAGATATCTTTCATGTTTAGATTAACTATAGAAAATACAGTGAAAAAAGTTTAGGCGCAAATACTTCCGTCTAACAGCAAGCGATTTCGATTGCAAACCTTTTTTATTGCGGAGACACTGCAACGAGTGTTTTTGTGTTTCGCCATAAACCTAGCGGTACGGTTTTGGATTCTTTCAATCTTACAATTGAGATACTTTTGAAATGGATTCCATACAACGCAAGCATACTCGAGAATGGGCTGCACAGATGGAAAAAAAACAACAGTTTGTTGGAGGCATGGTGGAGCGCGCGAGAAGGTTCTCCTCAGAAAACCCGGCGTTGTAATAGCTTTCCCTCTTATGCAGTTTACATGTGAGGGCTGTATCAAATCATAAAAATATCCCCAGATATTTAGCTTTTTGTAAACGTGTAAAGTTGCGCCTTGAAAAGTGTACGATGACTGGGAAACGTTGCATTTTCTTGTGAACATTACATGACAACTCTTTGGAATGCTCAAATTAATTTTTCATCTTGAAGACCGCCAACAAATTCTGTAGAAATCGCCTTGAAGAGTCGATGCATCAAAGTCTGAATTAATTTCACGGTACACATGGCAGTCGTCAGCGTACATACTCATTCGCGAGGTAATTCCCTTTGTTATGTTATTTACAAAAATAAAAAAAGACGATGGGCCTGAGCGCGGAGCCCTGTTGTACTGAGGAAGTTGCATAAACTGGTTGATACTTTACCTCATTCACAACTAGACATTGTTTACGATCGCTCAAATAGCAATCTAGTAGTACGCGTTCCTATCAATATTTAGACTCCTCAGTTTTTCTAGATTAAAACAGTGAGGAACCGCATCGAAGGCTTTTTGGAAGTCCAAGAAAATGCAATTGACTTGTTTCCTACTATCCAACGATTGAGCTAAGTCGTTGGCAAATTCAGTTTATTGGGCGACGCACAAGAAGCTGGCTCGAAAGCCGTGTTGTGAGGGAGTAAAAAATGAATTATATTCAAGTGCAGCATGAGATTATTATAAATATTGTGTCCATATCTCGCATAAAACACCCGTCATTGATATTGGTGTTTAGTTCTCAACACTGCTCTTGGCTCCAGATTTATGTACAAATAGAACATTTCCGTGCTTCCAGTCGTGAGGCAATGAGCCGCACTGCAGGGAACAGGTAAAATATTGAAAAAGTCATAACTAACCATATCAGCACATGATTTGAGAAAAGGGTTCGGGATACCGCTGTGTCCTATCGCCTTTTCAAGTTTAATGTTATTTAGTAAATTAAAAATTTTGTTGTGACCTATCCCAGTCTCTGGTATTTGTTCAAAACTACCCTCATTTGCGTGCTAAGGCTTCGCATTTAAACCCAGAGAAAAATTTATTAACAGTAACGATTAAAGCAGAAATCTTTAGCGCGTTCGTCGGTAGGTAACAAAATGTCAATCACAAAGGGCGGTAATCCTAATGACTCTTTACGACTGTATTTGCTTTGGATTTCTTTTGGCCTTGCCTTTGAGAGATTTACGATAGCCACTCTTCGCTATTCGTGCCTTTCCCTTGAATTCAGCTTGAATATCTTTGACCTTTGCATGCGTCATGTTTTCTCTACTTGCTTTGTATTTGCTACATTCTCTTTTTGTTTGTTAATTTGTTTCTTTGTTTGTCTACGTCATATTCGAACATGTTTTGAAAGTCTCTTGCGAAAATAAACAACACGTGTGGGATGATGCAAAGGCACATCGGCGAAAGGGAACAAACGCAGTCCTAAGATATGACAGCTTGCTTTTAGACAATGCAAAACATTTCTGGAATCCTGTCACAAACTAGATTGTTCGGCATTGAATACCTGAATGCCTGCGAGGAACTTGTTCGATTCCCCTTGCTACTGTCAATTATAGAAGCTGGAAAAATAAAGTTGACTTCCAACATCTGCTCTTCATGCGTCATGGACATGGTGGACGAAATTGGAGGGCGGTGGTTGCGGAAGTGTGGGCACTCTGGCGGTTTGCCAGTCGACTTGCCAGACTATGGGGCCCAGGCGGCATACTTTCTCGCGGGGTGGCGGAGTCAAGCCGGCCAGGCGCACATCGCGCACCCCGCCTTGATAAGGCGGACCAGAGGCGGCCCGGAGAAAGTCGGTGCGCAGACTCGAGTGCCGCCGGTTACGACGTTAGAGTATTGCCTCTTTGTGCCTAATTTTCTTTTGCTATGAATAAAATGTTGTTTCTTGTTGTTGAAACCTCTGGCTGCGTGTTATTCCGCCGGTTCAGCTATGCAGCAAGTCAAACCGACCTCAAGGTCTCAATATATATACGGGTACCTGCATGCGGATACAGATCTTATACATGAGTTGCACTGACCTAACATCGCACACTTTTGACCAGCATGTAAGAGAAGGCGAAGGAAGCTGCTTTGTAAGAATTTTGAGTGATGGCTTAATCTTTTATAATCTTCTAGGAGGAGAATAGCGATGGTCTGTGCAAAACCTAGAGGCACAAAAGAGGATCCTGGTTAGAAAGAGGCTCCTTCCCCACTTCTTTTGTGGTCATCGAAGCGCTCTTTGAATGGCGTCACGTGCAAGCCATTAATATAGCTGTATGGGATCCTGTATACAGATACAAATCCTATAAAGCTTTGTGAGATTCTGTATGTGGATGTGAGTCCCGTATTTGTGCAATACACCTTTTTATTTATAAAGCTATTTTCGTTGTACTATTTATTAATTATTCTGCACAATCCTGTATGTGTGCTCTCGTATACTTGTGTGGTTTTGGCTTGGGGATTTCATGCGTGAAATGTGTGAGTTTGAGGAACGTTAAAATCTTTTCGGAATTATTAAATCTACAAATCCTCAAATTTTCTATGAATCTGTGTTTTCATAATAATATAGATGAATCTTGCGCTTCTCCAGAATTTTATGTGCGGTGGCATACTTCATTATTTCTTATACTTTTAGGAACTAGCCAACACTGACTCTGTTCTGTTTCACCTGTGATCTAGTTGAGAGGATGCTCTGAGCCACTCCTGTCAACCAAGTGCATTGAATATGTTGCATGACTGAACGAATTCCGTGCCGCTGCGTCTTGCCAGATAGATTACATCCTCTTCGCTACTGGATTGACTCGAAAGGCTATTCGTATCAGCTTCAGTACACCAGAAGGTGAAACTGAGTATAGCTTTGTGTTAATCTAATTAAGTTTTTATATGGAGTCGCCTGACGGGTTTAATCTCCCGTCTGATCCACTACGGTTAAATTCTTCGGATAGGCCCAATTCGATTTAGCTTACGATTTGACGAAGTATGGTTAGACCTCCAGACTGGTTGTCTCGGTTTTTGTTTCCGGATTTGTTGTCTCCGGTTTATTTTCCGCATTGGCTGTATCCGTTTTAGTTTTTGAATTGGTCGTCACCGGTTTAGTTTCCCGGGTAGTTCTCTCAGGTTTAGTTTCTAGATTGGTTGTTTTCGTTTCCATATGACGATCCGAAACTCTGGTTTAATTTCAAACCGCTTTTTTTTTTTTGGTATGCCGGGGACCGAATGGCAGGTGCTTCCGGCCCGATGAAAGACGAATCCGCTGTTGAGTAGTCAATCGTTCCGGCATGCTGGACTGGCTCGAACTGCCCCTGCGGCGGTAACACTTGTGCCCGAGGGATCGGTTTGGTAGTGGGTGCCAACACTGAGTCTGCGTCAAAAGCTCCTGCCAGTACCTCTATCATGGCTTGAGGACCACCTCGGTGTCCCCCGGAGTCGCAGCGGCCACAGTCACAGCGTCCCTTTTGAGCTGCTCCCTCTAGATGTGAATCTTGTCCTTGGTGTGCCCCACCTCGCACACCACGAAGAGGTGGCAGACCGCGCACAGAGCCGCCTTTGACTCCTCCATGTAGACGGCTCTCGGATCGTCTTCCCGGTCTGCCATGGTCAAGCCATGGAAAAGTGACCTCACCTGAAGCATGTTGGCCCAGAGGGAGGGGAGGTACTGGTCTCTTCATATTATGGGAGGCATAATTAACCCACCACCCGCATCCCAGAGACAATGTGTGAGGCCAGCCGGAGTGGGCTCCGCGGAGCGGAAACTCTAGCCCCCTCCTCAGCCACGTTTAGTTGCATCATCACTAAGTAAAACCAAAGAGCGAAACCGGGGAGCCTGATTGGTCCTTTTTGAGGCACGTCACAAATGCGCGCCCCTTCGGCGGGCAAATGTGCGCGAGTGTTTGACGCGCACACAGATGCCGCCTTCGAGATCGAGGCGGAATCGCGAAAGCGGCGCCGACTATGTAGAAAGTTTGGCCATTCGCTGGGAAGCATGGGAGACAAATGAGGAAACCATATTGGACAAAATCGGACTGGGCGAGTTCCAGGGCGTCCTCAGAATTTTTTAATGTTGCCAACCAGAAGCCGGAAATGGTCGCGAGAAACGAGCTTGATAAGTGCCTCAGAGTAACTCTGGGAGACTGAAAATAGGGTGCACGTGATGTTTCGATTACTGTCTTGCAAAAGAGTGAAAGAAGCGAACGTGCGCTCCAAGCACCACGTTTATACGACCACGTGGGAGTTCCACGTGGGAGTGGTGGGAGTAACGTCAATCCCGTTTGAAAAATGGGCGGTTGCTTCGCGCTGGGGTGTACAAACCCCAGCTCCGAGGGAAATCGGGTCTTTTTCTTTATTTTTTTGTTTTGCGGGTTTTTTTCCGCCCAGGGGGCAGAGATAAAGGTGAGAAGCCTGACAGAGTCTCTGCCCCCCAACAGTTCAACAGTAAACAGTACAATGAACAAAATCAGGAAAAGGTATTCTCAGTAAAAATTAAAAGAAGGCACAATGAACAGGTACCTTAACATTCAACATTGTGAATTGTAAAATAAAATAAAATGGCACAATCAAACAACCAGCAAAAACATGTTACACAACAAGCATGATTCGAAGCATATACCAAATGTAACGTCGTATGACACAGAAGCATCATATCCCTAATATAAACATTAAACAAATTACACAAAAAAGTGAGAAGGACACAGCATAAATATGGACTGATGGCCGCCATTTAGTATAGCAATGAAGAATGATCTAATATATGCCAAGAGCCACATTTTTAGTCAGATACATGTACGTAATAGAAATAGCCTACATATTACACAACTGAGAAGCTGATACAACTGCCCGCGAGAAAGCTTCGGCACTGTCTTGAAGGCATAAAATGTTTTATTATAATCTATAGTCATGTCTGTTCTCTTTAGCATCTTAGCTATCTGATATGACAAAGCAGTGCGTCCATAATTGGTTCTTATTGAAGGCATCCTTCGCTTTGGGTCTCGTAGTTGGTACGGACCTAAGCTCGATTTTGGTGTGGAGTATATTTAATGTTTGTGAATCCATTGTAAGAGCTTAAAATAGTATATTTGGTCTGCCTGAAGCATATTCTATTTGATGAATAGTGGTTTCGTTCTTATGTTTCTAATATCGCCTTTATAATTTTCACACATTCGAAGAATCCTCTACTGCAAGGTGATAAGTTTGACATAGTTCGAATTGATCGTCGTCCCCCAAACTAAGACGCCGTAACTGATTTTAGAGTAGAACAAAGAATAGCACAACGTCTGTTTTAGCCAAGTGGGCAGCAAGTTTCGTATTTTATATATACTTCCCGCAACACGAGATAACTCACCTTTGAGTTTATTCACGTGAGTGTTCCATGAAAGGTCCTCGGTAAACCATGCACCGAGAAATTTTTGTTCCGACACTTGCTCAAGCACAGTGTCTTCAAATTTTAAGCTTATGGGGCTGCAGTTGAGTTCGTTTCTTGGTTTAATAATAATATGCTTAGTTTTGTTTGTATTTAGTTTTAAACAATTTGTTTGTAAAAAATTGGATAGCTTCAATAGGTAGACATTTGCAGCACTTTCTAGGCATTTTTTGTCACTCCAGAAAAGAATACGTTGGTATCGTCTGCATACATTATAAGGTCGGGGGAACCGGATATAGTCGTTATATTATTGACATATATAAGAAAAAGAAGTGTACCTAAAATTGACCCCTGAGGAACACCATGCTGTATTTTAAGTCTATTTGACGATTCGCCGTTTATTAGTACATATTGGTAACAATCTGCAAGATACGCTTCAATTAATTTTAGAGCTACTCCGCGCTCTAAACTCTCGAAATCGCCGAGGAGAAGGAAGCTGTGCCTGGACCAAATCAAAAGCGGCGAGAAGTGGGATCCCCTAAACTATAAATTAATTTGCAAACTGAGGCTTTTGCAGTGCCTCCTTAGTGTCCTTGCGCGCTAACGCTGGAATGCAGAAAGACGACTGATCACCAGGTGCTCCCTATCTGACGAAGGTTCATTGCAGAAAAAGCGTCCTTCAAAATATCGTCAGGTGGTCAAAATTAAAATCCAGTTTTGTTTTTCGATGGTGCGTGCCTGATGACACGTCTCCGGTGCAAGACGTTTGGCACGTCTCCTAATCTTACTTGGATGGACACCACTTTGTTGACTGGTTTATATGGTGCCGATTATTCGAGTAAAACAAAAAAGGCGTTGTTCAAGTGTTTTAATATGTATAAATGTGACTATGGAATCACTGAAACTTGTTCCTAAAGCGGACACCTACCTTCCTCTGGTATCCTGGAGCGGATGCATTCTTATTGCTGATGTCGCTCAAAATGTTAGTTAACTGCGGTCCCATTTCGAGCCTTCCCAGTTCCAGACGAGATGTTATGATGGCTGGAGGAAGCTGAAAAGCACAACTGCTCCCGCCATTATCTCAACCGACGGGCCAAGTAAGTACGGCGGGAAGGAAGAAAACTAACCCAGCTGTAATGGCTTGGTGGGATATATACATGGATGTGCAGTCATGCATCCTGGAAACTTCATGAACGCTGTGCGATATATTGACTTGCACCATCCGATAAAGCAAAGCAAAATCACGAAGATGTCTAGAAGTTCTGGGAATGTCATACAGCGCAACACCACAGCTTAAAAATATGTTTCATTATCCTTAGTATAAACAGATTCTACGCATGTTAAAAAAAGAATGATTAATATTCACATCCTTATCCTGAGGGCCACCATGCATATTTATTGCTGACTGTGGTAGAATTGTGCAAGAGTGCATGAGACATCATCAGTCGGTGTTCCATCATGATGCAGCACCAACCATCATCTGGTCAACTTGGCTGATCCACTCCTGCTTCCTAGCCGAATGTAAGTGAAAACCCCAAGTTCCAGGCAAGAGGTGCATATATTAGTCTCACTTTTGCTGCTGCATTCAGCAACCATCAGCTTCGGCTAACTGGGTATGTGCTAGGACTCTTGGAGGCTACACTGAGAGACTGAGAATGACTTTTTCCTTCAACCATTAGAGCCTACTTCGTAAGCACCTTTAAGCTCCCTCCGTAGCTGAGGGGTAATGTTACTGACCCTAAAACTGCAGGCAGCCGGCAGTTTGCAGCAGTACGCTTCCAGCGCCCCTGACCAGCTCAGAGACTCTGCCTGTTCGGTACGCGTCACTGTCCTTGCGCAGCTTGGTGTGAACTCTGGCACTAATCAGTTTTTAAACCTTGTCTGCGGGAACCTGCTGCCGGAAGTCATGTGACCCTGGTCCACGCTGTCGAACAGCCCGTGCCCTCAACTAGTGGAGTCTTGTTCGTAACCATGTTTGAGCTCCCTTTGTAGTTCACGGTTAACGTTACCAACCGTGATACTGCAGGCAGCCGGCAGTTTGCTGCAGTACCTTGCCAGTGCCCCTGACCAGCCCAGGGCCTCTGGCCTGTGCTGTTCTTTTTCATCCAGGAAATTATATCTTAGAGGCCGGTTTGAACATGCCGATACCATTACGAGAATACCGGTCGCCTGGCATTGTGACATCATACCGGTGTTGACTCTAGCTCTTCAACGGGGGCCATACACCCGTGTCGACGGCCAGTATTCGATACCGCGTGACCCACATTTGTATACCGCAAAGCGGACAACCACGCTAGTGAACGACGGGCTTCATCCAGTGACCAGGACTTCTCCACGCCATGCCAGAGGTTCCACCACCACCTCCGATTCCTAAAAGACAATTGATGGCACTTGACCGTAACGGTTTGGTGCTACTCAAGCATATTTGTTTTACGAAAAACAATTTTCATGTGGTGATGGTGGTTTGAACTAGTAAAAAGGGTGTTGATTTACGAGTCATTCAATAATTTGTGAAAAGTAAGACTTTTTTACGGAACACTGGAATATTTTTGCCGAAAAACCCTACGGCATTTGGATTGCTCTGTATAAGGATCATGGTCATGGAATTTGGTATGCTCGAAGCAGTTTTAAAAATAAGCAATATATGAGCATTTTAGCACATTTTTAGTTTGGTTACAAACTATGGCTTTGCTGCATGCGTCTGTAAATATTCTTATTGACAGCCCTGTAGGTATACTGTACAGAAAAAGGGTTTCAGGCTGCACAACTAAATATCTCGGAAAAAAAACTTAATTTCTGCAAATTGCGTTTTGCTGTTTAAAGAGCTGTCAATTCGGCCTTGAGGTGGCCCAAAGCAAAATACGTAACACGGTGACTTCTACAAAATAGTTTATTTCGTTTTGTTCTTGAAAGTTTAATTACAGTAATTTTGTTCAAAAGTTGTTCAAAAGAGTAAAAAAATAATTTTGAACTTGAGCTTTCGCGCCGCAACCTAGTGTCGTTCCTTGCGCCTCTTCTCTGCACAGCACGCCACCGGCGAGAGCGGCAAAGCGTGCGACGGTATCACGGTGTGCGCACGCGGGTAGAAAGCAGGACCTCGAGTTGTCGGGTACATGCCGGTGGGAAGAGGCTTTTTCTACTCTTGTTGCTTTACGGCTTTTCCTATTTCGACCGTTTCGCGCGGTTCTGTCCTCCTATGGACTACCACTGTCTTGATATCAGGAGATGCTTAGCGCTGCCGGGCCTGAGCATCCACTAGTAAGCTTGCTGCTTGTCCCGTATCCATCGCAAACGCTCTCCATTGTCAACGTCAGTACACTGTTTAAACAGCAACACAAAAGCCCCGTGAAAGGGCGATTTCAAACGACGAGGCGATGTGGTGTTAACGACTGCGTGCCGTTGGAGGCTCACGCCTCGTTTCTGTTTAAATCGGCTTTGAAGCGGCAAATTCTTGCGAATCTGAATAGTTTTCCTTTTCACCGCAGTACGCATGACAGCTAGATTTCACTGCGATATTATCGCGTTTCCCTTTTAGGAGAAGTCAACGTCAACTGATGCCGCCCGTACTAAGCACCGCGTTTCGAGCCGCCCTCGATTAGAAATGGCACAACGGGCCTGCTACTGCTACGCACTGGCGGCACCTCCGAGTATTACACAATACACGCCGTTTCTTCCCTTGCAGCCGGAAAGACAGACAAGGGGAAGCGGCAGAAAACTCCGCTCCTTCTTTGAACTTAATCGTGTCAGCGATCGTGGCAGGTGGCGTGCTGTGCGGCGAAGAGGCGTTAGGAAGCGACGCCGGATTGTGGTGCGAGAGTTCAAGTTAAAAAATTGTTTTCTCACTTTAAACAAAAATAACATTGATTA